>NC_052147.1:259647649-260394709 GCF_902713615.1 Scyliorhinus canicula | reverse complement strand
GAGTGGAGGTGGGAGGGGGAGAGGTAGGGAGTGGAGGTGGGAGGGGGGAGAGTGAGTAGTGGAGGGGGGAGTGTGAGTAGTGGAGGGGGGAGGGGAGAGATGGAGTAGTGGAGGGGGAGTGTGAGTAGTGGGAGGGAGGGAGGGGGCAGTCAGTGAGTGGAGGTGGGAGGGGGAGAGGGAGGGAGTGGAGGTGGGAGGGGGAGAGGTAGGGAGTGGAGGTGGGAGGGGGGAGAGTGAGTAGTGGAGGGGGGAGAGTGAGTAGTGGAGGGGGAGGGGAGAGATGGAGTAGTGGAGGGGGGAGTGTGAGTAGTGGGAGGGAGGGAGGGGGCAGTCAGTGAGTGGAGGTGGGAGGGGGAGAGGGAGGGAGTGGAGGTGGGAGGGGGAGAGGTAGGGAGTGGAGGTGGGAGGGGGGGAGAGTGAGTAGTGGAGGGGGGAGAGTGAGTAGTGGAGGGGGGAGGGGAGAGATGGAGTAGTGGAGGGGGGAGTGTGAGTAGTGGGAGGGAGGGAGGGGGCAGTCAGTGAGTGGAGGTGGGAGGGGGAGAGGGAGGGAGTGGAGGTGGGAGGGGGAGAGGTAGGGAGTGGAGGTGGGAGGGGGAGAGTGAGTAGTGGAGAGGGGAGTGTGAGTAGTGGGAGGGAGGGGGCAGTCAGTGAGTGGAGGTGGGAGGGGGAGAGGTAGGGAGTGGAGGTGGGAGGGGGGAGCGAGAGTGAGTGGAGTGGGTCGTCCACCCCCGGCTGCAACATGTCAGCCGCCCTGCCATGGCAGGACGGTGACGAGGACACGGCCGCTGGTTGCCCTGTGGCTGATGGGCACAGGCCACTGACGCCCCGGTGAGGAGGACATTCTTAACTGACCGTTGGACGCAGAAAGTGACCAGGGGTCAGGCTGGCCACGTGTCAGCAGCGCGACCAGGCCACCGGGACACACAGGCATGGCAAGCGGCTGCCGAGGTGTCGAATAACCTCCGTCTAACATGTCGTTTCCCTGCCCCCCAACACCCTTCTGTAGGTGACCATAATATATTCGAACAGAACGGCTATGTTCAGCGCAGTGGTTGGGGCCGCTGCACTGCAGTTGGACATCCAGCAGCGTCCACAGCGACATCCCACAGTGGATGCAGGGTCAGCTGCAGCAGCAGAGGGAATGGCCGCAGAGTGGCCCGTCGTCGAGCAGCATGGGGGGGAGGAGGAGGAGACATTGATGGTGGAGCCAGGGCGCCAGAGGCGACGATCGAGGCCTAGGGTGTTCCGTGCCCGGATCTCTTTCGAGACACTGCCGGACATCACCTGCAGGAGGAGACTCAAGTTGAGCAGAGAGACAGTTGCACATATATAGAACAGTATCTGTCACCTTGTGGCGCACCTTGCCTCACGTGGAACGGGAGGAGGACACACGATCCCGGTTGCCACCAAGGTGACGGTGGCACTTAACTTTTATGCTACCGGCTCCTTCCAGTCTCCGAGTGGGGACCTATCCGGGATATCACAGGCATCGGTCCACAGGTGCATCCGGGATATGACCGACGCCCTGTTTGCCATTGCCGACCGCTACATCACCTTTCCCGAGGACCGAGCAAATCAAGAAGCATGAACCCATGCATTTGCCAACGTGGCCGGGATACCAATGGTCCAGGGAGTGATTGATTGTGTTCACGTCCAATGCGCCTGCCTGCAGGCAACAGGGAAGTGTTCACAAACAGGAGGAGGACATATTCCATGAACATCCAGGTGGTATGCGACCCCCAAATGAAGATCATGCACGTGTGCGCATGGTTCCCTGGGACTACGTTCTTGCGCAGTCATTCATCCCTGCTATGTTTGAGGGACGTCTCCCCGGCTGAGGGGCTGGTTGCTAGGCGACAGGGGTTATCCACTGAGGTCTTGGCTGATGACGCCTATACGGAGGCCTCAGACCAATGCGGAGACCCTTTACAATGAGGCCCATGCAGCAACCAGGGGTGTGGTGGAGCGCTGCTTTGGTCTTCTGAAAATGCGATTCAGGTGTCTGTGACGCTCTGGAGGGGCCCTGCAGTACCAGCCCGACAGGGTCGCTCGCATTGTTGTGGTCTGCTGTGCGCTGCACAACATCGCAATGCAGAGGGGAGATGCCCTGGTGGAGGAGTCGGAGGGAGAAGCCACTGGCAGTGGTGCCAACATGGAGGAGGAGGAGAAGGAGGAGGAGGGGGGGGGGGGGTGGAGGAGGAGATGGAGGAGGAGGTGGAGGAGGTTGGTGGTGCGTCGGGCGCAGCACACACACACGACCCGGGTGCTGGTAATGTCCAGGAGGCTGCACGTCGGCACCGGCGAGGACAGCGGGCACGCGACGCGTTGGTGGCTGCAAGATTCACGCGTGCCGTGCGACGGCACCGCTGAACACTACTACTACCACCTTCATCGGCAGTCGTGCAGTCATCACACAACTGCCACTACCACCCCCCCCTCTCCCGCACCCCCGCTCCGTGTACACTGCTGCACTTCGAGATCATCCTTACTACTGCGGCACAACGGCATGGCACGACATTGATGGCTGTGTCAGCGGGTGTGATCAGTGCCATGTGGAATGATGACAGCCCGCTTTGCGATGAGCTGTGAGCTCAGAATCATTAGACAGAGTCTGACTCATGGCAATAGCTGAACCATCCATCTCGGTGGTCGCTGAGTTCGTCATGGACACTCCATCACGTGCCCGCGTGGGCTAGCTGTGGGAGGGGGGTAGGGGCAGGGACTGCACACCCGGCACCGAAGTTTCACCGCTCGTCAACCCCAGCGAAACTCGGTCACCATCACGATTCCTGTGGCCACAGAAAAATCACACAGTCTTACAAGTTTGGTGCAACAGTGAGTTTAATGGTAAATATTTTTTTTTTTTTTTTTATAAATTTAGAGTATCCAATTCATTTTTTTTCTAATTAAGGGGCATTTTTAGCGTGTTCAATCCACCTACCTTGCACATCTTTGGGTTGTGGGGGCGAAACCCACGCAAACACGGGGAGAATGTGCAAACTCCACACGGACAGTGACCCAGAGCCAGGATTGAACCTGAGACCTCGGCGCCGTGAGGCAACAGGGCTAACCCACTGCGCCACCGTGCTGCCCTTAATGGTAAATATTAAGTACAGATGCCCTAGCCCCTACAACTAAACTGTGCCCTTAACCCGTGCCAACTTACTCTGTGTCCCTCTTCATTGCCTTACTACCACTACGTCTAAGTGAATCCCCAGATGGTGCAGCAGGAGTGGAGGCGGACTGCTGCGTATCACGCCCTGCGACATGTCTCCCCGTCGGCACTCGTTTCCTGGGGCGACCCGGCCTTGATGGGCCAGGCTGCTCTGCAGGCGTTTCGGATGATGTGGTGCCACCCTGCTCTGCCCGCTGCCCACCTGTTGCACCAGGGTTGGGACGGGGGGGGACGGGGGGGGGGGGGGACGGGGGGGGACGGGGGGGGGGGGACGGGGGGGGGGGGGGGATGAGCATTCAGGGACGTCCCGTGATGGGAGTTAATGGGACGGGCCCCAGAACCTCCTCCTCCCTCGGGGAGCCCGGTGGCCCCCGGGCCTCACTGTGGGATGGAGGTGCGAGCGGGGAGGTGCCCCGTCGTCCCACCGACACCTGGCGCTGCCAGTCCTGGAGGCCTGCAATGGTATCGACCAGGGTCCAAAGGTTCGCTGAGACGGAGTTCAGGGAGTGAGACATTCCCGCCAGGGACTGTGCGACCTCAACCTGTGAGTGCGCGACGCCATCCAGCACGTGCGCCAGGCGGTCGATGCTCTCCGCGACTGACTGCTGGGGCTGTGCCATGGCCTGCTGGGACTGGGCCATGACCTGGTGAGACTCGGCCAGGGCCCGTAGCGCGCCGGCAATGTCATGTTGGCTCTGGCGCATTGCTGCCTGTGAGAGGGCAACCCTCTCCAGGGCCATGAATGACGCGTGCACATTAAGCCCAACCGATACCGTTTCACCCATTGCCTCGACCACGGACGCCACCCGTGCGGTGTCAGCCAGGGTGGCTGCCATGAGCGGCACCACTCCCTGCTCCTGGACGCGGTTTGACACCACTAACTGCGTCTGCAGCTGCTGGAAGACGGCCCTCATCCTGTCATTGTGTCCCTGGGTTTCAAAATGCATCGGCTGTCCAGATAGGTCGAATAAATCCAGGAACCCGGGATACGCCTGGCCGGCAGCTGGATGCTGGGCCTGGCCTGCCCTCCGACCATCCAGCCCCTCGGCTGCTCCGACCTCCACCTGCTGTACCGGCTCAGCTGTGTGGTGCACACCAGACCGTGACCCAGGAGCCTCATCACTTAATTGCCCAACCGAGGTGAGTGTCTCTGGGATGGTGGATGGTGTGGGAGACAGCAGTGCTGCAGGCTCTAGGTCCTCGTCCGTCAGAAATTCAGGAGTGTCCTGGTCCCAGTCATGTCCCAGCGCAGAGCGCATGCGGCCCATGTCTGGTTCTGCATCAGGTGAGTCCGTTGACTGCATCGCCGTCCTCAGTGCGTCCCGCTCGAGAGTCCCGGATTTGGAGGATGGCACTCCTGGCTGACCTTCTGCCACCCTCTGGCGTGCGGCCCTGGGTGCGGTGGTCGTCGTGGATGGTCGCCTGTGTGTGGCATCAGACGGCCCTGGACGTTCGTCAGCACGCCTTAGGGAACAGAATAATACGGGGTTAGTTAGACACGCTCGGCCGGGCGGAGAATGGTCCAGTGGGCAGAGTGTGAGGGGACAAAGAATGGGGGGTCCAGTGGGCGGAGTGTGAGGGGACAGAGGATGGGGGGTCCAGTGGGTAGAGTGTGAGGGGACAGAGGATGGGCTGGGGGGTTGTCATGCAGTGTTGTCTCACTTTGTTCTGCACCTCCAACCTCGCATTGCGTGACCTCCCGGGTGGCAGATCCCCCAGCAAGGTCCAGTGCCCTCTGCTCGAACACTGTCAGGGGGTGCATAATGGGTGAACCCCCTCCAGTTCTGTTGTGCTCCCGGCTGTTGTGAGCAGCCTTGTCCTGTTTGGGGGGGGGGGGGGGGGGGGGGGCATGGATAGAGCATCACAATTAGGCGTGTATCATCAGGGCGTTCAGATATTGGCACAGGTTGGGGGGAAAGTTGCAGCTACACCATGGCATCTCTCCAGGGGGTCGCAGCGCTCATGTGGGTCTGTGACAACTTTGTTAATCACCCTCCACTCACTCTCGCCTCCCCCTCCCCTCCCCCTCCACCTCGTGCCCGGGGGGGAGGTGGGTGATGAGGGACATGGGGGGTGGGGGATGGTTGTTACCCGGGGGCACCCTCGTGGCACTTACCCTGGCAGCCCTGGTGAAGTTGTGGAGCTTCTTGCGGCACTGCTCCCCAGACCGAGGAGTCGGGTCCACAGCACTGACTGCCGTGCCCACCTCACGCCAGGCCCGTCGCACAACGCTGGAAGGGTGGCGATGCCCTCGTCTTGGGCGAATGATGCTCCTCCGCTGCTCCACCTCATCGAGGAGGGTCTCGAGGTTCGGTGAAACGGACCTGAGTACAGTACTGCCCACACAGTGATGTAAGAATGCACATGACCTGCACCCAGATTCAGTCAAGTGTTATAGAAGTGTTAAATAGCAGAGTCATGTCTACCATAAAGCTCCTCCTACATTGTGCCCTTTACTGTATATTTGTAAATAGTTTTAAGAGTCAATAGCGACTTTGAATTAACCTATGACCTAGCGAATTGGGGCAGCACGGTAGCATGGTGGTTAGCATAAATGCTTCACAGCTCCAGGGTCCCAGGTTCGATTCCTGGCTGGGTCACTGTCTGTGCGGAGTCTGCACGTCCTCCCCGTGTGTGCGTGGATTTCCTCCGGGTGCTCCGGTTTCCTCCCACAGTCCAAAGATGTGTAGGTTAGGTGGATTGGCCATGCTAAATTGCCCGTAGTGTCCTAAAAAGTAAGGTTAAGGGGGGGGTTGTTGGGTTACGGGTATAGGGTGGATATGTGGGTTTGAGTAGGGTGATCATGGCTCGGCACAACATAGAGGGCCGAAGGGCCTGTTCTGTGCTGTACTGTTCTATGTTCTATGAATGTAACCAACATCCCACAACAGTCTCCCTTTATTTTAAAGTAAACAAGTCCACCTGACTTGGCCATTCCTTATGATTTAAATGCCTAATAATCCCCATTCTTTTAAAATAATAGCTTACTCTTGTTGAATCCTTGTTAAAAGTTGTCTAAAGGTAGTTTAAACATTTAGCTATGAAAAGAGATCGGATAGACTAGGATTGTTTTCCTTGGAGCAGAGGGGACATGATTGGGGTGTATAAAATTATGAGGGGCTGAGATAGAGTAGACAGGAAGAAATGTTTGCCCTTGGCGGAGAGATTATTGACCAGGGGGCATAGATTTAAAGTAAGGGGCAAGACGCTTACAAGGAATGTGTGGGAAAACCTTTTCATCCAGAGGGTGTGGGAGTCTAGAACTCGCTGCCTGAAAGGGTGGTGGAGGCAGCGACCCTCATAACATTTGAGAAATATTTAGATGTGCATTTGCGATGCCAAGGCAAACAAGGCTATGGACCAAGTACTGAAAAATGGGATTAGAAGTGTTAGGCGGTTGTTTTTGACCGGCACAGATGCGATGGGCCGAAGGGCCTTTTCTGTGCTGTAGACAAAGAACAAAGAAAGGTACTGCACAGGAACAGGCCCTTCGGCCCTCCAAGCCTGTGCTGATCATGATGCCCCGACTACAAAAAAATCCTTCTGCCCTTACTCGGTCCGTATCCCTCTATTTGCTCCCTATTCATTTACCCATCCAGATGCCTCTTAGAGGTGGCCTCTATGACTCTATGACTAACCACATTGCAGCCTACGGATAATTTCTGAGGAAATAGTAGCATTTTGGCCGAAAGAGAAAGGATACCACGAGCACCACAGAATAACAACCAGCATCCAATAGGCAGAACACAGCCAACAACGCAGAAAGCCTGGACAATGAGACCTGATAAGCAATAATCTCCACAGGGTATCTCCGCAAAAGGTCAAGGTCATCAATCAATGCACTTATAAATCAAGAAAGGCATCATTCATAGTGATTTAACAAAGAGCCAGCAGCTTTAATCTGCTTTTGCTCTGTGCAGGAACTGCTGGAAAAGCACAGCGGTACGAATGTTAGATGGACTTCTAACATTTTCTGCTTTTACAACAGCCGCAGCAAACTGAAAATATTTTCCTGATCCCCAAACCTTAACATGGCAGTAGACACTGCGAGCGAAATTGGACATTAGCAGAAATGTTGAATATGCCTGTGATTACAGACTACCTCTATTCGGTCAGTTTGTGGCAAACTGCAATATCTACCTTGGACTGCCCAACCCTAACTGTAGAACTCTTAAAATATTTAACCACCATGGGGTCCGAGAAGTTTCGGTCTGCTGCACTGAAGATATTTGATCCCAGAATTAGATACGTTTTAGTTGTTTATATCTAAGATAGATCTGCCATTTTTTACCAATCTCCCATTTTACATTACACGTACAAAAGTCACAATGTAGTGCAATTAATCCTTTGCCTTAGCACCCTAACTTTGAAAACACTGGTCTCCACGCCCCTGCTTAGGCTAACATAAAGTAAGTGAGAAAATATCATGGGCGAGATTCTCCGTCGACTGACGCCAGAATCGCGATTGCGCAGAGAATCGGTTCAGACACCAAAATCATGGTGGGCGCCAGCAGCGCCGGCCCTAGGGTTGCTGGCGCCCCGGGCAAGCTGAACTTCGGCGCCCTTGGGGGGGGGGGGGGGGGGGGGGGGCGAGGGGGGGGGGCGAGGGGGGGGGGGGCGAGGGGGGGAGGGGGGGGCCGAGGGGGGCGGACCCGAGAAGGGAGGGGCGGACCCGAGAAGGGGGGGGGCGGGGTGGACCCGAGGGGGGGGCGGGGGCGTCGGACCCGAGGGGCGGGGTGGACCCGAGGGGGGGGGGGACCGAGGGGGGGGGCGGGGGGAGCGGACCGAGGGGGCGGACCGGGGGGGCGCCCTGGGGGAGGGCAGCCAC
The DNA here is from genome assembly GCF_902713615.1 of Scyliorhinus canicula. Lineage (NCBI taxonomy): Eukaryota > Metazoa > Chordata > Chondrichthyes > Carcharhiniformes > Scyliorhinidae > Scyliorhinus > Scyliorhinus canicula. The sequence continues at coordinate 260,386,706 of NC_052147.1, read as the reverse complement.
CGCGGGGGAGGGCAGCCACCGTGCATGCGCTGGTTGGCACCGGCCCAACTGCGCATGCGCGGGACCCGAGTCTCTGGCGCCCCCTAGCACATGGCGCCCCGGGCGACTGCCCGAGTTGCCGGTGCCTTGAGCCGGCCCTGGGCGCCAGTTTCACGCCAATTTTCCGGTGCCTTGACAGCGGTGTCAATTCGTTCCACTCCATACGCACAATAAACGTTGTTGGCATATCATTAACAGGCCTGACCCAGAATTAGAACATAAAACATAGAACAGTACAACATAGTGCAGGCCCTTTGGCCCACGATGTCGTGCCGACCACTTAGCCTAATCTAAGATCAACATAGCCTACACCCCTTCAATTTACTGCTGTCCATGTGCCTGTCCAAGAGTCACTTAAATGTCCCTAATGACTCTGACTCCACCACCTCCACTGGCAGTGCATTCCACACACCCACCACTCTCTGTGTAAAGAACCTAGCTCTGACATCTCCCCTATACCTTCCTTCAATCACCTTAAAATGATGTCCCCTCGTGACAGCCATTTCCGCCCTGGGGAAAAGTCTCTGGCTATCCACTCTGTCCATGCCTCTCATCACCTTGTACACCTCTATCAAGTCACCTCTCTGCCTTCTTCGTTCCAGTGAGAAAAGCCCAAGCTCCCTCAATCTTTCTTCATAAGACATGCCCTCCAGTCCAGGCAGCATCCTGGTAAATCTTCTCTGCACCCTCTGCAAAGCATCCACATCCTTCCTATAATGAGATGACCAGAACTGGCCACAATATTCCAAGTGTGGTCTAATCAGGGTTTTATAAAGCTGCAGCAAAACCTCGCAGCTCTTAAACTCAATCCCCCTGTTAATGAAAACCAACATACCATACGCCTTCTTAACAACCCTATCAACCTGGGTGGCAACTTTGAGGGATCTATGTACGTGGACTCCAATATCCCTCTGTTCCTCCACACTGCCAAGACTCCAGCCTTTTACATTATATTCAGCATTCAAATTCGACCTTCCAAAATGAATTATTTCACATTTATCTAGGTTTAACTCCATCTGCCACTTCACAGCCCAGCACTACATCCTTTCAATGTCCTGTTGTAACCTGCATCAGCCCTCAACACTACCTACAATTTCACCAACCTTTGTGTCATCGGCAAACTTACTAACCCACCCTTCCACTTCCTCATCCAAGTCATTTAGAAAAACCACTAAGAGCAGAGGTCCCAGAACAGATCCCTGCAGGACACTACTGGTCACTGATCTCCAGGTGGAATACTTTCCATCCACTACCACTCACTGACTTCTTTTGGCCAGCCAATTCTGTAACCAGACAGCCAGATTTCCCTGTATCCCATGGCCCCTGACATTCTGAATGAGCCTACCATGGGGAACCTTACTGAAATCCATATACACCACATCCACTGCCCGACCTTCATCAATGTGTCTCGTCACATCCTCAAAGAATTCAATGAGGCTTGTGAGGCATGACCTGCCCTTCACAAAGCCAGGCTGACTATCTTTAATCAAACTATGTTTTTCTAAATAATCATGAATCCTGGGCAGGATTCTCCGAAATGTAGGCACAGCGTCCGCGCCGTTGTGAACGCCGTCGCGTTTCACGATGGTACGAAACGGGCACGAGCACTACCAATTCTGGCGGTTCATACCACTCCAGCCTCCCTGTCGCCAACCTGGCGCCGTGCCAACCTGTGCATGCGCGGGGGACTTCCTCAACGTGCGTACCCCGACGCGACATGGCGCGGGGGTTCAGGGACCGGCCGCGTAACAAAATAGGACAAGGGCTGGAGAGGCCGGCCCACCAATCAGTGGGCCCCGATCGCAGGCCAGACGCCATCGGAGGCCCCCCCCCCTGGTGAAGGAGACCCCTTCTCCCCCCACCCCCCCCCCCCCACAGGCTGCCTCCTGACCCTGCGCGCAGAGTTCCCGCTGGCTGCAAGCAGGTGTGGACGGCGACGGCAGGACTCTGCCGTTTCCGTGCGGCCGCTTGGCCCATCAAGGCCGGAGAATCGGTGGCCCGGCCACAGACAGTGGTCCGCGACCGGCACCGCGCCAAACGTGCTGGCGCAAATGGCGCCGATTCTCCGCTCCTCAGAGAATCGCGTGCCGCGTCGGTGCGCATGGCGCGGTTGCTGCGATTCTCCGGCCCGGCACGGGTCTCGGAGAATCCCACTCCAAATCTCTCAGAATCCTTTCCAGTATTTTGCTCACCAGTTGAAAGACTGACTGGCAGCACAGTAACACAGTGGTTAGCACAGTTGCTTCACAGCTCCAAGGTCCCAGCTTCGATTCCCGGCTTGGTTCACTGTCTGTGCGGAGTCTGCACATTCTCCCCGTGTCTGTGTGGGTTTCCTCTGGGTTTCCTCTGGGTGCTCTGGTTTCCTCCCACAGTCCAAAGATGTGCAGGTTAAGTGGATTGGGCATGCTAAATCGCCACAACTTCCAAAATCAGATCAGCCTTCCTGAAAGTGAACCCTCAGAAGGCGACGGGCCCGGACGGGATCCCTGGTCCTGCACTCAGAGCCTGCGCGGACCAGCTGGCAGATGTGTTCGCGAACATCTTTACCCTGTCCCTACTCCACTCTGAGGTCCCCATTTGCTTCAAGAAGACCACCATCATACCGGTGCCAAAGAAGAACCAGGCAATGTGCCACAATGACTACCGTCCGGTGGCCCTGCCTTCAACACCATAATCCAGCCAAGCTCGTATCAAAGCTCCAAAACCTAGGTCTTGGCTCCTCACTCTGCAACTGGCTCCTCGACTTTCTGACCCACAGACCACAATCAGTAAGAATAAACAACAACACCTCCTCCACAATAGTCCTCAATACTGGGGCCACGTAAGGCTGCGTACTTAGCCCCCTACTCTACTCCCTGTGCACACACGACTGCGTGGCAAACTTTGGTTCAAACCCCGACAAGTCTGTTGACGATGCGACCATAGTGGGCCGGATCTTGAATAATGACGAGTCAGAATATAGGAGGGAAATAGAGAACCTAGTGGAGTGGTGCAGCGACAACAATCACTCCCTCAATGCCGGCAAAACTAAAGAGCTGGGCATCGACTTCAGGAAGCAAAGTACTGTACATACCCCTGTCAGCATCAACAGGGCCGAGGTGGAGATGGTTAGTAGTTTCAAATTCCTAGGGGTGCACATCTCCAAAAATCTGTCCTGGTCCACCCACGTCGACGCGACCACTAAGAAAGCACAACAGCGCCTATACTTCCTCAGGAAACTAAGGAAATTCGGCATGTCCACATTAAACCTTACCAACCTTTACAGATGCACCATAGAAAGCATCCTATCGGGCTGCTCCACAGCCTGGTATGGCAACTGCTCAGGCCAGGACCGCAAAAAACTTCAGAGAGTCGAGAACACGGCCCAGTCCATCACACAAAACTGCCTCCCATCCATTAACTCCATCTACACCTCCCGCTGCCTGGGGAAAGTGGACAGCATAATCAAAGACTCCTGCCACCCGGCTTACTCACTCTTCCAACTTCTTCAATCGGGCAGGAGATACAGAAGTCTGAGAACACGCACAAACAGACTGAAAAACAGCTTCTTCCCCGCTGTTACCAGACTCCTAAACAACCCTCTTACGGACTGACCTCATTAACACTATACCCCTGTAAGCTTCATCCAATGCCGGTATTATATAATTACATTGTGTACCTTGTGTTGCCCTATTGTGTATTTTCTTTTATTTCCTTTTCTTTTCATGTACTTAATGATCTGTTGAGCTGCTCGCAGAAAAATACTTTTCACTGTACCTCGGCACACGTGACAATAAACAAATCCAATCCAATCCTTAGTGTGCAAAAGGTTAGGTTAGGTTAGATTGAGTTATCGGGATAGAGTGGAGGAGTGGGCATTGGTAGGGTGCTCTTTGCAAGGGCCGGTGCAGACTCAATAGGCTGAATTGTGTCCCTCTGCATTGTAGATTTTATGATTCTATGTCTGGTCTATAATTCCCAGGGATTTCCCTATTCCCTTTCTTGAACAGGGGAACAACATTCACTTCCCTCCAATCATCCGGTATTATTCCAGTGGAGAGTGAGGATGCAAAGATCATCACCAACGGCGCCGCAATCTCCTCCCTTGGTTCCCATAGTAACCTTGGCTATATCCTGTCGGGCCCAGGAGACTTATCAATTCTGATGCTTTTCAAAATTTCCAGCATATCCTCCTTCTTAATATCAAACTGTTTGAGCCTATTAACCTGGTTCACGCTGTTCTCAAAAGCAACAAGGTCCCTCTCTCTAGTGAATATGGAAGCAAAATAATCATTTAGGGCCTCCCCTACCTCCTCAGACTCTAGGCACAAGTTCGCTCCACTATCCCCGATCGGCCCTACTGTCACTCTGATCATCCTCTTATTTCTCACATAGAACCTTGGAGTTTTCCCTAATCCTTCCCACCAGGGCTTTTTCATGCCCCCTTCTAGCTCTCCTAAGTCCACTTTGAGTTCCTTCCTGGCTACCTTGTAACCAGGACATGTAGGACATGGAGAGGCACGACTGTGGGCTACTGCTCCTGACCACCCCACCACTCCTGTATCCACCCTCCACATTACCACCCTCCCAACAGGCTGCCACCCATTGGCGAAGCATCACGCGGCCTTCCCAAAGGCAACGCACACAGTAGCCTCTCCTGGGGAGGGCACATGGGCAGCACCAGCCAACAATACCCCTGGCAGCAGGTACGGGTGCCAGGGCCAGAGGTCCACGTGGTGCCAGGCAGCGACGGGGCGAGAGGTGCAGTGATAGGGTGGGGGGGGAACATGTGGGGGCAAAATCCGTAGTGCCAACCGGGCCCACCATGTAGCCCGTTGGACATGGCTGGGCACAGGGGTATGCACCATGCTAACATGTCGGCCCTTCACCCCTTGCAGACAATGGATACTGGATTTCAACCAACACTGATGGCCTTCGTCCTAGTCGCTGCAGCCCTGGGGATACACTGCCACTATATGGGCTGGAGCTGCTCGAGGAGGAGGAAGCTTCAGCAGTGGAGCTTGCCCCAGAGGAACAGGAGGCAGTCGATGAGGATGGAGAGCCGGCCCCCAACAGCCGGCCATGGTGGTTGATATGGGTGCCGGCATGAGCTGCAGGGTGGGGGTTCGCCTGCCCTCTGGGTAGGGGGGATAGGATTATGGCTGCGTGGATGGGGGTTGGTGCAAGGGACACAGTGCAGCCTACTCACCCTGGACATGCTGCGGAGGTTGTGCTGTGCTGTACTGCTGGCTGGTCCAGACGGTGTTGCTGCCGGTGCTGACAGTATCTACCACCTGTTCCCAGGCATGGAAAATGGCGGTGGCTGGCAGCCTCCTTCCCGGGCTGGGATATAGGGTTGCCTGCCTCTCCTCCACAGCGTCTAGTGGGGTCTCCAGATTGGTACCCATTAAGCTCGGGGCCGCTCTCCTTGCTGCCATCTTGTTGGCTAGGGTGGTGTGTGTGGGGAGTGAAGTGTGTACATGCGGCTCCAGTTCGTCAGCCTCCTGAGTGTCAATCGCGAACCCAACGAATCCTGCACCATTTCTCATTGGAATCGATTGTGTTCCACATGGCGCCAGTGCTAACCCCTTAAAGGTCGTTGAATTGTTTAGGGCGCCAGTTTTGCTGTCATAGAACTCTGCGAATCCTGCCCTGCCGTCAACACTTAGGGCTGGATTCTCCGCTCGCCGACGCTGAAATTGTGTTCGGCGGTCGGCCGGAGAGTCCAAGAGAGACCAAATCGGGAGCAGCGCCACTTTCGCGATGCTTTACCCCCTCCAAAGCAGCGTACTCTAGGAGTACGCCGCGCCACATACCGACGGCCTCAGGACATTGCCCGAGGCCCGCTCCCAATGCTCCGCCCTCAACTGGCCGAGTTCCCGACGGAGTGGATCGAGTGTGGTCCCATCTGTCCAGAACTCGATGTGGGGGGGGCGGGGGGGGGGGGGGGGTACAATTTCATGAGCCGGGTCCATGAGCTGCCTCCAACATGTAGCGTGGCGCGGCCGCTGCAGGCCGCCGGCGTGCTCATGCGCGGCCACGGGGCGTATCGGCAGCCAGAGCTGGGTGCTCTATGCTGCAGGCATGCTAGCCTCCAGCAAAACGGGAAACATAAAACGCCACCGTTCCCACGCTGGCATGGGGACATAGCCCCAGAATCAGAGAATCCAGCCCCGAGTCTCAGGAACGATGAATTCCACCGCATGTTTCCCTAGAAAGGCTAAGAAATTCTTTGAGCATTTTGTGCACCAACATCATACATACATTATGATGGTACAAGCTGGTTTAGCTCAGTGGGCTAGACAGCTGGTTTGTAATGCAGAACAAGGACAGCAGCGCAGGTTCAATTCCCGCACCGGCTTACCCAAACAGGCGCTGGAATGTGGCGACTAGGGGCTTCGCACAGAAATTGCATACTTGTGGCAATAAAAAGATTATCTATCATTAGCAAAGATTTTTTTCTCGCTGTTTTTATTTTTGCTGTCTGCAATTTCTACTTCATTTCAGAAATGCATCTGAAAGGTTTGAACCAAAAACAGACTTTACTGGAAACACTCAACAGGTGAGGCAGCGTCTGTGGAGAGGGAAACAGTTCAGGTTGATAACTTTTAATCAGAGGAAGTTGGGGAATGATCAGTGATTTTAAGTAAGTATAAAGGCAGGAAAAGAAGAGGTGTGGGAAAAGAGCAAGGGAAGAAAGAACGGAAAGGTTCAGTCTGTGATAGGATGGAGTGCCGAGCCGAAATTATTGAATCCGAAGATTCAAATCGTCGCCACCGCTCCCTTTCTGTGAGGCAGCAGATGCTGGTAATGCTGATTCAGCCACAACCAATTACACTTTCTCTAGACACACCTTTCATTTCTTTAATTTTCCCATTACCTTTTACTTTGCCCCCATCGCTTTTCTCGTTTAACCACCCCTGCCCTCACCCAGTAACAGGCCTTCCTTTTCATTCTTTACCCCACCATGCTTTCCCTGTCTCCATTCTTGCTGGAATAAACTGTTCCAAAATCTCTCACTCCTTCCAGTTCAGAGTTCAAACCGTCGACATGGAACTACTGGGCAGAGTTTTTGATTCGCATTGGCGGTGAGACTGGGGGTGGGGGCAGGAGGGCTGGAAAACAGGCACTGGAGGATGGCATGTGTGTGTGTGTGTGTGTGTCCTCATGCGTTTCTGAGCCCTTGGCCTATTAAGAGCACTGAAGAGGCAAGAAGCAGAACTTTCCAATTGGTGGGTGGGTTGCCGGTCACAGCTGAATCTTTGCCATTGCAAATGGCCTCCTGGTGGCTGATTGAAGATGCAGGCACTCTAAATAACTTATTTGACGCCTCCCTTATCTTCAAGGACGTACTTAGGTTGCAGATCCACATTACACAGAGAGGATTATTTTACTAATTGTTCCTAGAATGGGGACTGAACTCAGAAACACCCTCAGCGTTCCCCCATCACTTCTGTGTGGTACTCCGCTTTCTCCCCGTGTCTGCGTGGCTTTCCTCCGGGTGATCCAGTTTCCTCCCACAGTCCAGAAATGTGCAGGTTTGGTGGATTGGCCATGCCCCTTAGTGTCCAAAGGTTTGGTGGGGTCATGGGGATAGGGTGGTGTTGCACGTTTTACTGTGGTTGTAAAACGCGTTTATTGGAGTGTATTAACACGCCTCCGTATTCGACGTGTGCTTAACACTACTAGGCTCTGTTCTATGTATTTATTCAGCTCTGGAGTCGCCAGGTGCCGTATAGACACCGTCACAAGTATTCCAAGGTCAAGTTCAAAGTAATAAAGACGATACACCGATTAGTAAGGTTCAAACGATCAATATTTATTATACAGTTATAATAAATACTCATGCACACACTAAGAGACTAAGCTATAACTAAACTTAAGTGATCAGAATACTTATCTAACAGGAACAGGCAAGGTCAGAGAACGAGGCCTTCGTCCTGGTCTTGTACTGCAGCCTTCAGCAAGCGTTCTGGTAACTGGGGGTCTAGTGGCTTGGATCGCGTAGCGAGCGTTGAACTTACGGTTTCGGCGGCTGGTGCTCAACGGCTGGAGTCAGGATGCAAGATGTCTATCAGGGCCGGAGCACGGGTTTAACAGACCGGGCTATGTGGGGAATTTGCCTTTATACCCCTCTCTAATGTCCTTGCCCCCTTCTAGGCGGGCTCTACCTTTCGGTACCGATTGGAGCGTTTCCAAACGGTTACCTTCGAAATCCTCCAATGCGAGGGCCTTCCTCGATGTTGGGGGGTGGTTTCGATATTCTTTACTCTGGTGCCATCCTGTCTGCGCAACCTATTAAGTGTTACATTGAGATGGAAATGTTGCCATTGTTCGTGCCTGGATCTGGGCTGCCTCATCAGAATGCTAAGCGCTTTGCCATTAACACCTTTGGCTTGGAGATCTTGCACCTGGCCAGAAACTGGTTTGCTGCTTGCAAAATGCTAATTAGTTGAGAGCAGACTGTCTGCTCACACTAAACAGGCTTTTCCTTCTGTCTTCCATTTTACTTTGGCTCAGTGTCCATTTTGCGTGGCCAGCATGGCTACATTCCCTCCTTGTGATCCTCACAATCATACTATTGTGAAGGATCACCTATGTACGTTGCCTTCCTTGTGTTCTGACCTCTTGCCAGTTCCTGTTCTACTCTATCTTAAACTATGGGAAGAAGAAAAAAATTTTAACTAACATCTCTACTTGGCCCTATGTCAAAGGGACATGCATTACTACAACTGGGAACCTCTACCTATCACTATTAACCTTAACCTTAACTTAACATTTCATCACTCTAAAACCTTAACCATTCACACCACAACATCACACTTCCCAACTCGGCAGTCGAGTATGGAACAATATAATACATGGCTGAACTTTCTATTTACAGAGTGTTGTAATCAGTGAGGGGTTGAGGGGTTTGGTGGAATCCGAAGATGGGGGATTGAACTCTATAGATGGGTGAGGTGCTGGAACGAGAGGCTCTCCTCTTCCATTTCCTCAACCTGAGGGTCTGTACTAGTATGATGAGGATCGCGATCACCAACAGTGATTCGATTATATAGGACATGGAGTACCACGTCATGAATTTAGTGCACCAGGTCTGAACCTCGCTGATCAGAGCTGAGCACTGGGGGTTTGCTGTAATTGAAACATTTACGGTGGGGGTTGTGGGGGAAACGTGTCTTGTTTCCACACATATACACATAACATTTAGAAACAGTAGGTGGGCTTCCATCATTTTGCTGTTCTTCTTTCTCTTCCTTCTTCCTCCGGTATTGACAATCCTGGCTTTGACCTCTGTCTCGTCCTTTGAAACCTTTGGGATCAAGCACAGTATCTGTCAATACACAGTTTAAGACCTTTACTTGTTAGTGCATCTGTCTTTCAAAACCCAATTGACCCTTTAAAATGACTGGCTAAGTCACACCCTGTGACTCCCCTCATTTTTTTTTTTTTTTTTTCAAAAAGCGAATTTAAAGACCAGCATACACCTAACAATCCTTCCCTCTGCGAGCCGTCTCGCAGGCTTTGCTGATTTACCATCCGAATGTTCCCGGATGTAAATAGCATGTGGGATGGCGGCCGAAGGGCTACCTAACTTAAAATGAAAACAAAGTTTGAAACAAACATCCGAATGAGTTGCGTATGGGCCGCGACGGGTACGAGTTGGATGGGATCCTCGGGTAGGGCGTGCTGTGCCATACCCGAGCTTGGCTGACCAAGGGTTGGTTCTCAGACAGGGCGGGTCCTCAGTGCCGTTTGTCCACTGCCTGAGTAACCTGGAAAAAACGGGTACGAATGTGTTCATCATGACTTGCAGCCTCTATTTCGCCGAATAGAGGGGCACCTAAAAAAACCAAGGGAGCCAAGATGCTCCAACTGAGGACATCACTGAAGTTCTCAGAGATATTTGCGGACAAACTATTTGGCGTGTGGCCTTACAACTTTGGAAAAGATCTCCAATCAAACTGGGTTTTTGGAACCGAAGTTCTCAAAGGTTTCGGCAGAGAAACTTATTGTGTATGTGAGGTGGTCACAATCTTTTCAGCTGAAAAGAAGATGTCCATCCTCCAGCTGAACCATTTACTTTACTGAAAACAAACAAACATAAAACAAAGACAAACATACGTGCAGGTTCCATCAGAAAGGACATCGTTTCCCTCAAACGATTCCTATTTTACATCATCTGGACACCTCACTTTTCCTCTGCCTCTGTGAACAGGGTCACAAAGGGGTTGCTGTGTCGGGAGTCAGACACCGTGTCGTCCTGCTCTCCCGGATCCCACACCCTTGTGTGGATCAGGCATGAAACTTTGGAATTGTGTGACCGGGGGTCACTTTCATCGTTGCGGACAAGTCTGTATGAATTGTCCCTGTGCCATAGTGTTGTGTCAAGTGTGTTGTCGGGGTAGTCGGGGTCGGGTGGTGGTTCTGGATATTTGAGGTAGGTGACTTCCATGGGGTCACTGGAGTCGGGGTCGTAGTTGGTGCAGTGTGGGCTGTATGGCTGTGTGCTGTCGCTGTCTTCAGAGTCAGTGTCAGTCCTGCTGTCTCTGCTGTGGCAGCTTGTGGGCGTGTCGGGGCGTGGTCTGTAGTGGTCTGTGGGCGGAGTCGTGGGCGAGTCCGTTGATGAACTGGTCTGTGAGGGGGATGGTGGAGAAGTGTCTCTGGTGGGCGGGGTGAAGTGTTCTGCTGCATCCAGCAGTACATGGTGAGCATGGTTAGACTGTGTTCCATATGCCTTTAACTGGTTGATATGGAACCACGCGGTCTTCCCATTAGGATACTTTATTCTGTAAACGGAGGGGCTAATTTTGTCCGAAATTGAGTATGGGCCGGAATATTTTGGAGCCAAAAAACTGCTGGGGTTATAAACAGATAACATTACCTGTTGCCCAACCTGGAATTCTGTGGTGTGTACGGTCTTATTGAAACAGGCAGTGCGTTGCTGTCGGCGTTTCCCTAGCTGGACTGCGGCTGCGATCTGTGCAGACCGCACAGTCTCAACTAGATCTTTAACTGCCTTTTCATGTGTGAGGGCCGTCACTTCGGGGCTTGTCATGTCCAGTCCTAAAAGGAATTCTGTACCTTTCATAGGGCGTCCGGTCATGAGTGTGTGTGGTGTGTATCCTGTAGATGTGGAGACAGTGTTCCTTATGATCATGAGTGCAAATGGGAGCACTGAATCCCATGTCGAATTATTCTCCTGTACCATTTTCCTAAGGGTCGTTTTTAGGGTCCGATTCATGCGCTCCACAATCCCGCTGGACTGTGGATGATACGCAATATGGAAGTTTTGTTTTATGCCGAATATTGTCAGGACGTTCCTCATGACCCGTCCTGTAAAGTGAGATCCCTGGTCCGAATCGATACTTCGGGGTAAACCCCATCTCGTGAAGATGTGGTGGGTCAGGATCTTTGCAGCTGTCTTAGCTGTGTTTGTTCTAGAGGGGAATGCCTCTACCCATTTGGTAAAGGTGTCGATGACCACCAGAACGTATTTATAGCCATTCCTACAGGGGGGCAATGGTCCTATAAAATCGATCTGGAGGTTTGTCCAGGGGCCGTTTACTGGGCGAGTATGCCGAAGTTGTGCTTTCTTAGAATACCGCTCCGGGTTATTCTGAGCACAAATCAGGCAATTCTCTATATAGTGTGTTACATCTGTCCTGAGATTAGGCCACCAACAGAGTTGCCTGAGGTGCCTCGTGGTTGAATCAATTCCTTGGTGTCCGTGGTTATCGTGAAATAAAGCGATCATTGCATTTCTATCCTGCTGTGGGACCACATAAAGTTGATCCTTAATGATCACACCCTCATGTGTGGTCAGTGCGTGTTTAAAGTGCTCGTACGCAGGCACAAAGTTTCCCTTGGAAACCTCCCTGAGGTCTCCGTCCTGTTTCTGTGCTGCCACGAGATCTTTAACCTCTGTTTGTGAGACTTGTACTGCGCTCACAGGGGCGCTAGCTGGTGCGCTAGCTGGGGGGGTCCATAAGTGTCCTCTCCTGGAACCTGCCTTAGCCAATGCGTCGGCTTTTACATTCCCAGGGGGTGATGACCTATGGTGGCTGCGAACTTTTATTATTCCGAAGGTCCTGTCCTTCGCTTTCTCTAGGATATGCTGGAGTAAGGGGGCTGATGGAAGGGGTTTTCCGTCTGCGGATACAAAACCTCGTGTCCTCCACAGGGGCAGAAAATCTGTTAGACTGTTGCAGACATATAAACTGTCCGAATATATGTCTGCTGGGCTGGGGAAAGAAGCGGGGTGGTCCACTATATACGCTATGGCTGCTAGCTCTGCTGCCTGCGCGCCTAAGTGACCGGGTAACTTCAGTGCTATTTCCTCGAGAGCGCGCCCCTGCGCGTCCTCGACGTAGATGCCGCATCCAGTGATACGCTCACCATTTAAAACTGTGGATGAACCGTCCACGTATATCTTGAGGGGTCCACACGTGTCTGTGTGTGGGGTGCCCTGTGCTGGGTTTCCTAGCTTCCTGGGGGGTGTTTTTGCTATGGAGGGGCCTGTGTTATGCAGGGGAGCTACAATTTCACAGTCATCGGGCTGTCCGGGGTATTGGAGGTTGTCTGCTAAATATGTGTGTGTGCGTGTCCGTTTTACAGTAATGTCCCGTCCTTGTAAAAGTAGGGTCCACCTAGCTGCCCTAATCTGGCTAACTGAACCGTCCTTCAGTCGACCGTCTAGTAGTAGCTGTGTGGGTGTGTGTTCGGTTAGAACGGTGATGGGGTTTAGTCCGGTTATGTATGAAAAGTACTGTACTGCCCAGAAGACAGCAAGGAGGTGCCTCTCACAGGCAGAGAATCCTTGTTCTACCGGGTCTAACAGTCGGGAGGCATAAGCCACTGGTCTTAGCTGCTCGTGCCGTTCCTGAAGCAACACGGCCGAGAGGGTCAGATCGGTGCTCGCTACCTCTATTGCGTAGGGTGAAAGTTGGTCGGGGACTAGCAGCGCGGGTGCTGCACTAAGGGCTCGTTTTAACTCCTCCACAGCGCCTGTATGCTGCGGAAGCCATTCCCAGGGGGCTCCTTTCTTAAGGAGGTCTGAAAGTGGGGCGGCTTTTGTCGCGAATCCGTCGATGTGGTTCCGACAATAGCCAACCAGTCCTAAAAACGACCGGAGGGCTGAAACATTCTGGGGAAGGGGCAATTTGACAATCGAATCAATTCTTTTGAATTCGATCTCGCGTTTGCCGTGCGTGATGACTGTTCCCAAATACATCACTTTACTTTCCAATATCTGGGCCTTTCTGGGGTTAACTTTACATCCAATTGAAGTCAACAATTCCAGGAGTTCGGCCAGAAGCGAAATGTGCTCTGCCTTTGTGTCTGTCTGCAGTAGTAGGTCGTCTACATACTGTACCAGACATTCGGGGCGGGAAAATTTTTCTAATCCACTTGCCAGCTGTCGGTGGAAAATGGAGGGTGAATTGTGGAATCCTTGTGGGAGGCATGTCCACGTGTACTGCTGAGTTTTAAAAGTGAATGCAAATTTGTATTGGCACGCTTTTGCCAATGGTATGGACCAGAATCCGTTACTGATATCCAATACCGTGAAGTACTTGGCGTTGAGACCCTGCTTGAGCATGGTCTCGGGACTAGTAGCTACCGTTGGGGCTACTGCGGGGGTTACTTTGTTGAGTTCCCGATAATCGATGGTCAGACGCCATGATCCATCGGGCTTCCTCACTGGCCAAATAGGGGCATTGTTGGTGGAGGCTACCATTCTAAGTACACCTTGGTCCAACAAGCTACCTATAACCTTTTCTATTTCCACCTCTGCCTCGAGGGGAAATCTATATTGCTTTTGCGGTCGGGGGTCCTGTCCGGTAACATGAACTTGTCCAGTCATTCTGCCACAGTCATGACGGTGACTTGCAAATGCTGTCCTGTGTGTGTTCAGTAATGCTTTAATTTGTCTGTCTGTGTGGAGTGTAGTCAGGTCGAATGAGTACTCTCCCACTGCGCTAATCCGATTAGCGTAGTCTCCTACTGTGAGGGTGGCTGGGGCTCTGTCTGCTCTTGCCATTCGCCAAACACACTGGTTTACTGGGTCGAACGATAAGCTGTGTGTGTTCATAAAATCAATCCCTAGGATGTGTTCTGCTGCCCTGGGAAGATTTACTAGAACTACTGGGTGCCTTGTGCTAATGTTCCCTAGCTGAATTGCTATGGGTGCTGTAATATGTCCCTGCTGCGAGTGTCCGGTGAACCCGCTAAGTGTAATGGTGGATGTGGTCGGCCACGTGTCTGAGTGTGCCGTGGTTGTGGAGTTAATGGTTGTGCGGGATCCTCCTGTGTCCCAGAGTAATTCTATGGGCTTCCCTTTGACTTTTGCTGTGACTACGGGTCTCCCTGATGAGTCCCATAGTGTGTCACAGACCCAAGTGGGGGAGCCCGAACACCGTCAGTCCGTCTCGTCCACATTGGTGGGTCCTGACTGTACTGTAACATTATGGATCGGTTTTGCCTTACTGCGGTTCAGAGTGCCTGTTTGCTGGCCTCTCTGTGATCGCTGGGGTGCTTGGCACTCTTTAGCCCAATGCCCTAACTGTCCACAGTTATAGCATTCCTGTCCTTTCTGCTGAGGGCTGCTCTTGCCTTCATTTACCCATGCGGGCTTCTGGTGCTCTCTGACTGCTTGAATATCTGCAGCAGCCTGAGCCTCTTCTGGGGATCTAACTTTGCCTTTTCCCTGAAGCGATTGCTCCCAAGCGCGGGACAATCTTTTCAGGACCCATTTCTCGTTATGGGCCTCTTCTGAGGGGTCATAGCTGTTGCAAGCGCTCTGTCCTGCTTCTGTTGCGTGGGAGATTATTGTGCGCGTCCATTTAACCATGTTTTCGCGGGTTAAATGCGCTCTATCTAATTGTCCAAAAACTGCGCTGAAATGAATCCACAGCCTTCCTGCGAATGCTGTGGGGTGTTCGGATCTTTTCTGCCTGCATTTGTTTAATCCTTCTACTGGGTCACCTCTATTGTACCCTATGGCATCTAAAATGGCGGTGTGCATCTCCTCTAGGCTGCCTCCTGCCACGTTCTGTGGGTCGGGGAGGGCTGCTACTACTGACTGGTCTAAGCTCAGCACGGTGAGCTTAACCTGCTCTCTCTCATCCAGGCCGTACATGGTAGCCTGCTGTTTTACTTTTGCGAAAAATTGGTGGGGGTCTGCGGTGGGGAGGAACGGAGTGATCTTTTCACACGCGTCCCTTAGCTGGGTTACTGTTAAAGGGGTGGTGTAGGTTATGTCTGGGGCGCCTTCTGATTCGGCTTTTCTCTGCGTGGTTACGGGATTCATGGGTGCGGTTATGGTCTGAGCTGTGGGGGGTTGGGGTGCCTGTCGTTTCTGCTGAGCTGCTGGCGCACATGTTCCCTGAACATAACGCTGAGCTGTCTCACTTAATTCCTGCCAATCTGGGGCATTTTCCCCATCTAACTGTGCTCCAAAGGTGCTTTGGAAGCCATTCTGCACCGAAAGCAGAGATTGCAGTTCCGCAATCTGTTTCCTGCATTTCGCGTGGTCAACTGTGCTTTGTCTTTGTTCGGTCGTTGCAGCATGGAGTGCTCTCAAAGCTGCTTTGAGATCAGAACATTGCCTCTGCAATGCCTCCACCTGCTTTTCTGATTCCTGTCTTATCAGAACGGCACGTTGCACGTCCTGATAGGCTTTCTCATACTGGGTCTGGGAACTGCTCAGATGAGCTAGACAAGACTGATGAGCCCTCTTGGCATCATCCACCTCTCTATCCTTCTCTGCCAACTTCCCTTTTAGATCCAGGTTCTCCTTCTCGATGTCCCTGACATCGACCTTACTCATCCTATTCCTCTCTTCTAATTCTGCCCGGAGCGTCCTGATGACCTCCTCTGCGCCTCGCAATTGTGCCAAACAGGACACAATCGCCATCGGCTTACGTGCTTTACTGAGGTTCTTTTTGTGAATTTGAGAGAGGTTCTCCCACCAAGTATGTCCTATACTTCCGGGACCTGTCTCCTCATTCAAACAAAACTCTTTCCAAAGGGGCCATCCCTTTCCTTGTAAATATTTGCGGAGTTCCAGCTCCCACGTGGGACACTGACCTACCCTGCTACTGTTGCTGGTCGCTGCGACCACAAACCTTTCTGGATCCATCAGACGTTCCATTGCCTGCATGGCCATTTCCTCTGACTCTCTTTTTTTAATTTGGAACAGGGGGTTGCTGGGGTTGTGTTTCAAGAAACGGGTACGGCTTACGCTATGTTCCGTTAACAAAACTACCGAAAGTTTGTCGCAACAAAAAGCTTTCAGTTTTACCTTACAGCCCTGTTAGTACGCATGCACTAAACACACTTCCGAATTACGCTTATTATTTTGAACACCTTGAATACTTGTGATTTCTTTCTTTCTCTGTAATTTGGAGTTCTAATTCAAATTTCAGGGTCCTGGACGGTGTGGGGTTTCCACTTACAACCGAGTCCCGTCAGGAGGTAGCCACTAAATGTTGCACGTTTTACTGTGGTTGTAAAACGCGTTTATTGGAGTGTATTAACACGCCTCCGTATTCGACGTGTGCTTAACACTACTAGGCTCTGTTCTATGTATTTATTCAGCTCTGGAGTCGCCAGGTGCTGTATAGACACCGTCACAGGTATTCCAAGGTCAAGTTCAAAGTAATAAAGACGATACACCGATTAGTAAGGTTCAAACGATCAATATTTATTATACAGTTATAATAAATACTCATGCACACACTAAGAGACTAAGCTATAACTAAACTTAAGTGATCAGAATACTTATCTAACAGGAACAGGCAAGGTCAGAGAACGAGGCCTTCGTCCTGGTCTTGTACTGCAGCCTTCAGCAAGCGTTCTGGTAACTGGGGGTCTAGTGGCTTGGATCGCGTAGCGAGCGTTGAACTTACGGTTTCGGCGGCTGGTGCTCAACGGCTGGAGTCAGGATGCAAGATGTCTATCAGGGCCGGAGCACGGGTTTAACAGACCGGGCTATGTGGGGAATTTGCCTTTATACCCCTCTCTAATGTCCTTGCCCCCTTCTAGGCGGGCTCTACCTTTCGGTACCGATTGGAGCGTTTCCAAACGGTTACCTTCGAAATCCTCCAATGCGAGGGCCTTCCTCGATGTTGGGGGGTGGTTTCGATATTCTTTACTCTGGTGCCATCCTGTCTGCGCAACCTATTAAGTGTTACATTGAGATGGAAATGTTGCCATTGTTCGTGCCTGGATCTGGGCTGCCTCATCAGAATGCTAAGCGCTTTGCCATTAACACCTTTGGCTTGGAGATCTTGCACCTGGCCAGAAACTGGTTTGCTGCTTGCAAAATGCTAATTAGTTGAGAGCAGACTGTCTGCTCACACTAAACAGGCTTTTCCTTCTGTCTTCCATTTTACTTTGGCTCAGTGTCCATTTTGCGTGGCCAGCATGGCTACAGTGGGCACGTGGGCCAAGGTAGGGTGCTCTTTTCGAAGTGTTGGTGCAGACTCAATGGGCTGAATGGCCTCCTTCTGCACTGTAGAGATGCCATAATTCTTGATTTGTTGCGAATTTTAAAATGTATTCTGACATTTTCTTTTGAAAATAATATATTGTTTTATAGCTTAGTAGCCCACGTAATGGATTCTGGAATCTAAACTATCATTGTTCTATTTACATTAGTGCTTTCTCTCAAGCCTGAAAAAACAATCTTTCCTGTTTCAGTTAAAACATGAGCTCAAGGGATGAAAAAATTCACCCTTCTTTAAAGTAACGTTCCATTCAGTATACAAAGGAGCAAATCTAATGCTCCAAGTGCCTACAGGCGAGATATTATCCAGACAGCACTTACAATTTAAAAAGTCCACCATGCAGAAAGAGATACTTTTGCCTTATGATATTTAACTAACAATGTAATGGAGAAATGATCAAGCATGCTTGTTAAGGCAGCCCGAAAAGGAAGCACATTAGCTGTACTTACTTAACCGAGGGACATGCTGGTGTCACTGCACTAGTAATCCAGGCTCCCTGGGGACATGGGTTCAAACCCCATTCAATTTTATTAATAAATCTTGAATTAAAATCTCAGTAAATGGTGAACATGATTGTTGTAAAAGAAAACGCACCTTGTTCACTAAAGGGGTGAAATCAGCCATCTTTACCGGTGGCACAGTGGTTAGCACTGCTGCCTGAGAGTGTCAGGGATCCCAGTTAAACTCCGACCTTGGGTGACGATATGTGAAGTATGCATTTTCTCCCCATGGCTGCGTGGGCTTCCTCCGGGTGCTCCGGTTTCCTCCTTTCCAAAGATGCGCAGGTTAAGTGGATTGGACATGCAAAAATAATACTTTGTGTACAGAGATATGCAGCTCAGGTCAGTTATGGGAGCGCGGGTAATCCGCTCTTTCAGAGTCGGTGCAGACTCAGTGGGCCGAATGGCCTCCTTCTACATCGTAGGGATTCTATTCTACCCGGTCTGGTCCTACAGGTGACTTTTAATTCTCCTCCGAAATAACCTCATGTAGTCACTCAATTCAAGGACAATTAAGGATGAGAAATAAATGATGCCCATATCATGTAAATATTTTTATGAAGTTATAAACCACTGAAATCTGAAATTAGAGATAGTCCTGTCTGTGTCCAACAGCCAAGAATGTGAACTATTCTAACTGATATTGAATGGTAAAGGGTAGCACACAGGTTCAGATTTGATAGTTAATGATTAAATAACCAGCAAAGTTCACGCAGGAGCTTCTTCCCCAAATGGACTCCCACACACCGAGCACCAAAAAATGCTTTCTGCTCACATCTGAGCTGAGGAAGGAGCTGCTCTCCAAAAGCTAGCGATTCCAGATAAACCTGTTGGACTTTAACCTGGTGTTGTAAGACATCTTACTGTGCCCACCCCAGTCCAACGCCGGCAACTCCACGTCATCACATCTGGGCATCTGGTTAGAATACCAATTGGCTAATGGATGAACAAAATAAACCACTGTGAGCAAGGATGAATGGTTAAAGAAAGAGGCAGTGTCCTCTCTGTTCATTAACACAAAGCTTGACAGTCCATGCAGGGCGGCACAATGGCACAGTGGTTAGCATTGCTGCCCCAGGGACCCAGGTTAAATTCCGGCCTTGGGTGACTGTGTGGAGTTTGCACTTTCTCCCCGTGTCTGTGTGGGTTTCCTCCTGTGCAGGCTAGGTGGATTGGCTATGCTAAGTTGTCCCTTCGCGTCCAAGGATGTGCAGGTTAGGTGGGATTACGGGGATAGGGCTGTAGAGTTGGCCTAAGTTAGGCTGCTCTTTCAGAGGGTTGGCGCAGACCCGATGGTCCGAATGGCCTCCTTCTACACTGTAGTAGTTCTTTAATTCTATTTATCCATCATTACCTTTACATATAAGTCCTCCACTATCTGCCTTGCTTCTTTGCCTAGCTTTCTGCGTAGTTCGTATGACCAAATTATATTCAGCCATGTGGCAATATGGGCAGATTATTTAACCATACATAAACACCGAAATTGTGACAAACACTTACCTTAAGTTGAGTTTGTGAGTTGCAGTTTGGGGAACTACCGTTCCCAGCGGGCCTCAGGACTTCTATACTTGTGGTGGCCAGGAAATAGCTGCACATGCGCAGTGTTCTTTTAAAACTATTTTGGGTCTTCTGTGCATGCACCTGTCGGAGAATGGCCACAACATGCACAGTTTGCTGATTTCACTATCTTTAGATTGGGAACCGACCCTGCACACGTGCAGGAGGAAAGTAAGTGAAATGGTGCCGAATGGCAGGTCAGGTGACGTGAACCGGAGTGCCGTTCAAGAATAGGTGACCCAGGGCACAGGACACATAGAGGGGAACAGGAAGAGGTCCCAAACCAAGAAGGAGGTCCAAAACCAAGGAGTGGGGCAGAAAGAGGTCCCAGATGAAAATTCCAGGCAAGGATAAAGACAAAGATCAGAGGTAGGTTCCATTGAGTCAGGATAAATGATAGGAGCAGATAAAAGCTTCAACTTTAAAGAAAGAGCTGTAGAGAGCAGACTTGAATAGGAGACTGGAGAGAAGGCCTAAAGTTCTGAGAGGGCAGCCAAAGGTTAGTGATTTTGTGCTGCAGGCTGTAAGGTTCAAATTAATCTTCTGGAGCAGCGGTATTCTGCGTGGCACGGTCAATGCGTTTGGAAGATGAAGCTTGAGTGTGCTCGGAGATCCAGCGGAAAGGAATCTCGGATGGCGAGGTAGAAACCTGGTGGTGGATCCTGATTTAAGCAATCCAGGTGAGAATAACATTTGAAGCAAATTCCAAGGTGAGATCTTCAAATGGGAAGATTGGAAACTCAATGTGAACATTGGAAGCCCCCATGAGAAAGACAGTTTCAGCGAGACCCGTTGGCTCATGAAGTGACAAGTGTTTGGGTGGATTGTTGAGAACCTGTTTTGGTCACATCTGTCATTTACTTTGGAGTGTAGTGTGCCTTACCATTGTTCGTTCGCATGTGCCACATACTTACCCTGAATATTAGAGTATAAATTAGACATAGTAAGTTGTTTTATCTTTCCTAATTTGTATGTATCTGTAAAAACATAAACCTGCGAGGGGAAGGAATTGTGACTACTTGCATTATTGTCTTGTGTCTATATTGAGACCTTTCCAACCTTTTTGTCTGGTGTAATATAATCTATTTTTCTTGTTTTATAAATGTTTTATTGTTTGCGATAAAGGTTACTCAGCAGACCCCTGTGAATTAGTTCCACAATTTTCTTCCACTGTTTCTAAAAAGAAAATCAAAGTTATGAAGCCAAGTTTCACTCTGGGACCTGACTTATCCAATATTAACATCAATATGCTGACTCTTGTTTTTACCAACGGGGATTTTTGCTTCAGCTGTCAGTTTATGCACAGACAATACCTGAATACACATGTGTCTTGTTTTGTATCAAACTCTCCGAAGTCCCCTTCAATAGTGCTTCCATTTTGAGTCATATTTATGCCTTCCATCTGCCTCAGCAGCATCTCCCTTTCCCAGTGGCCCTGCCAAAAGGTCAGCCCAGCAGATGCTCACATTAGACATCCCACATCCCACCCGCTGTCTCCCATAAGATAAAATCTCAGTGCGCAACTCCGGCACGAACAGTGTTTGGACCCACAAATGGACCCAAAGCCTTGAAATGTGTAAAGTTGGAAGAATTCCCTTGCAAATGCCTAAATAAGAAAAATGTCATACCAATTGTGGTGAATGTAACTTAGTAATTCACACTGTTTTTACCAATACCATTGTAAGCGCAGTAGCGTTATCTGACCACTAGGGAGTAGCTCTGGGAATGCTCAGGAGTTTGTACAGGGCTCCACCCTTGGCTCCGCCCACGACTCCTCCCCCTGGACTGCTGTATAAATACCCTTGTCCAGAGCCAGCCTGCAGTTCATCGAGAGTTCAACGGGTAACAGGCTGGCTCTGTAGTAAGTAGATTAAAACCTCTGTTCATATCTTAAAGCATGTGTCTAGTGAATTGATGGTTCCATCACCAATAAAAGTAAGAAGTCTTACAACACCAGGTTAAAGTCCAACAGGTTTGTTTTAAACACGAGCTTTCGGAGCACTACTCCTTCCTCAGGTGAATGGAGAGGTATGTTCCAGAAACATTTATATAGACAAAGTCAGAGATGCCAAACAATGCTTGGAATGCGAGCATTTGCGGGTAATCAAATCTTTACAGATCCAGAGATAGGGGGTAATCCCAGGTTAAAGAGGTGTGAATTATCTCAATCCAGGACAGTTGGTATTTCTAGGGTTGTGTTCAGACCTATGAGCCAACATAAAAGTAATGGTTTTGTGAGGGCCACGAAGAATCCAGCACGAGTCTTCAGGATACAAAGAAATAACATTTATTTACAATAACATATATATACAACAGCCGCAGCAACTTCCCTTGCTGCTCACTCATCTCTCTCTGCTGGCTCCAAACTGGCCAGCTCTATTTATGCAGGGAGTCTACTAATAGTTTCTCTGCCCCCCTCACTGGGGAAGCTCATACTCCCACAGGATTGTGGGATTGTCATTAGTCCCCAGCCAGTGGTAAGCAGGCACGTTATAACATCCCTCCCCCCCAAAGTCCAAGGAATCCACCAAAGACCCTGGCGAAGGAGGGCGTCGGACTCGTTTTGACGCAGGCCGGATACCATTTGCACGAGGCGCTGGATCGGGCGGCGTGTAACGAGACAGATTCCATGATGAACGGCGTAACGGTTGTACGTCCACGGCCCGTGGGCCCGAGGATTCCCCCTCTGAGGTGTCTTGTGTCTCAATCTCGGATTCAGAGTCTGCTGCCTCCGTCATCCCAGTGTCTCTATCTCCACGCGGTTCTTGCACGACCTGTCCAGGCTTTGAGTGAGGCACCAGAGGAAGATTGTGAGGAATTCTTTCCATTGTGTCTGCTCTCTGTGGCTGTAGAAATGAGCTCCCTGGGCGAGGAATCTTTGGAAGGGATAGTCTTTTGGACCGAACGTGGTCTACATGTTTGCACTGGAGACGACCCTGGGCTTGTACCTGGTAAGAGATAGGGCCCGTTTGGTGAAAGATTACGCCAGGGACCCACTGGGCACCACCAGCAAAATTCCGAACGCACACTGGGTCACCGGGCGCAAACTGCCGAATCGGCCGATGCCGAGAAAAACCATGTCCCTGCCGTTCTTGTGTGCGCCGTACTTTCGCGCCAATGTCCGGGAAAACCATGCTAAGGTGGGTGCGAAGTCTCCGGCTCATTAGGAGTTCTGCGGGAGCTACCCCAGTCACCGCATGGGTGGTGGTCCGATATAAAAACAAAAAACGAGCCAGTCTCGTGTCCATCGACCCAGAAGACTGCTTCTTTAGGCCTTGTTTGAATGTCTGCACTGCGCGCTCCGCCAACACATTTGAAGCCGGGTGGTAAGTGGCAGTGCGGATATTGCGTATGCCGTTCATCTTCATGAACTTTGCAAACTCCTCACTTGTGAACGGAGTGCCGTTGTCCGTGACCAGCACCTCGGGAAAGCCATGCGTACTGAAAGACAAACGCATCTTCTCGATTGTTGCGCAGGACGTTGTGCCTCCCATCTTATGCACCTCTAGCCATTTAGACTGGGCGTCGATTAATAGAAGGAACGTGGATCTTTGAAAAGGGCCGGCAAAATCCGCATGCAAGCGCACCAAAGGCCACCCTGGCCATTCCCAGTGATGTAGGGGCGCGGCCGGTGGAAGCTTCTGATGCTCCTGGCAAATGGAACAGTTTTGTGCCACCTTCTCAATGTCGGTATCGAGGCCTGGGCACCAGACATAACTCCGGGCCAACATTTTCATTTTGGTCACACCTGGATGCCCATTGTGCAAGTCTCTCAGTATCAGCTCCTGTCCTTTTTCCGGGACAATCACGCGTCCCCCACAAGACGATGCCGTCTTCCACGCTGAATTCGGACAGCTTGGAGGAAAATGCCCGCAACGCGCCTGGGAGCTGTCTATGGTGCCCTCCATACAGGGCTATGTGCCAAACCTTTGACAGGACTGGCTCCGTCTGGGTCCACTCACGGATCTGTGATGCCGTGACAGGCTAGGTGTCCATAACATTTAGGGTCGCAACCACCTCACCAGTTGTGGGGGTCGACATGGGGCCGGTCGATAAAGGCAATCGGCTCAGTGCGTCAGCATTCCCTATCTGGGTTCCTGGTTTGTGCTCCAGAGAATACTCGTATGCAGCGAGCAACAAAGCCTAGTGCTGGATCCGTGCGGAAGCAATGGGCGGTATTCGCTTATCCTCTCTGAAAAGTCCCAGCAGAGGCTTATGATCAGTCACGATAGTGAAGTGGCGGCCATACACGTACTGGTGGAAACATTTCACCGCAAAGACCACGGCCAGGCCCTCCTTCTCGATCTGCATGTACTTTTTTTCCGCTGCAGTCAATGTGCGGGAGGCGAAAGCTATCGGCCGCTCGGCACCGTTCTCCATCTAGTGGGACAGGACGGCCCCATTACCATACGGGGATGCATCACATGTGACGAGCAAAGGCTTTCCAGGATCATAGTGGGTTAGTAACCCAGACGGCGACAATTGTTGATTTACCCGCCGGAAAGCGGTGTCTTGCGGCTGACCCCAAACCCAGGTGTGATTCTTCTTTAGCAGAAGGTGCAACGGGGCCAGCGTAGTTGCCAGATTGGGGAAGAGCTTTCCGTAATAGTTTACGAGGCTGAGAAACGAACGAAGATGCGAAGTGTCAGTCGGGGCGGGGGCCTGTTGAATCACGCGCACCTTCTCTGTGACGGGGTGCAAACCTTCGCGGTCCACCCGATAACCCAGTTAGACTACTTCCTTCGCCTGAAAGACGCACTTTGTGCAACGTAAAAGGACTCCAGCCTCTGAAAAGCGTCTAAGGACAGCCTCCAAATTTTCAAAATGTTCTGCTCAGACGTCCCTGCGATCAAAATGTCATCTAAGTAGACAGCAACACGCGGTAAACCTCTCAAAATGCCCTCCATAACGCGTTGAAAAATAGTGCAGGCAGAGGATACTCCAAAGGGCAAACGTGTATATTCATACAGGCCCCAGTGTGTATTAATCATTACATATGGCCAGGAGGCAGGGTCCAGCTCCAACTGTAGGTAGGCGTGACTCATATCTAATTTTGTGAATGAGAGTCCGCCTGCAAGCTTCACGTAGAGATCCTCTATGCAGGGCATTGGGTATCGGTCAAGTTGGGAAGCCATATTCACTGTAAGTTTATAGTCGCCGCACAAGCGAACTGTGGCATCTGGCTTCATTACAGGTGCAATTGGAGCTGCCCAGTCAGCGAAATGGACGGGCCTGATGATACCCAAAGTCTACAAACGAGCTAGCTCCCCTTCTACCTTCTCGAGCAAGGCGTAAGGCACTGGGCGGGCCTGGAAAAAGCCCGGCATGGCTCCTGGTTCGACTTGGATACGGGCTACGGCCCCTTTTATTTTCCCCAAACCAGGCTGGAATACATCTGGGTATCGTCCTAGCACCTCAGTCAACCCTCCAGAAACTGTTTGGAGGATGTGCTGCCACTGCAACAGCAAATGGCGCAACCAGTCCCGACCCAACAGGCTGGGCCCATGGCCGTGCACCACGATAAGTGGGAAATGCCCCTCCTGGCGTCCATAAACAACAGGGGTCAACATAGTTCCTGCAATGTCCAATGGTTCCCCCATGTAGGTGGCCAACCTGGCCTGTGTGTCGGTTAATGTAAGGGTCTGTATACCCTGCTTGATGTGGTCGAATGTCCGCTGGGCGATCACGGAGACCGCTGCGCCAGTGTCCAACTCCATCTCAAGCGTGTGACCATCGACCCGTACTGTCACTTTAATGGTGGCCACACGGGGAGCTACCACACAATACAGCTTCAGGCAGTCATTCTCCGTCTCCACGTCCTTGGGAGTAACCCCTGGGCTGGCCCCAGTTTCGGTCGGAACGACGGCGCCTCTGGCGCCCCCAGGACCGGCGTCCGCAATGGGGTCGGCGCCTAGAAGTCTGACACGGACATGGCTCCTCATCCATTGGTTCTGGAGAAGGCTCCCTTCGGGGATGAATGTCCGACGGCCACTGGCGTCAATCCGGACGTCGCCTCGCCCAAGGGGGTGCAGGGGGACGCTTTTGGATGGAAGGGGTTGCGCCCCAAGGCATGCACCTCCATTCCCTGTAGGTCCTGCACTCCTCGTTCTAGTTAGCACAACCGCCTCACGGCGCTGAGGTCCCAGGTTCGATCCCGGCTCTGGGTAACTGTCCGTGTGGAGTTTACACGTTCTCCCCGTGTCTGCGTGGGTTTCACCCCCACAACCCAAAAATGTGCAGGTTAGGTGGATTGACCATACTAAATTGCCCCTTAATTGGAAAAAATAATTGGGTAATCTAAATTTATAAAAAAAAAGTCAATGTTGGCTCGGCTAACAACTTTCTCTGGGTGGCCGCATTGTTAATACCGCAAACCAAACGGTCGCGTAACATTTCTGACAAGGTCTCACCATAGTCACAGTACTCCGCAATCCTGCATAGCCTGGATAGAAAGTCGGCAAGAGATTCTCCCTGGGTCCTCTCAGCGGTATTAAACCGGTAACGTTGGACTATCGTGGGTGGGGTTGGGTTAAAATGTTGCCCCCTAAGATCATAAGTTCATCAAATGTTTTGGTGTCCGGTGCAGCTGGGTACGTAAGGCTCCTAATCACCCCAAACGTATGAGGGCTGCAGGCGGTGAGCAATATGACCACCTGCCGCTCGTTTTCGGTGATGTTGTTTGCCCGGAAATAGTAACACATCCGTTGTGCGTACTGGTTCCAGCTTTCCAGCGCATCATCAAAAACATTCACACGTCCATACAGAGGCATGGTGTAATAGAAAACAACTTCCAACCTATATCCAACAAAAATCCAGGGAGGTGGCTTCAGCAGTGTAGACAGGTATTCACTTTAACCCTCGTCGCCAGTTTTGTGAGGCCCACAAAGAATCCAGCACAAATCTTCAGGATGCAAAGAAATAACATTTATTTACAATGAGATATATATATACATCAGAAGCAGCAGCAACTTCCCTTGTTGCTCACTCCTCTCTCTCTGCTGGTTCCAAACTGGCCAGCTCTATTTATGCAGGGAGTCTGATAATGATTTCTCCGCCCCCCACATTGGGGAAGCTCATAGTCCCATAGGATTGTGGGATTGTCATTAGTCCCTAGCCAGTGGTAAGCAGGCAGGTTATAATAAGTGGCTTCAATGGGTCACTGGCAGTCTGAGTGATGGATGAGGCACCTAATGGCTTCCCGCCCATCTATGATAATCGGAGAAGTTTAATCCAACTTCGTGTGTCCTCTCAGGGCACTCTTGATGGCAGCACCTCTGATGGAACCATCAATTCTACGGGCACGTGCTTGTAGGATTAGAATAGCGGTTTTAATATACTTACAACAGAGCCAGCCTGCTAGCCGTTGAACTTTCGGTGAACTGGCTGGCTGACTCTGTGGCACGGATCTTTATACAGCAGCTCCAGGGGGAGGAGTTCTGGGCGGAGCCAAGGGGGGAGCCCATTTCAAACTCTCGAGTACTCCCAGAGCTACTCCCCCTGGTGGTCAGGTAGTCAACTGCACTTACAATATCGGTACATATATATACTGGGAACAGAGTGACATTGGTAACTTATAATACCGTGTGAATCTCATTCACCACATTCACCCCCTGTGAAAAAAATCAAGTCCGGCGGGGGTGGTGGCTCACAGAGTTAGTCTGTCCGGTGGACTAATTGTTCATTGCGATCTGCAGAGCACCAGGGTTGCAGCCTCTTGCGGTGGCTGGGTGGGAGTTGAGAGATGGGGTACGATGGCAGACTCCGGGGCGGGTCTCGTCCAAACTTCATACACCTCTGGCTCGACCGGAGACTGGGGGCACTGGAGGCGGGCTGGTGCTGGCGCGTGGAACCGGTGGGGCCAGCTTGCGGAGTCGGGGGCGCGAGGGGGCGGCAGCATAGGGAACGGGGTAAGGGGATCCTCAGTGGGGGTAGGGGGGGGGGCTTGATCCAGCGGGTGCCAGGTCCCGAAGGGATACTGTGTCCTGGCGACCGTCCGGGAACTCCACAAATGCGTACTGGGGGTTGGAATGGAGGACGCGCACCTTTTCAACAAGGGGGTCGGTATTGTGCGCCCTGACGTGCTTCCTCAGGAGAACCGGGCCTGGTGTCCACAGCCGGAAGTGAGACCCCTGTGGTAGTGCCCCTAGAATAAATGAAGAGCCGCTCGTGAGGGGTTTGATTGGTCGCTGTACAGAGGAGTGATCTAATTGCGTGGATTGGCTTCTTGCCATTGGGAGACTTGGAGTTTTCTAGACCGGAGAGTCAATAGGACGGCCTTCCAGACCGCCACGTTCTCCCTCTCCACCTGCCCGTTCCCCCTGGGGTTGTAGCTGATAGTCCTGCTCGAGGCGATGCCCTTGTCGAGCAGGTACTGACGCAACTCGTCGCTCATAAAGGACGAACCCCGGTCGCTGTGCACTTAGCTGGGAAATCCGAACAGGATGAAGACACTACTCAGGGTCCTATTTACTGTGTGGGAGGTCATGTCAGGGCACGGAATGGCAAAAGGGAATCGGGAGAACTCATCTATGATGTTGAAGAAATAAATGTTCTTGTTAGTGGAGGGGAGTGGCCCTTTGAAATCGATCGCAAGGCATTCAAAGGGCCTAGAAGCCTTGACCAGGTGGGCCCTGTCTGGTCTATAGAAGTGCGGTTTGCACTCTGCACAGATCGGGCAGTCCCTGGTGACCTCTTTTACCTCCTCGTGGGAGAAAGGCAGGTTTCAGGCTCTGATGTAGTGGGCGAGCCGGGTGACCCCTGGATGGCAGAGGTCATCGTGGATGGCTTTCAGACGGCTGATCGGCGCGCTGGCGCATGTCCCGCGGGATAGGGCATCCGAGGGCTCGTTGAGCTTCCCCGGTCGATATTTAATATCGTAACTATTTTTTTTTTTTTTATTTAGATTACCCAATTATTTTTTCCAATTAAGGGGCAATTTAGTGTGGCCAATCCACCTACTCCGCACATTTTTGGGTTGTGGGGGCAAAACCCACGCAGACACGGGGAGAATGTGCAAACTCCACACGGACAGTGACCCAGAGCCGGGATCGAACCTGGGACCCCAGCGCCGTGAGGCGGTTGTGCTAACCACTAGGCCACCGTGCTGCCCTAATATCGTAACTATAGGTGGAGAGTTCGATCCTCCACCGAAGGATTTTATCGTTTTTTATTTTGCCCCTTTGCAAGTTGTCAAACATAAAGGCAACCGATCGTTGGTCGGTGATGAGGGTTAACCTCCTACCTGCGAGGTAGTGCCTCCAGTGATGAACAGCCTCCACGACGGCTTGTACTTCCTTCTCGACTGAGGAGTGTCGGAGTTCTGAAGCGGATAGGGTACGGGAGAAAAATGCAACGGGCCTCCCTGCCTTATTTAAAGTGGCTGCTAGAGCTACCTCTGAGGCGTCGCTCTCAACCTGAAAGGGAGTGGATTCATCCACCGCCCGCATGGCTGCTTTGGCGATGTCCTCCTTGATGCAGCTGAAGGCCTGGCGCGCCTCAGCTGACAGGGGAAATTGTGTGGCCTTAAAGAGTGGGCGGGCTTTGTCCGTATATTGAGGGACCCACTGGCCGTAGTATGAAAGAACCCCAAGCACTGTTTGAGGGCCTTGGGGCAGTGAGGGAGGGGGAGTTCTAAGCGGTCCGGGTCTGGGCCCAGGACTCCGTTCTCCACGACGTAGCCGAGGATGGCCAGTCTGTTTGTGCGGAAAACGCATTTCTCCTTGTTATAAGTGAGGTTTAATTTCTGTGCCGTCTGGAGAAAACGGTGGAGGTTGGCGTCGTGGTCCTGCTGGTCATAGCCACAGATGGTAACATTGTCCAGATACGGAAATGTGGCCCGCAGCCCGTACTGGTCTACCATTCGGTCATTTGCTCGTTGGAACACCAAAACCCCGTTAGTGACGCCGAAGGTAACATAGAACATAGAACATAGAACAGTACAGCACAGAACAGGCCCTTCGGCCCTCAATGTTGTGCCGAGCCATGATCACCCTACTCAAACCCACGTATCCACCCTATACCAGTAACCCAACAACCCCCCCTTAACCTTACTTTTATTAGGACACTACGGGCAATTTAGCATGGCCAATCCACCTAACCCGCACATCTTTGGACTGTGGGAGGAAACCGGAGCACCCGGAGGAAACCCACGCACACACGGGGAGGACGTGCAGACTCCGCACAAACAGTGACCCAGCCGGGAATCGAACCTGGGACCCTGGAGCTGTGAAGCATTTTTGTTAACCACCATGCTACCCTGCTGCCCCCATCCAAGGAACCCGGAAGAAATGGAAGAGGCGGCCATCGGCCTCAAACGCCGTGTAGTGGCGGTCCTCCGGGCGGATTGGGAGCTGCTGATATGCAGACTTCAGATCCACCGTGGAAAATAGCCGATATTGGGCGATGTGGTTAACCATGTCTGCAATTCTGGGGAGGAGATACGCGTCTAGCACCTCGAATTGTGAGCGTAGCGACGGTGCGTCCTTGGATTTGGACTGAGTGGGAGCCCGAAGCGAGGGCGATAGTTTGGCTCACAGGAAAAATAGGAAGCGAACAGCGTCTTACCAGCTCTGGGTGTAGGAAGCTCTCGGTGCTCCCGGAGTCAAAGAGGCATGGCGTGCTGTACCCGTTGATCTGGACCTCCGCCATCGAACTTTGTAGGTGCTTGGGGCGGGATTGATCTAGGGTGACCGCATTGAGTTGCGGGCTGCGTGATGGGTGCCCGGGAAAGTCGTAGTCTTCCGAGTGGGCGTCCGGTCGAGTAGATGCCGGTACGTTCTGGCGAGCTTGATGCAGGATCGCTGCGCTGAGTTGCGGGCCGCGTGATGAGTGCCCAGGGAAGTCGTAGTCTTCTGATGAGCTATCTGAGCATGGAGATGCAGATGGGGCCCGTGGATCGCACGTGGTGAGCGGCGAGGAAGATGGCGTCCAAGATGGCGGCCCCCATGAGTCGCATGTGGCCGGCCACATGGTGGGGGTTTGCCAAGATGGCAGCCCCCATGGATCGCACATGGCGGGAGGGGGCGGAGTCGGGGCGTAGGCCACAGCGTTTTGGGCCTCGCGGGCCCGCTGGTGTTGGGAGCGATTTGTTCTCTCTACTGGGGAGTTAGAAACTGGGGCCCTTTTCACGAGGCACACTCTGGCATAGTGGCCTTTCTTCCCGCAGCTGCTGCAGGTCACGGATCGGGCTGCAGTGCTGCCACGGATGCTGGCTTTGGCCACAGAAATGGCAGGTTGGGGCAGCTGAGTAGCTGGCTGGAGCAGCTGAGTAGCTGGCTGGGGCCGCAGAGTAACTGGCTTTGGCAGCGCGGTAGCTGGGGGGCTGTGCGGCACAGGACTGGGGGGATTGTTGGTCGGGGGTCCACGATGAGGTTGTGGGGTCTGCGGGAAACGAGGTGAGGCTTTGGACGGAGACTTCCATAGTGGTAGCAGCCTCCACAGTAGTATCTAAGTCCTGGGCCCCCTTTTCTAGCAGTCTTTGGCGCATATAGTTCGATCTAAGGCCCACTACGAAAACGTCCCGCACAGCAAGCTCCCTATGTTCAGCCGCGGTAACGGCTTGATAATTACAGTCATTAGCGAGATTGTTCAGTTCCCGTACAAATTCGGCTAGCGTCTCTGTAGGCCGCTGACGGCGAGTCGTAAACACGTGGCGTGCATAAACCTCATTAATGGGCCTAACGTATATTTTGTCCAATATCGCCAGCGCTGCGGTGTAAGAACCGGCCGGATTTAGCTGTGTGGAGATTCTGTGACTTACCCTCGCGTGCAGTAGGCTGGGTTTTTGTTCCTCCGTTGTTCCAGCGGTGCTGGCTTCTGCCAGGAGGGCCTTAAAACATCTCAGCCAGTGGGAAAAAATTTCTTTAGCCTCTGCATCCTGCAGGTCGAGTTCTAGGCGTCCGGGCTGGAGGGCTGCTTCCATGATTTACTTCGACTGTTTCGTAAGTATATTAAATTGATGGAACCATCAATTCTACGGACACGTGCTTGTAGGATTAGAATAGCGGTTTTAATGTACTTACAACAGAGCCAGCCTGTTAGCCGTTGAACTTTCGGTGAACTAGCTGGCTGACTCTGTGGCACGGATCTTTATACAGCAGCTCCAGGGGGAGGAGTTCTGGGTGGAGCCAAGGGGGGAGCCCATTACAAACTCTTGAGTACTCCCAGAGCTACACCCCCTGGTGGTCAGGTAGTGCAACTGCACTTACAATATCGGTACATGTATATACTGGGAACAGAGTGACATTGGTAACTTATAATACCGTGTGAATCTCATTCACCACAACCTCCACGCCTCCTGTGCCAATGACCATCGCATCTGATGAGACTGCGACAATTGAGGAGTGCCCAGCTTTGGCGCCTGAGTCTGCCACCCTGACAGGGGCCCGCAGAGGCCTTGGTAACCAGAGAACAACGCCAAGGTCATCAACGCCAATGGAATATCCGGGTCAACAATCCAGCTGCCAGCTGATAAACAACTCACAGAAGAACTTCTAACTCCTCACCTTACCAACCTCTTGTGCCCTGGATTTAGAAAGAATGAAAAACCTGAAGGGCGCCTGGCCGATTGCCCCATGTGCCAAGCACACAGACCACTCAGAGTTGAATGAAATGAAAAATGAAAATCGCTTACTGTCACGAGTAGGCTTCAATGAAGTTACTGTGAAAAGCCCCTAGTCGCCACATTCCAGCGCCTGTCCGGGGAGGCTGGTACGGGAATCGAACCGTGCTGCTGGCCTGCTTGGTCTGCTTTAAAAGCCCGCGATAGCTAAACCAGCCCCTTGCTGCAAATTGGTCTTTAAATGAGCTTATTTGGCCCTTTAACTGTTGTCAGGCACAGACGTCTGCATGTGCCCACTGACTGAAACATCGAGAGGCAGTGTGATGACATCAGGACATCCCATTTCACGCACATTCCTGTCTGCTGTACGCCTGATCAGCCAGTGCAAAATCTGGCCATAGAATATCACACGGCAGAGGGGAGTCATTCAGGCCAGTTTCTTTGAAAGAACTAGCCAACTATTCTCATTCTCTAGTCTTTCCCCATAACAGTGCATTTTTTTCCTTTTCAGGTAATTTGAAAGTTGCTATTGAATCTGTTTCCATGACCTATCTAGTGGTGTATGTTAGATCATAATAATTTGATATAAATATTTCTTCATCTTTCCTCTTTTTTCCAATTATCTTCTCTCAGTGTGTCCCGGCTTCCCCAGTCAAATTCTGAATCCAACTGGTCCTCACGGATTGGTGGGAAAGCAGTTGAAGTGATGAGGATGTGAGGTGCCTTGAGACAGAGGAATGGGTAGGGCTACAAGGTATTGACTTGAGGAGTGTGCGAAGCCGGATGCTGGGAAAGCCAGAGTGTGGGATCTGGCCAGAAGAGTTACGTCAATCACCTTCCCCACTTCCTGAGGCCCTGGCTCCTCTTTGTGCACTGCCTCCTGGTTGGAGGGCGAGCGCTCCTGCTACTGATTCCCCTGGTCACGTCCATCCGCACCTGCTTGGTTTGAGAGATTGCTCTTTTTCTCCTTGCTTTAGGAGATCTCACCTCACTACAGTCACTCAGATCTTGCATGAAGATTTCCAGGTAAGAGTGAGAGACCCGGAGCCTTCATTCCTGTGATTGCTGCAGCCTCAAGAATCCAAGGCTGGTGAGTCCTTGTAAACCAGGCCGTGATTCCTTTAATTAGAAATCCTTCTTTTGACAGAATGGGACAGTCATTCAGCCCACCCTCCCTAACTGGTCAATAAGCTTGGAGGCAGGATGATAATTAGCTCGCACTGGGGCACAACCCAGTGAACTGGGGTCCTGACCAAAATGGTCCAGGTATTCTGGCAGCATCGAAGTAGAGAGAATTCCACCCCAAAAGTTAGTAGCAAGATTGCATACACTATTTTTTATGTTGGTTAAATAATGGAACATAGCTCTTGATTGTAAAAGAGCACTTATGGAATGCTCAGCTACATTTCAAAGTTAGATTCCAGTGAATCTGTATTTAATTTAGTTCTAGGAGATGAAAATAGTTCAATATTTCTTAAAGCAATGTATGTTTTATAATGGTAAGAAGTCTTACAACACCAGGTTAAAGTCCAACAGGTTTGTTTCAAACACGAGCTTTCGGAGCACGAAGAAGGAGCCGTGCTCCGAAAGCTCGTGTTTGAAACAAACCTGTTGGACTTTAACCTGGTGTTGTAAGACTTCTTACTGTGCTCACCCCAGTCCAACGGCGGCATCTCCACATCATGTTTTATAATGTACATGGTAGTAAGTAAAATAAATGATACGTATGATCTGTGTGTCAGCCAGGCTTTGTGTATATTATATTTCTGGTTGGCTTATTTCATCAGGATATACAGCTAAAAGTATGAGGATAAACTGACACAAAACACATTGCTTTATGGAATAGTAATCTACTTCATCCAGTTGTATTATTTTTGCTGCTTTTTTCTCTTTCCTCCCCTCAGAATTACTGACTTCTTGCTGAGTCCTGGTTTCTTGTACATCTTCACTCCAAGAGGTTCCATGAACAAGTCAGACTTTGTTGTCATTGGGCATTCGCACACACCACATTGTAAACTCACCTCCAGTGGGAGCGGACCTCCCACTAACACGGCTCGGACTGGGAGCATTCTTTTCACCTATTCACATGTCCCCAGTGTTGATGTTCACACTCAGCTTTTGAAGCAAATGTTCGTGGAGGAAACAGCTCCAGACTTACTATGGGCATTATTGATGCAAGTTCACGATAAGGTAGAGTTTAAATTGTGGACTAATGGGCCTTTTGCCTGTTCTATGTCTCCTCATAAACTACAAACTTTCTGTGACAGCGCATGTTGGGAGGCACTCTTATGCAGTCTATTAATCTAAGAATTCAGAAACATTATTAGTTGCACTTAATCTAATTGAACACATTGTCACAAATCCATTGTTACCTGCAATATTTTTATAAGGTGAGTCTTTTCATTCAAATCCAGCATCGAGGCCGTGATCATCCGAAACCTACTCCATTAATAGAAATTCATAGAATTTACAGTGTAGAAGGAGGCCATTCGGCCCATCGAGTCTGTACCGGCTCTTGGAAAGAGCACCCTACCTCCACCCTATCCCCATAACCCAGTAAACCCACCTAACATTAAGGGCAATTTGGACCCTAAGGGAAATTTACCATGGCCAATCCACCTAACCTGCACATCTTTGGACTGTGGGAGGAAACCGGAGCACCCGGATGAAACCCACGCACACACGGGGAGAACGTGCAGACTCCACACAGACAGTGACCCAAGCCGGAAATCGAACCTGGGACCCTGGAGCTGTGAAGGATTTGTGCTCACCACTATGCTACCGTTGGGCCGGTCATGTGCTTAGGATGTCAGAGTCCTGACTGCCAAAGCAAATTTTTCTTTGCCCAGCTCAAGGAAAGCTTCCAAATGAGAGGTGGACAAAGGAAATGCTTCAAAGACAACCTGAAGGCCTACCTCAAGAAGTGCCACTTTGACATAAATGCCTGAGAGGTCCTTGCTCAGAAGAGACTTACTCAGCGGAACCTCCTGACCGAAGACACCCAATTCTTTGAGGACACTGACGGCAAGAGGAGGCCCAGAAAAGGAGCGTTAGAAAGGAATACCAGCAATCTACTGGTCCCACCTCCCGAAAACACCAGCAAAGCATGCGGCCGAAATGCAGCTGTAGGATCGGCTCATTAGCCATGCCCACAGAACCCATGACAAGGAACATGGAATTTCTTAGGTGGACAATCATGCTCGTAAACGAGTGATCGCCGAAGAAGAAGGAGAAGAAGATTGATTTAACCATGGCCCTTTTTGTCTTTCTTAACTTTGCATCCCATCCTACCAACTCTTGAAAGGCTGGTCAAGAGCAAACAGCAGAAAATACTGCCAGATATAATGTCACTGAGTCATTTAAGGATATATTTCCCTGACGAGATGGGCAAAGTGAATTCTTTCACTGCTGGATAGAGAAAGTAAAATGAGTAAGTGCTCTCTGTTATTTGTTTTTAGTTATCTTGGCTTAGGACTGAGACAGTGCTGAATATCAAAGTTTGATTGTCCAACTCCATTCTTATCATACGGTTCACTCCACTGTGTAACCTGGTCACCTGAAAATCCAAATTTGCACAGCAACTGAATCACAGCTCAGTTAGATCATTGTTAGATCAATGTGCAAATCCAGATATCATTTGGACATAATGAGAGCACCGAGATATCTCAGATGAGTTTTCACACGGGTAACAATACCACAAATCCCCCCAATGCTTCTTGGTGAGGTGGAGTTTAAAATTATTCGATTTCCCTGAAAGAATTTCTTGATGAATACAATCTTGATATGCTGCTGGGGCAAGTGCTGTGGTTCTGTGAAAGAATGAAAAAGCTCAAATTAAAGTGACACTTAAAAACAAGCCTGTAAAAATTCTATGGTAATTAGCATAAAGCAACGTGTGGAAAATATGAAATGAAAACGAAAATGAAAATCGCTTATTGTCACGAAGTTACTGTGAAAAGCCCCTAGTTGCCACATTCCGGCGCCTGTCCGGGGAGGCTGGTACGGGAATTGAACCATGCTGCTGGCCTGCTTGGTCTGCTTTAAAAGCCAGCGATTTAGCCCAGTGAGCTAAACGGGTGGCATTTGACCTTTTTGAGGCAGTGCCACAGCGGTCGAGAAAAGCAGCATCGAAGCTGTCAGCCCCAATGGCAACTTTCTCCTCCAAAGACCTGATAATTAGATTTAAATTTATTCTAATGGGGTTCCCGACATTGAAAGTCAGGAATCTCTTTCCGTCACTGGCAGGGAATGGGGACCCTCATGACAGGACTTCCTGCCGATGCATAATGTGATTTGGGCCTCAGTGAGATTTTGCTTGCCTGTCAACGCTCAACCAAAGTGACAAAGAAAATATCAATGGCATGTCAATATCAGGAAAATCCAAGAAATTGAACTATTTTCTGCTGGTTGTATGTTTTAAAAACTGTGGGAAAATCTAAGTTATATAAGACAGGGACAGCATGGCTGTATTAATGGAACTAGTGCCTTTGATCTGTTGATGAGCTTAGCAACACTGAAAACAGATATTTACTTAAGGCAAGTTAGCAAGAATGGGGGCAGAACATGAATGGATTTGAATGCATTATTAAGGGTTCAAAGGAAGAAGATACAAGGTGTGAAAGAAATGTTTGAAGAAAGGTTCATAAAGTGAGTGAACTTTGCTTTTACACTCTTAAAGCTAAAATCAAGAAATTTCGGCCATTAAGTCTGAGTTCTAAAGATAAAATAAAGGAAAATCAAAGGGGGAAATTATATTTAAGGAGATGATTAAACCTATGCAGGGAGCTGTTTTTAGACCTCAGCCAACAAAAGGAATAGTTGTATAAAGTGCCTATGTGGAAATCATGTCATGAAAAGAAAGTTGCTGTGGATCCTGTTGGGATGGAGATCAACCTCTCCACCCTGTGCCCTGGGGGGGGGGGGGGGGGGGGGGGGGGGCTGCTGGAATTCTTGACTCTTGAGAAGGTCAAATTTGAACTGAGGGGAAGGATGGAGGGGTTCTACGATTCATGGGCATTATTCATTATGCACTTTTGAGAATTGGATTATATCGAACATTAGGGGCGGGATTGGGAGAGTTGGGGGGAGTGGGACTGACTGTATGTGTTAATGGTGACTATGGGTGATTCCTGATTCCTTTTGGTTAGTTGTTTATATTAACATGTGTGATGCTGTTTGGGGGTTCGGTGGGAGGATGGGATTGTTTTTATTGATATGGGGATTGACATTTCATCCGTTAATCATTATTATTAATTGTTCATGGGTGTAAATTTGGGAGAAAATGTGAAAAAGGAGGAGACTAAAATATTTTTTAAAATAAAAAATGAAAAGAAAGCTGCTTGTTTTACCTCGGAAGCAATCCCAAAGAGATGCAACTGCCTGGTGTGGTAACTGTTACTAGATTTCTTATAGATCTCAAAATGTATACAGTATTGTGGAACAATTTGGGGAGCGTTAGCTCTGAAGGTAGTTAAGTTAAGATTGTTTAGAACTGTTTACATTAATGATACATTTGTCTTATTTAGTAGTATTTCTAATTTACTTTATTATTGTTCATTTCTCAATAAACATTTACTTTATTTAAAATTGTCACAAAATGTCTGGGACATCATTCTCTGGATTTCAAACCATTCTTCACGTTATACCAAATTGCAAAAATATCATTGAGGGCAGTTGTTTCAAGTTTCCCTTCTGGGATTCGGGAATAGCGTGGCATTTACCATCATTCGTATCCTGAACACCGTGAAAGCAAAATCATTGGAAAAGGCTAATAAGATGCAGGTAACACCAAGGGAAATGAAGAAGGATTTTATTTATTTATTTATTTTATTTTTAAAATTTAGCGTACCCAATTATTTTTTTCCAATTAAGGGGCAATTTAGCGTGGCCAATCCACCTACCCTGCACATCTTTGGGTTGTGGGGGCGAAACCCACACAGACACGGGGAGAATGTGCAAACTCTGGGCCGGGATTCTAACCCGGGTCCTCAGTGCCGTAGGCAACAACGCTAACCACTGTTCCACCGTGCTGCCCAAGAAGGATTTTATAAAGAACATTTAGAATATATACTTCATAAGGAAAGGTTCTTCAGGGCTATGGGGAAGAAGTCGTGAGGCTAATTGATAGCCCTTTCATAGAGCTGGCACAGGTGAAGTGGGCTAAATGGACTCTTTCATGCGCTGGATAATTATATGGAAAAGCTGTACTGATCGCGGAGAATAAAAGGGCATGTCATGGATGATAACATTTAAGTAAATTGTCTTTGTTTTCACAGGAGTATGTGGGGCTGTAAATGATTGGGCATATGGAAACCCTAATCAGCATCCTGTTTTTATGATGGAATACAGGAAAAAGAAACAGAAACGGAAAATACTGGACAATCTCAGCAGGTCTTACAGCATCTGCGGAGAGAAGGGAAGGGACAGCATCTGTGCAGAACAGGTGAAAGAATACCCACCCCTGTGATACCATACAGAATACATGAGAGGAAACACGTTTAACCTTGACAGGAATTACAACATTGAGACTTGTATGAATTTTAAAGTTAAAAAATTAAGTACATGAATCGGAATATCTGTGTAACATATGAGCAGTTTATTCATAGTCCAAGTTCTATGAACACTGACAGGTGATGTATCAAAAGGTACAGTTGAGCTGTTCGTTTGACTATCTATCATTCCCAACATGAGTTATAATGGGTTAACTAGGGACTGTGCCACATGAGCCTCGGGTAATGCATGTCAAGACCTGCCAAAGTGCATTCCTAAACTACTCTGTGGCTTCACCTTTCACACCTCACAGCTAAACGCTGATGTTTAATGGCAGCTCTGTCAGATTTTCATTTATTTTAGCTTGCTGTGTCTAATGCATGGGCTTTGGTGAATGTGGTGAGACTTTTGTTTGTTCCTGGAGCAGCATGTCAGCTATCAGAAATGATTAGTTTTAAGTGGCCTAAATGACCTTACTGTATTGACCTGGTTTCGTGTAGCTATCTGCTGATAATAAAATGGATTTTCCTGCCCCCAGCCAGTGTGTGGAATTCGTGATAAGGCCTCGGACCCGTGATTTGTTAAAAATGACCTTTACTCGTCGACAAGCGGCAAGCTTCTTAGAACATGATCCTTTGTTCATGATGTAGCCATCTGAGGTGGCCACCTGCAAAGGACCATGGGAACTATGGCCAACCCAGGACTCAGACAGATACAGAGCTTCTGTGCATTTGAAACGCAGGTAGCTAGACTTGATCGAAACCCCCCGCTCATTTGCATTCTGATGGCCCATTTCCCCAGAACAATTGGACTGCACTCAAGAAACCGATACAGACACAGACTGATCGGCGCCAATCCCTTTACTCAGAGAACCCAACTGCCAAGGTCAATGACCGCTAAGGACCCACCCAGCCACCAAGGCACCCACTCCTTTATTGGTCAAAATCAAAGGTAGTGATCGAAGCCTGTCGAATTATTGGGTCCAAGATTAAGGACTTCCCCAAAGAGCGTGAAATCCCAGAGGGATAAAAAGGGACACAGCCATGTGTTCAGTCTCTTTTCGACCCGACCTGTGCCAGCCTCCTTTGAATCCGGCCTGCGCCAGCCCAACTGCAGCATAACGACCAGACAGCCAAGTTCAAGACCAATGATCGCTACCTGACAGATGAGCCCAGCAGAGATGGAGCCACTTCTTCCAACCAGCCACGTGAGATCAAGATAAAGGCCTTATCTATCTGCACAGAGCCGGTTGCCCTGAAGTTAAGTATAGGTTATTGTAGCTGATAAGTGTAGTTTAACTTGTAGTATATTGTGCTTGCATGTTGAAGTAACCCTTGTGTGTGAATAAACCATCTTTGAACTTGAACTGACTAACTGGTTGTGTGGTCATTTGACGGATATACGGGAAAGCCTGTGGTTCAGTCAGAGAA
Source organism: Scyliorhinus canicula (assembly GCF_902713615.1). NCBI lineage: Eukaryota > Metazoa > Chordata > Chondrichthyes > Carcharhiniformes > Scyliorhinidae > Scyliorhinus > Scyliorhinus canicula. Next base: position 260,346,643 of record NC_052147.1, on the reverse strand, counting down.
ATAGAAACACCCACAGTATTGGTGACACTGGTGGGACAGTATTCCATTAAATTGGCAACAATGTGGGGTTTTTTTTTCACCTTTGCTCCCAGTGCTGCAGAGTGGGCTTTTATTAAAGTATTTATTATTTTAGGTACAGCAAATCCAACCTGGACATGAGCCAAGTGTATCAATGAAGTCTTTTGAAAGGTTTGGAGCCCTTTCACTCCACTGTAATATTTCTCAACCTTGGGAGCACATTTGTGTCATATTCCATATGCAAATCTGACATTTATCCAGCACAATTTGTTCACACTGACTGATGTGGCTTTAACATACGTGCTTAGATTAACAAGTCTTCAATGTGAAAGGGTTCGTGCTGAATATGTTTAATTTCCTGTGGTTTTAAAATGAAAGAGCTGCATACAGGTCATGCTTAAAAAACATTTAGCATACCTAACAATGGAAGGTAGGTTACGCACCTCCTTAGACGAGCTGTTTGAAATCTCAGCTCAGTCAGTGAGAGGTACAAACAAGAGCTGAGCTGTTCAGCAGAGGTGGAGTTTATCCCCACAGGGACAGATTGGCAAATGATAAATTAATGCACAATTACTCAGGCAAATAATGGTACCATTGGAGAAAGAAAGGGACTATTTTAATTAAATGTGATGACGGCAAGAACTTTTCGTAAGGGAGCAATAAAATCACAAAGCAATCGCAGGTCTGCATCTTGACACAGTGTGTTTTAGAGGGAAGCCAATATTCAACCTATTATTTAACAATAATCCCAAAATGGCTAAGTATCAGAGGTTCGGAGAGCAGCTGTGTGCACAATTGACCACAATAGGGGAATATTTCCTCAGCACAACATGTTTTCGGGAGAACAGGATTAAATCTTGCACAGAGGGTTCCTTCTGCCAGATCTTTGAATTTGACTGATAGAGCAGAGCAAAGCAAAGGATGATCGAATGAGTACGCTGGATTTCAAAAGAGCGGCACTCGAGTCCATTAATGATGATAGATTAGCAAGTGAAACTAGAAGGTGGGGTTTGTTTGCTCTAATGATAAGCTGGAAAGGATGCAAGTGACAATATTGCAGTTGAATAAAGCTGAAATAGGCACAAAGGGAGGATTACTTTTCAAAAGGGAAGAGAGGGAGGAAAGCAGGAAAATATGTGCAGGAAAAAATAATTGAACCCAAAAGGGGAGACAGATCATATTGGAGAGCTCGGTAGGAATGGATTTTTTTTTTTTTAAATCAGAGAACGTCATCAGGTTTATGGTCAGCTGCTGTAAAGAAACACAAACCAGGGGCAGCACGGTGGCCTAGTGGTTAGCACAACCGCCTCACGCCGCTGAGGTCCCAGGTTCGATCCCGGCTCTGGGTCACTGTCCGTGTGGAGTTTGCACATTCTCCCCGTGTCTGCGTGGGTTTCGCCCCCACAACCCAAAAATGTGCAGAGTAGGTGGATTGGCCATGCTAAATTGCCCCTTAATTGGAAAAAATAATTGGGTAATCTAAATTTAAAAAAAAAAAAGAAACACAAACCAGATTTTCAATTTCGAGCTACATAGCAGAATTACGTTACAAAATATCTGAAAATAATAGGTTTCTGGCAACAATTTTTTAAAAAGGGCAAAGTAAAGCTGCCTTATATTGTCAGCCAGTACTGAACATTGGCAATGGTGGCACAATAAGCAGAGAAACTTTTAGTAAGTGACAATAAAATGTTCAAAGACACAACTACGAAAAGGGCTCAGCCCTCCTCATTAAATCATACACTTTACAGTGCAGAAGGAGGTCATTCGGCCCATTGAGTCTGCACGGGCCCTTGGAAAGAGCACCCTACCCAAGCCCACACCTCCACCCCAGCCTAGTAACCCAGTAAACCCACCTAACCTTTTGGACACTGAGGGGCAATTTATCATAGCCAATCCTTCTAACCTGCACATCTTTGGACTGTGGGATGAAACCGGAGCACGCAGAATAAACCCACGCAGACACGGGGAGAAAGTGAAAACTCCACACAGACAATCACCTGAGTCTGGAATTGAGCCTGGGACCCTGGAGCTGGGAGACATCAGTGCTAACCATTGTGCTTCCGTGCCACTCAAAGAGTCATCCAGACTCGAAACATTCGCTACCTTCTCCCTCCACAGATGCTGTCAGACCTGTTCAGGTTGTTTGCTTTTATCAGTCTTGCTCTTTCCTTCTGTATTTTGAATGAAGTGATTAGCAGAGTTTATAATGTGGATATGATAATATTCCAAACAGTAATATCAGTCACCATTGTGCATCATTTAAATGTTGGTATTTAGGCCCTTAAATTTACCCAATCCACCAATACATATCAATGGCTCACAAAAGTCATGCATCGTAGTTCTTACTGAAGTGCCTGTCTCTTACCAAGATGAAATAAAAAACACCCTCATTTATTGCATGTTTCTTTTAAGTTCACAGAGTCTGCCTCGCGTGTCGTAAGATTAAAAGTGCAAAGATATTACCTGCCAGAGAGTGTTACATGCAAATCATAAACAAGTTAGATATTAAGCAGCAGTTCTTCACTAAAAATGTTTTGGAGTAATCTGCTAGGCAAGATAATAGAGAGAGAAAAACACTACAGTGGTCAGGACATAGGTAAATTGGAAGATTTAGGAGCATGCTGAGCTTCTTTACTGTCACTGATTGTTCTTGTGTGACAGTCCAGCTAAACATTGAAAAAGGGAATCATCAAATCAATATCTACCTCTTTCCGTCATCTCACATGACCTACTATAAGGCTCTATATCCATATCCAATCAATGCATAATCACAGAATCACAGAAAATGCAGTGCAGATAGAACAGAGAACATACAGTGCAGAAGAAGGCCATTCGGCCCATCAATTCTGCACCGACCCACTTAAGCCCTCACTTCCACCCTAACCCCGTAACCCAATAACCCCTCCTAATCTTTTTGGTCACTAAAGGCAATTTACCATGGCCAATCCACCTAACCTGCACGTCTTTGGCCTGTGGGAGGAAACCGGAGCACTCAGAGGAAACCCACACAGACACAACTAGAACGTGCAGACTCCGCATAGATAGTGACCCAGCGGGGAATTGAACCTGGGACCACGGCACTGTGAAGCCACAGTGCTATTCACTTGTGCTACCGTGCTGACCACCATGAGGTCCTTCGGCCCATAGAGTCTGCACCGATGCATGAAAAACACCTGACCTGCCTAATTAATCCCATTTGCCAGCACTTGGCTCATAGCCTTGAATGTTAAGATGTGCCAAGTGCTCATCCAGGTACTGTTTAAAGGATGTGAGGCAACCCACCTCTACCACCCTCCCAGGCAGTGCATTCCAGATCATCACCATCAAAAAGGTTTTTCCTCATATTCCCCCCCAAACCTCCTGCCCCTCACCATGAATCTGTGTCCCCTTGTGACTCACTCTTCAAGGGGAAAAGCTGCTCACTATCCACCCTGTCAATGCCCCTCATAATTATGTGCATCTTGTAATGTAGAGGGAAGTGGAAAGTAGGCAGTGCCTAACGACCTACTGACAAGAGTCCAGGAGGGTAGTGAAGTTTACAGTTTATGAAGACGTTTAGGCTGTACTACTGAAGTGATAGGCCCATTTCTGCTCTCAGAGAAGATGTACATTTTTGTGCCGTTGTGCTTGAGGTACGCTGTTGTCTTGGTTGAATTCTGTGGCATAAAGGGGGGGCAAGAGGTTCATTTTGATTTGATTTGATTTATTGTCACTTGTACCGAAGTACAGTGAAAATTATTTTTCTGCGGCCGAGGGAACTTACACAGTACGTACATAGTAGACAAAAGAATAATCAACAGAGAACATTGACAAATGGTACATTGACAAACAGTGATTGATTACAGTGCGAAACAAGGGCCAAACAAGAGCAGCATAGGGTGTCTTAATTAGTGTTCTTACAGGGAACAGATCAGTCTGAGGGGGAGTCGTTGAGGAGTCTTGTAACATGCAGGAAGGATCAGGACCAGCAAGGGAAAGTCAGGGGTAAAGGGTGTTTGGGGGGGGGGGGGGTTTCAAGGAGGGGCATATGCAGTGGAAGAGACTTCCAAGGGTTAGCACTGCCCCATCACAGTATGAAGGATCCAGACTCAATTCTGACTTCAGGTGACTGTGTGGAGTTTGTACGTTCTCCCCCTCTGCGTGGGTTTCCTCCAGATGTTCCGGTTTCCTCCCACAGTCCAAAGATGTGCAAGTTAGGTGGATTGGCCACGCTAAATTGCTCATAAGTGTCCAAAGGTTAGGTGGGGTATTGGGCCTGGGGAGGGAGCCCTTTCGGAGGGTCAGTGTAGACACAAATGAATGGCCTCCTTCTGAGCAGGAGGGATACTATGAAGGGAGGACAGAAAGTGGGGCCAGGGCATGGAGTAGGGGGTTTGGAGGGAGAACTGAGGGTGCAGTCGGGTGTGGACGTGTGCAGTAGGAAGGGCCTGACATCTTGGACGTGGTGTAGGGGTGGGTGCAGTCAGTGAATATCCACAAAATAAAGGATCTAAAGGGTGAAGTCAGCACTGTCCACGCATGGATCATGTGGGTCAAACCCATGATGCTGACCAGCAGAGGAGAACATTCACAGTCACAAGGGGGAGCTTGATTTGGGGGTGGGGGGGGGGGGGGATGTTAGGGGTGGGGCGGATTATGTCCAGTCTTAGGTAAGGATACTCAAAGATCTGACACAAAATTTAAGGATGATGTGGAGAGGGTCTAGGGACAGAGAAGGAATCTAGGTGGGAATGGGGAAAGGTTTGTGTTGGGTAAGGAAGAGATGGCATGGCCATATCCACGATGACAGCATCCAAGGGAGGAGGTTCAAGATTTACTGAGGGAAGACGTACAATAATTTTGCACACAGTTCACTTGGTAGAATATCTAGACACCTAATCACACGCCCAATCTTCCTATAATGTGAGGTGCAAGAGGAAAAGATGTGCTAAAGGAGGGTTCAAGCTGGTCAACTGGCTGGCCACAAGGCTAGTCACAGGCAGCTTCTGAGGTAGAGGGTAGTCAGGAGGCAGACAAAATATAAGTTTGTGCATTGGGGGAAAATATCAGTCACAATGCTGGGATTTGGGGACATTATTGTGATAGAGTGGTGGCACAAAGCTGAACATGCTGAGTTTGACCTGAATATACTTGATGCTAACCTTGGATGACAAAGATGGAAAAAGCGTTTCATTCCCCAGCACTATCATCTATCAACCTGAGCACAAGAACTTTTCAAATAAAATCAAAAATTTATATGGTTAGCCATCATGACCTTTATTTTCTTTTAATCCTTGCCATGGGGGACAACCTCGACAACAGGCTTTGGGCTTTCCTGTCAAACTAGAAGTCTCCAAAGACAGTTCTGCTGAGAACTGTCAGTGTATGTGTCCTGATAGATGAGTGTTTTCACGAGCAAATTTATGGAGCATCGCTCTCCCAATCAGAGTGACCATTCAAATGCATCCACTTTATTAAAGCTTCATATCGTCAGCTTCCACAGTGTGCAAAGTGGAACGCCCTTCACAGTGAAGTTACATCAGATCATGGAAGGGAAAAAGCACTTGAGAAAAAGATTCCGTTCAGAGATGTAATCCCTTAGGTTTCAAAACCCTAAGACATCATTTCTAACAAAATTCTTTGTAATCTCGGAAAGCAACTGAGAGGCAGATAATGAAAAATAAAATGGTTTCTTTTTCATTGCTGGAAGCTTGGTTGCTAATATTTTCCAAAAAGAATGAATGAGGATGAATAGAAACCAAAATCTACCCGGGTCGGGTTTTTAATTTCTTTTTTCGTTCGGATGACATCTGTGGAGAGTGGCGAATGTTGTTCCTCTGTTCAAGAAAGGGAATAGGAATGACCCTGGTAATTATAGGCCAGTTAGTTTTACTTAGGTGGTTGATAAGTTAATGGAAAAGGTCCTGAAGGATAGGATTTATGACCATTTGGAAACACAGATTTGTGAAGGGTAAGTCTTGCCTCACAAATTTGATTGAATTCGTTGAGGAGGTAACTAAGTGTGTAGATGAAGGTAGAGCAGTTGATGGTGTATACATTGATTTTAGTAAGGCATTTGATAAGGTTCCCCATGGTCGGCTCATGAAGAAAGTAAGGAGGTGTGGGATAGAGGGAAATTTGGCCAATTAGATAAGTAACTGGCTATCACATAGAAGACAGAGGGTGGTGGTGGATAGAAAATTTCCAGGCCGGAGACCAGTTACCAGCGGTGTATCACAGGGATCAGTGCTGGGTCCTCTGCTACTTGTGATTTTTATCAATGACTTGGAGGAGGGGGCTGAAGGGTGGGTCAGTAAATTTGCTGATGACACCAAGATTGGTGGAGCAGTGGATGAGGTGGAGGGCTGTTGTATGCTGCAAAGAGTCACTGATAGGATGCAGAGCTGGGCTGAAAAAATGGCAGATTAAGTTTAACCCTGATAAGTGCGAGGTGATTCATTTTGATAGAAAAAATTTGAATGCAGATTACAGGGTCAACGGCAGGGTTCTGAGAAATGTGGAGGAACAGAGAGATCTTGGGGTTCCTGTCCACAGATCTCTCAAGGTTGCCACTCAAGTGGACAGAGGAGTGAAGAAGGCTTATAGTGTGTTAGCGTTTATTAACAGGGGGCTTGAGTTTAAGAGCCGTGGGGTTATGCTGCAACTATACATGACCCTGGTGAGACCACATTTGGAGTATTGGTCACCTCATTATGGGAAGGATGTGGAAGCATTGGAAAGGGTGCAAAAGAGATTTACCAGGATGCTGCCTGGTTTGCAGGATAGGTCTTATGAGGAAAGGTTGAGGGAGCTAGAGCTTTTCTCTTTGGAGTGGAGGAGGATGAGCGGCAACTTAATAGAGGTTTATAAGATGATGAGGGGGATAGATAAAGTGGAAGCTCAGAGACTATTTCCTCGGGTGGATGTAGCTGTTACAAGGGGGCATAACTATAAGATTCAGGATAGGAGATATAGGAGGGATGTCCGAGGTCGGTTCTTTACAATTCAACACCAAGCCATGTAAAAGGATATTAGGACAAGTGAGCATGATCCTGATTCAAACTTTGGTTTTTAAGAAGTGTCCCAAAGGAGAAAAAGATGTAAATATTTAGAGCCACAATCAAGGAACATAGGGCTACAATGATGGAAAGCCAATCCAAGTCTAAAATAATTGTCAAAACCTGTCCTGCAAAAGAGAGACAGCTGCTTAGACATATATTACCACAGATAAACCAATCAGAATATGAATCCAAAAGTATGGCTACACGGTATTCTAAACAAAGCGGGTAGGTTGGCCCAGCATAAAACAGACGTAGCAAATTGGCCCCATCCTGGAAACCAACTCATTTGCATTTTCATTGAAATTAGTGGAAATCTGGGGCAATTTCCAGAATGGTTCTATAATGAGTGGGCAATTGAACAACTTCAGCTTTATACCTGTGTGGAGAGTTGAAAATCTGCACAAATACATATTTTCGAAAAATGAGTTTCATAGTCAAGCTTTTGTCTAAGTGTCAACTGTGGCTCATTTGGTACTCAAGTTTTTAATTCCAAAGATTGTTGATTCAAGTCTTCATCATGAAACTTGGGCACAAATATCTCAGCTAACACTCCCGGGCAATATAAAGGTAGTGCCCTGTTGTCAGGATGTGTTAAGCTGGAGACCAATCTGAAATGAAATGAAATGAAAATCAAATGAAAATTGCTTATTGTCATAAGTAGGCTTCAATGAAGTTACTGTCAAAAGCCCCTAGCCGCCACATTCCGACGACTATTCGGGGAGGCTGATACGGGAATTGAACCGTGCTGCTGGCCTGCCTTGGTCTGCTTTAAAAGCCAGCTCTTTAGCCCTCTGCTCTCTTGGGTGGACATAAAAGATCTCATGGTGATATTTTGAAGAAGAACAGAGGAGTTACCTCAGGTGTTACTAATATTGATCCCTCAAAACAACATCACAAAAACAGATTAGTTGGTCATTAGCATATTGCTGCTTATAGGAGATTGCCACATTTCTTACATAATGACCATGACTAGACTTCAAACATACTCCGTTGGTTGAAAAGTGTTTTTGAATGTCCTGAGGTTATGAAAGCCATTCTATAATACAAATCTTTCTTTCCTTTACATATTTAGCTAAGGGACATTTTCCATAGAGAGAGAGTCTGCTATGAGCAAAACATTCAGCAAACTACGCGTTGTGTTTAAATTGTTAGGGAAATAAAGGTTGTTTTTAGGGATTTATATTTGTATTGGTAAACATTAGAAATAAGGTATTGTTTTACGGGGATTTAATTTAATGTTTATGTGTCTGGAAGATAAAACCTATAGTTAGATTCATGCTGGTGTCAAGAACCCTGCTGATGTTCAATGCAAGTGAACCCAAAACCCGTGTGGGTAACGTGGAACATCAATCCTTAGTGATGTATCTTTCCAAACACTCGACAAGAAGGACAATAATACACTATAACAGTACACTTAACTACACTGTTGGTTATATACAGTATTACATGAAGTTATTCCTTGTTCCCAACTACTTTTATTTCCTCAATTCTGAGATGCCCCTTGTTCCTTAACATCATCCACTATTACACGGCTCTGTGAGCTAAATCCATCATACAATTACCAGACACAGGTTAGTTGTCCACGTTTGGGAACACAGTTTCAGCAAAGGCAAAATCTTCTTGTTGCAAGTTCGGGGGCGGAATTCTCCGACCCCCCGGGAATCGGCGGGGGTGGGAATCACGCCGCGCCGGTCGGCGGGCCCCCCGCGGCGATTCTCCAGCCCACGATGGACCAAAGTCCGGCCGCTGTCAGGCCTCTCCCACCGACAAGGTTTAAACTACCTCTGGTGCCGGCGGGAGCAGGCGGCGGGAGCAGGTCCCGGGGTCCTGTGGCGGGGGAGGGGGGGGGCGATCTGACCCAAGGGGGGTGCCTGTGCCATGGGGGCACTCTTTTTCTTCCGCTGCCGCCACGGCCTCCACCATGGCGGCGGCAGAAGCGACCCCCTCCACCGCGCATGCGCCGGTGTGACGTCAGCGGCCGCTGACGCTCCGGCACATGCGCGGACTCACGCCGACTAATCAACTCCTTGAAGAATCCTCGAAGGATGTACTTATCTCCTCACCTTTATTACCTTCATGTTGATGGCTTGTAAGGCTCACAAAGTTTTCATGATCACGTTGTGATCTGAGAATCTTTCACATTTTGTCACAACATCCTTCAATTAAGTGTGGGTTCATGTAAATCAAAAATGGAGGCACTTTCCTGGATAAGCTGGCACATACATCTAGTATGGCAATCCTTAAATGTATCAATGTATTCCATATCAAGGCACACATGCCTATTCAGAGTTAATACATTCATGATTTTGTGGAGATAATTCATAGTCCCCAGATGATTGTAGATACAATAGAGTCTACACACAATAGAATAACAATTAAAAAATGTAGTCACTACGGGAATCGGGTCATATCACAGGATGTTCCACATTAGTTTGGCCTGCACATAATTAATGCTCAATTTAATAGAACAATGAAATAGATTTTTGCAATTAGAAGCCCAAAGGCATGGTCTGCATTATTTAGTTATTGATAGACGCAAAAAAATGAATCTTTTTGATAATGTGAAGTGCTTATCTTTCCATAGAATGTAGCATGTACCATCAAAATAATTACTTTTCAATGGAATAAACAAGCATTTATACTGTATTGGGTTTTTTCTTCAGTTACAAATGGAGTGAACAGATTTTGGCTAATAATATACAAGTGAACATGAAACACAACAGTGCACAAAATGAAATTCAGATAGAATGTTATATACCTAGACAATGTTTAATACAATAACATAACCATTGTCTGCTGAACAAACCCCAGTATCAAATACAAGAAAAAGATGCAATGCTTAAAAAATGTAAAATTTGACATCGAAGACCCACCTGCGTTTGAAAAGTAGAAACATAATAGGTTACATTCCAAAGTTATTCCCAGGGGTTTGTTGTTATTTTTGTTATTTACGGCACAGAAGAAAGCCATTCAGCCCATCATGTCTGCACCGGTTCCAAGAAGAGCTGCCCAGCTATCCCATTTTCCAGCCCTATCTTTGTAGCCCTCTAAATTAATCACTTCAAATATAGGGGCAGCAGGGTAGCATGGTGGTTAGCATAAATGCTTCACAGCTCCAGGGTCCCAGGTTCGATTCCCGGCTGGGTCACTGTCTGTGTGGAGTCTGCACGTCCTCCCCCTGTGTGCGTGGGTTTCCTCCGGGTGCTCCGGTTTCCTCCCACAGTCCAAAGATGTGCGGGTTAGGTCCGTAGTGTCCTAATAAAAAAAGTAAGGTTGGGGGGGTTGTTGGGTTACGGGTATAGTGTGGATGCGTGGGTTTGAGTAGGGTGATCATGGCTTGGCACAACATTGAGGGCCGAAGGGCCTGTTCTGTGCTGTACTGTTCTATATATCCGGCTCTCTTATGAAACCTCCTATGGAATCCGCCTTCACCACTCTCCCAGGCAACGCATTCCAACCCCAACAACTCTCTGAGTAAAGACATTTCTCCGCATTTCACTCCGAGCTCTCTCGCGAATCATCTTGAAATTGTGACCCCCAAGTCACTGACATACCAACCAGTGGAAACAAAATATCCGTCTTTACCCTGTCAAAATTGTCCAGAATTTTGAACATCTCAATAAGGTTGCCTTTTAATCTTCTCTGCTCCAAAGAGAACAAGCTCAATTTCTCCAATCTTTCCTTGTATCTAAAATTCCTCATTCCTGGTATCATTCTGATAATAATAATCTTTATTATTATTGTCACCACTAGGCTTACATTAACACTGCAATGAAGTTACTGTGAAAATCCCCTGTTCACCATATTGTGGTGCCTGTTCGGGTACACAGAGGGAGAATTCAGAATGTCCAAATTACCTCACAACACGTCTTTCGGGGCTTGTGGGAGGAAACAGGAGCACCCGGAGGAAACCCACACAGTCATGGGCCGAACGTGCAGACTCCGCACAGTGACCCAAGCCGAACAAACCTGGGACCCTGGCGCTGTGCGTCTCTAAATGGGATAGAAAACTGAAGGATCTGGGATATAAATAACAAATCACTCAAAGTAGTGGCATAATTGCCATGTTATATTGATACATCTTGGTCTTACTTACTGTAGAAGACACAATGAATGAAATGAAAATGAAAATCGCTTATTGTCACGAGTAGGCTTCAATGAAGTTACTGTGAAAAGCCCCTAGTCGCCACATTCCGGCGCCTGTCCGGGGAGGCTGGTACGGGAATCGAACCGTGCTGCTGGCCTGCTAAAAGCCAGCGATTTAGCCTTGTGAGCTAAACCAGCCCCAAAGGCACCAATTGCTGATAAGGGATTGGGTAAACACATTGTGGGTTCACTTAATAAGATGAGGCACAGCAGAACAACCATATATAGTTATAAAGTTTGAAGACATCCGGGCTGTGTGTGATGTGCTCTGCTCAAAGCAAAAGTGAAACTAAGATTGAATCGCATGACACATTTCCCTTCTTGTGATGCCATGCTGATATCCCCTAAAGGCATATTGCAACAGTAATAAGACTGTTTCAAAAAGCAAACAAAGCGTTACAGTGAATTTCTGGAGGAAGAGAATTGAAAAGCAGAGAAGTTAAATTCAGCTTGTACTGGATTAGACCACACATGGCGTCCTCTAAACAGTTCAGGTTCCCTTATTATAAAAAGAGTAGACAGCACTCGAAACAAATTACTGGAACTGAGAGATAATAGTTATCAGAAAAGATTGAACATTTTCTCTTGAAAAAATGACTGAGTGCTGACCTAGTCATGAAAGGATGAACAGAGAGAACTGTTTCCATTTGTGGGGGAGCAGATACAGGAGCCATTAATGTAAAATAGTCCCTGAAAATTCAATAGGGAATTTAGGAATCATCGAATCCCTAACCCCGAAAATCTTTGATCGGCACCTATGCCCAGATCGAGAAAGAAGGCTTGGCGGTGATCTACGCCATCAAGAAATTCCATCAATATGTGTACGGACGACATTTCCTGTTGATCACCAACCACAAACCTCTGTTGGGCCTTTTTAAAGAAGATAAGACCATTCCGCCCATAGCCTCAGTTTAAATCCAATGCTGGGCGTTACTACTAGCAGCTTATGAATACACATTCGGCCACTGTCCTGGGAACCATATTACCCTTGCCGACGCACTGAGTTGCCTCCCCACCATTTCAATGGATTGTCAGCCAAATTAAATATTATGGATATTCTTCCTGGCCCAGCCCGCAAATTGACGCAAAGGAATCCCGTTTTGGCGAAGCTGTGAAACGTCGTCCTCATTGGAGGCAGTGCAGATCAGTTACCTGGGGAGCTGAAGGCATTTGCCACCAAGTTGACGAGTTAAGTGTTGAAGAAAGGGTCCTATTCTGGGGAACCCTGGTGGTGATCTCAGAGAAGGATCAGTCATTAGTTTTAATTGACCTCCATAGGGGTCACCATGGGGCCTCACGGATGAAGTTGTTAACTCGGAGCTAGGTCTGGTGACCTGATTTGGAGACAAACATTGAGACAGTGGCCCGCCAGTGTGATGTCAGTCAGAAACACCAGTGGTCCACTGCCGCTACGCCCCTGCACCCATGGGTTTGGCCTGGCTATCCTTGGGCCCGTGTCCATGTTGATTTTGTCAGTCCCTTTCTGGGCTCAATGTTTCTTCTGCTAATCAACACATAGTCCAAGTGAATGGAGGCCCACTAAATGCTGTCTATCACCACAGCAATGATGATTGAGAAACTCCACCTCACCTACTTCACCCACAGGATTCCAGAGGTCCTCGTGCCGGACAATAGGCACTTATTCATGAGCCAAGATTTCTCGGCCTTCTTGAGCTCCAACGGGGTCAGCCATGTCAGGATGGCCCCCTCCCATCCAGCATCGAACAGGTTGGCTGAGCGAGCCGTACAGGCCCCAAAGCAGGCTTCGAGGAAACAGGGCATTGGCTCCTTGCATACCAGGTTTGCCCAATTTCTGTTTGCTTACTGAATTAGACCCCCCCCCCCGCCTGCCGCCATGGAGTTACAGGGATTGCCCCTCGGAGCTTCTGATGGATCGGCAGATTGGGGTTGCTGTTGCTCTATATAGGAGCAAAAGTGCGAAAGGCACAGGGTCTTCAGACTGCGGTTCCGCATTCCAAGTGTCCGGTTCGTGTTTTTGTCCCAGGGGGCGAGATTTACATCTGTAACTACCCTCAGGGTGACTGCTGGCTTAAGGGCACTGCTCTGTGGCAGATTGGGCCAATCTCGTATCGCCTGCAAGTGGGGCGATGACAAGTGGACTACCTAAGAGCCTGGCACCCGATGGCACACTGCGGGCGGTTCCTCTGACAGCCCCGCGAGCACTCTCGGACCCCTACAATGCATCTGCCCCTGCTGTTCCACATGGCAGCCACCCCATTCCGCCAGACTTCCCGTCGGTCTCCTCTGATTCGGAGGTAGATTCGACTCCCCTGGTATCGAAGCCGGCAGTGCCTTCCCCAGCCAACACCACAAATGCCCGAAATTCTCCGCCGGTTAGGTCGGAAGAGGAGCTCCCTACTCCACTGCCAGACCCTCCTACCATTTCTTAAGAGTCGCCAGCGTTTGCCCTCACCTCCTGCCTCACTGTCTCGGCCTGGTCGCATGTGCGACAGCGTCACCACGACTTCGGGGGGGTGAGGAATGTCATAACCTGGGGTTAAGCAGGTCATAAGACACTTACGAAACCTTAAGCAGCTCATGGGTCACTTACGCGGCTGGGGGATTGATATTCCTAAAGGACTATGGGGAATACACACTCTCCCACAGAGGGGCAGGGCGCCCTCACCTACATCCTGTATAAAACCGGTGGCCATGAACTGTGAGCTGGCTCCTGTAATAGAGTAACTGCTCTGTACTCTTGTTCTGTTGCATTCAACCTTTTTCCTCTGAGTCAACCTGTTTGTCGCGTGTGGACTCCTTTCCAAACCTTATAATAGAGGCCATTTGGCCAATCGAGTCCACACCAACCCTCGGAAAGAGTACCTTACTTTGGCCCTCTCCCTGTAAACCCTTAACCTCACCTAACCGTTTTGGACACTGAGGGCAATTTATCATGGTCAGTCCACAAAACCTGCAATCTTTGGACTGTGGGAGGAAACCGAAGGACCCAAAGGAAGCCCGTACAGACACAGGGAGAATGTGTAAACTCCATATAGCCATTTGATTTGATTTAATTGATCATTGTCACATGTATTAATATACAGTGAAAAGTATTGTTTCTTGTGTGCTATACAGACAATGCATACCGTACATAGGGAAGGAAGGAGAGACTACAGAATGTAATGTTACAGTCATAGCTAGGGTGTAGAGAAAAGATCAACTTAATACAAGTTAGGTCCATTCAAAAGTCTGGTGGCAGGGGCAGCACAGTGGCGCAGTGGTTAGCATTGCTGCCTCACGGTGCCACGGTCCCAGGTTCAATCCCGGCTCTGGGTCACTGTCTGCGTGGAGTTTGCACATTCTCCCCGTGTTTGCGTGGGTTTCACTCACACAACCCAAAGATATGCAGACTAGGTGGATTGGCCACACTAAATTGCCCCTTAATTGGAAAAAATGAATTGGGCCCTCTAAATTTATAAAAAAAAGTCTGGTGGCAGCAGGGAAGAAGCTTGAGTTGGTTGGTACGTGACCGGAAACGTTGGTACCTTTTTCCTGATGAAAGAAGCTGGAAGCAAGCATGTCCAGGGTGTGTGCGGTCCTTAATTATGCTGGCTACCTTTCTGAGGCAGCGGGAATTGTAAACAGAGTCAATGGATGGGAGGCCGGTTTGCGTGATGGACTGGGCTACATTCACAACCTTTTGCAGTTTCCTGCGGTCTTGGGCAGAGCAGGATCCATACCAAGCTGTGATACAACCAGAAAGAATGCTTTCTATGGTGCATCTGTAAAAGTTGGTGAAAGTCGTAGCTAACATGCCAAATTTCCTTAGTCTTGTGACAAAGTAGAGTCGTTGGTGGGCTTTCTTAACTACAGTGTCGGCATGGGAGGATCAGGACAGTTTGTTGGTAATCTGGACACCGAAAAACCTGAAGCGCTGATGTAGATAGGGGCATGTTCTCCTCTATGCTTCCTGAAGTCAATGACAATCTCCTTCATTTCGTTGACATTGAGGGAGAGATTATTGTCATTGCACCAGTTCATCAGATTCTCTATCTCATTCCTGTACTCTGTCTCATCAAATCCGACCCACTACGGTGGTGTCATCGGCAAATTTGAAAATTGAGTTGGAGGGGAATTTGGCCACACAGTCATAGGTGTATATTGAGTATAGTAGGGGGCTGAGGACACAACCTTGTGAGGCACCGATGTAGTGGATGATCGTGGAGGAGGTGTTGTTGTCTATCCTTACTGATGGGTTAGGAAGTTCAGGATCCAGTTGCAGAGGGTGGAGCCGAGGCTCAGACCACGGAGTTTGGAGATGAGTTTAATAGGAATAATGGTTTTGAAGGATGAGCTGCAATCAATAAATAGGGGTCTGACGTAGGTGTCTTTGTTATCTCGGTGTTCGAGTATTCAGTGCAGGGCCAGGGAGATGGTATCTGCTGTGGACCTGTTGCAGTGGGAGGCAAACTGTAGTAGATCAAGGCAATCCGGGAAGCTGGAGTTGATTCATGCTATGACTAACCTTTTGAAGCACTTCATAATGATGGATGTCAGAGCAACTGGACGAAAGTAATTGAGATACGCTGCTTTGACTTTCTTTAATACAGGGATGATGGTCGTCCTCTTGCAGCAGATAGGGACCTCAGATTGTTGTAAAGAGAGGTTGAAGATGTCTGCAAATACCCCTGCCAGCTGATCCGTGCAAGACCTGGTGCACGTTTGGGTACTCCATCCGGGCCAGTGGCTTTCTGTGGATTGACCTTCGAAAAGGCTGCTCTGACATCTGCAATGGTGACCTCACATAAAAGTTCATCCGAGGCATCCAGGGTGGAGGGCGTGCTCTCGCTGACCTCTTGCTCAAAGCGGGCATAGAATGTGTTTAGCTCATCAGGGAGGGGTGCATTGGAGCCGGTGATTTTACATGCCTTCATCTTGCAGCCCGTTATGGCTTGCAGACCTTGCCATAGTCTACGGAGGTCCGTGTGGTGAGATTGGTCCGGTACTGTTTTTTTGGCATCTTTCATGGATCTCCTTCAATCATCTCTGGCTTTCTTGTAGAGGTCAGGGTCGCCTGACTTGAATGTCTCAGACCTAGACGTCAGCAAGCAGTGGATATCCCCGTTCATCCAGAGTTTCTGGTTGGGAAACACGTGGATTTGCTTCTTTGGCACACAGTCTTCTACACACTTACTAATGAAATCAGTTACTGTAGTGTCGTACTTGTTCAGGCTGGTCGCAGAGTTTTTAAATACTGACCAGTCCACTGACTCTAAGCAGTCCCGTAGGAGATCATCCGATTCCTCAGACCAACATTGCATGACTTTCTTTAACGGATTCTCCCGCTTTAGTTTTTGCTTATAAGCCGGGAGAAGGAGCACAGCCTTGTGGTCAGATTTGCCAAAGTGAGGGTGGGCGATAGAGCGGTAGGCATGTTTGATATTTGTGTAGCAGTGGTCCAGGATGTTTGGACCTCTAGTGGAACAGGTGACATGTTGGTGGTAACTTGGTAGTACGCTCTTGAGCTTGGCCTGATTGAAATCATAGAATTTACAGTGCAGAATAAGGCCATTCTGCCCATCAGGTCTGCACCGGCCCTTGGAAAGAGCACCCCACTTAAGGCCAAGCCTCTACCCTAACCCCGTAACCCCACCCAATCTTTTGGACACCAAGGGCAATTTAACATGGCTAATCCACCTAATCTTCACATCTTTGGACTGTGGGAGGAAACTGGAGCACCCAGAGGAAACCCACACAGACACGGGGAGAACGTGCAGACTCCGCACAGACATTGACCCAAGTCGGGAATCGAACCTGGGACTCTGGAGCTGTTAAGCAACTGTGCTAACCACTATGCTACCGTGCTGAAGCCCCCAGCCACGATGAACAAGGCTTTGGGATGTTTCGTTTCAAGGCTATTTGTGGTGGTGTACATATCGTCCAGCAGGATTTTCATCTCCGCATGGCATGAGATGTAAACAGCCGTCAGGATAGCGGCGCTGATAACCAATGGAAGATAGTCAGGCCGACATTTTAGTGTCAGATATTCCATGTCCGGGGAGCAGAAACATGCCAGTGTTGCTACATATAGGCACCTGGAGGTGTTGATCAGGAGCCAGACCCCACCTCCCCTAGCCTTACCTGAAGCGGCCCATGGTTGAGATTGAACCTGACGAGGGTCCCTGGTGCTGTGAGGAAGCCATGGTAACCAATGTGCCACTGTCCCGCCCACATTTGTACCGAGAGATTGATTAGAATGTGGAACCTACTACTATAAGAGTAGTTGGTGAATGCCATTGATGCATTTAAGAAGAAGCTGGATTAATACATGAGGGAGGAAGCATTTGAAGGATAGGTTTATGGGTATTGGGTAAACAGAGGAAGGAAGTTAATGTGGAATTTAATCACCAGAATGGAAATGTTTCTGTAAATATTGTATAATACTATGTGATGTAATTTATTCAGAGCACCATATGAGAAACAAGTTTCTGATTAGCGAGATTTACTTTCAGAAGCATGTTAAAAGTAAAAAATCAGATGACAATTTACCAAAAATTTAGGTGATAGATAATGAGGCAGAAATCAAAATTCCCTTTGAATCAATCCACTTCTGATAGCGAATAGATTTTGGTGTGAAAGCTTACCTTCAGTTTGCCTCATTTTGCATAATCAAATTTTATTGCACTGTTGGGGTGAACCCTAAGTTACCTTAAGTTTGATTTGCCTTGCAGATCAGTGCTAGGAATTTAATTTTCCCACTTTTTGCAGAATATATCACAATTATAATTGGTAGCGGGTGGGGAGAAGTGGTGTTGAAGCTGTCGGCCCCAATGCTGGCTTTTTTCATCATATTGAGTGGGACTTAGTCAACAAAATTGAAAGGGCAGGTCCCATGACACCATGCTGGCAGGGGAGGCTCAACCAGAGTTCACGCCCCGGCAGCAACTTAGCTTTTGAAGATCGAGACACTATTTTTAAGGCCACCCCGTGCACAAAATTAAAAATAGAACACCTCCCACGTCCTCGCACCTCCCCCCAAGCAACAGCCCCTGGAGATTGCTCAGGTACTGCCTTCTGCCACTGCAATGGCATGACCCTCTCCCCCTGAACGATCCACTCACCTGAGCGCCTCTGGCAGATATGCCCACCAAGTGCATGCCATGGGACACCCGTCGTAATTCACGTTGGTATGTCCTTTTGCCGATGAAAATGAAAATGAAAAATGAAATGAAAAAATGAAAAAATGTAAATTTTGTAAATGAATAAGCTAACCGGGGCAATTATCAGGTGTAGAGGCCTGATACATACATTCAAATTTATTAAAGTGGGGTTCCCGTTGCATCACTGGTGCGGGGTGGGGACAATCGTGATGGTGCTCCCCACTGACATGAAACCTGATTTGGGCCTCTCGCGGGATTTACGCTCCCGTCACCAAACCTGCCCAAAAAGAACGGAAATGAAAAATCCCGGACCTAGCTCAATTTTGTGACAGAAACCCCTGACTGGAACAGCTTTCAGTAATGGTCTGTTCTCAGCTTTTTGGCAGGCTTGCTGGCAAAAAAGTCTGTCACCAATGCCTATAATTCAGCTCCTATAACCCAGAGTGAGGTTTGAGTCAATTCTTTATCTTAACACAAGTCTTGCATTTCAATTGAAATTGAGGATGCTTTCCGGCAGCACGGTGACGCAGCAATTAGCATTGCTGCCTCACGGCGCCGAGGTCCAAGGTTCGATACCGGCTCTGGGTTATTGTCCGTGTGGAGTTTGCACATTCTCCCCGTGTTCGCGTGGATTTCACCCCCACAACCCAAAGATAGGCAGTGTAGATGGATTGGCCATGTTTAATTGCCTCTTAATTGGAAAAAATGAACTGGGCACTCTAAATTTTAAAAGAAATTGAAGACGCTCAAAATGATCTTTTATTAATAATTCTAATTCTGTATAATTTAGTGGATGCAGCACCAATGGAAAATTCACACAATTATAATTGTGATTTACTGCATATCAATAGAATGAACAGGTATAATTGAATGGGGCAGATGAAATAATTCTTTGAATTTCAGCTTACTTTCAAACGATTCTTTCTTTTTCCGCATTAATTTTGTTTTGCCATATATTTCAGCACCAGAGATAATTGATAGCCCTGTAATGCAAATAATTTTCAGAAAACCACTCACTCAAGTCAAATTGATTTTAAATGGTTCTGGATCAGTGATATTTGAATTGTTTTTAAAAGCATGCTTTCATTTCATTGTTTAAAGATATCAGGTTGGTCATATATCATTTTCTTCTCAATGGCATCATAAACAAATAATCCCATCATTTACCTCAACTCAATTTATTTTATTGCATTGTGTCATATAAAAAAGGCAAGAGCATTCTCAAGCGTGTTTTTTGTGAAGGTGTTGCCTCTTTTATGTTATATGTTACTGAAAGTACTGAATGTTCACAGTGTATTCCACCACTTTTGAAATGAAGCTACTGCTCTTTGTTACAATCGGGCACACGTGCAACGCGGCCAATAAAATGTCTTCACCAATAACTGTCTCATAGGTGATAATGTTTTTTGTCAAAACACAAAAGACGAACTTTAAAAAAATGTCAGCTGATATTTGCACAAGATTTTCAGAGTTTGTAATAATACTTCTTGAAGGAGAATATATCTGAACATGTAAAACATTCGACTGAAGGTTTTGAGCAGATTCAGATTACGGGAAACGAGGACAGCTGGATACACGCCCCAAGATCCATCGGCTCACCTTCCACTATCCACTGGGGCAGCACGGTAGCATGGTGGTTAGCATAAATGCTTCACAGCTCCAGGGTCCCAGGTTCGATTCCCGGCTGGGTCACTGTCTGTGTGGAGCCTGCACGTCCTCCCCGTGTGTGCGTGGGTTTCCTCCAGGTGCTCCGGTTTCCTCCCACAGTCCAAAGATGTGCGGGTTAGGTGGATTGGCCATGATAAATTGCCCGTAGTGTCCTAAAAAGTAAGGTTAGTGGGGGGGGGGGGTTGTTGGGTTACGGGTATAGGGTGGATACGTGGGGGGGGGGGGGGGGGGGGGGGGGGTTGTTGGGTTACGGGTATAGGGTGGATACGTGGGGGGGGGGGTTGTTGGGTTACGGGTATAGGGTGGATACGTGGGTTTGAGTAGGGTCATCATTGCTCGGCACAACATCGAGGGCCGAAGGGCCTGTTCTGTGCTGTACTGTTCTATGTTCTATCCTGGCAGTTGCATGATCCAATTAGAATGGAGCTGTTGACTATTGATAGCAATCAATCGCCACAGCAATTAGCAACAGGTTCCCCAGGCCGAGGCTCAGCTTCATGGCTCTCTCGGAAAACCACTGACTGGGGTTGTCAGATCAGCTGCGGTCAGCTATCTATAGCCTTCTAGTGGAAGTCTTGATCCTTCTTGGACTTTGTGGCTATACATTTCCAGTAGGAGTGCAAGCGAATATTGGCTTCACCTTTCTTGTCACCACGCAGCTGGGGTACCCCCTCCCCCAAAATTGTTACACCCCGGGTGAGGAGGGGTGAACTGATTCCTAATCCTTGTTCAATCCCCTCTGCTGGTCACAAGATTTAATCTGAAAAGGATCCCATTTCGCGGATACCTTTTACCAGATAGTTATGTTTTAAAAAGAGACAATTTAATCAGGCTTTTCGGAGTTAAAGAGAGGGTGAGATTATTAATTAAACACAGGCACATACATTTATAAAGATCAGAAATTGAGAATTGAGAGCGACGTAAATAAGAGAAACAAGTATGCAAAACAAACGTTGACTCACAAAGAGTAGACGATGAAGGGTTAATAGCCGTTAGCGATTCAAGATTCCAGAAAAATTGACTTCAGCAGGTGAATAGTTGGTTTTCCGATTCCAATGTTTTGCAGTTTGGTGGAGAATCTTCCCAGTTCTCTTTTCAGCAGCGATCCTTTTGCTGACTGGGTTGACTTCCACAGTCAGAAAGAGAAAATTTCATGATACAGCTGCAAAATGGCTACGTATTTGCAGGGACACAGGTCTGCTTGGTGGTTTTTGTCTGTGTCAAAACCTTTAGCATTTCTACTCACAGAGCCCACTCAGACAACCTAGGGCGTCTTTCAGCTGGAGTAAAACCCATTCTTTGTATATTCCAAGTGGAAGGTGGAATCCACAATTCCTTATGGACATTGCCCACAAGATCTCTTGAGGTGAAATGGCTGCAAGGTCCCTTTGTCTCAACTGGAGATGATAATGTGGTAAAATGGAAAGTGGCTTGAATTTTAGGCCCAATATAAGATTAGACACTTTAAATTAACAATTGAACATTTTTAAATTAAACCACAGTCAGCTCCAGGCAGGTCTGATGAGAAATCGGCCAAGTTCAAATTCACTGAATATAAACTGACTGCCGGGAAATGCCTGGGCCTGCCCCGTTAACAACACATCAGGATATAATCGGTCCTATTCAGATGGATTGATTGTTGTGGATTGCCTAGATAAAGCTAGACTTTCTGGCAGCCAGTTACCATATATAGAGTACGGTTACATGCAAACAATACAACTTGAGGCCCTGGGAGTGGGTTCCCAGTGTCATGCAGAGTTGCAATCAGCAACTTCATCAGGTGTTGCAACCGCATCGACCCCCCACCCCCCACACCTAACCAGTGTTTGGGTTTTTATTTCCATGGGTCTTATTTAGAAGTCAAATTTTTTGGATATAATTCAGTATTTTCCTTCATTATTATGACAACCATTTGCCAAGGATGACAGTTTTGTCAACTTTTTAAAAAAAATTTAGATTATCCAATTATTTTTTCCAATTAAGGGGGCAATTTAGTGTGGCCAATCCACCTAACCTGCATGCCTTTGGACTGTGGGAGGAAACCGGAGCACCCGGAGGAAACCCACGCAGACAAGGGGAGAACATGCAGACTCCGCACAGACAGTGACCCAGCGGGGAATCGAACCTGGGACCCTGGCTCTGTGAAGCCACAGTGCTATCCACTTGTGCTACCGAGCTGCCCCTGTGCCACCGTGCTGCCCCTGTGATACCATGTTGCCCCATGGTAATGCCCCATGCACACATTGTAATCCATACAGCCAAAGGTCAACCAGGAGCAACCAGAAATCATAATCACTCTATCCGTGTGCAGATGGTGTGTAACCACAAGAAAAGGTTTATGCAGGTGTGCGCTTGTTGCCAGGGGCTGCCCGTGGTAGTCCAAACTTCCTCAGCTCTACTGAGCTTCCAGCAGTATTGGGGGGAGGGGGGGGGGGGTTTGGAAAAAGATCTCCCAGTAAAACTTGGCTGTTGACACTGATGAGAAGCTGAACCAATGAACCCCAAGAGCACTGCAACCAAAGGCACGTGACAATCAAAGGTGAGCAATAATGGCCAATGTCTAGCACATAACAGAAAAATAACTGGTTGTACCTTTATCCCTATAACAATAGCACCTACTTTGTATCATATAAAATAACCCTGTCAGTCAACCTTTTCATTTCCTGTGTATTGTGCCTGGACATGCAATCTGGACTTAAAACAAACTTGCGAATTGCAGCTCACAATAATATAGAATTATGAACATTAAGTGAAGTAGTGCATAAGTACAGTGACCCCCAAATCTCCTTGGACTTCTATGATTGTCCCATCGCCAAGCAACTAAGCATAACGCTTGAGTTTCCTGCTGTTGTGCTTCCTCTGAAGCTCTCTTCAGATTTATGACCAGATTTTCAGGCACTAAAGGAAGCAATTTTCTATCCTCATCCACACTGAATCTTCCACTTTCTTCTTTACATTTTTTGGAATAAGTATCAACAATTGAATAACCTCTCTGATTGCAGGTTCTTAAATGCACTAAGCCTGATGTGCAAGCATAAGCAATGATTAAATGAGTTGAAATTTCAAAAGAGGAAAAGTTTAAGGGGCCAGTCCAGTGTTTTCCATGGGACCTGATTGTTTACACTATGGTTGACGTCAGAATAAATGCAGGATATCAGTACATCTATCTACTACAGCGTGCTGTGACAATGTTAGAAATGCAGATCCATTTAACGCTAAACCAGGACCAGCCTCAGAGAGAATTGTTTTATTGGGACACAACCTCCTCTGGGTCCTCCTGCACACCCTAAGAAGCTAATGTTGCCTCTATTGTATCCACAACTTCTCATGGAAAACTGATATGACAAATATGAAGTCGCAGAGGATTGAAAGTGGCTTCCACATTTTCACCCAGAAATTGATTTGTTTGCACGATGTTGCACTGTTACACTGTTACTGACAGTGGTCACACATTTTCTGCTTAGACTTCCTGCATGACTGAACTGCGGAAATACTAGACCGCAAATAAATTGGCTGCATTGAATATACCTGCGAAGCATTTACACAGATTCAACAATGATAATTTCCCCATTTGTAGAATCCGTTGTGAACGGAAAGATGCCTTAAGATGCTTTACATTGGGCATCAAGCAAGAAGGAAAAGGCAACAAAACAGAGAGCACATCTTTGGGGAATGGCTTTCAGGAGGTGTCTTAAAGCAGGCAAAGGTTAATGAATGGGTTCTATAGCTAGCTTTATTACTCAATTGCTGCAGCATAATGGCTACCATGATCATATCATTTTGTGTTATACATCGCACAACTCGTGAACAGGCCTAAGCCGGTCACTTGCGGTCCTGATAAGTGCTCAGTCTATCTCAGGTTACCTTGGAGGGGCAGGGCATCTCAAAAGAATTGAGCCACAGATGAAACTAGCTATTCCATGCTGTTACTATGCAGTAACAGGATGCTGCCGTCAAACCAAAATCCTCAGTGTGCTAGACATTACACTGAGAACCAATTTAAGATTGTCAGTCAGGCGCACAGTGTGATGCATTTCCAGATACTGGAAGCTACATATATTAATACACAGGATGCTGTTCTTTGCAAACAGAAAGAACATGCACACACATTGCACGTCTTCCAGCTAAACAAAATAAGTGACAGCCATTCGCCAACTCATTCCTCAGAGCAATGCCTTGACCAATCAGGGTCAAGTCCTCTGGCTTAAATTTGAATCAATGTTTAGCAGTTAACTGTCAGTCACCACCAACTGATTCATTCTCCATGGCAACACCTCTACCAATCAGAGTCCACTTGCCAACCAATCAGCACTTTATTCTCATGCAGTGTAAATTGCTGCTTTTTCCTTATATTGGTATTCTTACAGACTGTCCTGATGTGTACAAGGCAAAAAGCTTTGGCATTTCTCTTTTTTTCAACAATACCCAAGTTCTGTGCTACCAACTAATGAGCTATATGTTGGCTGACCTGAGGGTGAGATTAAGAACCACTAACATCGAGCGGGAATTGTTGGGATTGGGATTCACGATCGAGCAGAGAAGGAATGATTTCAAACTTGTTCAAATGCATGGGCTGTGTTTACTTTTAAGAGTTGGATATGTTAAAATGAATGGCATGAAAAGGAGGCTGCCAGCAACAGAATTCTCCGCACTTCTGAAAACTGCGTATCACGGGCGAGATTCTCCGCAAATGCAGAGAATGGTAAAGGCTGCCGTGGGACAGGCCGTGACCCACGGCAGCCTTCACGCCGACTTCCTGGGCCGATTCTCCCCCCCGGGCGGGGCTAGGAGCACGGCCCCGTGCGTCACGGCGGCGCGGCCTTGACGACGGTCGTCAAGGCCGCACGTCAAGCGTCAAGCCAGCTAGCATCGATTCGTGGCGTGGGGGGGGGGGGGGAGAATAGCGGGAGGGCGTGAAAAATGTCAGGAGGCCCTCCCGCTATTCTCCCACCTGGCGTGGGGGGCGGAGAATCGCGCCCCTTAGCTTCTCAGTTCCCTGAAACAGCAAATTGTTTAAGCTACCGTTTCAATGAAATGAAACAAAAATATTGAGTCGGCCAGCATTTCCCCACCTTACTGTGCAACTGCGTGGTCTCACAGCAGTCAGCTGTGAGCAAAATGAATTCTCTGAGCACCGAGCAAATAAACTCAGTTCAACATGAAAGCTCGCAGAGATTTTATCATTTCTTCACTCTTGCTCCAACTCTAGCTGAAACTCCACGTGAGGCAAGCATCTTTTGCCAATATTACCCCATCTATAATCCCCTTTAGACACGTTTTTCCCCCACACAGGTCTGTGTATGAATAAATTACCCGTCACTCATGTCACCTTGGACCTGATTTCCTCCTGAGAAGAATTATTTGTGGCATTATCTAACAACAATAATTAACTCAGCAGCAATGTGTTAATGCTTTTCAGGACCAGTTTGCACATGCAGGTTTATGATGCCCAGACTAATCTCAGTCTATATCCGTCACCACCTTACATGCTTGTTAATTTCTATGGAGTAATCGTACATATAAATACAATTATACTTCATTAATATGGCGATAATTGATTGAGGTTTAATTCAGTCGCAAATTGGAAGTGCTCATTCCAAAGAGACCTGTATTTCCCTATCTCCCTCACACCTTCCCTCTCTATGAGCAGTGAGGGCGATTATTCAGCAGGCAGTTTGACTTCTCAGGCAGACTCATTAGCTGTCTTCTTCAGGCCACCATTTTCACTGTAAATTTATTGTTTGGTGGCACGGATAGATGAGCGCACTCGTACATCTTTAGGCACACACATTTATAAACAGTGCACAGCTTTATGGGTTGATGATTTAACGTAATCAGTGGCAACCCCTCCCTGCACTGACAGGAGTGAGTTGAATTACGTTACCACTCTGACTGCCTCTGAACGACACTTTGTCAGTCACCCCCCCCCCCCCCCCCCCCCCCCATAACTCAAAAAATGTTACAGACAATTCATCAGAGTGCAGGCATTATGAAACACCTTCTTCCCCCGATAACAGTTACCCATTGAAAATGTGTCTGCCGCGGCTCATTTATATAGTGTACCCATGAGTAAATCAAACCTAAACCAATTAGCAGATTCCCATTCTTATGTCTGCCGGTGAATGATGTTGACAACAGTGCTGCTATAAAAGGGACTGATTCATTCGCTATCTGCCCTCCATATTGTCGCGGATCCACATATAAAGTGGAAGACCTTCGAGCTTGTGCATAGCAGCCGCCAGGCAAATTTTGCAGTTGATTTTCCTGTACACAGTACAACTGGGCAGGGCGGTTTAGAGATCAGAGCCTGGGGTCTACAAGCTCACTCACTGGGCTTTGTGCTCTCTCTCTCTCTCTCTATCGACATCCTGTTAGCCTTGTTCACTTCGACTCAGCTGTCATAACAAGTCAAATGTCCCTTTGTCTCCTACCAGAGATTGCGTGAAGCCAGCAACCTTTCTTTAATGTGATAACCAGTCAACCATTACCTGTGGATTACTGTACAGCCCCCCCCCCCCCCCCCCGTATGTTTTGATGACTGTCATGCCGTCCTAATGCATTATTGATAACTTACTAGAAATGGGAATGTGTTAAGGGTTGCACACATGGATCTAAGCCTTGACCCTTTTTGAAAATTAGGTAATCTATTGCATGATTCTCTTGCTCTTGAATTACTATCCTTTATTTTCCCGAGGTCAGTGCCTAATTAAACACATGGGGTCCTGCTTCTGGGTTTCCGTTCACCCCGTCCTTTAGTCAGTTGCTGAAGAGAGATTCTGGGAGATTGAGCTTCTCAATTGTGAGAGCTTGCTGTCTGCAAATTTCCTGTCACCTTCCCTACATTTAAGCAATGACGATACTCTTAAAGTGATTCATCGGCAGTAAAGTGCTCTTTGGGATGTCCCGAAGTTGCGAAAGATGTACAACTTTTCCTTCTTTCACTTTCCCTTGCTTCCCCTCCTGCTGTTATTGTTGTGGTTTCCCTTTGCTCAAAAATCCCATCCAGTGGATATAATGGGCGCAATTCTCCGCACTCACGACGGTGCGGAGAATAGCGGGGTTCGTAAATTTTTACGGCCACGCTAGTCTGACGCCCTCCGCTATTCTCCCCCCCCCCCCCCCCCCCCACGCCCGACTCCTGACACGAATCGCTGCCGCCGTTTTTTTACGGCCAGCAGCGATTCTCAGCTGGCCGATGGGCCAAAGTCCAAGCCCTTTACGGCCGTTTTTACGAACGGCAAACACACCTGGTCTGGCCGTTCGTAAAAACGGCCGTAAAGTCCCGATTTTGAAAACCATGGCACCGATTGGCACGGCAGTACCACGGCACCGATCGCGGGCAGCGGGTCCGATTCCCGCGCACTCTTTGTCCTTCCGCCGCCCTGCTGTATCACTTCGCGGGGCGGCTGAGGGGCATCCCGGCCCGCGCATGCGCGGGTTTCGCACAAATGCGCGATGACGTCATCCGCGCATGCGCGGGTTATAGTCTTCCAATCCGCGCATGCGAGGCTGACGTCATGTGACGCGTCAGCCGGCGCAAACTCTGGCAAGCGGGCTTAACAAAATTTGTTAAGCCCGCGATGCCGGAGTTCACGGCCGCGGCATACTAGCCCCGACCGGGGACCAGAATCGGTTCCCGGTCGGGGAGGGGGAGGCTGGCGTCAAACCCGCCCGGTTTTGACGCCAGCCTTACGATTTCTCCCTGTCTGGGAGAATCGCGCCCAATGTTTCTGAAGAGTTGAAGGGCTGCAAGGTAGAGTAGGCGAGTTCAGTGTCAAATCAGGCGCAGCCGGAAATGCAAGGAAACAAAAGAAAAGGTCAGATTGAGAGAGAGAGAGGAAAGACAGAAAGGAAATTATACAAATATCCCTTTTTTTAAAGTATTTTTCTTACGGTTTTACATTTTAACGAATAACGCAGCAAAATTATGAATTATTCCATCGCCATCAGCAAGGATCAAGAAACAAAAGCAGCTCAGCGTACAGAAGTATAGAGAGAGACAGGAGAACAGCATTAGAACTGGCTCGATACAATCATCAGACATAAATAGATAGCCATACACCAGACACTGAGGGGGAGACAGGATGAGGCCATGAAAACCAAGTTAAATGGTAAAACGCTACGTCAGCACACAATTACTTGGAGAAATCAGGATAAATATTCCACGCCATGTTGGGGTGCGCACCAACACACATCTGCCCCAACCACCAGCACCAAAGCAACCAATGACCCACCAAAGTCGATTCTCCTCAGATACCAGACTCACCAGCACCCATGTAGGAGCCAAGTACGGATTCTTCATACCCACCCTTACAAATATCAAGAAAATACACAAAAACTCCAGTTCTAAGGGGAGTTACATATATCCTACACAACGCAACTTAGCCCCAAATGAAGGCCTGGTGCGCAACCGATGTCATATCACGTAGAGAGGCAGCAACATGATTGGATTTTGAACAAACCTTTGGAGCCTCCCAAAGTAACTTTTCACAGAAACTTCATTGCAGTGTTAATTTTTTTAAAAAAGAATCTTTATTGTCACAAGTAGGCTTACATTGCAATGAAGTTACTGTGAAAAACCCCTAGTCGCCACATTCCGGCACCTGTTTGGGTACACAGCCCAACAGACACAGAGGGAGAATTCAGAATGCCCAAATTACCTAACAGCACGTCTTTCGGGACTTGTGGCAGGAAACCGGAGCACCCGGAGGAAACCCACACACACACACACACACACACACATACAGGGAGAAATGCAGACTCCACACAGATAGTGACCCAAGCGGGAATCGATCCTGGGACCCCGGCACTGTGAAGCCACAGTGCTAACCATTATGCTACCGTACTGCCCGATAATGTAAGCCTAATTGTGACAATAAAGATTATTAAAAGATTATTAAAATTATTAAGGAACTACCAATGACTAAGGGAAGAGAATAAGTCATTCAATCAAACAAAAAGGCATCCCACCCTCAGGGGAATGCCATAATTGCTACCAAGCATAGAACACAGGCCCCTATGCACCAAAGAAGCAAACCCTAACCTCCCAGGATACACCAACAAGCTCTCTTGTTGAGTGTTTGAGGTTACAGATTTTCTTCCATTATGAGAACGAACTGCTCCTCAATCTCAGGATCCAGTTCAGTCATGCTCCTGATCTTTAGCTACCCGTGGTGGGACGTGATGGGAAAATTGAAGGACCTGCTCATGGGAGTGTTTCCAGATCTAGCCACCAACAGGTCTAGGCAGGGGGCAGTCAATGGGGTTCTTCAACCTGACTGCCTGCCTCTCTTCTATGGCTTAATCTGTGTTTCCATGCTCCATGCCTAGGCATCCCTCGAGAGGGAGCATGTGGTATTCACCAGTGTACTAGAGACCTTCTGCAACAAGGGGTGGGGGGAAGGGGAGGGTGCACATTGGAGGGATTGAATTGCACCCATAAGACCACAAGACCTAGGAGCAGAATTAGGCCACTCGGCCCATCGAGTTTGCTCTGCCATTCAATCTTGGCTGATATTTTCTCATCCCCATTCTCCTGCCTTATCCCCATAACCCCTGATCCCCTTATTAATCAAGGACCTATCTATCTCTGTCTTAAAGACACTCAGTGATTTGGCCTCCAAAGAGTTCCACAGATTCAACACCCTCTGACTGAAGAAATTCCTCCTCATCTCTGTTTTAAAGGATCGTCCCTTTAGTCTGAGATGGTGTCCTCTGGTTCTAGTTTTTCCTACAAGTGGAAACATCCTCTTCACATCCACTCTATCCAGGCCTTGCGGTATCATGTAAGTTTCAATAAGATCCCCTCTCATCCTTCTGAACTCCAATGAGTACAGACCTAGAGTCCTCAACCGTTCAAAGAACAAAGAAAAGTACAGCACAGGAACAGGCCCTTCGGCACTCCAAGCCTGAGCTGACTATGCTGCCCATCTAAACTAAAATCTTCTACATTTCCGGAGTCCGTATCCCTTCTATTCCCATCCTATTCATGTACTTGTCAAGAGGCCCCTTAAACGTCACTATCGTCTCTGCTTCCACCACCTCCTCTGGCAGTGAATTTCTCCTACGACAAGCTCTTCATGCCAGGGATCATTCTTGTGAACCTTCTCTGGACCCTTTCCAAGGCCAGCATGTCCTTCCTCAGATACGGGGGCCCAAAACTGCTCACAATACTCCAAATGGGGTCTGATCAGAGACTTATACAACCTCAGAATTACATCCCTGGTCTTGTATTCTAGCCCTCTTGATATGAATGCTAACATTGTATTTGCCTTCTTAACTGACGAATGAACCTGCACGTTAACCGTAAGAGAATCGTGAACAAGAACCCAAATCCCTTTGTGTTTCTGATTTCCTAAGCATTTCCCCATTTAGAAAATAGTCTATGCCTAATTTCCTCTTTCCAAAGTGCATAATCTCACACTTTTCCACATTGTAATTCATTTGCCACTTCATTGCCCCTCTCCTAGGTTGTCCAAATCCTTCTGCAGCCCCCTTGATTCCTCAATACTACCTGTCCCTCTACAGATCTTTATATCATCTGCGAACTTAGCAACAGTGCTTTCAGTTCCTTCTTCCAGATCACTAATGAATATTGTGAAATGTTGTGGTCCCAGCACAGAACCCTGAGGCACACCACTGGTCACTGGCTGCCATCCTAAAAAAGACCCCTTTATCCCCACTCTCTGCCTTCTGCCAGTCAGCCAATCTTCTATCCATGCCAGGATCTTACTCTTAACACCATGGGCTCTTAACTTATTTGACAGTCACCTATGCAACACCTTGTCAAAGGCCTTCTGAATAAATCATGTCCACTGGTTCTCCTATATCTAACTTCCGTGTTTCCTCCTCAAAGAACTCTAACAGGTTTGTCAGACACGACTCCCTTTGACAAAGCTGTGCTGACTCAGTCCTATTTTACCATGCACTTCCAAGTACTTTGCGATTTCATCTTTAATAACAGACTCTAAAACCTTACTAATGACCGAAGTCAGGCTAACCGGCCTGTAATTTCCCATCTTCTGCCTCCCTCCCTTCTTAAACAGTGGTGTTACATTAGCCACTTTCCAGTTCTCAGGGACCGTTCCTGCCTCCAGTGATTCCTGAAAGATCATCACCAATGCCTCCACAATTTCCTCAGCTAGATCTTTTAGAACCCTGGGGTGTAGTCCATCCGGTCCAAGTGACTTATCCACCTTCAGACCTCTCAGTTTCCCCAGAACCTTCTCCTTAGTGAAGGCCACTGCATTTACCTCTACCCCCTGGTTCTCCTGGAGCTCTGGCATCCCACTGGTGTCTTCCACCGTGAAGACTGATGCAAAGTAGCTGTTCAGTTCATCTGCCATTTCTTTGTTTCCTGTTATTACTTCTCCAGCCACATTTTCCAGTGGTCCAATGTCTATTTTTGCCTCTCTCTTGCCTTTTATATATTGAAAGAAACTCTTCCTATCTTGTTTTATATTACTCGCTAACTTGCACTCATATTTCATCTTTTCTCCCCTTATTGCTTTTTTAATTGTCCTCTGCTCGCTTTTAAGTGATTCCCAATCCTCTGGCTTCCCACTAATCCTTGCCACTTTGTATGCTTTTTCTTTTGCTTTTATTCTGTCCTTGACTTCCCTCGTCAACCATGGATGCCTTGTCCTGCCCTTAGCATGTTTCCTCCTCCTTGGGATGAATTTCTGTTGTGCCTTCCGAATAACCCCCAAAAACTCCTGCCATTGCTGTTTCAGTCTTCCCTGCAAGATTCCTTTTCCAATCAACTCTGGCCAGCTCCTCCCTCATGTCTTTGTAGTTACCCTTATTTAATTGTAATACCGTTACATCTGACTCCAGCTTCTCCCTCTCAAACTGCAGGGTAAATTCTATCATTATTATTACTATATTGTGGTCACTGCTCCCTAAGGGCTCCTTCACCTTAAGATCCTGAATCAAGGTTCTGTGACAAAATTGAAAAGGTAATTGAGGAAGATGTATGTTTCATCTGAACGGGTGAGGTGTTGAAGGCAGTTGTCTGGGAGGCTCTAAAGGCGGTGGTAAGGGATGAGGTGATTTTGTTTAAGGCCAGGGTGGACAAAGAGGAGAGGTTGGAGCAGCAGAGGGTAATAGATGAGCTGTTGTAGGTAGATAGGAGTTATGCAGAAGATGGGGACCCAGTAAAGTTGGAAAAGAGGAAGGAACTACAGGCGAGCTTCGACCGACTGTCCACCAGGAAGGCGGTGCGCCAACTGAGACGAGCAAGGGGTGCAGTTTATGAACATGGAGGTAAGGCAGATATGGAGATATGTTAGCAGGTGAGCTCGCTCCGGAGGCAGGCAGCGGTAAGGGAAATTGACCGGGTAGAATGGGGGTACTTGATGGCAGTTCTGGAGCGGTTTGGGATTGGACCAAGATTTGTGAACTGAGTAAAGCTACTAGATAAGGAGCCGAGGGCGAGTGTCTGCACAAACAGCATCAGCTCGAGATACTTTTCTCTCCACCGTGGGACCAGGCAGGGATGTCCTATGTCCCCCCTGCTGTTTGCACCCGCGATTGAGCTGTTGGCCATTGCATTAAGAAGTTCGGGGGTATGGAAAAGAATAGTGTGTGGTGAGGGTGATAGAGCATAGGGTGTCCTTATATGCCGATGATTTGCTGCTATACATGAAGGAACCGAGTGTGTCGATAGGGGGAATATTGGAGCTGCTTCGAGTGTTTGGGTCTTTCTCGGGGTACAAACTAAATCTCGACAAGTGAGTATTTTGTGGTGTCTTGGCCGGGGATGGGGGCAGGGGTGGGAGGGCTGCCATTCAGTAGGGCAAGGACTCACTTTAGGTACCTGGGGGTGCAGGTTGCCCGGGAATGGGGGGGGGGGGGGGGGGGGGGGGCTGCGTAGGTACAACATTTCTAGTTTGGTGGGGAGAGTGAAGGCGGTTAAAGTGAACGTGTTGCCGCAATTTCTGTTTATCTTTCAATGCCTGCCGATTTTCCTACCAAAGGCTTTTTTCAGAGAGATTGAGGAAAGGATTACTTTGTTTATATGGGGAGGGAAGGTGGCCAGAGTTAGAAAGGTGCTGCTACAGAGGGGAAGGCAGGCAGGGGGTTTGGGTCTCCCCAACCTTATGTATTACTATTGGGCAGCGAATGTGTAGAAGGTGCGGAGCTGGGTCAGACGTTGATTCCTAGTGGGTCAGAATGGAGGAGAGTTTGTGCAGGGGGTCAGGATTTGAAAGCACTAGCAACAGCGCCGCTCCCGGGGAAATACGCAGGGAGTCCGGTAATAATAGCTTCATTGAGAATTTGGAGGCAATTTCGCCAACACATTTCGGGTTGGGGGCAGGGTCAAGGGAATGCCGATTCGGGGGAATCACAGATTTGAGCCAGGGAGGTGGGATGTAAATTTTCGGAAATGGGAGGAGAAGGGGATTAAGACACTAAAAGATTTATTTCTTAGGGGTCGGTTTGCAGGATTGAAGGAGCTGGATGCGAAGTATGGGCTGGAGCTGGGGGAAATGTTTAGATACATGCAGGTTCGAGATTTTGCCAGAAAGGAGATACAGAGCTTCCCGGTGGAGACGGTTTCCACATTGCTGGAGGAGGTGCTGACTACAGGGGGACTGGAGAAGGGGGTAGTGTCAGCGGTTTACGGAGCTATTTTGGAAGAGGAGAAGGCATCACTGGAAGGGATCAAAGCAAAGTGGGGGGAAGAATTGGGAGAGGATATGAAGGAGGGGTTCTGGTGTGAGGTGCCCCGGAGAGTGAACGCCTCCACCTCGTGCGCGAGGTTGGGTCTGATGCAGCTGAAGGTGGTATGCAGAGCACACCTCACAAGGGTGAGGATGAGCCGATTCTTTGAAGGAGTAGAAGATGTGTGTGAGCGTTGCGGGGGCGCGGGGGGTTGGGAGGGGGGTGGGGCACTAATCACGTTCATATGTTTTGGTCCTGTCCAAAGCTAGAGGATTACTGGAAGGAGGTTTTTAGGGTAATTTCTAAAGTGGTGCACGTGAAACTGGACCCAGGCCCCCGGGAGGCCATATTCGGGGTGTCGGACCACCCAGGGTTGGAAACGGGTGCGGAGGCAGATGTTGTAGCCTTTGCCTCATTGAT
Source organism: Scyliorhinus canicula (assembly GCF_902713615.1). Taxonomy (NCBI): domain Eukaryota; kingdom Metazoa; phylum Chordata; class Chondrichthyes; order Carcharhiniformes; family Scyliorhinidae; genus Scyliorhinus; species Scyliorhinus canicula. The sequence continues at coordinate 260,312,562 of NC_052147.1, read as the reverse complement.
CATCCGAAGGCGGATCCTGATAGGTTGGAGAACAACCTCTCCACCCTGTGCCCTGGTGTTTCAGGGGAACTGTTGGAATTCTTTACTCTTGAGAAGGTTAAGTTTGAACTGAGGGGAAGGACGGAGGGGTTCTACAATTCATGGGCATTATTCATTATGCACTTTCAAGAACTGGATAACATCGAACATTAGTTGGGGCGTGTGGGTGGGAGGGTTGGGGGGCGGGGAGCTGTGTGTGTTAATGGCGACTATGGGTGATCTCTGATTCATTTCTGTCATTTGTTTGTGTGAACATGCGGGCTAATGTTTGGAGTTTGGTGGGAGGGTGGGATCATTGTTATTGATATGGGGATTGACATATTTGTTACTGATTACTGTTTATTGTTGGTGGGTCTAAATTTGGGAGAAAATGTAAAAAAAGATCCCGAATCAAGTCTGCCTCATTACACATCACCAAATCCAGAATTGCCTGCTCCCTACTGGGCTCTACCACAAGCTGCTCCAAAAAAAACATCTCTTAAACATTCCACAAATTCCCTTCCCAGGGATCCACTGCCAACCTGATTTTCCCAGTCCACGTGCATCTTGAAGTCGCCCATGATTATTGTGATATTGCCTTTTTTACATACTTTCTCTATCTCCTGATTTATATTCTGCCCCACATCCTGACTACTGCTTTCGGGCCTGTATATAACTCCCATCAGGGTCTTTTTACCTTTGTGATTTCTCAACTCTACCCACATAGATTCTATGCCTTCTGATATCGCTCATTGCTATCGATTTAACTTAATTCCTTACTAACAATGCAACCCTGCCCCCAGTTGAGGCTCCTTCATTACATGTTTTTAAGGTAAAGATAGATAGTTTTTTGAAGAATAAAGGGATTAAGGGTTATGGTGTTCGGGCCGGAAAGTGGAGCTGAGTCCACAAAAGATCAGCCATGATCTCATTGAATGGCGGAGCAGGCTCGAGGGGCCAGATGGCCTACTCCTGCTCCTAGTTCTTATGTTCTTATGTTCTTTGCCCATCTGCCTGTCCTTTCGCTAGGACACATATCCTTGGATATTTAGATCCCAGCTCTGATCCCCTTGCAGCCACATCTCTGTGATGCCCACAGTTTCGTACCGGCCAATTTCAATGTCCGCAACCGGCTCATTTACCTTGTTCCGTCTACTGCGCACATTTAGGTACAACACCCTCAATCCTGCACTGACCACCTCCCTTCTCACACTTGTCACCTTTTTTGTTCTGCCTGAGGGCGTTGTTCTGTTATTTTTGTTCACGGTTTCCCCTTCAGTTATGACACCCTCTAAGCAAACGCTCTGGTTCCCATCCCCCGATCATATTCCCTTCCTGGGAATGTCATTTTACTTTGATTTATTAATTTCCTCCAGAGTTTTGAAGCTTGTGTTACAGTGTATTAATGGCGCCCCCTCTTCAGAAGAGAGCACTTCTTACCTTTGTTTAACCGTTTGATTTAAAACCTGTTATCGTATGTTTACATAAAAGAGTACAACGTGCAGTAAGGAATTCCCTGCTGGCCACTGAAGCATGATTTTATATCAAAGGAACTCACAGGGATGGCAGTGCCGGGCACCAGCTGAGACTGCCCAGTGCACACACACATTCAGGACACCTTTAGGTTAAATCCAGAGTTACCAGAATCCAAAAACCTTTAAATTATGTGAATTGTATTTCATCTAGCTATAAAAATTGGCTCTGCCACTCATACCCCTGTTGCTCTTTTTAAAAAATAATTGACTGGGGTCTGCATCACCCCCTTGACATTTTCACAGAAACTCCTTCTCTATCGGGTGCTCCAAGGCAATTTATACAATCTGCCAATGAAACTGGCCGTTAGCTTTTACAAGTGGTAGGGCAGGGGTGGGGGGTGGGGGGGAAGAAGGAAATAATGGAGGGATATGCTTGCATCCCAGTCTTCCTGCACTTTAAATATGCCAACTAATCTTCCCCATTTCTAGCCTAATTTGTGAACATTCTTGATCTCAATTAGAAAGATGAAGCGATGTTTGAGCCAAATACCTTGGATTCACACCTCACGTGTGCTGCTCAATTGTTGCATTCTCTTACCATAAAGCAATTGTGATCAAGAATTGTAACATTTTCAACATGAGGCATGGAAACCGGGTGATACTTTGTGTTCACTACTCTGATTACACTGACTTTGTCAATCACCAATACTGCTAGAAATGAGGTGGAGGTTTTAAAGTTAATGTTCCATAATATGAAATATATTCTCTTTAAACCCGTTTCCCTCGCTTGTGAAAACACTAATTACTACTGGGGTGTATGATCATAGAATCCCTATAGAGCTGAAGGAGGCCATTCAGCCCATCAAGTATGCACTGGCCCTTGGAAAGGGCACCCTACTTAACCCCATAACCCCACCTAACCTTTTGGGCACTAATTTGGCAATTCCGGAGGAAACCTACAATAGCTCTGTTAATTTTTCAAAAGGAATATTCTGAACATGTGGGCCCACCATTTAGCCAGTACAGATTGTCCGACCTTGGAGGAAATCGTAGCCGAGTCTCATTTTATCCTCACCTGAAGCCCAAGCTTGCACTTTGCAAAATAAGTCATTAGATCACAATTAGGTGCAGGAATGCTCACTGATCTATTCTTTCCCAGCTGTGATACACTGAGGCCAGTTGTAGTCCCTGAACCACTGCTTTAAATCTTTCTGACATTATTATTGTTGATCATGATCTGCAGGGTCGAACTGAGAGGGGCCTGCAGTTCATTTCTTGTCCAACCAAGCCCCTATAGTCTGTTGAGAGGCATTCCAGACAGTGTGGGGCAATGAGACTGAATCACCCCCATCTCTGCATTCTGCAGATAATTATGGGACTGCTGTTAATATTTTACGATTGCAAATGTGAATTGTAAGGGCCCAGTTTTATAAATAGATAAACACTGCACTGGGGAAAGATCTAAATCAGTGCCTTGGGAGTCAGATGGGATTTATTGTGCAAATACATTTTTTTTTGCTTTAAGCCCATTATGCCAAATGTTTGAGACTTGACATTCATTGCAATGCGTGGAATGGTCTTGTTTATGGGAACTGTCAGAAGAATCCTGGCCAACTTCCCTCAGCCATGTCTGTTTTAAGCCTGGCAGCTGTGCAAAGAGAATATTTAAGATCCCAGCATTAAGCAATAAAGACAGGAGGTCATTCCAAAAAAAACGCTATTGTTATTTTCCAAAACGCCATTTTGAAAATTTAAAAATCATTCAGCAATCAATGTTTTTTTTCAACTAAACAAAAACTAGTTCCTGAATGAGTTGCAATCTCTTGGAGCTTATTTTATGATGATGGATATTGCTTATAAGATTTTAGACACCCCGGTTTGTTTGATTTGGCTGCAGTATGTTCCATTCCTTATTCGGGGCTTGGGTGCAAAAGAGGGTGATCTAAATATTTTGATCTCAGGCATTCTGTTTGTATCCCCCCCTATGGATCTCAATGATAATTACACACAGTTATCTTCTATGAACCTTGGTGCAGTAAACAAAGAGACTGAGCAGTAAACAGGAGAGAATGCTATAAATATTCAAAGCCAAATCCCACACACAAAAACAAGCCACTTACATATTATGTTCCCCTCACTAAAACAGGGGAACTGAATCTTAAAAATAGTGCTAGGAATGAGCCAAATCGGGAAATACTTCTTTCAAACAAAGCTTTGCAGTAATCTGGCACTCTTTCCCCACAAAAGCTTATGGATGCTAGACTATTTGAGTTTTCCAGACTGAGATAGACATATTTTTGTAAGTAAAGTGTATCAAGTGACATGGAGTAAAGATTTTTTTTAAATTATATATATTTTATTGCAAACATTAACAAATTCTTACATGCCACAGCATAACTATATCCTACAAACAGTTTGTTATTTTTATTTTAAGGAAATAACAGCAACAACTGTAAATCCCTTATCACCCGTAGCCCGACTATTCTCCCTCACTTACCCCCTCCCTTCTTAATCCTCCCGCCCCATTGCCCTAACTGCTGACTACAAACAGAATAGAACCTTTCTTCCGACCCTCTCAGGGTATATTTAATTTTTTTTCAATCAGGAATTCTGCCAGGTCACCCAACTATGCCGAGGCCTTGGGTTGCACCGCCGATCTCCATCCAACGAGGACCTGCCTCCGGGCCACCAAGGTGGCAAAGGCCAAGACGTCAGCCTTGCCCCCATCAAGGAGCTCTGGGGCGTCTGACACTCCAAAGGTTGCCACTTGAGGACATGGCTCTAGTTTGACTCCAACAATCTCCGATATGATCTCAATAAATGAAACCCAGAACTCAACTAGCTTGGGGCAGAAGCAGAACATGCGTGAGTGATTCACAGGCCCCCCTGTACAACGCTCACACCTATCCTCTACCCTAAAGAAGAACCCAGTCATATGCCTCTTAGTTAAGTGCACGCTATGAACTACTTTAAATTGTGTCAGGCTCAACCTAGCGCAGGAGGAGGTAAAGTTCACCCTATGCAGGATCTCAGTCCACAACCCTCCCTCTAGCCCCATGCCTAGTTCTTCTTCTCACTTCACCTTCACCTCTTCTAGTGATGGTTTCCCCATCTCATCCCGTGGTAGCATCCTATCTATCAGAGTGTGTATCATCAACTGGGGGAACAAAGACTGGTCTTTACGAATGAAGCTCCTCACCTGCAAGTACCAAAATGCACTCGCCTTTGGGAATTGAAATTTCTCTAGACCACAAACGTACCTTCCACAAACAAATCCCTGAACCTCTCAACCTCTTTTCTCCTCCATATCCTGTACAGTGTGTCCAGTCCTGATGGTGCAAACCTGTGATTATCACAAATTGGTGACAGTAAAGACATGTCCCTCAGTTCAAAATGTTGTCCAAACTGCTTTCAAATTCTTAAAGATGACACTACCACCGGGCTCGTCGACAGTCTGGCTGGGGAGAATGGAAGAGGGGCTGTAACTAATGCCCTTAGACATGATACTACACAAGAGGCCTCCTCCATCTGGGGCTGGTTTAACTCACTGGGCTAAATCGCTGGCTTTTAAAGCAGACCAAGCAGGCTAGCAGCACGGTTTGATTCCCGTACCAGCCTCCCCGGACAGGCGCCGGAATGTGGCGACTAGGGGCTTTTCACAGTAACTTCATTGAAGCCTACTCGTGACAATAAGCGATTTTCATTTTTTTCATTTTCATCTGACCCCAACCTGCATCCGGCTTATCAAACCATTTTCACATTTTCCCAATGTTTGCCACCCAGTAATAGAGCATCAGGTTTGGCAGCAAACGGTGAAGCTGGTTCACCGCATTCACGATCGATTCAAGCTCAAACATCATTTGTAGTCTCTTTCTCTCGGCCAACACACAGGGGCCTTGGAGTACGGCCAATCCACCTCTAAGATTAATTCTGCCAACCTCTGCCTTTCAGCCCTGCCACTTTTAACCTTGTGGGCCACATACAATATTATTTCTTCCAATCACTGCCTTCAACGCTTCCCAGAACGTGGAAGGCGAGACTTCCCCATTCTGGTTGGAATCTACATATTCCCTATGGCCGAAGTCACCCTTTCACAAAAACCCCTTATCGACTTCAGGAAATCCCTCATCGACTTCAGGAAGCGTAACACTCCCGTCTGCATCAATGGCTCCAAAGTGGAGATGGTCGATACCTTTAAGTTTCTGTGGGTCACCATCACCAACAGTCTGTCCTGGTCCACTCACATTGATGCAACAGTCAAGAAAGCCCAACAACGTCTCTACTTCCTACAGAAGCTAAAGAAATTCAGCATGTCTGCATCGACTCTCACAAACTTAGAGAGCATCCTATCCGGCTGCATCACAGCTTGGTATGGCAACTGCTCGGTCCAAGATCACAAGGAACTGCAGAGTGTGGTAAATTCAGCCCAACGCATCACACAAGTTGCTATCCCCACATTGATTCTGTATACACCTCCCGCTGCCTCAGGAAGGCAGACAGCATTATCAGAGACCCCCACCCAGGCATTGCACTCTCCCAGACCCTTTCATCAGGTCTGAAGACCTGCACATCCAGACATAGGAACAGCTTCTCTCCCACAGCTACAAGACTCCTCAACAACTCCCCCTCGGACTGATCTGTTCCCTGTAAGAACACTATTCATGACGCCCTATGCTGCTCTTGCTCATGTATGTGCTTTGTTTGACCCCTTGTTCCGCACTGTAACCAATCACTGATTGTCGATGTACCATTTGCTAATGTTTTCTGTTGATTATTCTCTTTGTCTACTATGCACGTACTGTGTACGTTCCCTCGGCCGCAGAAAAATACTTTTCACTGTACTTCAGTACATGTGACAATAAATCAAGTCAATTTCATCTGCCAGGAGTGATGTGTCCAACCTCCATGGTGAGCGTTGGGCTTGGCACATCTCTAACCGCATATCCACATAGTGTGGAGCATGGTTCGAAGTTACTATCGCCGAGTACCCAGCTCCCACCACCCCTGGGAGTAACGCCTATCCCACTATGAAGAAATCTATTCTGGATGAGACCCGGTGCACATGAGAGGAGAAGGAAAACTTCCTGTCCCTTGGGTGACTAAATCTCCACGGATCCCCCCCCCCACCCCCCCCCCCCCCTCTCTCTCCCCCCCCCCCCCCCATCTGTTCCATGAACGCAGCCAATTCCCTTGCTATCCCAGAAGTAACCAGAGACCTGGGACTACACCTGTCCATCCTCGGGTCTAATCTCCCCCATAATCAACTGGTGTGAATCCAGATTGTGGATGGCTGCCAACACCATTTTGATCAAATCTGCATCATCCCAATTTGGTGCAGAAGTGTTCGCTAATACCACTGGTGTGCCCGCCAGCACCCCAGTCACCATAACATACTGCCCCCAGAGTCTGTCAAAATTCTAGTCGTCATCCTCCTGTTGATCAAGATCGCAACTCCTCTTGATCTTGAATCAAAATTTGAGTGGAACACCTGCCCCACCCACCCTTTCCTGTCTTGTCTGATCCATAATTTGCAAATGTGTCTCCTACAAGAATAACTCTGCGCTCAAAGTCCTCAAATGAGTAAACACCCAAGACCTTTTTAATCTGACCATTAACGTTCCACATCAATAACCTAGTGGGGAGCTCTGGACCCTCTCTCTCTATTAAATTCAGCCATATCCCCTCCATCAGGACTTCCAACTTGGCCCCAACCTACCTCGAATCCACCCAAGATGGATGCCATCTCCACCCTCACATAGGCCCATATGTAAAGGGACCAACATCGCCAGCATTTTTTCTACCACCCACTTCCGACCCCTCCCTCCGCAGTCCACCCAACAACCCTGCCCCTCTCTCATCCTTCCAAACATCTGCTAACCATCCCTCCCAGCTCAAATAGGCACCCATTCCTCCCCCTCCCACCCTAATACAGAAAACCCAAAACCTAAACCCATTCCCTTACCTAACAAACAAAACAAAAACAATTCCTACCCCAAGCATCCAGCCACAGCCCCTACCCCACTTTGCTTCCGACATTAACGAGCAAAACTGCTGGCCAAGCGGCCATCCAGCTAGTCATAAAGAAAAAAAGGAAAATCCCAACCAGAAAGAGCCAGACACCCACTTACCCCAGTTCCTTGTCCAAACCGAAAGTACATATTAGGCAAAAAATAAATAAATAAAAAGCCCACACCCCTCATTAACCAATCAAACTACTCTGTACTATCACGTGCGAGAAGAAGAACACGGAACCACAAATAGCTAAAACGCAAACAATGAAAGGAACTATAAACGTGCAAATGCAAAATTTGAAAAACTCCATTAAAAAATCCCCAAATTACAATCAAATCGTTCCAAATCCACTCCTCCTCACAAAGTCATTCTCCTCCTCCAGCGCAGTAAAGTAATGGTCCTTGTTTTTAAGCGTTACCCACATTTGAGCTGGGTACACCATTCCGAAACACACCTTAGCCTAGGGGCTGGTTTAGCTCACCAGGCTAAATCGCTGGCTTTTAAAGCAGACCAAGCAGGCCAGCAGCATGGTTCGATTCCCGTACCAGCCTCCCCGGACAGGCGCTGGAATGTGGCGACTAGGGGCTTTTCACAGTAACTTCATTGAAGCCTACTCGTGACAATAAGCGATTTTCATTTCATTTTCATTGACCCCAGCTCCATGCTTTGCCAGTTCCGCCCCGATGTTCTGTCAAATTTGAATACGGTGCCCTTCCCAATAGCTTTCCTTAATGGCCTTTGTGCATTTCAAGATCCGCTTTTATCGAGAAATCTATGAAGGCGCACTATGACTGCCTGTGGTGGATCCCCAGATTTTGGTTTCTGTTGTAGCGACCGGTGAGCCCGGTCCATCTCGGGAGGGTTATTGAAGACTCCCCCCCCCCCCACCAATTTCCCCAACATCTTCGCCACATATCCTGTGGTATCTGTGCCTTTGACGTCCTCTGCTAGCCCGACAATCTGCAAATTTTGGCGTCTGGACCTGTTCTCCTGGTCTTCAACTTTGGCCCTCAAAACCTTTCAGGTTTCCGCCATCAACAATACCTCAGCCTCCAAAAAGACAATCTGGTTGCTATGATCCGAGATCGCCTCTTCCATCTCATGCATCTTTGTGCCTTGTGCCTCCATCCACTGCTCTACCCTTTCCAAGGCTAACTGAAGGGAGGGCTACCGCTTCCTCAATTGCTCTAGAAACATCTTTTGCCATCAGCTGCCTTTGCTTATGGAACTCTCCCATCAGGAGTTCCATCAATATTTCTGTTGGCTCCAGGGAAGGCGTTGATAATCCGGAGGGCTCCGCCATGTTTCTTTTCCCTCACTACGAGATCTGCTGAATCAGGGCCGGGATTCTCCCCTACCCGGTGGGGCGGGGAGTCCCGGTGTAGCGGAGTGGCGCCAACCACTCTGGCGTCGGGCCTCCCCAAAGCTGAGGAATTCTCCGCACCTTTCGGGGCTAGGCCCGTGCCGGAGTGGTTTCCGCTCCGCCGGCCGGCTACAAAACCGGCGCCAACGGCCTTTCACGCCCGCCGGCCGGCGTCGGGGCTGGCCGAAAGGCCTTCGCCGGTCCGCGAACGCGCCAGTGCGTCAGCGGCCGCTGACGTCACCACCGGCGCATGCGCGGTAGGGGGGGTCTCTTCCGTCTCCGCCATGGTGGGAGCCGTGGTGGCGGAGGAAGAAAAAGAGTGCCCCCACGGCACTGGCCCGCCGGCCGATCGGTGGGCCTCGATCGCGGGCCAGGCCACCGTGGGGGCACCCCCCGGGGTCCGATCGCCCCGCGCCCCCCCCAGGACCCCGGGGGCCCACTCGCGCCGCCAATCCCGCCGGCACCAGAGGTGCTCCAATTCCTGCCAGCAGGAAAAGCCTGTCAGCGGCGGGACTTCGGCCCATCGCGGGCCGGAGAATCGCCGCGGGAGGCGCGGGGGGCACGCCGATCGGCGGGGCATGATTCCCGCTCCCGCCAATTCCCAGGTGGCAGAGAATTCTGGCCACGGCGGGGGCGGGATTTACGCCGGCCCCGGGTGATTCCCCGACCCTGCGGGGGGTCGGAGAATTCCACCCCAGGTGTGGAGCTTTTACGTATCTTCTGACTGATTTTACCCCCTGCAGGAATCCCACATTGAAGAGACCGGTAAGTACAAATTCGCTTCCTCTTTTTAAAAAAGAATTACACCCGGGAATTGGGTGACAAGGGCCAAAAGCGGGTAGTTGAACTGGAGCCGCCTTGTACGCAATCGCTCACTGCATTGCCGCAAACGGAAATGTCTGAAAAAAATGTGATTTGAAATGGAGATCAGCTATGATTTAATCGAATGGCAGAGCAGATTCAAAGGGCTGAATGTCAACATGTCCCATGTTCCTATTACTGCGCCAATCCATTTTGAGGGTGTCCAAACCACAGATTTGGAGGTCTTGCAATTCAGTGGGTAACACCCTAGCCCCTGGTCCAGAAGGTCCAGGCTTGAGTCCCACTTGCTGACCACGTAAAGCAGCATTCATGACACTAGTGGATAATCAACCTGACAATATTTCCAGCTCACCCATGGCAACTTGTCGGCCATGTTCCATGTGGCATGAGGCCCCCTCAAGCCGTAACACTCATCACTCCCTTAAACAGGGAGGGATGCTGAGAGCCCCTTGAAATGACAGCTAATTACACATGGATGCAACAATCAAGTTAGCTACCCTAAAGCTCCTAAGGTAAAACATGATGCAGCTAATCCCCAGGTGAGCTGGAATTCCTCTCTTCACAAAAACACCAAAGAGCTTCTCTTCACTGATAGAGCATCATTGTGAGTTTAAAATCCCTCTTAATATTGGCAAATTCAGGTAATATATTTGCACAGTGCTCTTCGCACTGAGATATTAGAGAACAACTCCCTATGGATCTTATATCAGCAGCTATTAAAAATGATGTTTTCCAATACAACTGGAACATTCCTCAATACATGAACAGTAGCAATTTCTGGGAATGCAAACAGCAAGATTGATACTCCAGTGAATTAATGAGCCAGTGCTGAACAGTTGGAAGTGCTGTTTCTTTGTTACGAATAAGGCCTGTCAGCTGGGCAAAAAAAATCCTGTGGCCCTATTTCAAAGAAGAACAGGGGGGTTATTTCTAGTATCCTGGCAATATTTATCCCTCATATAACATCAGCGAAATAGGTTATCCGGTCATTATCACAGTGATGTTTGGGGGAGTTGGGAATCAAATTCCCTTCAAGGACTGAAGTCGCCACCATTGTACCTTCCCCACGATTGAGTTCCCAGCCTGAGAGGTCCTGTCTGCTGAGAGCAGCACGCCAATCAGAAGCTGGCAGCTCCTAATGGTTCCAAGCACCAACAGGAATGATGGCAATTGGGGGACTTGTACCCATTAGAAGTCCAGTGTTATCCTGGGACCCCAAACTAAAAGTGAGTAAAGGTGGGATGGCGATTGTGTGTAGATGTGTGGGAGGGAGAGGCCATGGAGGGTGAGTGGGATGGTGGCTTTCTGTAGGCACAGAGTGCCAGACTACAAGGAAACCACCCCCACCCACTTCCCCTTCGGTGGGCACTGGAAAATGTGACAGGATCTGCTGATCAACCTTCTGAAGGTGCTGAAAAGTCACAAAATGACCCTGTGAGCCGCCGTTACATTGACAGTGGGCTGAGAGTTAACGGGTGTCAATTGGCTCCAAAATGAGTCCAGTTGACATCCTGCCACCGGTGGGCAGGAATCTCACCTCAGCTCCTTCTGCTGACAGCTTAAGCTGGGGGATAGGATTTGCTGTCACCAGGAGACTGACATGGGGGTCTCTCTCACAATGGGCCTGGCCACCATAGTCCCATTCTGCATTCAAACTATCTATATTCCAACAGTGCCTCCCCAGTCCTAAAGCACTTTGACATGTCCTGTGGGTGTGACGGGGATGCTATACAAATGCAAGTTTGTCTTGATTTCCGAAAAGAAAATCCACCATTGGGTAAGGTCCAGTAGCTTTTCTGCGTATTGCCTTGAAAACATAAATGTAGCTTTAGTGACTAATATCTATTTGTAACAGATTGTGAATGGTTCAAATTATTTTTGGTGCTAAAATATTACATTTTAACGCTGTCTGCAGCTATTATAATGCAAATGATTGCTCATTATAATAAACAAAGGCTCCATTTCCCCTTAATGTGAGCACTGCAGGCAAAATCATTCCCTGTTGCACAAAGATTTAGTAATGTGATAAATTTCCTATTATCCTAAGTAGCTGTAGGGAAATTGCACGTACACAATTTAGTCAAAACCCATCATAAAATATATGTAAAATGGATCATTATATAATTAGTTATGTTGTATTGAAACTACATGTGCATCATCAATCCTCTGAACAGTGCCTTCTCGAACACAAAACCAGGGATGACAGGAGGAGCGAGGAGGAAATGTTGCCCAAGTCCCAATTTGCAACAGGGTAAAAATAACTCAATCAGCTCCAGGGTCACATTAGGTTGGCAGATGAGCTGTGGGACAAGATGGTTCTCTGAGGAAAACTGCGCCAGAGTTTATTTTGTTCCAAAGGAGCTCCCTGTCAAAGATTGAGGGCAGTAGGCGAAGAAGGGCATAAGACCATGAGACATAGAAGGAGAAGTAAGCCATTCAGCCCATCGGGTTTGCTTTGTCATTCAATGTAGTCTGTAATGTGTGAGTCTGCAGCCTGGGCATTCATGAATAACCTCAGCCAGGACATTAATTGAACCCGAGCTGTTGGCTTGATTCGTCATCGCAAATTAGCTGTCCAGCCAACTGAGCTAAACCAGCCCCCACCAAAAAGAAACTCTCAGATGTTGGTTGCCAATGACCTGTGGGTCTGGTGGAGTGGGGCTCATGGTCTGGGGAGAAGGGAGTAATAAGACTGAAGGTAGCCAAGGGGCTGGCTACATGAGACCCAGAGAGAGAAGGCAGGACAATAATGTTCCGGCCTGGGGAGGGGGAGGGGTGCGATAGGGAGCGCATTGCTACACTTCAAGTCATCGGTTATGCAGTGGCTGCCCAGGTGTCTTAAAGTGGAAAGGCATGACAGTAATTAGATTGCGGGATAACCAAGACTGAGCATTAACTGTACCGTTTAGTGTTGTCTTTCTCTGCCTCAGACATAAGAACATTGGAACTAGGAGCAGGAGTAGGCCATCTGGCCCCTCGTGCCTGCTGCGCCATTCAATTAGATCATGGCTGATCTTTTGTGGACTCAGCTCCACTTTCCGGCCCGAACACCATAACCCTTAATCCCTTTATTCTTCAAAAAACTATCTATCTTTACCTTAAAAACATTTAATGAAGAGCCTCAACTGCTTCACTGGGCAAGGAATTCCATAGATTCACAACCATTTGGGAGAAGACGTTCCTCCTAAACTCAGTCCTAAATCTACTTCCCCTTATTCTGAGGCTATGCCCCTTAGTCCTGCTTTCATCCGCCAGTGGAAACAACCTGCCTGCATCTATCCTATCTATTCCCTTCATAATTTTATATGTTTTTATAAGATCCCCCATCATCCTTCTAAATTCAAACGAGTACAGTCGCAGTCTACTCAACCTCCCCTCGTAATCCAATCCCTTCAACTCTGGGATTAACCTAGTGAATCTCCTCTGCACACCTTCCAACGCCAGTAACTTCTTTCTCAGGTAAGGAGACCAAAACTGAACACAATACTCCAGGTGTGGCCTCATGAACACCTTATACAATTGCAGCATAACCTCCCTAGTCTTAAACTCCATCCCTCTAGCAATGAAGGACAAAATTCCATTTGCCTTCTTAATCACCTGTTGCACCTGCAAACCAACTTTTTGCGACTCATGCACTAGCATACGCAGGTCTCTCTGCACAGTAGCATGTTTTAGTATTTTACCATTTAAATAATAACCTCTTTTGCTGTTATTCTGACCAAAATGGATAACGTCACATTTGGCAACATTGTATTCCATTTGCCAGACCCTAGCCCATTCACTTAACCTATCCAAATCCCTCTGTAGACTTCCAGTATCCTCTGCATTTTTCGCTTTACCACTCATCTTAGTGTCATCTGCAAACTTGGACACATCGCCCTTGGTCCCCAACTCCAAATCATCAATGTAAATTGTGAACAATTGTGGGCCCAACACGGATCCCTGAGGGACACCACTAGCTACTGATTGCCAACCAGAGAAACACCCATTAATCCCCACTCTTTGCTTTCTATTAATTAACCAATCCTCTATCCATGCTACTACTTTACCCTTAATGCCATGCATCTTTATCTTATGCAGCAACCTTTTTTGTGGCACCTTGTCAAAGGCTTTCTGGAAATCCAGATATACCACATCCATTGGCTCCCCGTTATCTACCGCACTGGTAATGTCCTCAAAAAATTCCACTAAATTAGTTAGGCACGACTTGCCCTTTATGAACCCATGCTGCGTCTGCCCAATGAGACAATTTCCATCCAGATGCCTCGCTATTTCTTCCTTGATGATAGATTCCAGCATCTTCCCTACTACCGAAGTTAAGCTCACTGGCCTATAATTACTCGCTTTCTGCCTACCTCCTTTTTTAAACAGTGGTGTCACGTTTGCTACTTTCCAATCCACCGGGACCACCCCAGAGTCTAGTGAAATTTGGTAAATTATCACTAGTGCATTTGCAATTTCGCTAGCCATCTCTTTCAGCACTCTGGGATGCATTCCATCAGGGCTAGGAAACTTGTCTACCTTTAGCCCCATTAGCTTGCCCATCACTATCTCCTTAGAGATAACAATCATCTCAAGGTCCTTACCTGTCATAGCCTCATTTCTACTGGCATGTTATTTGTGTCTTCCACTGTGAAGACCCACCCAAAAACCTGTTCAGTTCCTCAGCCATTTAAGACCATAAGACCATAAGACATAGGAGTGGAAGTAAGGCCATTCGGCCCATCGAGTCCACTCCGCCATTCAATCATGGCTGATGGGCATTTCAACTCCACCTACCAGCATTCTCCCCGTAGCCCTTAATTCCTCGCGACATCAAGAATTTATCTATCTCTGCCTTGAAGCCATTTAGCGTCCCGGCCTCCACTGCACTCTGCGGCAATGAATTCCACAGGCCCACCACTCTCTGGCTGAAGAAATGTCTCCGCATTTCTGTTCTGAATTTACCCCCTCTAATTCTAAGGCTGTGCCCACGGGTCCTCGTCTCCTCGCCTAACGGAAACAGTTTCTTTGCATCCACCCTTTCTAAGCCATGTATTATCTTGTAAGTTTCTATTAGATCTCCCCTTAACCTTCTAAACTCCAATGAATACAATCCCAGGATCCTCAGCCGTTCATCATATGTTAGACCCGCCATTCCAGGGATCATCCGTGTGAATCTCCGCTGGACACGCTCCAGTGCCAGTATGTCCTTTCTGAGATGTGGGGCCCAAAACTGGACACAGTACTCCAAATGGGGCCTAACCAGAGCCTTATAAAGGCTCAGTAGCACATCGCTGCTTTTATATTCCAACCCTCTTGAGATAAATGACAACATTGCATTCGCTTTCTTAATCACAGATTCAACCTGCATGTTTACCTTTAGGGAATCCTCGACTAGCACTCCCAGATCCCTTTGTACTTTGGCATTATGAATTTTCTCACCGTTTAGAAAGTAGTCTATGCTTGGATTCTTTTTTCCAAAGTGCAAGACCTCACATTTTCTCACGTTGAATTGCATCAGCCATTTCCTGCACCACTCTCCCAAACTGTCTAGATCCTTCTGCAGCCTCCCCACTTCCTCAGCACTACCTGCCTGACCACCTAACTTCGTATCATCGGCAAACTTCGCTAGAATGCCCCCAGTCCCTTCATCCAGATCATTAATATATATGGTGAACAGCTGCGGCCCCAACACTGAACCCTGTGGGACACTGCTGGTCACCGGCTGCCATTCCGAAAAAGAACCTTTTATCCCAACTCTCTGCCTTCTGTCAGACAGCCAATCCTCAACCCATGCCAGTAGCTCACCTCGAACACCATGGGCCCTCACCTTACTTAGCAGCCTCCTGTGTGGCACCTTATCAAAGGCCTTTTGGAAATCCAGATAGACCACGTCCACTGGGTTTCCCTGGTCTAACCTACTTGTCACCTCCTCAAAGAATTCTAACAGGTTCGTCAGGCACGACCTCCCCTTACTAAATCCATGTTGACTTGTTCTAATCCGACCCTGCTCTTCCAAGAATTTAGAAATCTCATCCTTAACGATTGATTCTAGAATTTTACCAACAACCGAGGTTAGGCTAATTGGCCTATAATTTTCCATCTTTTGTCTTGATCCTTTCTTGAACAAGGGGGTTACAACAGCGATCTTCCAATCGTCCGGGACTTTCCCTGACTCCAGTGATTTTTGAAAGATCTCAACCAACGCTTCCGCTATTTCTTCAGCCACCTCTCTCAGAACTCTAGGGTGTAGCCCATCGGGGCCAGGAGATTTGTCAATTTTAAGACCTTTTAGCTTTTTTAGCACCATCTCTTTTGTAATGGCAACCATACTCAACTCAGCCCCCTGACCCTCTATAATTTTTGGGATATTACTCATGTCTTCCACTGTGAAGACAGACGCAAAGTACTTATTAAGTTCTCCAGCCATTTCCTCGTCTCCCATCACTAGCCTTCCTGAATCAGTTTGAATTGGCCCAATGTCTACTTTGGCCTGTCGTTTGTTTCTTATGTATTGAAAGAAACTTTTACTATCATTTCTTATATTACTGGCTAGCCTGCCTTCATATTTGATCCTCTCCTTCCTTATTTGTCTCTTTGTTAACCTCTGTTTGTTTTTGTAGCCTTCCCAATCTTCTGATTTCCCAGTGCTTTTGGCCACTTTATAGGATCTCTCTTTTTCTTTGATACATTTCCTGACCTCCTTTGTCAGCCATGGCTGTCTAATCCCTCCCCGGATAATCTTTCTTTTCTTGGGGATGAACCTCTGTACAGTGTCCTCAATTATGCATACAAACTCCTGCCATTTTTGCTCTACTGTCTTCCCCACTAGGGTCTGCTTCCAGTCGATTTTCGCCAGTTCCTCTCTCATGCCCTCGTAATTACCTTTATTTAACTGTAACACCATTACATCCGATTTTGCCTTCTCTCTTTCAAACTGCAGACTGAACTCAACCATATTATGATCGCTGCTTCCTAAGTGTTCCCTTACTTTAAGATCTTTTATAAAGTCTGGTTCATTACATAGCACTAGGTCCAGAATAGCCTGCTCCCTTGTGGGCTCCATGACAAGCTGTTCCAAAAAGCCATCTTGTAAGCATTCCATGAATTCCTTTTCTTTGGATCCACTGGCTACGTTATTTACCCAATCCACCTGCATATTGAAGTCCCCCATGATCACCGTGACCTTGCCTTTCTGACATGCCTTTTCTATTTCCCGGTACATGTTGCGCCCCTGGTCCTGACCACTGTTAGGAGGTCTGTACATAACTCCCATTATGGTTTTTTTGCCTTTGTGGTTCCTCAATTCTACCCACACAGACTCCACATCATCCGCCCCTATGTCGTTTAGTGCCATAGATTTAATTTTGTTCTTAACTAACAAGGCAACCCCACCCCCTCGGCCCACCTTCCTGTCTTTTCGATAGGTTGCATATCCTTGGATGTTTAACTGCCAGTCCTGAACCCCCTGCAGCCATGTCTCTGTGATGCCTACCACATCATAATCATTCACGATGATCTGTGTCATTAGTTCATCTACTTTGTTACAAATGCTACGAGCATTCAGGTAAAGTGCCTTAATGCTAACTTTCTTATCATTACAGATATTGGAAGTCCTAAGATGTCCAAAGTTATCCTTCCTTTTTGTTGCATTCCTAGTCTGCCTCAAGCTTAAATCCACCTGCCTACATGTTATCCTCCTGCGTATCTTGGCATTTAACTCCATGCTCCCTGTCGCTTTCACTTTCCCTTCACCCCAACTCAGAAGTTTAAAGTCCTACTGACCACCCTATTTATCCTCTTCGCTAGAACACTGGTTCCAGATCGGTTTAGGTGGAGACCGTCCCAACGGTACAGATCCCCCCGGTTCCAAAACTGATGCCAATGTCCCATGAAGTGGAATCCCTCTTTCCCACACCAATCCCTTAGCCACGTGTTTACTTCCCTAATTTTCTTGTCCCTATGCCAATTGGCACGTGGCTCGGGCAGTAATCCGGAGATTATGACCCTTGAGGACCTGTATTTCAATTTTCTTCCTAGTGCTTGATAGTCCCCGAACAGGTCCTCCACCCTAGCTTTACCTATGTTGTTAGTCCCAACGTGGACCACAACAACTGGATCCTCCCCCTCCCGCTCCAATATCCTGTCAAGCCGGTCAGAGATGTCCCGCACCCTGGCACCGGGCAGGCAACACACCATGCGAGACTCCCGATCCGGCTTGCATAGGATACTATCTGTCCCCCTAATTATAGAATCCCCTATAACAACTACTTGTCTTTTTACTCCCCCCTCTTGAATGGCCTTCTGCACCATGGTACCGTGGTCAGCTGGCTCATCCTGTCCAGAGCCCTTTTCCTCATCCATACAGGGAGCAAGAGTCTCATACCTGTTGGACAAGGTCAAGGGCTGAGGCTCCTGCAGTCCTGAACTCAAGTTCCCCCTGCCTGCCTCACTAACAGTCACACTCTGAAGTCCCTGATCACTTACTGAATGTGAATTACTTAATCTCCCAGGTGTGACTGCCTCCTGAAACAAACTGTCCAGGTAACTCTCCCCCTCCCAGATGTGCCGCAGTGTTTGAAGCTCAGATTCCAGATCATCAACTCTGAGCCGGAGTTCTTCCAGCAACCAACACTTGCTGCAGATGTGGTCATTGCCATTCACAAGGGGAACAGCCAGCTCCCACATCATACAGCTACAGCACATCACCTGCCCAGCCATCTCTGATTAGTTAATTAATTTATTACTTTGTATAAATTTCAGTTTAAAAAAAAACTTGGATACCTCTGCTATAGTCTTTTTCAACCCAGTTCTGGCTAACAAATAAGAAAAAGAAAAATAATAATGTAATAAGGCACTCACCTGCTCACCCCAATGGGTCTTATTATTAGGTTAGAGGAGGAGGGCGGGTGGGAGACACTACACGTGTAGTGTCTCGGGTGCTTGACTTCCGTCGAACTCCTTGGGTCACTGATGCAGGTGCACCTTCAACTTACGCTGACCGCACTGCACGTATCCTCATCTCCCATTATTAAATCTCCCTTCTCATCCTCTAAAGGACTAATATTTACCTTAGCCACTTTTTTAATATATTTTTGTAGAAATGTTTACTATCTGTTTGCATATTCTGAGCAAGTTTACTCTCATAATCTGTCTTACTCTTCTTTATAGCTTTTTTAGTAGATTTCTGTTGCCCCCTAAAGATTTCACATTCATATAGTCTCCCACTAATCTTTGCCACTTTGTATGGTTTTCCTTCAATTTGATACTCTCCCTTATTTCCTTAGATATCCACGGTCGATTTTCCTTCTTTCTACCGTCCTTCTTTTTGTTGGTATAAACCTTTGCTGAGCACTGTGTAAAATCGCTTGGAAGGTTCTCCACTGTTCCTCAACTGTTTCACCATAAAGTCTTTGCTCCCAGTCTACCTTAGCTAGTTCTTCTCTCATCCCCTTGTAATCTCCTTTGTTTAAGCACAAAACACTAGTGTTTGATTTTACCTTCTCACCCTCCATCTGTATTTTAAATTCTACCATATTGTGATTGCTCCTTCCGAGAGGATCCCTAACTATGAGATCATTAATCAATCCTGTCTCATTACACAGGACCAGATCTAGGACCGCTTGTTTCCTCGTAGGTTCCATTACATACTGTTCTGGGAAACTATCGCGGATACATTCTATAAACTCCTCCTCAAGGCTGCCTTGACCGACCTGGTTAAACCAATCGACATGGAGATTAAATTCCCCCATGATAATTGCTGTACCATTTCTTCATGCATCAGTTATTTCTTTGTTTATTGCCAGCCCCACCATAATGTTAATATTTGGTGGCCTATAGACTACTCCTATCAGTGACTTTTTCGCCTTACTATTCCTGATTTCCACCCAAATGGATTCAATCTTATCCTCCCTCGCACCGATGTCATCCCTTAAATAACAGAGCCACACCACCTCCCTTACCATCCACTCTGTCCTTCCGAATAGTTTGATACCCTCGGATATTTAACTCCCAGTCGTGACCATCCTTTAACCATGTTTCAGTAATGGTCACTAAATCATAGTCATTCACGATGATTTGCGCCATCAACTCATTTACCTTATTCCGAATACTACGAGCATTCAGGTAAAGTACACTCATGCTGGCTTGTTTACCTCAGTTTTGAATCTTAACACCTCGATCAGTAACCTCTCCTAAGTTATTTTTCCTCTTAACTTTTCTCCTAATTTTCCTTGTCATTGAACCCATATCTTCATGTAACAACCTGCCGCGTCACTTACCATTTATGTTTTTACTTCCTGTTTTTGTCCTTTTAGTATTACTGGGCCTATTCACTGAGCTCCCCTCAGTCACTGTACCTTGTACTGTCGCCCTTTTTGATTTTTGACTATGGCTTCTCTGCCTTACACTTTCCCCTTACTGCGTTTTGTTTCTGTCCCTGTTTTATTACCTTCCGACTTCCAGCATCGGTTCCCATCCCCCTGCCACATTAGTTTAAACCCTCCCCAACAGCTCTAGAACCACCCCCCCCCCCCCCCCCCCCCCCCCCGCCCCAGGACATCGGTTCCAGTCCTGCCCAAGTGCAGACCATCCAGTTTGTACTGGTCCCACCTCCGCCCAGAACCGGTTTCAATGCCCCAGGAATTTGAATCCCTCCCTCTTGCACCATCTCTCGAGCCACGCATTCATCCTATCTATCCTGGCATTCCTACTCTGACTAGCTCGTGGCACTGGTAGCAATCCTGAGATTACTACCTTTGAGGTCCTACAAAGTACTTTTGCCCTCTACCAATTTTGTGAGTCATGTTCATCCAATCAATTGGCCTTCATCATTTAACCCTCACCAATGTTAGCTGCCCTCAATCTCCAAGTTAAGGTGAGGGGCTGGCTCCTTATATGCCAGGACTTGAAGGTTTGGCGAGGGAGGGTTAGGGTAGTCACAGCTGCAACCACCCGTTGTGTGTTGGAATAATTGAGGTATCGCTGGCTGCCGGAGACTGGGTATCGGATCCAGGATCATGAGGACAAGGGGTATTGGGAGGGATTCAGGTTCTCTGATTTGGATTTGGTTTTGTTTATTGTCACGTGTACTGAGGTAAAGTGACCGAGAAGCTCAAACAGATCATTAACTACATGAAAATAAAATAAAAGAAAAAGAAAATACATAATCGAGCAACACAGGGTACATAATGTAAATATATAGACACCAACATGAGTGAAGCATGCAGGAGTGTAGTATTAATCAGGTCATTTCATAAGAGGGTTGAATAGGAGCCTGGTAACAGCGGGGAAGAAGCTGTTTTTGAGCCTATTTGTGCGTGTTCTCAGACTTTTGTATATCCTGCCCAATGGAAGAAGTTGGAAGAGAGAGTCAGCCGGGTCGGAGTGGTGTTTGATGGCTCACCAAACCAAATGTCTCTCTCTCTCTCTTTCTCCCATTCCTCCCAGATTACCGCTTTAGCTCGGTAAAGAGCCAATGGATGTGGCGATAATTCTAACAGCACTGGAGGCAGACTGAAAATGCTGACTCCGAGAAACCTAACCCAGGGAGGAACCTGCGCAAGGAGAACAGGAGGCCATTGGGCAGGCTCAAGGCCCGGCCACCCATCAGTCTGAGGAGGGGCTCAAAGATTTTGGAGAAGGGAACCTCAGATTTACAAGACTCACATGTCATTCCTGTAGCTGTCGGACACCATGTGCCGCTAAAGACTCCGTCTGAACAAAGAGACAGTGGACCACCGACTCTGCCTCATGCTTACAGACCTTGCGTCACATGGAGGAGGAGAGTACCAGCTGCCTGTGGTCGTGAAGGTCACGGCAGCCCTGGATCATTCCAGGGTTTATCCAGCGATTTGCGTGGGATCTCTTTATCTTCAGCTCACAAGCACATGTGAAATGTCATAGATGCTCTGTATTCCTGGGCTTCTGAATTCATCCACTTTGACCTCGGCCAGGTCACCAAGATGCCCAGGATTCGCTACCATCATTGGGATGCCTCAGGTCCAGGGCAACATTGATGGGATATATGTGGCCTTGAGAGAACCGTGGCATCAGACAATGCCCTTCATCAACCGAAAGGGGTTCTACTCCCTGAATGTCCAACTTGTCTGCGACCACTGGCTGAACATAGTGCACACTTCCATGGGAGCGTGTATGACAGCTTCATGCTGGGGCATTTGCAGATCCCTGGGATCTTCGAGGACCACCCCAGGCTGGAGGTGTTACTGTGTACAGCTGCAATATTATTTAATACAGAGCGATTTCTGATAGTGCAACATTACCAACGCCCTTACTAACAGTGTCTGATTCCACCCAGGCCAACTCTGTGCCCCTACAGTTGTAGTGAGCTCCAGAAGCCTCATTGTCACCTGCCGCTGCCGGTCCTGGAGGCCCGACATTGTCTGCACAATGCCATTGAAGCTCTTAATAATGGTGCTGTATGTGTGAACCAAACACTGGAGCCCCTCAGCAATGGCCTTTGAGGTCTGGGGCATTCTCTTGAGGCCCTCAGTCATGGTACTCAGAAACTGATCCATGCCTTGGGCTCCAGCACTCATGACCCAGACGTCACACCCCAGGCCCTTCACTGCAGTCGCCACCCTTACATGGTTGACTTGAGTGCCACGCATTGCTGGCAACATCTTCTGCGATTAAAGGCTTTGGGACTCCTCCCATTGGTCCTCCAGTTTTATGAATGTCACTGACTACCTGTCCGAGAGTTCATGGCTCTGCCTTTGCATTCCCAGCAGCTCATGAGGAAGCTGTCCAGATGCTCAGCACCTGGCTGGGGGACAGCTGTGTCCTGGGATCCAGCAGTCTCCAACTGCCTGATCCCTGGGACATTCTGAAACTGTGAGGTGCTCACCAGACAGTGACCCAGATGCCTGTCTGCCAAGATAACCCCCCGAGGTGTGTGATGCAGCATCTCTGCAATGCTGGATGGAGCAGGTGACAGATTGACGCCTCTTCCGTGTCATCCTCAGAGACCTCCTCTGAGGTGCTGTCAAAGGATTCAGGTGGGGCTCTGCTTCTTCATGGCACTACTTCAGGTGCGGGGTACATACTCGTGAGACTCGGCCAATGTTGTCTACCTCATACGCTGCAGGAAAGGATGTCCCGAAGCGTGGTACATTGGTGAGAGCATGCAGACGCTGCGACAACGAATGAACGGACATCGTGCGACAATCACCAGGCAGGAATGTTCCCTTCCAGTCGGGGAATAATTCAGCAGTCAAGGGCATTCAGCCTCTGATCTCCGGGTAAGCGTTCTCCAAGGCGGCCTTCAGGATGCACGACAATGCAGAATCGCCGAGCAGAAACGTATAGCCAAGTTCTGCACACATGAGTACGGCATCAACCGGGACCTGGATTCATGTCTCATTACATTCATCCCCCCCCCCCACCATCTTGCCTGGGCTTGCGAAATCCTACCAACTGTCCTGTCTTGAGACAATTCACACCTCTTTAACCTGGGATTATCCCTCTTTCCAGTTGCTCCATCTGGCCTGTAAAGACTTAATTACCTGCAAAGACTCGCATTCATAGTCTCGTATTGCATCTTTGACTTTGTCTATATATATGTTTCTGGAACCCACCTCTTCATTCATCTGAGGAAGGAGCAGTGCTCTGAAAGCTAGTGATTCAAAACAAACCTGTTGGACTTTAATCTGGTATTGTAAGACTTCTTAGTGTCTTCATTGTTTGGCCTCATCAGATAGCAATCCTGCAAGACAAGGGGCACGGTTTCAGTAAATGGGAAAGACAAGGGTCTGGACAGTAAACAACTCACTTGAGACAAATCATCTGGATGAAGGCTAAGTGGATCCTCACTTCTCTGGTGCAGGCCAACCTCACTTTCAGTTACAGCTGCTCCTAGCCCTCCTGCCTGAGTTCCATAGCCCTTTCTTCTTAGGGGACGAGGACTTCCTAACTTGTCAACACCCCCTCACACCATCTTCTTCCTCTCTCTTTTATTATGAGCTATCTTCTCCTATGGGATCAGAAAGAGGACACTGTGAGCCAGACGCCTGGTGTATCAGGGGTCCATAGCGACTGGCATCAGTGGGCATCTCGCTAAAGCAGAAAGGGCTTGTGATGAGGAATTCCAATGGGTCTGCAGGAAGATTGGGTGTTGGGTGGTTATGACACAGCAGCACACAGATTAATGGTGCCATGCTGGGATTGGCATGCTCAGTGAGTATAAAGTAACATACCGCAGGGATTGGCGGCCCAGTCTCCAGTGAGCAGTCACAGACAGCGGAGCAATGAGTATAAAGTAACTTACTGCAAGGATTTGCAGCCGAGTCTCCAGGGACCAGTCTTGGATGACAGAACAGTGAATATAAAGTAACGTACCTCAGGGATCTGCGGCCTAGTCTCCAGGGAGCAGTCTTGGATGGCACAGCAATGAGTATAAAATAACTTACGACAGGGATTTGCGGCCTAGTATCCAGGGAGCAGTCTCGGATGGCACGGCAGTGAGTAGAAATTAACTTACTTCAGGGATTTGAGGCCTAATCTCCAGGGAGCAGTCTCGGATGGCAGAACAGTGAGTATAATGTAACTTACCTCAGGGATTCACTGCCTAGTCACCAGGGAGCAGTCTTACAGGCCAGAGCAGTGAGTATAAAGTAACTTACCTCAGGGATTCACGGCCTAGTCTCCAGGGTGCCGTCTCAGATGACGGATCAGTGAGTATAAAGTAATTTACCGCAGGGATTTGTGGCCTAGTCTCCAGGGAGCAGTCACAGACGGTGAATCAGTGAGTATAAAGTAACTTACCACAGGGATTTGCGGACTAGTCTCCAGGGAGCAATCTCAGAGGGCAGAGCAGTGAGTAAAAAGTAACTTACCTAAGGGATTCGTGGCCTAGTCTCCAGGGACCAATATCGGAAGGTGGAGCAGTGGGTATCAAGTAAGTTACCTTGGGGATTCTCGGCCTAGTCTCCAGGGAGCATTCTCGGATGGCAGAACAGTGAGTATAATGTAACTTACCTCAGGGATTCACTGCCTAGTCTCCAGGGAGCAGTCTTACAGAACAGAGCAGTGAACATAAAGTAACTTACGCCAGGGAGTTCAGGCCTATTCTCCAGGGAGCAGTCTCGGATGGCAGGGCAGTGAGTATAAAGTAACTTACAGTAGGGATTTATGGCCTAGTCTCCAGGGAGCAGTCTCAGACACTGGATCAGCGATTATAAAGTAACGTACCGCAGGGCTTTGCAGCCTAGTCTCCAGGAAGCAGTCTCAGATGGCAGAACAGTGAGTATATGTATTTACCTCAGGGATTTGCGGCCTAATCTCCAGGGAGCTGTCTTACAGGACAGAGCAGTGAGTATAAAGTAACTTACCTCAGGGGTTCGCAGCCTAGAATCCAGGGAGCAGTCTCAGATGGCGAATCAGTGAGCAGAAAGTAACTTACCGTAGGGATTTGCGGCCTAGTCTACAGGGAGCAGTCTTGGATGGCAGAGCAATGAGTATAAAGTAACTTACATCAGGGATTTGCAGCCTAGTCTACAGGCAGCAGTCTCAGATGGCAGAGCAGTGAGTATAAAGTAACGCCGCAGGGATTTGCGGCCTTGTCTCCAGGGAGCAGTTTCGGATGGCAGAGCAGTGAGTATAAAGTAACTTACCGCATGGATTTGCGGCCTAGTCTCCAGGGAGCAGTCTCAGACGGTGGATCAGTGAGTATACAGTAACCTACCTCAGGGATTTGCGGCCTCGTCCCCAGGGAGCAGTCTCGGTCAGTGGAGCAGTAAGTATAAAGTAACCTACCTCGGGAATTCGCAGCCTTGTCTCCAGGGAGCAGTTTCAGAGAGCAGTGAGTAAAAAGTAACTTACCTCAGGGATTCGTGGCCTAGTATCCCAGGCCAATATCAGAAGGCGAATCAGTGAGTATAAAATAACTTACCTTCAGGAATCTCGGCCTTGTCTCCAGGGAGCAGTTTTTTAATGGCAGAGCAGTGAGTATAAATAATGTACCTCAGGGATTTGCGGCCATGTATCCAGGGAGCCATCTCAGATGGCGAATCAGTGAGTATAAAGTAACTTACCACAGGGATTTGCGGCCTAGTCTCCAGGGAGCAGTCTCAGAGGGCAGAGCAGTGAGTAAAAAGTAACTTACCTAAGGGATTCGTGGCCTAGTCTCCAGGGACCAATATTGGAAGGCGGAGCAGTGAGTATCAAGTAAGTTACCTTGGGGATTCTCGGCCTAGTCTCCAGGGAGCAGTCTCGGATGGCAGAACAGTGAGAATAATGTAACTTATCTAAGGGATTCACTGCCTAGTCTCCAGGGAGTAGTCTTACATGACAGAGTTGCGGCCTATTCTCCAGGGAGCAGTCTCGGATGGCAGGGCAGTGAGTATAAAGTGACTTACCGCAGGGATTTGCAGCATAGTCTCCAGGGAGCAGTCTCAGACACTGGATCAGTGAGTATAAAGTAACGTACCTTAGGGATTTGCGGCCTAGTCTCCAGGGAGCTGTCTTACAGGACAGAGCAGTGAGTATAAAGTAACTTACCTCAGGGGTTCGCAGCCTAGAATCCAGGGAACAGTCTCCGACGGCGAATCAGTGAGCAGAAAGTAACTTACCGCAGGGATTTGCAGCCTTGTCTCCAGGGAGCAGTCTCGGATGGCAGAGCACTGAGTATAAAGTAACTTACCTCAGGGATTTGCGGCCTAGTCTCCAGGGAGCAGTCTCAGATGGCAGAGCAGTGAGTATAAAGTAACGTACAACAGGGATTTGCAGCCTTGTCTCCAGGGAGCAGTCTCAGATGGCAGAGCAGTGAGTATAAAGTAACGTACAACAGGGATTTGCAGCCTAGTCTACAGGGAGCAGTCTCAGATGGCAGAGCAGTGAGAATAAAGTAACGCCGCAGGGATTTGCGGCCTTGTCTCCAGGGAGCAGCCTCAGAAGGCAGAGCAGTGAGTATAAAGTAACTTACCGCATGGATTTGCGGCCTAGTCTCCAGGGAGTAGTCTCAGATGGTGGATCAGTGAGTATACAGTAACGTACCTCAGGGATTTGCAGCCTCGTCTCCAGGGAGCAGTCTCGGACAGCGGAGCAGTAAGTATAAAGTAACTTACCTCGGGAATTCGCAGCCTTGTCTCCAGGGAGCAGTTTCAGAGAGCAGTGAGTAAAAAGTAACTTACCTCAGGGATTCGTGGCCTAGTCTCCCAGGCCAGTATCACAAGGCGAAGCAATGAGTATAAAGTAACTTACCTTGAGGACTCTCGGCCTAGTCTCCAGGGAGCAGTTTTTTTAATGGCAGTGCAGTGAGTATAAATAATGTACCTCAGGGATTTGCGGCCGTGTATCCAGGGAGCAGTCTCAGACAGCGAATCAGTGAGTATAAAGTAACTTACCACAGGGATTTGCGGCCTAGTCTCCAGGGAGCAGTCTCAGAGGGCAGAGCAGTGAGTAAAAAGTAACTTACCTAAGGGATTCGTGGCCTAGTCTCCAGGGACCAATATTGGAAGGCGGAGCAGTGAGTATCAAGTAAGTTACCTTGGGGATTCTCGGCCTAGTCTCCAGGGAGCAGTCTCAGATGGCAGAACAGTGAGTATAAAGTAACTTACCACAGGGATTTGCGGCCTAGTCTCCAGGGAGCAGTGTTGGATGACGAAAGGGAAAATGCTGGAAAATCTCAGCAAGTCTGGCAGCATCTGTAGGGAGAGAAAAGAGCTAACGTTTCGAGTCCGATGACTCTTTGTCAAAGCAGTGTTGGATGGCACAGCGGTGAATATAGAGTAACTCACCAGGGATTTGCAGCCTTGTCTCCAGGGAGCAGTTTTGGATGGCAGAGCAATGAGTATAAAGTAACGTACCTCAGGGGTTTGCGGCCTAGTCTACAGGGAGCAGTCTCGGATGGCAGAGCAGTGAGTATAAAGTAACGTACCTCAGGGGTTTGCGGCCTAGTCTCCAGGAGGCAGTCTCGGATGGCAGAGCAATGAGTATAAAGTTACCTCTGGTAAGTATCGGGGTTTCCACTGAAGCTGAAAAAAACTTCATTTAGCAATTTTTATAGACACCCCTGCTTCTCCTTTCTTGGTCCGTTTTTAACTGTTTAATTGTCCTGCTCGGTCGGCAAAACTTCAAACTGGACTATTTAAAAAAACAAATGAGGTAAAAATTACCTCAGATCAACTTAGGAAACTAAAAATGTGTAGTGCCACCAAAATCTAATTAAGGCTGCACCCATACCTCAGGGATTGCAACGATTCGAGACGGCAGCTCACACCACCTTCTCAAGCGCAACTGGGGATAGAAACATAGAAAATAGGAGCAGGAGGGGGCCATTCAGTCCTTCGAGCCTGCTCTGCCATCCATTACGATCATGCCTGATCATCCAACTCAACAGCCTAATTCCACTTTCCCCCCATATCCTTTGATCCCCTTCACCCTAAGTGCTCTATCTAACTGCTCCTTGAAAACATCCAATGTTTTGGCCTCAACCACTTCCTGTGGTGATGAATGGGCAATAAATGCTGGTCTAGCCAGCGACGCGCACATCCCATAAATGAATTTTTAAAACTTGAATTTGTACAGCACCTTTAACATCATAGAATGTCAGAAGGCACTTTTCAGGGGCATTACAAAATTGAACATGACACTAATTTTCACAGTAACTTCATTGCAGTGTTAATGCAAATCTACTTGTGACAATAAAAGATTATTATTATTACCTAAAAGCTTGGTCAAAGGTGTAGGCTTTAAGGTGTATCATAAAGGAGGAAAAGGGAAGAGAGAGACAAAGAGGTTTTGGTATTAATTCCCAGTCTGCACAATTTGAATGCGTTGGTCTCAATCCATTTACAATAAATTAAGTAACAAGTGGAATAAAAGGAAATTAGGACAAGAATATGAACCAATCTGCTAAAATGCCACAGCAACAGAACTAAACCCTCTCGACTTCAACACGACTTAATTGCAAATCCCTCATCTCATTTGACAAAGTTCAGCAGATTATGTATTCCCAAGCTTTGTCCCCACCTTGATGTGCACGGTTGGCTGCATTTGATAATTGGAGGGGATGTGCTGCTATGAATGCAGTGTCTACAGCACAGATGATGCCTGCGTAGTTTGAATGTATTCCTTAATCTTTTAATAAAACACAACCACCTGTCTGTGAAAGTTCCCAATGCCTACAGCAGATCTGGAGGAAGTGCCAGAGCCTTGGCTGATAACAAATCCTTTCTGACTTGGAAGGGTGTTTGGATGAAAGACTGGAAAGTATTTGAACCTGCGATTATATTTATTTGAAACACCGCTGAGCCAGAGAAAGGGTAACAGTAACTTACAGTAAATCATAACTTAGCCAGGCTTACAGCCCTGAACAGGACTATTAAAGAATTCACCATTTATGGGTAGATTGGCAGGAGGAAACATTTTTCAGATTGAGTCTTTCAGATTGGCCTTGCTCACCAAAATATGCATGTGTACATGTTGGATCTCAAGCTCTGACCTAAATTCTATCCTGCTAATTGTATCAGCATGACTGTGACTAACGGTACACTTTTACATGGCGAACAACTTTGCATTTATTCTCCTCTCAGCTTGCCATTCCCTGGTCAACACACTTTGCAACAACGCATTGGAACTTTGTTGATCATTTAAGTGTAAAATTTAAATGCAAATTTGTTTTTAACATATGAAAGTCGGATTATACAATATTAGACAGATTTGAAGCTGTGCCTACAGGGTCTAACAAAGAACAAAGAACAAAGAAAGGTACAGCATAGAAACAGGCCCTTCAGCCCTTCAGGTCTGTGTCGATCATGATGCCCTAACTAAAATAAAAACCTTCTGCCCTTACTCAAAGAACAAAGAACAATACAATACAGGAACAGGCCCATCGGCCCTCCAAGCCTGTACTGGCCATGATACCAACCTTTGCCAAAACCCTCAGCACTTCATTATGCCGTGACCCTCTATACCCATCCTATCCATGTGTTTGTCAAGATGCCTTTTGAACGACTTCCGGTTGCGGTGATGCGGAGCTAAGCCGCACATTCGGTGGATCCCGCTATTTTCGGTCTTTTGGGCTCTTTTAAGGGCCCGTAGTGGTGCTGGTTGGACTTTTCCCGGTGTGGGAACACATCCACTGCGCTTATCTCCCGGTGGATGGACTGGACCAGGAACAGAGCGGTTTAAAAATCGGCAGAGAAAGGTGCGAGGCAGGAGAAACAAGATGGCGGCAGGCGGGGAACCGGTAGCGTAGCAGCAGTGGGCGCAGGAGCAGCAGGAGCTGCTTCAGCGCTGCTTCAGAGAGCTGAAGGCTGAGCTTTTGGAACAGTTTAAGGCCTCGCTGGACAAGCTCATGGCGACTCAGGCGGCTCAGGGTGCAGAGATCCGAGAGCTACGGCAAAAGGCCTCGGAGAGCGAGGACGAAATCCTAGGCCTGGCAGTGAAGGTGGAGTCACACGAGGCGCTCCACAAGAAATGGCAAGCGAGGATGGAGCAGATGGAGAACCGCTCCCGTCGGAAGAACTTGCGGATCCAGGGCCTCCCGGAGGGGCTGGAAGGTTCGGACTTGGGGGCCTATGTGGCCGTGATGTTGAACTCGTTAATGGGCGCGGGGTCGTTCCAGGGGCCCTTGGAGCTGGAGGGTGCCCATCGAGTACTGTTGAGGAAGCCCAAAGCCGAACGAGCCGCCTAGGGCGTTGCTGGTCCGTTTTCACCGCCTCGTTCACCGTGAGTGTGTGCTGAGATGGGCGAAGAAGGAGAGGAGCAGTGTGGGAGAATGCAGAGATCCAGATTTATCAGGATTGGAGCGCGGAGGTGGCAAAGAGAAGGGTTGGTTTTAATCGGACGAAGGCAGTGCTTCACAAGAAGGGGGTGAAGTTTGGCCTGTTACAGCCGGCACGCCTCTGGGTCACTTATAAAGATCGCCAGCTTTACTTTGATTCCCCGGAGGATGCCTGGGCCTTTGTCCAAGCAGAGAAGTTGGACTCGAACTGAGGACTGGGGGGCTGGGGACTGATGTATATAATCCGGAGGCCTTGTCCTCCTTGGTATCTTTTCGTTTTTCTGGTTGTGTTTGTGGATGCCTTTTTGCTTTTTTGCTTTTTTGGTCTTTTATTTATTTATTTTGGTGCTTTCTTGTTTTTCACTGGTGGAGGGCTGGGGAGCTGTTCGCGGGCCCGCTGGGTCACGCCCCCTTCTTTTTACCGATTCGGGGGGGGCGGGACTGGCACTGGGTGGGGGAGTGGTGGTTGTGTTGCACCGGGGGTGGTCGTTGGGGTGGTGGGAGCAGCCGGGGTCAGCAGGAGTCGGCTGACTTACGGAAGTACGATGGAAGGGATTATGCAGCTAGGGGGGGCCCTAGCTGGGAGGGGGGGGGGGGGGGAGGTGGGGGTTGGGGGGGGGGGGGGTTGGGTGGGGGAATAGGGGGGTGGTACAGGGTTTCTGCCGGAGGGGCCGAAGGGGAACTGCTGGTGATGGGGGGGGGGGGGGGGGGGGGGGGGGGTTGGGAGGGGGGTCTGCCACCGTGGGGAACGGGCCTGGGGAGTTTTGCGGGCACGTGGTGAGCCGAGGGAGAGCTATGACTGACCGGCGCAGAGGGAGGGGGAAGACCCCCCAGATTCGGCTGGTCACATGGAACGTGAGGGGGCTGAATGGTGAAGCGGTCCCGGATCATTTGAAGGGGCTGGGAGCGGACGTGGCTATGCTCCAGGAGACGCACCTTCAGGTGGCGGATCAGGTGATGCTGAGAAGAGGCTGGGTGGGGCAGGTGTTTCACTCGGGGCTGGATGC
This sequence comes from Scyliorhinus canicula, assembly GCF_902713615.1. NCBI lineage: Eukaryota > Metazoa > Chordata > Chondrichthyes > Carcharhiniformes > Scyliorhinidae > Scyliorhinus > Scyliorhinus canicula. Next base: position 260,281,140 of record NC_052147.1, on the reverse strand, counting down.
GAAGAATCGAGGGGTGGCGATTTTAGTTGGTAAGAGCTTGTCGTTTGTGGCGTCGAGTGTGTTGGCGGATAGAATTTACAGTGCAGAAGGAGGCCATTCAGCCCATCGAGTCTGCACCAGCTCTTGGAAAGAGCACCCTACCCAATGTCAACACCTCCACCCTATCCCCATAACCCAGTAACCAACCCCCCCCCCCCCCCCCTCCCCAACACTAAGGGCAATTTTGGATGCTAAGGGCAATTTAGCATGGCCAATCCACCTAACCTGCACATCTTTGGACTGTGGGAGGAAACCGGAGCACCCGGAGGAAACCCACGCACACACGGGGAGGATGTGCAGACTTCGCACAGACAGTGACCCAAACCGGAATCGAACCTGGGACCCTGGAGCTGTGAAGCATTTGTGCTATCCACAATGCTAACGTGCTGCCCTTGGTCCTCATGGATTTTTGAGGAAGCGTCGTAGTCTCCAAGCGGAGTTTGATATACTGACCACCCGGAAGGCGGAGGCACAGTGGAGGAGGGCGCAGGGGGCAGTATATAAGTATTGGGAGGAGGCAAGTCGGATGCTGGCCCACCAGCTCCGGAAGCGGGAGGCAGCGTGAGAGATAGGGGGAGTTAGAGATACAGGAGGGAACCTGGTGCGGTGTGTTAGGGACATTAATGGGGTGTTCAGATCCTTTTACGAGGGGCTGTACCGGTCGGTGCCCCCTAGGGAGGATGGCGGGATGGACAGTTTTCTGGATAAGCTGGAGTTCCCAAGAGTGGAGGAGGAGCGGGTGGAGAGTCTGGGGGCCCCAATCGAGTTGGAGGAGCTGATTGAGGTGCTGGGGGGCATGCAGACAGAGAAAGCACCGGGACCTGACGGGTTCCCGGTGGAGTTTTATAAGAAGTTCTCAGACCTGCTGGGCCCGTTGTTAGTGAGGACCCTGAATGAGGCGAGGGAGGGGGGAACTTTGCCCCCAACGATGTCCAGAGCAATAATTTCACTGACTCTGAAGCGGGATAAGGACCCCCTCCAGTGTGGGTCTTATAGGCCGATCTCGCTCCTCAACATGGACGCAAAGTTGTTGGCTAAGATACTGTCCAGGAGGGTGGAGGATGTGGTCCCGATGGTTATCCATGAGGATCAAACGGGGTTTGTGAAGGGGAGGCAGCTGAATGTCAATGTGCGGCGGTGGATGGGGAGGCGGAAATAGTAGCATCGATGGACGCGGAGAAAGCCTTCGATACGGTGGAGTGCAGCTACCTGTGGGAGGTGTTGAGGAGATTTGGGTTTGGTGAGGGATTCATTAGGTGGGTGAGGCTGCTGTATAGTGCTCCGGTAGCGAGCGTGGTGACGAATGGGAGGAGGTCGGAGGACTTTCGGCTTTCCCGGGGGACGAGGCAGGGCTGCTCCCCCCTGCTCTTCGCGTTAGCGATTGAACCCCTGGCCATGGCGCTGAGGGATTCGAAGAACTGGAGGGGGATTGTGCGGTGGGGTGCCAGAGGTGTTGAAGATACTTGCGGAGTTTGGGGATTTTTCGGGCTACAAGCTCAACGTGGGGAAGAGTGAGCGGTTTGTGCTACACTTGGGGGACCAGGAGAGGGAGATAGGAGAGTTCCCGTTGAAGAGGGCGGAGAGGAGCTTTAGATATCTTGGCGTCCAGATAGCTAGGAGCTGGGGGGCCCTACATAGGCTAACTTTTCGAGGCTGATGGAACAGATGGAGGTGGGATGCGCTGCCACTCTCCTTGGCGGGCAGGGTCCAGTCGGTTAAGATGACGGTGCTCCCGAAGTTTTTGTTTCTCTTCCAGTGTCTCCCCATATTGATTCCGAAGGCTTTTTTTAGGAGGGTTAATAGGAGTATTCTGGGGTTCGTGTGGGCGCAGAAGACCCCGCGAGTGAGGAGGGTATTCTTGGAGCGAGGCAGGGAGGTAGGTGGATTGGCGTTGTCCAACCTGTGTGGGTACTACTGGGCTGCGAATGTGGCAATGATTCGTAGGTGGGTGATGGATGGGGAGGGAGCTGCATGGAAGAGGATGGAGGCGGCGTCCTGTGTGGGTACGGTTTTGGAGGCACTGGTGACGGCCCCGCTCCCACTCCCCCCGGCAAGGTATTCTACGAGTCCAGTAGTGGTGGCTTCCCTCAATATCTGGGGGCAGTGGAGGTGGCATGGGGGGAAGTAAAGGCCTCAGTGTGGGCCCCGATACGGGGCAATCACCAGTTTGCACCAAGGAGAATAGATGGTGGGTTTTTGAGTCGGCATAGGGCAGGCATCAGGCGGATGGGGGACCTCTTCCTCGACGGGAGGTTTGCGACCTTAGAGGAGTTGGAGGGGAAGTGGGGCCTCCCCCCTGGGAATGCTTTCAGGTATATGCAGATTAGGGTGTTTGTTAAGCGGCAGGTGGCGGAGTTCCCGCTACTGCCGCCTAGGTGGGTGCAGGATAGGGTGCTCTCGGGGACGTGGGTCGGTGAGGGCAGGATCTCAGCAATTTATCTGGTGATGCAGGAGGGGGAGGAGACCTCGGTGGAGGAGCTGAAAACGAAGTGGGAGGAGGAGCTGGGGGAGGAGTTCGACGAGGGGACATGGGCGGACGCCCTGGGGAGGGTGAATTCGTCCTCTTCTTGCGCACGGCTTAGTTTAATTCAGCTAAAGGTGCTGCATAGGGCGCACATGACTGGGACCAGGCTGAGCCGGTTCTTTAGGGGTGAGGACAGATGTGGGAGGTGTTCGGGAGGCCCGGCGAATCACGCCCACATGTTCTGGGTGTGTCCGGGGTTCTGGAAGGGGGTGGCAGGGACCTTGTCCAAGGTGATTGTTTCCAGGGTGGAGCCGGGCGGGGGGCTTGCTATCTTTGGGGTAGCATCGGAGCCGGGAGTGCAGGAGGCGAGAGAGGCCGGTATCCTGGCCTTTGCGTCCCTTGTAGCCTGGCGCAGGATTATTTTACAGTGGAAGGACGCGAAGCCCCCGAGCCCGGAATCCTGCATTAACGACATGGCTGGGTTCATCAAATTGGAGAGGGTCATGTTTGCCCTGAAGGGGTCGGTGCAAGGGTTCTTCCGGCAGTGGCAGCCTTTTCTTGATTTCCTGGCGGAGTGTTAGGGGCTGGTCAATCTCAGCAGCAACCCGGGGGGGGAGGGGGGGAAGGCGGTTTATGGGTCTGTTAAGGAGGTTTGTTTTTGCAACTATATGTTTGTTACTTTCTTTTTTCTGTTGTTAATTTATTGCTTTGTATTGGGGGAGGGGCTTTTGTTTCTGGGTTTTTTCTGTGCCTTGTTTATTTTATTGTTGGGAGAAAATTTGTTGTTAAAAAATTTGAATAAAATTAAAAAAAAAAAAAAAAGATGCCTTTTGAACGCCGTTAATGTACCTGCTTCCACAACCACCCCTGGCAATGCGTTCCAGGCACTCACCACCCTCTGCGTAAAAAAGCGGGCCATAAAAAAAAATCGGTCCCTATCCCTCTATTTCCTCCCTAGTCATGTATCCATACAGCTGTCTCGTAAATGTTGCTCATGTGCCTTCTTCCACCACATCCTCGTTCCAGGGACCCACCACTCTCTGCGTGAAAAACGTACCCCGCACATCTCCCTTAAACTCTCCCCCTCTCACCTGGAACCTCTGCCCCCTTGTAATTGACACTTCCACCCTTGGAAAAAGCCTCTGACGATCCACCCTGCCTATGCCTCTCATAATTTTGTAGACCTCTATCATGTCTCCCCCCAGCCTCCGTGTTTCCTGTGAAAACAATCCTAGTTTATTCAACCTCTCCTCATAGCCAACACCCTCGAGACCAGCCAGGCAACATCCTGGTGAACCTTATTAGCACTCTCTCCAAAGCTTCCACGTCCTTCTGATAATGTGATGACGAGAACTGCATGCAGTGCTCCAAATGCAGCCTAACCAAGATTTTATACAGCTGCAACGTGATTTCCCAACTACTGTATTCAATGCCCCGGCTGATCAATGCAAGCATGCCATAAGTCTTCTTAATCACATTGACCACCCGTGTTGCTACTTTTAAGGAACTGTGGACCTGCACGCCCAGATCCCTCTGTATGTTAATGTTCCGAGGGGTTCCGCCATTTACAGTATAATTCATACCTAGATTGATCCTCCAAAATGCAGCACCTCACATCTGTCCGGATTAAATTCCATCTGCCGTTTCTGTGCCCAAGTCTCCAATCTATCTATATCCTGTTGTATCCTCTGACAATCCTGGATACTATCAGCAACTCCAACAATCTTCGTGTTATCCGCAAACGTACTAATCAGACCATCCACATTTTCTTCCAAATCATTTATATACACTACAAACAACAGAGGTGCCAGCACTGATCCCTGCGGAACACCACTAGCTACAGATTGTGGTCGTCACCACTGTTTGTATAATGCGTATATCAGAGTAATACGGTAAGGCTCCTGTACTACAGATACGGGGGTAGATCCATTCCTGCTGGCTCCACCCAGTAGACGGAGTATAAATGTGTGGGCTCACCGAGCTGCAGCCATTTCAGCAGCAGCTGTAGGAGGCAACACATCTCTGCTTAATAAAGCCTCGATTAGTCTCTGCTCTTGTCTCGTTGTAATTGATAGTGCATCAATTTATTAAGCAGAGATTTTACAGCAATGGAACTACGCATCAAGCCAGATCACCTGCAGCTGCACCCTCAAGCAGACAACGCCACGTCGGCCTTCGACCATTGGCTAGCTTCCTTTGACGCCTACATCGGATCAGCTACAGACCAGCTCTCAGAAGCACAGAAACTCCAGATCCTGTACTCAAGGGTGAGCTCCGATATTTTTACCCTTATCCAGAATGCGCCCAACTACACTGAGGCCATGGCACTTCTGAAAGGGAACTACATCTGGCCGATCAACAAACTCTATGGCAGTCACCTCCTGCCCACGCGGCAGCAACTTCCCGGAGAGTCATTAGACGATTTCTGGCGTGCCCTGCACATCCTGGCAAGGAACTGCGATTGCCAGGCAGATTCGGCCGTGGAACACACAGAACTCTTGATCAGGGACGCTTTCGTTACGGGCATGCAGTCGGCGTACATCCGTCAGCGCCTATTAGAAGGGGGTACGCTTGACCTCGCGGTGACCAGGCAGCACGGTAGCATGGTGGTTAGCACAATTGCTTCACAGCTCCGGGGTCCCAGGTTCGATTCCCGGCTTGGGTAACTGTTTGTGTGGAGTCTGCACGTTCTCCCCGTGTGTGCGTGGGTTTCCTCCGGGTGCTCCGCTTTCCTCCCACAGTCCAAAGATGTGCAGGTTAGGTGGATTGGCCATGATAAATTGCCCTTAGTGTCCAAAATTGCCCTTAGTGTTGGGTGGGGTTACTAGGTTATGGGGATAGGGTGGAGGTGTGGGCTTGGATAGGGTGCTCGTTCAAAGAGCTGGTGCAGACTTGATGGGCCGAATGGCCTCCTTCTGCACTGTAAATTCTATGAACTCCACTAACGGTAGCCTCCCGCAAAGTACATTCATACGCCCACGACCGCACGGCATACACCCCTGACCACACATGGACATCGTGGGCCCACCAGTGGCCGCCCCCAGCCAACCCCAAGCCTGCACCGTGCGGCAGCCAGCCAACCCCGGGGGGGCCCCAAGTGCTATTTCTGCAGGCAGACAAAGCTCCCCCGACAATGGAGGACAACCAGCAAGGCCTGCGGAAAGAAGGGACATTTCGCTGCCGTGTGCCAGGCCCGGTTGATCTCCGCTGTACCCAGGCCCATTGTTCCTGCACTCCCCACGTGCGACCCTGAGTGCCGCCATTATCGTCCCCGCAGACCACGTGCGGCCCATGCGCGCCGCCATCTTCCTCCCAGCAGACCACATTCGGCCCGTGGGCACCGCCATCTTTAACAACGCCCGCCATGTGTGCCCTGTGGACGCCACCATCTTTGGCGCCATCTTGGACGGCGCCTCAGGACCCCTGCTCGTCGGGGGACTTCATCGGGCCGTTCATCACCTGCCACCGCCGCCGACCAGTCCCGACCGCACAACCTCTCAACTGCGTCGATGACGGTAAAGGTCGATGGGCACAAGACATCCTGCCTTCTTGACTCTGGGTGCACAGAAAGCTTCATCCACCCCTCCATGGTAAGGCGCTGCTCCCTCGCGGTACACCCCATTAACCAGAGAATCTCCCTGGCTTCTGGGTCTGGGGGTACTCACCGTCCAGGCCGGAGAGTTCAGCAACTTCCGACTCTACGTCCTCCCCAACCTCTGCGCTGCCCTGTTACCCGGCCTGGACTTCCAGTGCAACCTCCAAAGCCTAACTCTAAAATTCGGCGGACCCTTACCACCCCTCACCGTCTGCGGCCTCATGACCCTTAAGGTCGACCCACCTTCCCTCTTTGCAAACCTCACCCCGGATTGCAAACCCGTCGCCACCAGGAGCAGACGGTACAGTGCCCTGGACAGGACCTTCATCAGGTCGGAGGTCCAGCGGCTTCTGCGGGAAGGCATCATTGAGGCCAGCAACATCCCTGGAGAGCCCAAGTGGTAGTGGTAAAGACTGGAGAGAAACAAAGGATAGTCATTGACTACAGTCAGACCATAAATCGGTACACGCAGCTCGACGCGTTCCCTCTCCCACGCATATCTGATATGGTCAATCAGATTGCACAGTACCGGGACTTTCCGACAGTGGACCTGAAATCTGCCTACCACCAGCTCCCCATCTGAAAGGCGGACCGCCAATACACTGCGTTCGAAGCAGATGGCCGCCTTTACCATTTCCTTAGGGTTCCCTTCGGAGTCACTAACGGGGTCTCGGTCTTTCAACGTGAGATGGACCGAATGGTTGACTGGTACGGGCTGCAGGCCACCTTCCCTTACCTAGATAACGTCACCACCTGCGGCCACGACCAGCAGGACCACGATGCTAACCTTATCAAATTTCTCCAAACCGGCAAACTCCTGAACCTCACATATAACAAGGAGAAGTGCGTGTTCAGCACCAACCGCTTAGCCATCCTTGCACTGCGACTAATGAAACCCCCATGAACCGTCTCCTTGCCTTCCATAGGAAGTCCACCTCCAGGGTTTCGCTCCCAACGTGGCTGGCAGCTCCAGGTCCCGTCCTACTCCGCAAGCACGTGCGGCTCCACAAGGCAGACCCATTGGTCGAAAGGGTACAGCTGCTGCATGCGAACCCGCAGTACGCATACGTAGCGTACCCCGACAGCCACCAAGACACAGTCTCCCTCAGGGACCTGGCACCAGCTGGTTCCCCACCTCCCCCTCTAATTGCCCCGGCGCCATCCATCCTCCCCCCGGCGCACCTCACCATCGCACCCGCTCCAGGACGATCCGTCCTCCCATTGGTTCCACCCGGGGATGAAGATGAAGACTACAGTCCCCCGGAGTCACAGGTGACCAAGCCGGCACCTGCATTGCCACTGGGACTGCGGCGCTCACAACGGAGGATCAAGGCAACCGACCAGCTAAATTTGTGAACTTTCACCAAACTGTAAACTTTAAAAATGCTCACATACCATGTAAATAGTTTTTCTACCACCCCCACTGAACTCTTTTTTAACAGGGGGTGAATGTGGTAGTCACCACTGTTTGTATAATGTGTATATGAGAGGTAATACTCCTGTACTCCAGGTACGGGGGTAGATCCCTGCCTGTTGGCTCCGCCCAGTACGCAGAGTATAAATGTGTGTGCTCACCAAGCTGCATCCATTTCAGCAGCAGCTGCAACACATCTCTGCTTAATGAAGCCTCGATTACTCTCTACTCTCCGCTCATCATAATTGATAGTGCATCACAGATCTCCATTCAGAAAAATACCCTTCCACCGCTACTCTCTGTCTTCTATAAACAAGCCAGTTCTGTAGCCATCTAGCCAGCCCACCCCAAATACCATGTGATTTTAGTTTTTGTATCAGTCTCTCATGTTGGATCTTGTCAAATGCATTTACTAAACCCCATATAAACTACGACCACAGAGAGAACATTGGGCAGGATTCTCCTTTGGCTGACATCGAAATTGCGAAACACGTTTATGCGGAGAATAGGTTCCGATGCTAAAATAGCGGCGGGCACCGATTTGACGCCAAATCGCAATTGTCCGTCACCTCAACAGCGGTGTCAATACAGTCCTGAACGCACGTACAATAAACACCGTTTTCATGTCATTATCAGGTCTGTCCCAATATTCTCCGGGGCCTCCGCGATGCTCCGCCTCCGATGGACCAAGTTTCTGATGGTGCGGTTCACTTGTGCTTTTAAAATCATGAAACGGGTGTCGTGGATGCTGACGGGAAGAGAAGGGACACGAAAAGTGTCCAACATCACCATAGTTTGCTGGCAGTTGTTCTGATGGTCAGGGGGCTTCTGCCAGGGCCGAGGAGAGTGGGGTTGGTGTGAACGGGCGCGGAACACCATTTCCACAGCCGGCAAGGCAGCCATGCAGCTACCTGTGCACACCGCTAACAGCCTCTGGCCCGGATGAGGTACCCGGACGAGCACTCAGGTCTTGCGTGGATCAGCTGGCGGGGGTATTCGCAGACATCTTCAACTCTCTTTAGAACAATCTGAAATCCCTATCTGCTTCAAGAAGACGACCATCAACCTTGTACCAAAGAAACGCCAAGCAGCGTGCCTTAATGACCATCGTCCAGTGGCTCGGACATCCATTATTGTGAAGTGCTGCGAAAGGTTAGTCATGGCACAAATCAACCCCAGCCTCCCGGATTGCCTTGATCCTTGATCCACTCCAGTTCACCTCCCGCTACTACAGGTCCACAGCAGACATTCCCTGGCCCTGCACTCAACACTGGAACACTTAGATAACAAAGACACCTGTATCAGACTCCTATTTATTGACTACAGCTCAGCCTTCAACACTATTATTCCGATGAAACGCATCTTCAAACTCTGTGGCCTTGGCTCCTCCCTCTGCGACTGGATCCTGAACTTTCTAACCCACAGGCCACAATCAGTAAGGATAGGCAACAACACCTCCTCCACGATCATCCTCAACACTGGTGCCCTACAAGGCTGTTTTCTCAGCCCCCTACTATACTCCTTATACACCTGTGACTGTGTGGCCAAATTCCCCTCCAACTCGATTTTCAAATTTGTTGATGGCCCCACAGTAGTTGGTCGGATCTCAAACAATGACGAGACAGAGTACAGGAATGAGATAGAGAATCTGGTGAACTGGTGCGATGACAATAATCTCTCCCACAATGTCAACAAAACAAAGGAGATTGTCATCGACTTCAGGAAGCATAGAGGAGAACATGCCCCTGTCTACATCAATGGGAACGAAGTAGAAAGGGTCAAGAGCTTCAAGTTTTTTGGTGTCCAGATTACCAACAAACTGTCCTGGTCCCCCCATGCTGACAATATAGTTAAGAAAGCCCACTAACGACTCCACTTTCTCAGAAGACAAAGGAAATTTGGCATGTCAGCTACAACTCTCACCAATTTTTATAGATGTAGCATAAAAAGCATTCTTTCTGGTTGTATCACAGCTTGGTATGGATCCTGCTCTGCCCAAGACCGCAGGAAATTACAAAAGGTTGTGAATGTAGCCTAGTCCATCACGCAAACCATCCTCCCATCCATTGACTCTGTCTATAATTCCCGCTGCCTCAAAAAGGCAGCCAGCATAATTAAGGACCCCACGCACCCTGGGCATGCTCTCTTCCGCCTTCTTCCGTCAGGAAAAAGATACAAAAGTTTGAGGTTACATACCAACCGACTCACAAACAGCTTCTTCCCTGAATCATAGATCATAGGATTTACAGTACAGAAGGAGGCCATTCGGCCCATCGAACCTCGGACCCTGGAGCTGTGAAGCAATTGTGCTAACCACTGTGCTACCGTGCTGCCCCTCCAGCCATGCCATCAGACTTTTGAATGGACTTACCTCGTATTGAGTTGATCTTTTCTCTACATCCCAGTTATGACTGTGACATTACATTCTCTCATCTCTCCTTCCTTCCCTATGTACGGTATGCATTGTCTGTATAGCACACAAGAAACAACACTTTTCACTGTATACTAATACATGTGACAATAATAAATCAAATCAAATCAAACTGTGAATTTAGTGCCACGGGTTATATTGGTGTCCCATCATACCACCCCCCCCAGGTGCCCTCTGGCCCCAGCCGACCCATCAGCGGTATGGGTGCACTCCAGCAGAACCAGTGCCACCTTGTTGGCTGGGATGAGTGTGTGTAGGGATTGTAATGTGTATATGTGGCTGTAGCTTGTTAGCCTCCCGAGTGTCAATCATGGACCCGGAAAATCCCGCAGCATTTTTCATTAGAATCAATTGCGTTCCATGTGGCACCTGTGCTAGCCCTCCACAGTCGCTGAATTGGTCCAGGTTCAGCTCCAGTTTTTTTGAAATTCCACAAATTGTGCGTTGGCATTAACACTGAGGGCACGATTTTCCGGATGCGTTACACTCGCGCTCAAGCCTAATGAGGCCGGTGAATAGTGGGAGAAGCCAAAAACGAGAACCACTACAGGCAGCAAACAGTTTGCCATGCTACCGACCCGCTCCCCTAAACTAAATCGGATCTCGCCGTCGCGTGATGAAAAACCAATTATCACCACTTAAGCCCCATTTCCATACAATTAACGGGAGCCACCCCTTATCCAATTGCCTCCCGTCATTCATCAGCTGGCGCTGATTAGTACTCCTTTTGAAAAACGTGAACCTGGTGGAAGGGATTCTATGTGGAGCCGAGGGGTGAGTAGCCATTTTGCTCACAGGCAAAGAGCCCGGGTGTGCTGGATTTGTCACCCCAGTGCTCGGCAGAGGGGGTGGGGGAGCCTCCGTAGGGGTGGGCAGCCATGGGAGGGTGAGGTGGGGAGGCACTGGGGGATGCAATCGCTCACGGGACCAACATGCCAACCCCTCGATCTCAACTGCATTTCGGGGCATCTGCTCCACCGATCACCCATAAACCTCGCCGATCACCGAGACCTCTGGCTGTGCAGCTGAATGCTATCGCTGATATGGAAATGGGAATCATGGGTAAGTGAGCACTTGACACATGTCAAGTGGATTCCCATGGGTGGGCGGAACATGTAGCATGTGGGAGACATCCCAATCATACCTTGAAAGATGCCTGGGCACTATGCCTGAACACTGCGGGAGGCAACACCACACATGCAGCAGCCAACATCCGAACGCCCAGGGGATAGGACTCAGCTCCTGGGACATGTCCACACCACGGGGGGGCTTGGAGAGTTGGGCAAAGGGTCTGGGCGTCAACCCGCATTGCGGAAGAAAGTGACAAAGGTGTCATAATGGTTGCGCACAAAGTTGTTTAAAGTGCTGTACAATACCATATTCCTGATAGTGCCGTCCCCCACAATCTTCCCAACCCCCAACCCCACCCCAACCCCCATCTACCCTCCCACCTTCTACCCCCTACCCCGGGGCACTCAGTGATCCTCAATGTGCATGGCCCTCCTAGCTCTACCACTACGCCTGGTGTTTCCTCAGGATGCACATCTGAGGTGGAGGCAGCCAGTTATTTACCTCGTCCCGTAGCCCTGGCGGCGTCCTCTGGGGCTCCGGGGCAGGAGGGCACCGGCACGCTTGTCAGTGACACATGCACAGCTGTGCTGCCCTGTCCCGTGTGCTGACCTTGAGACGCAGCCTGATCAGAGGGATGGAACTCAGGGGAGCTGGTGGCCATTCCATGGGACGGATCTGGGATAGCACCCTGCGCCCCATTCTCCCGATCGGTGCCCATAGGCACCTAGGGCTCACCTTGGGTTGGAAGGGCAGCTGGTTCGAGCCCCAGCTGCCTCTGCATCTTCTGGCTCTGCCAGCCCTGGCAGCTCCCCATGGTCCACACCATCATGTCAGTGACTCAGTGACTGAGCCATGCTCTGCATCACCGCAGCCATGCCCATCTGAGAAAGGGACATGTCCCACCGAACCTCATCAAGAGCAGCCTGGTGCTGGGTGACATCCCCCAGCGAGGTGGACATTCTGCTGAGATCCACAGCAGAGCCTGACCACTAACATGCCCATCGAGATGTGTGTACCAGTGACGACTATAAGAAAAACTCAAGTTTATTTTACCTTTTATGTTACACTCCTACTTCCCAAAGGGTTTCCCGCACGCGGCCCCCACTTGGGCCGGGGTATTTATGTCCCATGAGGTCCTTGGCTTAAGAATGTAACTCCACCCCCTCATCTAAGGCAATAAAGGTGCACAGTCTCACGGGTAATGTATTAGCATGGATACAGGATTGGTTAACTGACAGAAAGTGGGGATGAATGGGTGTTTTTCTGGTTGCCGATCAGTGGCTAGTGATTGCCTCAGGGATCAGTGTTGGGACTGCAATTGTTTACAATTTACATAGATGATGTGAAGTTGGGGACCAAATGTAATGTGCCTAAGTTCGCAGATGACACGAAGATGACTGGTGAAGCAAAGTGTGCAGAGGATACTGAAAGTCTGCAGAAGGTATGGATAGTTTAAGGATTGGGCAAGGGTCTGGCAGATGGAGTTCAATGTTGGTAAATGTGAGGTCATCCATTTTGATGGGAATAATAGCAAAACGGACTATTGCTTAAATTATATAAAATTGCAGCATAGCACAGCATGGTTGTGCAGTGGTTAGCACTGCTGCCTAGGCCGCTAAATACCTTGGTTGGATCCCAGCCCCGGGTCACCGTCTGTGTGGAGTTTGCACATTATCCCCATGTATATGTGGGCTTCACCCCCACAACCCAAAGATGTGCAGGTTAGATGGATTGGCCACACTAAATTGCCCTTAATTGGAAAAAAGGAATTGGGTACTCAACATTTTTTTTTAAATTGCAGCATGCCGCTGTGCAGAAGGACCTGGGTGTCCTTGTGCATGAATCATAAAAAATCGGTTTGCAGGTGCAGTAGGTAATTAAGAAGGCAAATGGAATTTTGTCCTTCATTGCTAGAGGGATGGAGTTTAAAAGCAGGGAGATTATGTTGCAGCTATATAAGGTGCTGGTGAGGCTACACCTGGAGTACTGTGTACAGTTTTTGTCTCCTTACTTGAGAAAGGATGTACTGGCACTGGAGGGGTACGGAGGAGATTTACTAGTTTGATTCTGCAGTTGAGAGGATTGGCTTATGAGGAGAGACTGAGTAGACTGGGACTATACAACAATAATAATAATCTTTATTATTGTCACACGTAGACTTATACTAACACTGAAATGAAGTTACTGTGAAAATCGCCTAGTCGCCACACTCCGGCACCTGTTCGGGTACAATGAGGGAGAATTCAGATTGCCCAATTCATCTAACAAGCATGTCTTTCGGGAGTTTGTGGGAGGAAACCAGAGCACCCGGAGGAAACCCACGCAGACAGGGGGAGGACATACAGACTCCATACAGAGTGTGACCCAAGCTGGGAATCGAACCCGGGTCACTGGTGTTGTGAATCAACAGTGCTGACCACTGTGCTACCGTGCCGCCCTGATTGTAATTTAGAAGAATGAGGAGGGATCTTGTCGAAACACATAAAATTATGAAGGGAATAGAAAAAATAGAAGCAGGAAGGTTGTTTCCTCTGGTGGGTGAAGCTAGAACTAGGGGACATAGCCGCAAAATAAGTGGGAGCAGATTTAGGACTTAATTGAGGATGAACTTCTTCACCCAAAGGGTTGTGAGTCTATAGAATTCCCTGCCCAATAAAGCAGTTGAAGCTACCTCGTTGAGTGTTTTTAAGGCAAAGATAGATTTTCAACAGTAAAGGAATTAAGGGTTGCAGTGAGCGGGCAGGTAAGTGGAGCTTGTCATGATATGCACTCATGCACATAAAGAGATACAGACAGGCAGTGACAGACACCCAGTACAGCCAATCAGCACACAGGACAGAACACAACCAATCGCCAGGCAGAACACTAGAAGGTGGACTCCCACTAGAAAACACACGAGGCATCAACACTCTGCCTCTTTCCACTGGTGACAACTGTAGTGACAGTCAGGGTGTATATATCAGTTAGGACCTTCTACACGTGGCTCAGAGCTAATCTGGTCTAGTTAGTTATAGTAAGCATGCTTAGATTAGTAGAGTGCCAAACCCACAGCGAACTGTGTGCACTGCTTAACAAGTTCAATAAAGCTTATTGAACTAACATCAAAGTTTGGAGTCTACTTTCAAGTACAACTGCATCTCGAGCACAAAGCAAAGCTCACCACTGCTCCGGCACTAACGTTTATTGACCCGGACAGAAACAAAAATGTCCATGGATGCAAGCCAGGATGGCATTGGTGTGGTGCTCCTCCAGAGGGATGACTCCTCATCCTGGGCTCAAGTTGCTTATGCGTCAAGGGCCATGACTCCTAATGAACAGAGGTATGCCCAAATAGAAAAAGAGTTCCTGGGCCTCCTAACCGGCATTGTTCTATCTGCACCTAGAAAAATGGGCGAACACCAGAAAGGGCAGGCAGTCAGTGCAGGAATCCCCTGTGGTTGTCCCCATCTCGAACAGGTATACCCCTTTGGATACTGTCGGGGGGGGATAGCCTATCAGGGGAAAACAACAGCAGCAGCAAAAGCAGTGGCACCATGGCTGGCTCTGATGTTCAGAAGGGAGGGTCAAAGCGCAGAAGAGCAATAGTTATAGGGGACTCGATAGTCAGGGGCACAGATAGGCTCTTCTGTAGACATGAAAGAGACTCCAGGATGGTATGTTGCCTCCCTGGTGCTAGGATCCAGGATGTCTCCGAACGGGTAGCGGGCATCCTGAAGGGGGAGGGCAAACAGACAGAGGTCGTTATACATATTGGTACTAACGACATAGGCAGGAAGGGGCATGAGGTCCTGCAGCAGGAGTTCAGGGAGCTAGGCAGAAAGTTAAAAGACAGGACCTCTAGGGTTGTAATCTTGGGATTACACCCTGTGCCACGTGCCAGTAAGGGTAGAAATAGGAAGATAGAGCAGCTAAACACATGGCTAAACAGCTGGTGTAGGAGGGAGGGTTTCCGTTATCGGGACCACTGGGAGCTCTTCCGGGGCAGGTGTGAAAAAGAAGGATGGGTTGCATCTAAACTGGAGAGGCATAAATATCCTGGCCACGAGGTTTGCTAGTGTCACACGGGAGGGTTTAAACTAGTATGGCAGGGGGGTGGGTACCGGAGCAATAGGTCAGAAGGTGAAAGCATTGAGGGAGAACTAGGGAATAGGGCCAATATGGCTCTGAGGCAGAGCAGACAGGAGATGTTGCTGGTGGCCTGAAGTGCATACGTTTTAATGCAAGAAGTATTACGGGTAAGGCAGATGAACTTAGAGCTTGGATTAGTACTTGGAACTATGATGTTGTTGCCATTACAGAGACCTGGTTGAGGGAAAGACAGGATTCGCAGCTAAACGTTCCAGGATTTACATGTTTCAGGCGGGATGGAGGGGAATGTAAAAGGGGTGGAGGAGTTACACTACTGGGGCACTACTACATTACTACTACTACTTACCCACTACTACACTAGGGCAGCAGGGTAGCATGGTGGTTAGCATAAATGCTTCACAGCTCCAGGGTCCCAGGTTCAATTCCCGGCTGGGTCACTGTCTGTGTGGAGTCTGCACGTCCTCCCCCTGTGTGCGTGGGTTTCCTCCGGGTGCTCTGGTTTTTCCCACAGTCCAAAGATGTGCGGGTTAGGTGGATTGGCCATGCTAAATTGCCCGTAGTGTCCTAATAAAAGTAAGGTTAAGGGGGGGGGGGTTGTTGGGTTATGGGTATAGGGTGGATACGTGGGTTTGAGTAGGGTGATCATGGCTCGGCACAACATTGAGGGCCGAAGGGCCTGTTCTGTGCTGTACTGTTCTATGTTCTATGGTTAGGGAGAATATCACAGCTGTACTATGGGAGGACACCTCAAAGGGCGGTGAGGCTATATGGGTAGAGATCAGGAATAAGAAGGGTGCGGTCACAATGTTGGGGGTTTACTACAAGCCTCCCAACAGCCAGCGGGAGATAGAGGAGCAGATAGGTCGACAGACTTTGGAAAAGAGTAAAAACAACAGGGTTGTTGTGATGGGAGACTTCAACTTCCCCAATGTTGACTGGGACTCACTTAGTGCTAGGGGCTTAGACGGGGCAGAGTTTGTAAGGAGCATCCAGGAGGGTATCTTAAAACAATATGAAGACAGTCCAACTAGAGAAGGGGCTGTACTGGACCTTGTATTGGGGAATGAGCCTGGCCAGGTGGTAAAAGTTTCAGTAGGGGAGCATTTTGGGAACAATGACCACAATTCAGTAATTTTTAAAGTGCTGGTGGACAAGGATAAGAGTGGTCTTAGGGTGAATGTGCTAAATTGGGGGAAGGCTAATTATAACAATATTAGGCGAGAACTGAAGAACCTAGATTGGGGGCGGATGTTTGAGGTTAAATCAACATCTGACATGTGGGAGGCTTTAAAGTGTCAGTTGAAAGGAATTCTGGACCGGCATGTTCCTCTGAGGAAGAAGGATAAATATGGCAAATTTCAGGAACCTTGGATAACGAGAGATATTGTAGGCCTTGTCAAAAAGAAAAAGGAGGCATTTGTCAGGGCTTGACAGCTGGGAACAGGCGAAGCCTGTGTGGAACATAAGGAAAGTAGGAAGGAATTTAAGCAAGGAGTCAGGAGGTCTGGAAGGGGTCACGAAAAGTCATTGGCAAATAGGGTTAAGGAAAATCCCAAGGCTTTTTACACGTACATAAAAAGCAAGAGAAAGGGTTGGCCCACTGAAGGATAGGCAAGGGAATCTATGTGTGGAGCCAGAGGAAATGGGCGAGGTTCTAAATGAATACTTTGCATCAGTATTCACCAAAGAGAAGGAATTGGTTCAGAGCTAGTCTGGTCTAGTTAGTTATAGTAAGCATGCTTAGTTTAGTAGAGTGTCAAACCCACAGCGAACTGTATGCACTGCTTAACAAGTTCAATAAAGCGTATTGAACTAACATCAAAGTTTGGAGTCTAATTTCAAGTACAACTGCATCCAGTTGCAGTCTGTGTTACCCCAGCGTGATTAACACAACAGAGCTGAGTCCACAAAAAGATCAGCCATGATCTTATGGAATGGCGGAGCAGGCTCGAGGGGTCAGATGGCCTACTCCTGCTCCTAGTTCTTACGTTCTGATGTACTCATCCTGGCAAGACATTTTACCATTTACAAACTTGAACACATCTTAAATGTATCAGCTTTTTAAAAACTGAGTACAATTGCCATGGTAAGCTACATTGGCACGATCACTGAGGTGCAGGATACTATTCAGACAAACTTCACCCAACAATGTGACATGCAGCCGATGCAGATCAGAGCGTATAATTTGTACAATGCAGCAACAGCCTTGGTTGCAAAAGCATTATACAAGCTGAAGTGAGGCGGAAAAAACAGAATGCATTCAATTGTTGGATGAAAGGTATTCCTGTTGTGGTCATGGTAACAATTCCAGTAAAACAAAGTGAAAAGAAAAGGGTGGTCCATACTGAAAACTCCCCCAAGTAATTTAACCATTTATCAGGGGGCAGATCCCAAGCCACGAGTTAAGGAATATGGTTTAGCTTGCTTCACCAAAAACACACATTACTTATTTACCATCAGCCGGTTTCTGGACAGGACTGAATTATGTTGACTGCAGCTATTGTTGGATGGGAAAGAAGGTAAATAAAAGTTATTCAATTTTTCTGTTCAAGGCCAAAGATGGTTTGAAAAGCTTAATGGGGGAGTAACAGTTCATTGTGGTATAAACAGAGTGCGATATCGAACTATACAATGCAAAACTTCAGAACAAAAGACCTGGGGATAATAATAATAATAATAATGTTTACACTTCCGTCCAGTCATCAGGCTGGGCACAAACTAAGCTTGAAATTGCACTGTTTTTCCCAACTGCATGATGGTACAAATTTCCGCCAAATTGATTTGCATGGGCAGGCACGGAAAAACGACCCTTGGCCGGTGTAATTGAACGTAACCATTTTCTTCTTCCATGCATTCAACAGTATTCTTTGATATATTTAATAGTGATAACCTGGTGCAGTTACAGTAATACAGCCACAAACAGATTTATCACACAAAAATAAATACCCATGAGTAACCCAATTTTAAAACACTGATTTTAAATCAGTGAAAAATATACTGAATCATTTATTAGTTTCACTGGTGTCTGCTTATTAGTAACTTAAATACTCTTTAATTTGCAAAAGCTTTACCTGAATAGGATGGGGGTAGAGGGATACCGACCCAGGAAGTGTAGAAGATTTTAGTTTAGACGGGCAGAATGGTCGGCACGGGCTTGGAGGGCCGAAGGGCCTGTTCCTGTGCTGTACTTTTCTTTGTTCTTTGTTCTTTATTCTTTAAATGTCTGCCTGCTGGTGCCTGTGCATGAACTTAATGTCAAGACCTCTGCAAATGGCCACACTAGGGCCGCAATCGACGGAAACTCGCTCTGCTCTTCATTTTAAACTGGGGTGTGGCTATCTTGGTGGGCAGGACCAGCTCCCAGTGCAATGATTTTAAAAACAATTTTTAAAATTGCAGAAACCCAATTTACATTCCCCATAACTTGCATTTAACTTTTGCAATCTTCTGCGCCGGTTTGAGCTGACATCAGCCAGATTATTTGTTAATTTTATCAGCCTAACGACAGCTGTATGCCCAGATGTTTATGTAGCAATTTTGTTGCTCTTGTGGAAAATCGCACAGCACTTTATGTTGAACGCATTACTTTTATAGTGTAACCACCATGGTTACGCGGGTGAATGGGACGGCCAAGTTTTCATAAACAGCACTGAGATAAATTGCTAGGTAATCTATTTTTCCAAGTGTTGTTTAAGAGATTAATTTGGAGAATCATGGGTTTGGGGTGGGTGTGGGGGGGGGGGGGGGGGGGGGGGGGCATGGGGGAGGCAGATAATGTATACAGGAGGTGGAGGGAAGTGGGGTTGGTCAAGGTAAGGGATCTGTATTTGGAGGAAGAGTTTGCTAGTATGGAGGAGCTAAGGGAGAGGGTAGAGCTGAGAGGGAGTGAGTTCAGGTACCTGCAGGTTAGGGACTTTGCACAAAAGGTCTGGTTCTCTAGGTTACCGGGATACACCCTGTTGGAGCGACAGCTGCTTCTGGGTCTGGAAGGGGAGGGAAGAATTGGGGCTATATACAAGTGGCGGGGGGAGCTGGGAGGTAAGCGTGTGGTGAAGATCAAGGAGAAATGAGAAGGGGAATTGAGAGGGGAGATCAATTGGGGAGTGTGGAGTGAGGCACTGCGTAGGGTATACAGGATCTCCTCCTGTGCAAGGATGAGCCTGATACAGTTTAAGGTGGTGCACAGGGTGCATTTGACTCGGGCGAGAATGAGTGAGTTCTTCAAGGGGGTAGCAGATGAGTGTGAGAGATGTGGGTGGGGGCCAGCGAATCACGCGCGTATGTTTTGGGGTTGTGAGAAATTGGGCAGATTCTGGACGGAAGTGTTTGCGGTCTTAGCCAGGATAGTGGAGGAGGAGGTGGACCTGGATCCTTTGGTGGCGATATTTGGGGTTTCAGAGAAGCCGGAGCTCATGGAGAGGAGGAAGGCCGATGTTGTGGCCTTTGCCGCTCTGATTGCACGGCTGCGAATTTTACTGGAGTGGCGGTCGGCATCGCCACCGGGGGTAGCAGCTTGGTTGGGTGCCCTGTACGACATCCTGCAATTGGAGAAAATAAAGTATAAGTTAAGGGCTCTGTAGAGAGGTTTGAGAAAAGGTGGGAGATGTTTGTGACCGTGTTTGAGGAGCTGTTGGTCATGAGGGAGGGGGTAAAAAAGGGGAAAAACCTGTACAGACCGTATAGTTGATTGCTGGGAAGTATGTTTCCCGGGGTGTTTATTTGTTCAGATCTGTTTTGATACAAGCTTGTCACAAAATAAATTTTCTTTAAAAGAATTAATTTGGGCCAAGACACAGAGGACGCCCTGCTCTTCTTCAAGGAGTGGCATGGGACATCTTACATCCTGCTGCTCCAGCAAACAGTAATGTGGTTTAACATTTCAGCAACAAAGGTTCCCCAAACGACATAACACTTCTTCAATATTGCATTCAAGTGTCAGCCTGGATTATGTGCTTAAGTTCCGGTATGTGGTTCACAAGCATAAACTTCTGATTTAGAGGTAAGGATCCTGCAAATAAGCCAAGCTAACAAAGATTACAAAGTCTAAATCAAAAATTCACTCAGGGCGCAATTCTACGGAAAAATTTCTACGTGTGGTAGCGAGCGGGATTTGCCGCGAGCTTCCCTGCGCTTGGCCCAGCGAGACCTGCAACCCAATTCAATGTTAAATGGTCTACTTAACGAGGCCTCACGGGCTTCTTGCCGCAAATGACGGCTCACCAGCTGATTTGCCAGCACAGCGCAGATATACACGAGAAGCGGGCCCTGGAGGTGGCTGGGGTGGCTGAACACAGAATGGTCACCCACGCCGAGGCTGGCAGACGCTACAGAGGTGAGGAACCACCGGGCTCCACCAAGAGGACCTGTCAAATGTGACTAGTGATTGCCTTACTGACTGACCCATCCCTCCCACTGACCACATGTTCATTCTCCAGCAGGTCCTTCAGCTGATGGGGCCGGGCCAACCCGGGCATCTCTCTCTCCTGACTCCGAGGAGAACACCTCTGAGGAGTGCTCCGAGGATGCCACCGTGGTCACGGCACAGCTGTCATCCCCGCCCTCCACCAGCGCAGATACACACACGGCAGTGGGAAGTTTTAGCGGTCAGGCTTCTGGGGCACAATCTGGTGAGCACCACACTGCTGATGATGCACATCAGGTGGAGGCAGGAACCTCCAGGTGAGACAACAGTTGGATGTCTGCTGGATACTTGGACCCAGCTGGGTCCCGGCCTGATGCTGAGTCTGTGGAACAGAGTTAGCCGGAGCTGATGCTGCTGATAGGAAGCAGCCGGGATGTTCAGAGGGAGATGTCAGCATTTCTCCAGCAGATCTATAGCCACTTGGAGGAGTCCCAAAGGCTACGGGTGCAGGAGATGGCATCGGCAATGAGTGGCACCAAGGCCAACACTGCTAGGGTGGCGACCGCAGCGGACAGCCTGGTGCACAACGTCGGCATCATGAGTGAAGGTGTCCAAGGCATCGTGCAGTCAGTGCCGGCTATGGCTGAGGGTCTTGACAGAATTACTGCCTCGCTGCGGGATGTCACCCAGTATCAGGCCAACCTTGATGACATTCTGTGGGACATGTCCAAGCGGGACAAGGCCGAGGCGCTGCGGAGCTTGTCCCAGTCACAGGTGGGCTTTGCTGAGGTACTGCAAAGCATGTCCCAGTCACTGAGGAGTATCGCTGAGGGCGTCGACATGATGGTGCATGTTCTGTTATGTACTCTGGGATAACACAGGCTGCAACTGGATGCAGCTTTAACCAAAAGATACTCCAGACTTTGAAGTTAGCTCAGTCTGATTTATTGAACCAGCTGCACAGTCAGCACAGTTCTCTATGAGTTCAACTCTCTGCTAACCTACGTGTGGTTGCTCTGTCTGACTGAACCAGACTAGCTCTTAGCCACGTGCTGGAGGTGTGATACTGTACATACACCCTGACTCACTCTGTAGATGTTCATCATCAGTGGAAACCCACGCAGACACAGGGAGAACGTGCAGACTCCGCACAAACAGTGACTCAAGCCGGGAATCGAACCTGGGACCCTGGCGCCGTGAAGCCATAGTGCTGACCACTATGCTACCATGCGTGCCGACTTGTTGGGGAGGTCAATGAATTACAGGAGGCTGTTCGACATGGGGTCGCTCCAGTGAATCATATGGAAATGGGCTTTAATTGGTGATAATAAGTTTCTCACCACGCTACGGCAAAATCAAGATTTCACCTATGGGAGCGGGCCTGTTGATTCCCAAACTGTTTGGGGCCTGGTGCCTGATGTGTTATGTACTCTGGGATAACACAGGCTGCAACTGGATGCAGCATTAACCAAAAGATACGCCAGACCTTGAAGTTAGTTCAATCTGATTTATTGAACCAGTAGCACAGTTAGCACAGTTCTCTATGAGTTTGTCTCTCTGCTAACCTACATGTGGTTACTCTGTCTGACTGAACCAGACTAGCTGTTAGCCACATGCTGGAGGTGTGATACTGTACATACACCCTAACTCACTCTGTAGATGTTCATCAGTGGAAAGAGGCGGAGTGTGAGTGCCTCGTGCCTTTTATAGTGAGATACCACCCCTGAGTGTCCTGCCTGCTCATTGGTCATGTCCTGTTCTCTGTGTTCATTAGCTGCCTGTCTGTGCCTGTCTGTATATCATTATCTGCATGTCCACATATCATGACAGTGCAGACCATGGGGAACCGCCAGTGCTGGCAGAGCCAGATGATGCAGGGGCAGCCGGGGCTTGAACCAGTAGCTCCTCCATCCCAAGGTGGACCCCAGGGCCCTAAGGACACCGACCGAGAGAAGGGGGCGCTGAATGCCAACCTGGACCCGTCACATAGAGTGGCGACAGTGGGCACCAGTTACCCCGAGTTCCACCCCTCTGATGAGGCCTTGTCTCGGGATCAGCACACGGGACGGGGTGGCACGGTTGTGCATGTGCCGTTGACAAGTGAGCCAATGCCCTCCAGCCCCAGAGCCCCCAGAGGATGCCTGTCAGAGGCATTGAAGGTCACGGGATGAGGTAGAAAGCTGTCTGGCTTCACCTCAGATGTACATACTGGGGCGACACCCAGAGGTAATGGTAGAGCTCGGAAGGCCAAGCAGGTTGAGTATCACTGAGGGCACTGGGTAGGTGTGTGTGTGTGGGGGGGGGGGGGGGGGGGGGGGGGGGGAGGTAGGGGTTGGGAGGGGAGGGGGTTTGGGGGTTGGTAGGTGGGGGGGGGTGGCACCACTGGGAGTGGGGTATTGTACAGCACATTAAACTCTTTTTTGCACAACCACATCTATTATGATGCCTCTGTCACTTTCTTCTGCAATGCGTGCTGACCTCCGGACCCCTTGCCCTTCACTCTCAGCACCCCGCCCCTCCCCACCCCGTGGTGCTCACCCACCCTCCGGTCGTCAAAATTTCCCAGAGCTGTGTCCCGTCCCCAGGGTGTTCGGATGTTGCGTGTGTGATTTTGCCTCCTGCAGTGTTCAAACAGTGTCCAGGCATCAAGGTGTGATTTGGATGTTAGGCAATGAATCCCACATGCTACATGGCCCACCCACCCACGGGAATCCGCTTGGCGTCTGTGAAGTGCTCACTTCAGCACAAGTTCCCATTTCCTATCAGCAATAGCCTTCAGCCATGCAGCCAAAGGCTTCAGCAGTCATTGTGGGTTACGGGTGGTCATCAGGGCGGACGGGCAGGGGCAAGGGTTGCCCTTGGAATGTGAAACCACAATTCAGGGTTGGCATGGTGGTGCTGCAAGCAGTTGCGCCCCCCCCCCCCCAATTGCCCCTCCAATGCCTCTCCCCCACCCCCGCCGAGTGTCTCCAACCCCCGCCAAGCCCTGGGGTGACAAACCCAGCACCCCCGGGGCTCTTTGCCTGTGAGCGAAGGTGGATACTCACCTCCTCGGCTCCTCACAGAAGCCCTACCAACAGGTTCTCGTTTGTCAAAAGGAGTACTGAGCGCCGCCAGCGTGAGAACCGACTGGGGCGGCCGCTGAATGATGGGAGGCCATTGGATATGGGGTCACTGTTGTTGATTATATGGAAATGGGGCTTAAGTGGTGATAATTGGTTTCTCGCCACTCTACGGCAGATCCCGATTTAACTTCGGGAGCGGTCATGCTGCATTGCAAACTATTTGGCACCCATGTGGATCGCGTTTTTGGCCTCTCCCGCTATTCACCGGCCTCGTTTCGCTTGAGCGACAGTGTAACAAAGCAGGAGAAACACGTCCTAAGTCTAATTTACACTACTCTTTCCATTTCTTTCTGTTCCCTTGAGAAGAATGAATTATTCTTAGGTACAGTAAACTAATTCTGTGAAGTTAACCATTTTGGCAACTTTCCCCTCCTTTAGGATAAATTTCCAACCTATCCATTGTGAAGCAGGAAGATGCAGCTCAGGCATGGTAGCACAGTGGTTAGCACTGTTGCTTCACAGCTCCAGGGTCCCAGGTTCGATTCCCGGCTTGGGTCACTGTCTGGGTGGAGTCTGCACATTCTCCCCGTGTCTGTGTTGATTTCCTCCGGCGCTCCGGTTTCCTCCCACAAGTCCCGAAAGACGTGCTTGTTAGGTGAATTGGACATTCTGAATTCTCCCTCTGTGTACTCGAACAGGCGCCGGAATGTGGCGACTAGGGGCTTTTCACAGTAACTTCATTGGAGTGTTAATGTAAGCCACATGTGACAATAATAAAGATCATTAAAGATTATTATTAAGATGTTTTGCTCACAGAATTGTAATGATGTGGTTGGGTGAAGAATGTGATTCAGGGGATCAGAATTCTTGGTCGAGCTGTCAGGAATGCGTCCATGTTGGCCTCCGTTGAACTTTCGATCCATCCTGTTCCACCATGGAACCAGAAACAGTCGACACTGTTCAGTGTGACCGGGGTGGAGAAGAGGTCATGGTAACATTGCCCATTCTTTTATGGTGACAAAAATGATTGATGTATTCCAATTTCCTTCAGGCTGTCTTATATGTCAGTGCAAGACAATACATAGTAGGGATCGGAGAGAAGTGAGCCTTTGACGTTTGAACTGCAAAGACAAGAGATGGATCCCAGAAAACTGAAGTTTTCCATAAGACAGTCTTGTAGCTCTTGTCCTGCTGCTGACTATAGTGCATCTGCATCATATCCTGCCTCCCAGTCTCTGCTTCTTACTCCACTCCAACAACGCTAAATTTCCCTTGCAGGCCACACACAAATTGGCAACTTTAATTGCCACATGCATGCAAAAATGAAATGGAATGGGCCTATTCACGTATAAAGAAATCACCTATATGCTACAAAAGTATAAGGCTTCGACTACTTTGGATACTGAAATAGGGGTGTACTGCAAAGGGCCTCTTAAGTACTGTGGGCAGTATGGTAGCATGAGTGGATAGCACTCTGGCTTCACTGCGCCAGGGTCCCAGGTTCGATTTCCCGCTGGGTCACTGTCTGTGCGGAGTCTGCACATTCTCCTCATGTCTATCAGTTTCCTCCGGGTGCTCTGGTTTCCTCCCACAGTCCAAAGACGCGCAGGTTAGGTGGATTGGCCATGATAAATTGCCCTTAGTGACCAAAAATGGTTAGGAGGGGTTATTGGGTTACGGGGATATGGTGGAAGTGAGGGCTTAAGTGGATCAGTGCAGACTCGATGGGCTGAATGGCCTCCTTCTGCACTGTATGTTCAATGTTCTAAGTTGTGAAGGCACCTGACTTCCTTTCAGCATGTTATTCACTGGGAAGTATGGGGAAATCATCATCAAGCAGACAGACAAGCCCCTGCTCGTGATCTTGAAAGAGAACAGGTGCAAGATACTGGCCCAAAATAATGCCGAATTGGCATTCATAGGTAGGAGGCTTTTCCTGACGCCATTCTTGAATCATTGGACCATTCTGGAATAGTCAACATTTTGCAAGTCACGGTAAAAATCGTCATCCAAACGGTCTAACTTTGTCTCTGCTGTTGATAGCAGTTACTGAATGGCTAACATTCATAGAATTTACAGTGCAGAAGGAGGCCATTTGGCCCATCGAGTCTGCACCGGCTCTTGGAAAGAGCACCCGACCCAAGCCCATACCTCCACCCTATCTCCATAACCCAGTAACCCCACCTAACACTAAGGGCAATTTGGACCCTGAGGGCAATTTAGCCTGGCCAATTCACCTAACCCGCACATCTTTGGACTGTGGGAGGAAACCGGAGCACCTGGAGGAAACCCACGCACACACGGGGAGAACGTGCAGACTCCACACAGACAGTGACCCAAGTCGGGATTCGAACCTGGGACCCTGGAGCTGTGAAGCACTTGAGCTGAGGCTCAAGATTGTTGTATTTCTGGGCATTCTATGTACTGTTTGACTCGATGGGCCGAATGGCGTCCTTCTGTACTGTAAATTCTATGAAATAAATCTATGTTTGGTCTTGTGTTCCTTTGGCTGACATATATAAATATATACAGAGCACGATCTTCCCAAAAGGGAACAATGTTCCTGAGCAAATGCGTTTAACCATGTGTTTCCCGGTACCCGCAATGTTTAGAAACACATGCCTATTCATGCGACTTGCTTTGAATGAGGGGCCTAAATGGGGACTGGCTGGCTGAAGCTGCACACAGCCCCATTTTTTACAACAGGGAGTTCCTCTCACCGGAACTCCCCATTGTAGCAAGAGATCTCCGAGGCACCAAAAAGAATCCCCAACCTTTCCCCAGCCCAAACACAATATGGGAGGGTCCCCGGGAGGGTCCCCCCCCCCCCCCCCGAGGGCCCCCCCTGCCCTTCCCCCCACCCCCCTGCCGAAGAGCCACAGCCCGATCGCGGCAACACGAAAAATGCCAGCTTGAGAGTGCCAAGATGGCACACTGGCAGTGCCCCTGCCAGCTGGCAGTGCCCATTCCAGCTGGCAGTGCCAACTGAGCACTGTCAGGGTGCCAGGCTGGCACTGCAAGAGTACCCAGGTGGCACCAGTGGTGACAGTGCACCACCATGCCCAAAGGGCATGCAACTGGGGGCCTCTGATTCGCTTGTGGACCCCCACGAGTACCGTTCCGTCAGGTCCTCATTTGCGACGACCAGTACCAAACGGCATTCTCCCAATGTCACAGAGGCAAAGGTATTGAATCCCAAAGCCTCAGGCACCTCGGGAATCTGTACATTAGAGTAAGGCTTACTGCCTCCCCCTAATATGCAGATTTGCCAAAAGGTGATCCTGCCCATTGTGGGCGGGATTCACCTCGTAATGTCGCATGAGATTGCGTTCAATCTCACGAGGCTTTGCGAACCAGGTAGATCCTGGGTGCAGGGTCTCTCGGCTTTAAACAGCCACACTACGCCGTGATGAGCTGCTTTTTCAGCTCAGCATAGCCGGAGGATCGTACCCAAAACATATATATGCACATATAAATATATAGAAAGTCTAAAAAGGTATTCCATTCATTCCTTTCTCTGACATTTACACACACTAACACATGAAAAAAATGATACATATGAATTTTCTTTCACTGGAACACATCATATGGCAGACTTCTGTTGTAGATATTAATGGACAATTTTTTAGTACACAAGAAGACTCCAGTATCAATACTATGTTACATCCTCCACCTATCCCTATCCCATTTATGTTATCGTTCAGCTATTGAAAAGGCTGGAAGGCAAATGGAGAGCGGAAACCTTGAGGAGGAAACAAAATTCCCCCTTATGTTTCACATTACAAGTCAAAATATTGATACATAATTTACAAATTATATCAAGTTAAGCTGAATGCATCCCATATGTTTCCTGACAGTCTTTTTGGTATTTTGAATTCCCGTCCTGTGAATGAATTCCTTTTAGTGTCACTGCCAATTCACCAAGCAAAAATCAAAACTAAATGTTGAAATGTATTTTGTTCTGATTTTATCCTCAGAGAAATATTTACCTGAACAATTTTGAGGTAAAAATTTCAGCGAGATAATGTAATCGCTCTCCACTGACTGTTAACAATCCTGTTCCTTGCACAAGAGATAACTGCAGGTTTAAATCAAACATGGGGGAGGGGCAGATGATGAAGTCCCAAAAGTGCCACAACTTCTGGTGCACAGGAATTGAAGGAAAAGATAAATGGCAGCATTATAATAAAAATAATTAGGGCTTTTATCACAGGACAGAAATAACAAAAATATTGATAATAAGTGCAATCTATTGTATTAATAAATGATCTGGTTTCACCTGAGAAGACCTTTTCAAACCACATTCTTATTTAAGACCAATATTTTTATATTATTTTATACCGGTTTAATCTCGAATGGACTTGATTCCTTGTTACAACTCAGGCTTGATAGGTATATATTGTTCTGTGATTCACTTGCACTTGTCAGTCAATAAAAAACGGATGCAGAGTGGGCTAATTGCTGCAGCTCTTTGTTTGGTGCATTCAACACGTCCATGAGCAATAATCCCTGATGCTTCAGTTTTGAGCATTTTAATGGTGAATTGAAAATCGCCTGAAGGGAAAACAATTACTGTTTCTGCAAGGACAAATTAACTTGTCCCATTCTCCCGCCATTGTCGATTGTTGTACAAACCCATCTGATTCACCAAAATCCTTTAGGGAAGGAAATCTGCTGTCTTCACCTGGTTTGGCCTACATGTGACTCCAGATCCACAGCAATATGGTTGACTCTGAAATGGAGGGCAGTTAGGGGAGGGCAATAAATTGTGGCCCAGTCAGGGATGCCCAGATCCCATAAATGATGGGCGCGATTCTCCCAAAACGGGAGAAATCGTAAGTCTGGCGCCAAACCGGGGCGGGTTTGACGCCAGCGGCCCCTTCCCGACCGGGAACCGATTCTGGTCCCCGGTCGGGGCTAGCAGCCCGACGCCGTAAGCTCCGGCATCACGGGCTTAACGAATTTCGCTAAGCCCGCTTGCCGGAGTTAGCGCCGGCTGACGCGTCATATGACGTCAGCCGCGCATGCGCGGATTGGAAGACTCCAACCCGCGCATGCGCGGATGACGTCATCGCGTATTTGCGCGAAACCCGCGCATGCGCGGGCCGGGATGCCCCTCAGCCGCCCCGCGAATGGATACTGCGGGAAGGCGGAAGGAGAAATAGTGCGCGGGCATCGGGCCCACTGCCCGCGATCGGTGCCCACTGATCGCGGGCCCATGGCACCCTTGGCACGGCCGTGGTACTGCCGTGCCAATCGGTGCCATGGTTATAAAAAGCGACTTGTTCCCGCCGTTTTTACGAACGGCCAGACCAGGTGTGTTTGCCGTTCGTAAAAACAGCGTAAAGGGCTGGGACTATGGCCCATCTATCAGCTGTGAATCGCTGCCGGCCGTAAAAAAACGGCGGCAGCGATTCGTGTCGGGAGTTGGGCGGGGGGGGGGGGGGGGGGAGAATAGCGGGAGGGCGGGAAAAATGTCGGGAAGGCCCCCCCGCTATTCTCCGACCCGTCGTGGGGGGCGGAGAATCGCGCCCGATTTTTTTCTTCAATCTTCATTGCGAGAATTATGACTCCTGTCAGTTCAATTGGCGTCCGATTATATTTCATCAGCACATCTTGTCAGCTGTGCCCTGAAAGCATTAACAACGTGGGACATAATCATTCCAAACCATTAATATAAATATGTGTGTAAACTATGATCAGAGCCAATTCAGGACATGTTTATAGCATAGGCATGGGTTTTCACACATAACACCAAAATCGCCCACATGTACACAAAGTGGAAACAATTTCCACTCTAATAATCATAGCCAGAAAACATCAATAAAATAAGCTTCATAAATTCTGTTTAATCTCTTTGTCGGACTTAAATATTGTTCCAGTTGACTTTGACATTTTTAATGAGCTGCACATTTTTAGAAATTCATCTTGAACACGAGCAATGATTAAAACTCAACTGTTTCCGTGATACTCAGTTGCTTCTTTCTTCAATTTTTGAAAGCATAGTCAAACCATGCATTTCTGAATCAAAACTGAAGTTAAATTAAATTAAAGAAATCACAGTTTTTTGTCACTATCCCTTTTGTATAAATGTACAATTGTGAGATCCAATGTGTGGGCCATGGCTGCTCATGGGATCTTCAACACCTTTACCCATCTGAATTTTAACTTCATAGAATCATAGAATCCCTATAGAGCACAAAGAGGCTATCAGGCCTGCACTGACCTTCTGAAAGAGCAAGCCACGTAGGCCCAATCCCCCGGACTATCTCCATAACCCTACCTAGCCATAACCCTACCTAGCCATTGGACACTAAGGGGTAATTTAGCATGGCCAATCCAACTTGCACATCTTTGGACTGTGAGAGGAAACCAGAGAACAGGGAGGAAACTTCTAGGGCCCGTATCCCTCTATTCCCATCCTGATCATAGAATTTACAGTGCAGAAGGAGGCCATTTGGCCCATCGAGTCTGCACCGGCTCTTGGAAAGAGCACCCTACCCAAGCCCACACCTCTACCCTATCCCCATAACCCAGTAACCCCACCTAAACATTTTGGACACTAAGGGCAATTTATCATGGCCAATCCACCTAACCCGCACATCTTTGGAATGTGGGAGGAAACTGGAGCACCCGGAGGAATCCCACGCAGTCACGGGGAGAATGTGCAGACTCCGCACGGACAGTGACCCAAGCCGGGAATCAGACCTAGAGCTGTGAAGCTACTGTGCTAACCGCTATGCTACCGTGCTGCCCACAATATTCTGACCAAATATCCGCAATGGGAGTCACAAACAGGAACATATCATGCAATTATTCAACAGGGCTTACAAAATGACAACGCAAGTAATTCACCATCATTTTATTCCTAAATCTGCGGACACATGAATGTAATCATGAAGAGGTTAAGATAACAGCTCATTCATATCCGAGTTGCAACAAGGAAAGACCCAGCCACATCCCTCTTACTTTCACCCTCAGAGTTCCTCACGATTAACTAGAAGCTTAACTGAACTAACTATTGACAATAATGTGATTCCTGTGAAGTACTATGGGTTGTTTTAAGTCATAGATGCTATATAAATTTTTAAAATTCATTTATGGAATGTTGGTGTCACTGACAAGGCCAGCATTTATTGCCCATCCCTAATTTCCTTCTTGACCCACTGCAGTGCCTCAGGTGTAGGTACACCACTGTGCAGTTAGGGAGGGAATTCCAGATTGTGACCCAGTGACAGTGAAGGAACGGTGATATATTTCCAGATCAGGGTGCTGAGTGACTTGGAGGGGCACTTCCAGGTAGTGGAGTTCCCAGGTATCTGCTGCCCTTGTCCTCTAGATCAGTGCATCTCAAACTATCTGATGTGGCGTACCGGCAGTTTTTTTTTTCAATGTGCCAGGGACCGGTGAGCGAAACAAGCCAATCCAGGATTACTGTCTCTTTCTTTTCTGGAAACACTCCAAGTACCGGCAGACGATGGCTCGCGTACCGGCACCGGTACGCGTACCACACTTTGAGAAGCACTGCTCTAGATGATAGTGGTCCTGAGTTTGGGAGGTATTGCCTAAAGAACCTTGTTGAGTTCCTGCAGTGCATCTTGTAGATGCTGCTACTGTGCGTTGTTGGTGGAGGGAGTGAATGTTTGTGGAAGGGGTGCCAATCAAGTGTGCTGCTTTGTCCTGGATTTGTCGAGTTTCTTGAGTGTGTTTGGAGTTGCATTCACCTTGGCAAGTGGAGAGTATTCCGTCACTCTCCTGACTTGTGCCTTATGGACAGGCTTTGGGGAGTCAGGATGAGTTAGTCGATGCAGGATTTTGAACCTCTGGCCTGCTCTTGTACACACAGTATTAATGTGGCGAGTCCAGTTCAGTTTCTGGTCAATGGTAACCTCCATGATGTTGATGGTGGGGGATACGGCGGTGGTAATGCCATTGAATGTCGTGTGCCAATTGTTAGATCTTCTCTTGTTGGAGATGGTCATTGCCTGGTACTTGTGTGGTGTGAATGTTACTTGCCACTTGTCAGCCCAAGCCTGGATATTGTCCAGGATTTGCTGCATTTGGACATGGATTGCTTCTGTATGTGAGGAGTCACAAATTGTGCTGAACGTTGTGCAGTCATCAGCAAACATCCTGGGCTGGATTCTCTGGTCGCCGATAGCAAAATCGCGATTGGCCGGAGAATCAAACTTCCTGACCAAATCATCGTTTTTGCGATGCTCCGCCCCGTCCACAGCAGCGTACTCTGAGAGCACGACATATCAACGGCCTCAGGACATTGCCCGAGGCCTGCCCCCCGATGCTCCGCCCCCGACCGGCCGAGTTCTCATGGGTCTCTCATGGTCTCATCCGTAGGGAACTCGGCGTGACAACTGCGGACTCAGTCCAGTGCCGCCACAGGCAATGGAGGGCCAATCGGCAGGCAGGGGGGTCATTAGCAGGGACTGGGGGCACTGTGGGGCTGGTCCGGGGCACGCGAGCCGAACAAGGAGGGGGCACTATTTCGCGGGCTGGGACCGCGAGCGGCTAGCGCCATGTTGCGCGGCGTTGTCGTGCCTGGCAATTCTCTGGACCGTATCGGCAGCTTGAGCCGGGTGCTCCATGCTGCCTTGCTGCTGGCCCCTAGCCAAACGGAGGATCGGTGGCCGTTTTATACCATTTATTTTGTCGTAAAACGCCACTGTTCCCACGCCGGCGTGGGGACATAGCCTCAATATTGGCATGGCTTCATTCTCCGATTTTGAGGCTATGTCCCCACGCCAGGGTGGGAATGGTGGTGTTTCACAATGGATAAAATGGCATAAAACGGCCACCGATTCTTCGTTTGGCTGGGGAATAGCATCAAGGCAGCGCTGAGCAGCAGGCTCTAGCTGCGGTATGGCCCAGAGAATTGCCGGATCTGTAGCCGTGCATGCGCACGGTGGCGGCCTGCAGAGGCTGCGCCATGCAATTAGTCGCCGACCGCTCGTGGACCCGGCCTGCAAAATAGTGCCCCCCCCCCTCTTTGGCCAGCTCACGTGCCCTGGACTACTCCCTAACAGTACCCCCAGCCCTGGAAAATTCCCCCATGCCCTCCTCTGGCTGTGGCGGCGATGGACTGACTCCGCAGCCACCACGCCGAGTTCCCGATGGATGAGACCACACGCGGCTGACGCTGTTGGGAACTCGGCCGGCTGTGGTGTGGCATCAGGGGTGTGGGCCTCGGGCAATGTCCTGAGGCCATTCATACAGTGCGTTTTGGAGGGGCAGAACATCGCGAAAGCAGCGCTGCCTTGATTCGGGCGTGAACGGGGGTTCTCCGGCAGATCGCCGAATGTGATTTTGGCGTCGGCGACCGGAGAATCCCAGCCAATGTTTCCAGTCCATCAGACTGAACCAAGGTTGTAATTGAGGTCAGGAGCTGAGTGACCCTAGTCGAACCCAAACTGAGAGTCAGTGAGAAGGTTATTGTCAAGCAAGTGCTGCTAGTGATAGTGATGTTGATGACACTTTCCATCACTTTACTGATGATCGAGAGTAGTCTGATGTGGCTGTAATTGGTCGGGTTGGATTTGTTTCTTGTGCACAGGACATAGCTGGGCAGTTTCCAGGTTGCCGGATAGATGCCAGTGTTGTGGTTGTACTGGAACTTGGCAAGGGGCGGGCAAGTTCTGGAGCACAAATATTCAATACTGATGCTGGAATTTTCAAGCCTGTAGTCTTTCAGTTGTTGTTGGTAGAATCTAGATAACACTTGAGATGAATTACTCACATTCTGATGTCTCCGTGCACCTTAACCATCCTTAAGGATCAAGTCAGGAGTGGATAACATACTCACCACTCATTGGTGGAGCAGCAAAATACTAGGAAGCTCTAAATCATCCAGATCAGCGCAGTTGAATTGATCAGCACCCCACTGCTGAACTCTGTTTCCATATTAATATGATCGAATCAGAAACCTGTGGACACAATATTGAGTTTGTTGATTGTCATCTTGTCTATCATAGCAATTATCAAGTTTTAAAAAAATAGAAGAAAAAGCAGTGACTGTGTATGAAGACAAAATAGAACATTGTACAATGTACAGGACACGGACATGGGATTTAGTCTTCAGAGACCTCACTTTGTCATCGATGTCCTGACCATTCTGGGTGGTTTTTGAAGGAAACTTTGACTGATGCTACAGTTTGAGGCACTTTTTTGAGCTGGACACTCTGGAAAAGAAAGGCTTATGTGTGACCTAATAGAGGTCTCTCTAACTATGAAGGGGTTTGATAGGGTGGATGTAAAACAAAAGGGTTGACCACGTTTAGGAGAGACCAAAATTAGTCACCAGTAAACTCAATAGACAATTCAGGAGAAACGTCTTTACCTCAAGAAAGAATGTAGAATTGATTTTTACACGTAGTTCAGGCAAATAACGTATTTAAGGGAAACATTAACACAAAAGGTTATGCCCATCGGGGTGAAATGAAGAGGGGTGGATCGTAGCTCCGTTGCCGTATAAATCCGGTACAAACCAATTGGGCTGAATGGCCTAGTTCTGTGGTGCAGGCTTGTTGGCGTTGTCTGTTAATAAAGATCCACAGGCACAAGAGTTCAGGTTCTGCCATGAACTGCAGCACACGGAATGTTTGCACCTTGGAAACTATCTGAAACAGTTAATTTTGGAAAGAGCTGAGGGAACACCATATTTATGGCAGGACAATTATATTGTAATGAGGAAGGGGTGGAGAAGAATCGAAACGTCAGTTTACAGAGTTCAATCTATTGTTTACTGTGTCTGAAACATCAGTCCTCACATTATTCATTTGGGGAGGCCAAAGTGGTAATGTCACTAGACTAGTAATGCGGAGGCCCAAGCTAATGCTCTGGGGGAACAGGTTCAAATCCCAGCATGGCAGCCGGCGCAAACTGAATTTAATTAATACAATCTGCAATTGAAAGCTAATCTCAGTAAGGGTGACCCGGAAATTATCATTGATTATCATAAAAGCCCACTTGGTTCACTAATGGCCTTTAGGGAAGGAAATCTACCACCCTTATCTGGTCTGGCCTACATGTGACTCCAGATCCACGAAATGTAGTTGACCCTTAACTGCCCTCTGAAATGGCCAAACAAGCCGCTCAATTCAAGGGCACTTAGGGATGGGCAACAAATGCTGGCCTTGTCAGTGATACCCACTGTAGCCACCTGGGGTGGCCATGTCCCGATTACAAAATGGACACTTTGCAAAGAATGCAGGGAAAATGGACAATGCTGAGAAAGCAAGCAGGTGCAAGGTTTGTCTGTTGATTGGAGTTTGCAGCTCCCAGACAAGACCGATACTGCAAAGCCACTACCATACTAATGAGCCATCTCCAGGGACAAAAGAGTAATATTTAGGTAAACGATACTAAAGCAGACACCCAGGGCAGCCACTTCTTTATTGGAGGAAATCGATACTGATGATCAGGATACGGTCCAATTAATTGGGACCAAGTTCAAGGCCCACCCAAAAGCACACGAAGCCCCTTTGGGTACAAGAAGAAGCCCCCAAGAAAGAATCGTTCTTCTTGGCCTTGGCTCTCAGCAACGAGAGACCTGCCTAACATCTGCACCAGAACAAGTAAGTCCAAAGTCATCGCACGCTATGAGATAGATGCTCCTAGCTACTATTCCGTACCAGCTCAACCCCAGCAGCCTCAGAACCGGAGAACGGCCATTGTTCCTCTGACTGAGCGGGCGCCCGAAGCTAAGTATAGGCTTTAGTAGTACTGATAGTTTAGTTGGTAGAGTTTTGTGCATGAGTATATTTGACTGTGTGTGTAAATAAATGAGCATTGATTTTGAACTTACTAACTGGTGTATCGAGTCTTTGATCAGTATTTGGTTTTGAACCTTGTGGCGGTATCGAAAGATACCTGGCGACTCTTGAGCAAACGTAATTAGAATTAAGGAAGGCAACCATATTAACCGCCATACACGGAGCCAATTAAAGAGAGAACACAATGAGTAACACCACATCCCATGAAAGAATAAAGGAATGACTTTTATCTCATGCTTGTGAGAAGACAATCTTCTAATGCCACATTGCAGAATTTTTTGTGTCATTTGCAATATTATGCGTTCATATGTCAAGGAATATGAAACACTGAACCTGTGCTATTCATGAACAAAAAGACCAGGGATCATAGAATCTCCACAGTGCAGAACGAGGCTATTCGGCCCATTGAGTCTGCACTAATCCTCCGCAAGAGCATCCTACATAGGCCCACTCCTCCGCAACCCCATCACCCCACCTAACCTGCCCGTGTTTTGGACACTAAGGGGCAATTTATCAAGGCCAATCCACCTGTAGGAGGAATCTGGAGCACCCGGAGAAAACCCACGCAGGCACAGGGAGAATATGCAAACTCCACACAGTCACCCAAGGCAGAATTGAACCCGGGTCCCTGGTGCTGCAAGGCAACAGTGCTAACCACTGTGCCACCCTCCTTTAGTTAGTCTGAAGCGAGAGAGCAAAAGAACGCAATAAAATCAAATATTCATTATTTTATTACCTCAACAAGTTTTGGGAAATCTAAGAGAGCAATGTACAAGTAATAAACTTTCACCATGGTGAGTGGTGTTGCTGATATTTATTGATGTTCCTAATATCTGGTTTTCATTGGATTTACTTTGGCTGTACAATTTGCTTTGCCTCCTGGGCTCAACTCTAGAATTTCTTTTCACATCCATGAAATAACACAAAGTAGTTTCCTCTTCATATCATTTCTTTGCAACACCAATTAGTGCAGCACATCTGAATGGGTTCATGGAGCAACAGACAATTTGGCAAAGTTTGTTCATTGTTCATGAACATGTTTCACAGCCAATGCTCACAAGCTAAGGAGTGAAATTATTCACAGCCCATTTT
This sequence comes from Scyliorhinus canicula, assembly GCF_902713615.1. NCBI lineage: Eukaryota > Metazoa > Chordata > Chondrichthyes > Carcharhiniformes > Scyliorhinidae > Scyliorhinus > Scyliorhinus canicula. The sequence continues at coordinate 260,244,732 of NC_052147.1, read as the reverse complement.
CAGACACATAACCAACTTGCATCCCATATAGAAGGCCTGAGGCTCACAGGCCTCATTTCTATCATTAGGGTCAACTGGCTGTGTCTGTTGCATCCCCGGAGGCAGCTTGCCAATTTCCTACATATAGTTTTAGGCTGCCTTCATCAGTGGTAGGATTCCTCACATAAATATTGTGCTGAGAGTGGGTGGGGGGGAGAAATGGTAGGGAGGTTGATCATGGACTCAAATACTACGTGAGTCAGGCATGCTCCTGCACCTTCCTCGCTCAGCTGAAATTATTAAAAATAAAACTTTTTGATCGTGAAGAATTGTGAGTGGAGCAGGCCCACGGTAGGATCCAGAAATAGATGCAATAGGCCCCTTGTTTATATATAGTCGTGTCCACAAAGTAAGTGCAAAGAGATCCAATTCATACACCTCATGATTACACGAATTTCTCAGAAATTCTCATGCCTGTGTCTAAATCTTTCTTTTGGTCTCATCACTCTCAATTACTGTAACCTTTTCAGGTCCTATAATCCCCCTTCAAACCCTTCATGGGCCAGCCTCTGACCTTGGATGCATCTGACCTTTTTTACCCCAATATTGGTGGCTGGGCCTTCTTACTCTGGAATTCCTTACCCCACCCCATGCCCTCCTCTTGTGTCTCCTCCTTTATGACCTCCTTAAAATTGCCAGTGGGATTTTGCGTGCATCTCCCCGCCACCCCCCCCCCCCCCCACCGTAGACTGTTTTGCGGCAGTGGGAAAAAAAATGAAAATCGTTTATTGTCACAAGTAGGCTTCAAATGAAGTTACTGTGAAAAGCCCCTAGTCGCCACATTCCGGCGCCTGTTCGGGGAGGCTGGTACGGGAATTGAACCGTGCTGCTGGCCTGCCTTGGTCTGCTTTAAAAGCAAGCGATTTAGCCCTGTGCTAAACTAGTGGTGGCAGCCGCCAGTGGCGAGACAACAATTAAAGGAAAAGGAGCGTTCAAATAGAGTCCTTTTGTTTTATCTGTTTTGTTTTTACTTCCTGTTTTATCCAAGAAAAGATTAGATAGTCATGTTTTAATTGACATTTTATTGCTTTGCCCATCATTCAAGTGACTTCCATGGTGAGAATGGGCCTCCAGACTATATAATGGTGGTAATAGGCAAAACTGACCATTTTGTGAGACATTGTGGGGCAAGAACACAAAAACATAAAAAACAAGATAAGGCCATTGACCTGCTCAAGATTGTTTTCCCCAGCCATTCTAGACCCATTCCCCAGCCTTATCTCCATAGCCCTCTAAATTAATCATTTTCAAATATATATCCAGCTCTATTTGAAACCTTCTATTAAATCCACCTCCACCACACTCACACGCTTGAAGAAGTTTCTCCTCATCTGACTCCTCGCTCTCTTGCTGACCATCCTGACCCCTAGTAACTGACATTCCAACTAATGGAAACAGAATATCCTTCTTTACCCTGTCAAAATTGTTCATAATTTTGAACATCTCAATAAAGTCACTGAATCTTCTCTGCTCCAAGGAGAACAAGCCCAATTTCTCCAATCTTTCGTTATATCTAAAATTACTCATTCCTGGTATCATTCTAGTAAATCTTCTCTGCAATCACTGGAGAGTTTTAACAACCTCCCTTAAATAATGTGCCCAGAACTGTCAACGAACCTTGTCAAAGAACTGGACACAATATTCCAAATGTGGTCTGACCAATGATTTATATCTGGAATTCCTACATTTATCACAATCTGAATGTTTTCCTCTTCTGATTGCATCGGGCATAAAGTTCATTTAGTTTACAACGTTGCTGATGTCGGATGACTATTTTGTGTTTTAGCAATTTTTTATCGTTTTTCTGTTTCATAGGTCGGGATTTTCCTGTCCCACTCCTCACATGACTGAAAATTTCTTCCTGAAGTCAACGGACCTTTGGCAGGTCCACCAAACTTTCCATCCCACCTACAACAATTCCCACCGCAGACAGGACTGGAAAATCCTGACCATTCCCTTTCTCTGGGGTATTATCGAGATAGATAGGCTCTTGATTAATAAGGGGATCAGGGGTTATGGGGAGAAGGCAGGAGAATGGGGATGAGAAAATATCAGCCATGATTGAATGGTGGAGCAGACTTGATGGGCCGAGTGGCCTAATTCTGCTCCTATGTCTTATGGTCTTATGCTTGTCGAATGAATTTCTCATAGTGTGGCTTGGTTTGGCGACCCTGTGTCAACACAGATCCTAATCTAGTTCTCGCTCTGGAGCTGGACAATTTGCACGGGTGAGGCCGAAGGGGAAGGTTCATCCCCAACTTTCTCAATAATGTCAAGGCCAAGTAATAGCTGAAGTACCTCATCTTTCTGACATGAAACTTCTTCAAGAGCATTAGCACGCTGAGCCCACATTGCAGAACACAAATGATCAACTTTACTGGTCTCCAGCTGATAGGGGTATATTTCCCTTTAATTATTCATCTGAGACAATGTTTGGTGTGGGAATAATGGAGGGAAACCCAGTTGACACTCACACCAATTTTGTTCTTTCACACCTCTCGATCGAATGAACTGCACCAATGAGAAGAGTGAGAGCAGAAAAGTCACAGGAGCAACATTTCCATCCAAGTCACCCAACATCATGCCTTGCACACATTTCAGTTCCTTCAAAACTCTGGAACCCCTACCAAATGCCAAGGTAAGTGAATTTTCACCACCAACACTCTTGCAGTTCAGGAATAAAGCCCACCATCACTCTCTGAGAACAATTGGGACGAATCAATATGAACAGCTTTACCAACATCTGAAAGCAAATAAGACAAATAGAATATGGACCAAAATTTATCCCTGAATAAATACTTCAAGTTTTTCCATCTGCAACTCTCACTTGAGTCAACTCAAAATCTACAATAGAACATGGTGATACATTACATCTATTATCTAAATGCAAATTAATTTTCAAATTCAATTTGCGCATAATACGTTATAAAACCTCGGGTATTATGAGCTATATAATGTTACTCTTTTTGCAGAGTATCCTCTATTTAGGCAACTAAGTATAAAAAGTACACAATGGCCCAGATATTTCAGTGTCTGGATCATTGGAGGCCATGGGTATAGTTACAGGAGCAACGTTTCCATCCAAGGAGTGCCTGAAAAATGACAAAGCGTCATTTTCGGCATGCAAATCGGTGCAAATCACATCAGCCCTGGCAGCGCGATCTGAATCACAATCTTCAGCCACTTTGAAAAATAATGGGCGCGATTCTCCGCCCCCCACGCCGGGTGGGAGAATAGCGGGAGGGTCTCCCGACATTTTTCACGCCCTCCCGCTATTCTCCTCCCCCCACCCCCCACACCCGACCCATGCCACGAATAGCCGCTCGCCTTTTTTTACGGCGAGCAGCGATTCCCCGAGGCCGATGGGCAGAGCGGCTGGGCTTTCACGCCCGTTTCAACACAGCAGCAAAAACACCTGCTCGCTGCCGTCGTGAAACGGACGGCAGATGCCCGCTTGGGGCATCTGGGGGCCCAATTGGCACGGCAGTACCACGGCCGTGCCAAGGGGGGCATAGGCCCGCGATCGGTGCCCACCCATCGCGGGCCGTGCATCCGTAACGGACGCACTCTTTTCCCTCCACCGCCCCGCAAGATCAAGCCGCCACGTCTTGCAGGGTGGCTGAGGGAAAAGACGCCAACTGCGCATGTGCGCGTTGCTTTGTCCAACCTGCGCATGCGCGGATGACGTTATCGGCCGCGTCAGCCGGCGTGACGCTTGATGTCGTGACGCTTGACGACCGTCGTCAAGGCCGCGCCGCCGTGACGCACGGGGCCGCGCTCCTAGCCCCGCCCGGGGGGAAGAATCGGCCCCGGAAATGGCCGTGAAGGCTGCCGTGGGTCACGGCCTGTCCCACGGCAGCTTTTACAATTCTCTGCATTTGCGGAGAATCTCGCCCAATGTTTTCCCCTCATGTAAAACGCTCCTCAAAGCGTCTGATACGCCCACCCCAGGGGTCATCGAAGCACTTTAATTCAGGGAGTGCTGCCTTTAAATGACTCCACAGTAGTTTGTATTTGAACTTTGAGTACCCAATTCTCTTTTTTTACAATTAAGGGCCAATTTAACATGGCCAATTGACCTACCTGGCATATCTTTTTCGGTTGTGGGGGTGAAACCCACGCAGACACAGGGAGAATGTGCAAACTCCACACGGGCAATGACCCGGGGCCGTGCCCGAACCCGGATCCTTGAACGTTGGATTTGTTTATTATCACATGTACCGAAGTACAGTGAAAAGTATTGTTCTGCGTGCAGCTCAAACAAATCATTTAATACATGAAAAGAAAAGAAAATACATAATAGGGTAACACAAGGCATCGGATGATGCATACAGGAACGTAGTATTAATCAGGTCAGTCCATAAGAGGATCGTTCAGGAGTCTGGTAACAGTGGGGTAGAAGCTGTTGTTGAATTTGTTTGTGCGTGTTTTCAGACTTTTATATCCCCCTCCCGATGGGAGAAGTTGGAACAGTAAGTAAGCCGGGTGGGAGGGGCCTTTCATTATGCTGTCTGCTTTCCCAAGGCAGTGGGAGGTGTTGACAGAGTCAATGGATGGGAAGCAGGTTTGTGTGATGGACTGGGCGGTGTTCACGACTCTCTGAAGTTTCCTTAGGTCTTGAGCTGAGCAGTTGCCATACCAGCCGGTGATGCAGCCAGATAGGATGTTTTCTATAGTGCACCTGTAAACGTTGGCACCGTGAGACAATAGTGCTAACCACTGGGCCACTGTGCTGCCCTTTGTCTCCACAGCATTTGCTCACATTTAAGCCAAGAAGATGGCATCTAGAAGACCAGCTCCCAGATTTTCGGAGGGGGCCCTGACTCAATTGCTAGATGCCGTTTAGGAGGGACGGGCCCCAATTTACCCACGGGTTGGCAGGACGCCCTCCAGTAAGATTACCAATCCCGCCTGGGAGACGGTAGCAGCACTGGTCAGTGCCAGCAGCTAGGTAAAGGGGACGGGTGGGCACTGTCGGAAAAAGATGAATGACCTACCACGATCCGCAAGGGTAAGGGCACTCTATCTCCCCTTGGCACTCCATTCTCCGTTCTGCTCACATACCCCCACTTCGTAGGTTCTCAGCACCGACCTCCCACCAGCATCCTCAAACAACCCCCGGCACTCCTCATCAGAACCCCTCCCAGCTTAAGTGCAATGGCCACACGTGCCAGTTGTCATCAACCTCTGACCCCCCAGGTTAATAGGGCTGTTAAGAAGGCATATGGTGTGCTAGCCTTTATAAGCAGGGGGATTGAGTTTCGGAACCACAAGGTCATGCTGCAGCTGTACATAACTCTGGTGCGGCCGCACCTGGAGTACTGCGTGCAGTTCTGGTCACCACATTATAGGAAGGATGTGGAAGCTTTGGAAAGGGTTCAGAGGAGATTTACTAGGATGTTGCCTGGTATGGAGGGAAGGTCTTACAAGGAAAGGCTCAGGGAATTGAGGTTGTTTTCGTTAGAGAGAAGGCTGAGAGGTGACTTAATAGAGACATATAAGATAATCAGAGGGTTAGATAGGGTGGACAGTGAGAGTCTTTTTCCTCGGATGGTGATGACCAACACGAGGGGACATAGCTTTAAATTGAGGGGTGATAGATATAGGACAGATGTCAGAGGCAGTTTCTTTACTCAGAGAGTAGTAGGGGTGTGGAACGCCCTGCCTGCAACAGTAGTAGACTCGCCAACTTTAAGGGCATTTAAGTGGTCACTGGATAGACATATGGATGAAAATGGAATAGTGTAGGTCAGATAGGCTTCAGATGGTTTCACAGGTCGGCGCAACATCGAGGGCCGAAGGGCCCGTACTGCGCTGTAGTGTTCTATATTCTATGTCCGGCTCACATTATTCTCTTTTGTGTTCCTGCAGGAAAAGATGCAACTGCAGAGAGAGAGAGAGAAGACGGGCGATGGAATGCCTGAATGAAGGATCTTGATCCAGATGGTCAGTCTCAAGTGAGTTTTCTGTTGTCCAAATCCTTGACCAAGTCATGTACTGAAACTATGGACCTTGCCTTGCAGGACATCAACCTAAGAGCCTGGCCCATCCACCAGCAGTGGCCCTCGGCCTCCCTTGGCACAACCTCAGAGGACATTTCCGAGGAGAACACAGATGATGCATTACAACTATCACCCGCACCATTCACTATCACAGAGATAAGCACCCCATTGGGAAAATTTACAGACAGGCCCCTGGGTCACTATCTGGTCAGCACCACACTGCTTCTGAAGTACATCAGGTGGAGACAGGAAAGTCCAAGGAAATGGGCTACTGGATCACAGGACACAGCTGTGCCCCAGCCAAGGGCTGGTTTAGCACACTGGGCTAAATAGCTGGCTTTTATAGCAGACCAAGGCAGGCCAGCAGCACGGTTCAATTCCCGTACCAGCCTCCCCGAACAGGCGCCGGAATGTGGCGACTAGGGGCTTTTCACAGTAACTTAATTGAAGCCTACTTGTGACAATAAGCGATTTTCATTTCATTTCATGTATTTTCTTTTCATGTACTGAATGATATGTCTGAACTTTTCGCAGAACAATACTTTTCACTGTACCTCGGTACATGTGACAATAAACAAATGCAATCCAATAGACAAGACTAAGTTCTTGTTCAGGCTGCATTATCCCAAGATCTCATTACTGTCAGGCTTTTACACTGGGACTGCCACTTGATGAATTTTAAATGCTTGCCACTCCCCACACCCCCAGGGCTAGTCATCATCCTGCCTTATGTTTAGGGGTCTCATCCAACTAGCCTATTAGGCTAGCCCCCTCAGTCACATCACACCCTTCCCCCCACCTCATGAGCCCCACACCTCCCAGGCCACTAACAGCTGTGTAACCCAGTGCTCATTATCATTTCCTGACAACACAGCTCGCTGACTGGCACAGCGCCCTGAGAACATTTTAAACTACACAGCCTGCAGGCTTCAGGTAAACTGACAGCAGCCACAACCCCCAACCTGGAGGAGGCCCTCAACCTCACTTCCCCCTCGCTCCCCCCCTACAAAGCTGGCCAGGTGGATCTATCCCCTTGTATGCCCTGGTACAAGGTGTAGAAGGGGCTCACCTCCTTCCTGCCTCTAGGAGTTCAGACCACCTGTTTCTCATTTTTCAGAACCAGTAGTAATTTGCGCCAGCGTGACATCACGCTGGTGTGAGGGAAGATTCAATGAGGTCTGAAGATTGATGCTAAAAAGGTTCAATTCATTCAAATCACCTTTATGCCCTTACTGGGAGAGAACCTTGTTGCGTCATCAGGGAGGACCGGGAACATCGTGGTCCGAAATCTTGTTGGAGCAAATCCTATTTTTGCCCTCTTGTGATATTTTGTGGCAATTATGGGATTTGCACCCACAGCTAATGGACCTGCAGAATAGTGCCCCCACATGTACCACCCAAGATATGCATCGGAGCCCCGCGGGCACCCTGACACGCTGAGATCTGTGGAAATTGTCCGGGAAGTTTGAGCTGCCAAATGTGCGACCGCTCACTCCATGGCCACCACCGGAAGTCGGAAGTTTGAACTTTTGATGGGCAATTCCTCTGCTCCCTCGGACACTCCGTAAATGTCTCTGGAAATGAGCTGGAGGCCAGAAACACAGGTGCCAACTATCCTGCCCACCCCATAATCCCAGCAAAGAGCAGCGATCAAATATATGACACAGAAACATCAACCAACACCTTCAGCCAATGTCAGAATGATGTCCACATGTTTGAATCATCACACTTGGAGAGATTACTCCTGCATTGCTAGATCTTCCCGAAGCATTCAGTGAGCTTTGGAACTGCAAAGTTTGATAAACAAAATTAATCAATAAACTTTGCCGAGTCCTTTGGTATCTGCTGTAGGTCTAAGCTGTCACAACACTGGAATATGGAGCATGTAGCTCTTGGATGTTCTGGGAGCTGAGCCAAACCAAGGTCCTCCTGTTTAGAGGATAGTGTGGTGTTGCCTTTAATCATGTCATTTTCCTGATAAAAATAACACAGCCTAAAATAAAATGTAAATAACGGTGACATCAATTAGCATTTTTGCCATCATCCAGTTCTGCAAGAATAACATTACTGTCAATTTCCAGCAAGGGCTGTAGTTCGACACAGACTGCGACTCAGCAGCCATGTGCCGCTGCGATTCACTTTCTCCGCCGACAGTGCACCCCCGCCCGGTGGCATGGGGTGGCTTCAATGGGAAATCCCATTGACAAGCGGTGGGAGAATAGAATGCTGTTGCCAACGAGCAGCACACCGCCGAGAAACATGCGGCTGGGGGACGGGAGAATCCCGCCCATGATCTTTGTGATTCTGTGGGTACCCCATGTTAACTGTTGACGTGTCTATACATATATTGCATATTTTCAAAACTTAAATAATATAATGCTTTACTAAGTTAAACTCAAATATACTGGGAAGTGCTCACACATATGTAGGGCCGAGAGAGGGGGAAATGGGATCCAATTTTAACCCATCCCTCCCAACAGGAATGAGAGACTGCATAGTGAAAATTGCATTCAAAACTTGCAGTCCCTTTCCTCCCCTTTGCAACTTTAAAACAGTGGTCATAGTGCAATGTCTGACTCTGGTATGGGTTTCGTGGATATCTGAATATTTCAGGTCTTATGTTGTCTCATGGACCCCAATAATATTATAGCTCCAGGATGTCCCACTCAAGAAAACCTGCCAGGGAAGAAGCAGAGGCCGTGAAATGCAGGTTTGAAAGTTATTTGTGTGGACTGAGAAGAAGCAGATACCTTCCCCTTCACCCCCAACCTTGGGCATGATGTACCTGAGTACAAGTGGGCAGCCTGACCTTCACCTGCTGGAAGCCAACCTATAGGAACATGGGACATAGGAGCAGGAGTTGGCCATTTAACCCTTCAAACCAGCGCTGTGATTCAATACGAAGACTGATCTGGTTGTGCACTCAACTCCACTTTTCTGTTTGTCCCCCCATTACTCTTTACTCTCCTGTTTATCAAAACCTTAACTCTGCCTTGAATAAATGCAATAAACCAGCCGTCAATACTTTCTGGGAAAGGGACACAGACTAACAACCTGCTGAGAGAAATATATTTTTCCTTGTTTCAATCTTGAAAGGAAGATCTCTTCTTCTTAAACTGTGTCCCCCTCATTCGCGTCTCCTCCACAAGAGGAAACATCCTCTCAGCATCCATCCCATCAAGTTCCCTCAGGATATTATGGGCGGGATTCTCAGTCCTGCGGAGTCAGCAAATAGGCTTTCCCATTGTGGCCACCGCCACGCCGTCTGAAATCCGCGGCCGTGAATGGTGCTGCTGGCGAATGGATGATCAAGCTAATGGAGAATCCAGCCCTATGTGTTTAAATAAGCTCACCTTATTTCTAAATTCCAATGCATATAGAATCGCGGAACCATAGAATCCCTGCAGTGCAGAAGGAGGCCATTCAGCCCATCAAGTCTGCACTGACCCTCTGAAAGAGCATCCCACCCCCCCCCCCCCCCCCCGCCCTATCCCCGTAACCCCACTTAACCTGCACACTAAGAGGTAATTTAGTATGGCCAATCCACCTAACCAGCACATCCTTGGACTGTGGGAGGAAACTGGAGCACCGGAAGAAACCCACGCAGACATGGGGAGAACGTGCAAACTTCACACAGACAATCACCCAAGGCCAATATTGAACCTGGGTCCCTGGCACTATGAGGCAGCAGTGCCATCCACTGTGTCGCCCATAATATATGCCCAACTTGTTCAAAGATTAGCCCCTCATCTGAGGAATGAGATGTGTGAACCTTTTCTGAACTGCTTCTAAAGCAATTGGGCGGAATTCTCTGGCTTCAAGGCCCGGCGCGCCAAAAATGATGCCGCGGCGGAGCATAATGACGTCAGCTGCGCATGCGCGGGTTGGACAGCTCAAACCCGCGCATGCGCGGTTGCCGTCTTTCCCCTCAGCTGCCCCGCAAGACGTGGCGGCTTGATCTTGCGGGGCGGCGGAGGGGAAAGAGTGCGTCCCCTTGAGACGCCAGCCCGACGATCAGCGCGCACCGATCGCGGGTCAGTCCCCTCCCGAGCACGGTCGTGGTGCTCGATCCCCGATCCGCCCCCCCAAGGCCCCACACTTACCAGGCACGCCATGTTCACGACGGCAGTGACTAGGTGTGGTTGTCGCCGTTGTGAACAGGTCGGGAACGGCAGGCCGCTCGGCCCATCCGGGTCAGTGAATCGCAGGCCGCCGTAAAAAACGGCGGCCCAGGTTTCTCCGAGCGGCGTGTCGGAAAACCGGACACGCCAGGCGCGATTCTCCGCTGCCTACGACGGGTCGGAGAATAGCGGGAGGGCATCCCTGACATTTTTCACGCCCTCCCGCTATTCTCCCCCCCCCCCCCCTACGGCCGCCCCACGACACGAATCGCTGCTCGCGTTTTTTACGGCGAACAGCGATTCTCCGCAGGCCGATGGGCCGAGTTCCCAGGCCTTTACGGCCGTTTTTACGGCAGCAAACACACCTGTTTGCTGCCATCGTAAAAACGGCCGCAACATGCCCGTTCTGGGCATCCAGGGCCCCGATTGGCACGGCCGTACCACAGCCGTGCCAAGGGGGGCATGGGCCCGCGATCGGTGCCCACCAATCGCAGACGCACTCTTTCTCCCTCCGCCGCCCCGCAGGATCAGTCCGCGGGGCGGCCGAGGGAGATGACGGCCCCGTGCATGCGCGGGTTGGAGCCGTCCAACCCGCGCGCGGCTGACGCCATCGTGCGCGTCAGCCGGCGTGACGCTTGGCGCGCGGACTTAGAAACGGTCGCTAAGTCCGCGATGCCGTGCTTCACGGGACCCCGCTGCTAGCCCTGCCCAGGGCGGAGAATTGGGTCCCGGGAGGGGGCGCGGAGGCTGCCGTGAAACACGGCCAGTTTCATGGCAGCCTTTACGATTTGCCGCATTTGCGGAAAATCGCGCCCGCCATTTTGGGGGGAGTGGGAGAATAGCGGGAGGTGCGGGAGCTGACCTCCCGCTATTCTCCCACCCATCGTTGTTGCGGAGAAACGTGGTCATTATATTTTGTCAAACAAGGAGATCAAAACTGTACACATTATTCCAAATGTGGTCTGCATGGCCCTGTACAGAATATTCATTTTAAGGTACCACCATTATTGTTTATTCTTCCAGAAAGAACCAAATGGTGCATATTTATACACATATAACATCTGGACCAGCTTTGATTCAGATTTCCGCTGTAATTACGCACAGCTCATGATCAGTTCACTTCTAAAATGGGATGCAAACTGCTGGTGCTGCGGTATCCTAGAGCTAGAGGCCTGACCAGTGATACTCAATTAATGCTGGCAGCCTGCCAGCTATATACCAATGCAACCTGGAGCAGAATTTTCTGGACCCTCCCGGAGGCAGAATTTTCCGGTCCTACTGAAGCCAATGGACATCTGAACAGAGTCCCGCATTTCACGTTCCCAGCCCCACTGCGACAGAGGCGGTAAAATTCAGTCCCTGGTCGTCAAACATGACCAGTTCTCTTGTGCACTGGACAGTCGCCTGGGCACCTCTGGAGGAGGGAGTAGTTTATCCTCGGGACTGACCCCATCATACAGGCAAGCAACAAGCAGCAGCAGTTAGTGACACTGCTAGCAACTACTGACACAATTAAATCAAATAGTACTGTACTCAATCCTGAGGAAGTCTAATCAATAACTCTGTCAAGACAGATCAACAATAACGTTGTCCACCCATTTATCATCTCGAAGAGTTCTAAACTTTCTTCATTTATCAACCTCCAAGCATGTGGTAATCAATTAGATTTACAGAAAGAAGTTAAGCGCTTTCATATTTTTTTTTGGTCACCTTGCAAAGGATGTGCTGTTTTGTTTCGACCCCATCTACCGATCTCACTTGTACCGCTGCCAGCCTGGATGATGCCCTTTCCCTAATCCCTGCTCTATAGCCAGTATCTGACAAGTGAATAAGTCTCTTCCAACATTCCCTCACTCTCCTTGAGGAGGACCCGGCCGTACTCTGTACCTCATTCCGCGCCTGAAATCTGAAGGCATCACAGGGTAATAGTGGACAGGGACCCCAGAAAAATTATTTCCTCCTTCCAGTGGGGGAGTCTCTCACAACCGAACATAACCTTTAAATTAGAGCTAGATCATTCAGGGGGATGTCAAGAAGAACTTCTTCATACAAAGGGTAGTGGAAATCTCACACTCCCGATCACCCCACAAAGAGCTTGAATCTGGGGGTCAATTGAAAATTCCAAAAGTGAAATAAACAGATTTTTGTTAAGCAATGAAATAGGAACAAGGAGCCATGAGAGTTAAATGAGATGCACATCAGCCTGATCAAGTTGAAGGTGGAACAGGCTGCTCAAGAGAATATAGGAACATAGGAGCAGACCTAAACCATTCAGGCCATCGAGTCTGCTCCATCATTCAAACAGATCACAGCTGATCACCTCGCTCTAAGCCACTTTTCTTCACGGTACCCCTATCCCTTGCTGTCATTAGGGGCTGAATGGCCTACTCCTGCTCTTATGGTCCTATCCTCTCATTCTGGTACTCAGCCCATCTGAGGCCATTTGCTTACAGTGTGCACATTATTGAACTTAATCTATTCTTTGGAAAGCAGGAAACAACCAGTGCCTTTCATGGCCTCAGGACATCCCAAAGCATTTTGCAGGCAATACTGGAAGCACAGTCATAGTCGCGATGCAGAGGAACTTGACAGCCAACATAGTAAGATCCTACAGACAGCAGTGACCAGATAATGGTGTCAAATTGGATAGCCCGTGATAGACGGTTCAAGGGTCACTGAGCAAAGTTAACCTGTGCCCCATTTGGGGAGGCAGTGGCGTGGTGGTATTGTCACTGGACTGGTAAACCAGAGACCCAGAGTAATGTTCTGGGGACCCAGGTTCAAATCCCGCCACTGCAGATGGTGAAATTTGAATTCAATAAAAATCTGGAATTAAAAGTCGAATCATAGAATCATGGAATTTACAGTGCAGAAGGAGGCCATTCGGCCCATCCCGTCTGCACTGGCCCTTGGAAAGAGCGTCCTACTTACACCCACGCCTCTGCTCTATCCGTCTAATGATAACCATGAAACCATTGTCGATTGTTGTAAAAACCCACCTGGTTCATGAATGTCCTTTAGGGAAGGAAATCTGCCGTCCTTACCTGGTCTGGCCTACATGTGATTCCAGATCCACAGCAATGTGGTTGAGCTTAACTGCCCCCTCAAGGGCAAATAGGGACAGGCACTAAATGCTGGCACAGCCTGCGATGCCTACGTCCCATGAACAAAAAGAAAAAATCCTTTCGATGTCAGCAATATACACATTTTGAACTATTACATGTTAGATGCATGGGGCAAATCACTAAATACTGTTGAATGACTGCACACCTCAGCATGTTTGTGTAAGGTTTGCTCCACTTAAAGGTGCAGGAGCAAAGTACTGTGGGTTCCACAACTGTGGTGGCAAACTGGAAAATGCTGGAAATACTCTGCAGGTCAGACAGCAGCTCATAAAGCTAGCCTGCAAATCTTAAAGCCCGCACTCATCTCTGAAAGAGAAGGTGCATTCTGGCTGAAGCAGGTGCAGGAAGTGGCTCGGGAAGGCATCCTGGGTAGGAAAAGAATGGCAAATGGCACAACACAGCAGAGAATATGCTCCAAGGTTATCAGAAGTAACTCTGGGAGCCTTGATATAGATGATGCAAAAGAGGCACATAGGGGGCCAGGTGGCCCTCTGGATAACCCCTCAGAAGGTATTCATTGGAATCAGATAGGTGGCAGCATGATCATTGCAATCTACTATTCCCGCGTATTTGGATGCAGTGCAATCTTTTATAATGGGGCCTTGGTTTAGCTTCCCATCTGACGGTGCAGCTATCTCTTAGCACTGGACTGTCGGCCTCTATTATGTGCTAATTTAACCCTCTGGACGAGGTCTCAAACAAATAATGACGTTTTGATTCATGGGGCGAGACTGTCAACCCAGAGCCACATCTGACTCCCTATTTGTTATACATTCTTGGGATGTGGACTTCACTGGCAAAGCCAGCATTTATCACCCATCGCTAATTGCCCTTGAGAAGGTGGCGGTGAGCCACCTTCTTGACCTGCTGCAGTCTATGTGGTGTAGGCACACCCACTGCGCTGTTAGGGAAGGAGTTCCAGGATTTTGACCCAGTGACAGTGATGGAAAGGCAATATATTTCCAAGTCAGGGTGGCTTGGGGGGGGAACCTCCAGGTGGTGATGTTCTACATGCATCCGCTACCCTAATTGTTCTCGATGGTAGTGGTCCTGGGTTTGGAAGATTTGGTGAGTTCCTGCAGTGCATCTGCTCAAAGACGAAATGGTTTCAAAGCAGTTTGCTTGATGGAGGGACGCGGATGTGTGCGACAGCTTCAATTCCAACAAAACAGGACAGCGAACAAATGTAAACAATATATCATCACATTTTTCATGTGCGGACAAATTGCCCTTCAGAAAGACAAAGAAAATTGATTAAATTCACACACGGAGCGAGGTTATTTTTATGTTTAAAAAAAAAAAAAATCCCTGGTTTCAAGAAGAGACAGGAAGATCAATGAAGCAATATAGGAGCACTTGCCCCTTAAAAGGGCCAGTCAGATCCAATCTATATAGTGCTTGTCATGGCTGGGTAACTTGGGAAACCTTAAAGGCAGGCTCCAGTTACAGCAGCTATAATTCTGGAGAAATCGAGTTTGTTCCATTTTTTTTGCACTTGCTAGCTGGGGTGTGAAGGTGGAGGATCAGCTTCAATAATGATAGAGCAACATAAATTGAGATAAAATCACAACGGGTTGTCATATAACCCTCCAACTGTGTCACTGCTTGTTATGCATTTTTAAGATCCAATTTCAAGCATGCTTGACAAACAAAAAAAATTGCACTTGGAGCAATTATAAATAATATTCAGTAACCAAAAGAGGTTTTGTTCCCACGAGTCATAACTATTTCCAATAATACACAGGCAGAAAAGGATTCGTACTAATATCAAGCCAACTGGCCATTCTTTCACTAATCTGTGGAAACTTTCATATGATGCCTATGAATATAAACTAATGTTTATATTAAGTCAGACATTTATCCGATGCGGCCTTGGCAAAAACAGCCAGTGGATACATGACCCTAAAAAAATAAACCTTAGAATAAGCATTATTTTTACTTCAAGGAATGTTGGATTCATCTGACATTCACCACCTTCATTACTGTAGATTGGGGCTTAGCTTTTTGTCTTTATAACTGGAGCCTTAAGATGCTGCTTAACAGAAGTCCATCTAAAAAGATAATTTTGTTTGAGTGTCCTATCCTTGAAATATAAATGAGTTCTTCCACACATTGTAAAATCAAAGAGTTTAATATTTTTCGAACTTCCTTCCAAAACTATTTCCACGAAAACCGATTGCATCAACATGGCTTCTGTGGAATTAGAAAGCAGCTGCCAAAAGGAGATTAGACCTTTTTTGAACAATTAAATATTTCATAATTCCAAATGATCAAAACGTGAGGAAGAAATGAATTGCCATCAAACGCAAGATTAAAGCTTTTCTTTTTTCGTGTGGCCGTGATTCCTATCTAGTCTGCTGAAAAACAGGCTAAAAAAGTTCTGAAATTATGAAACATTTTTAACTCATTCTAGGGATGTGAGCATGGCAGGTATTTATTCCAGCCCTTAGTTGCCTTCAATGAAGGTCACTTCAGATGCTAGTTAAGCATCAACCACATTGGTGATGCAAATTGGTTAGATTTGAGTAAGGTTATCTAAGGATGTTAGTGAACTAGTTGGGTTACTGCAACATTTGTTACACAGTTTCCATTTACTCCAGGTTGGCTTGTTATTATCCTTCTTCTGAGTTGATGTGTGTGCCCTTATGGTGTGATTATTTCAGGGTCAATGGTTAGCACTGCTGCCTCGCAGTACCAGGGACCCGGGTTTCCATTCCAGCCTTGGGTGACTGTAGAGTTTGCATGTTCCCCTTGTATCTGTGTGGGTTTCCAAAGCTGTGCAAGTTAGGTAGATTGACCACTAAATTGCACCTGAGTGTCCATTGATGTGCAGGTCAGGTGGATTTATGGGGATAGGTGCGGTGATATGATTTGCATAGCTGTCTGCCATTGGGGCAGAACACCGGCTTACCATTGGCCCTGGTCGGTCATCTGCCTCTCGACCGATTGGTTGAGACCAGTCATGTGACAGCTCTCCGATTGGTCGAGAGGCTGAATTAATCACGCCTCCTTGCCGAGGTATAAATAGTCAAACACCCGGCGGTCGTCCATTTTATTGTAGACAACCGCAGGGCTAAGTTCTAGTTTATTAAAGGCTAACTTTTGTAAAGCAACTCGTCTCTCGTGCAATTGATGGCTCATCAATATGGCAAGAGAGTCAGACTCGGTCAGGTACTCTTTCAGAGGGTCCATAAGACCATAAGACATAGGAGCAGAATTAGGCCACTCAGCCCATTGAGTATGCTCTGCCTTCAATCATGGCTGATATTTTTCTCATCCCCGTTCTCCTGCCTTTTCCCCATAACCACTGATCCCCTTATTAATGATGTGGAGATGCCGGCGTTGGACTGGGGTGAGCATAGTAAGAAGTCTTCCAACACCAGGTTAAAGTCCAACATGCTTGTTTCAAACACTAGGTTTCGGAGCACTGCTCCTTCCTCAGGTGGAGCCTAACCCTAACCCCTTATTAATCACAACCTATCTATCTTTGTCTTAAAGACACTCAGTATTTGGCCTCCACAACCTTCTGTGGCAAAGTGTTCCACAGATTCATCACCCTTTGGCAGAAGAAATTCCTCCTCATCTCTGTTTTAAAGGATCGTCACTTTAGTCTGAGTCGGTGCAGGCTCGATGGACTGATTGGCCTCCTTCTGCACTGTCGTGATTCTATGGATATATTGTTCGGATTCAATATATTTCTGGTTACAGTGCATTTTGGTCCATGGCTGCAGTATGGATTTGAGCTAACCAGAGTCCTGTTTTCATTTACTGAGTCCTGCATGGCTGGCACCACAATATTTCTGTTCAGAAGAATGTTCTGCACCTGTTTCTTTCCATAAGATGCCAAACAGGAGCAGTGGGATGCTATGCATTCCTGTTGAGCTTCTCTTTGGAGTTAGTTTAACCCTGGAGATACTATTGAGATTCTAAGCCATAACCACAGCTTAGACAATATCTTTGCGGCTTCCTCATAGGTCCAGGAATGGGGCGATAATTTCTAATCCTAGATTCAAACACTGAAGTATTGACATAGGTTGAGTTTATCTGGCCTCCCCGTGGTATGTTTCTCAGCGGCAGAAGGTGGTCTGGCATTGGCCGACGTGGGATCTTCTGGTCCTGTTGCTATCAGTTGGATTCATCATTGAATCCACCTCATGCCACAGAGACACCACAGCAGGGATATGCCATTGGTGGAACTGAAATATCCCACCGACATGAACAGCTGGAAGATCTCACCCATAGTCTATTCCTGCTTGAATCGTATATACCTCATGAAAATGTCCACAAGTCGTATTTTCAGCTGATGCAGCTATTCAACAACAATGACAATAGCATGCATTAATATTATAGATCATATAATTTACAGTGCAGAAGGAGGCCATTCGGCCCATCGAGTGCACCAGCTCTTGGAAAGAGCACCCTACCTGAGATCAACACCTCCACCCTATTCCCATAACCCAGTAACCCCACCCAACACTAAGAGCAATTTTTGGACGCTAAGGGCAATTTAGCATGGCCAATCCAACTAACCTGCACATCTTTGGACTGTGGGAGGAAACCGGAGCACCCGGAGGAAACCCACGCACACACGGGGAGGATGTGCAGACTCCGCACAGACAGTGACCCAAGCCGGAATCGAACCTGGGACCCTGGAGCTGTGAAGCAATTGTGCTATCCACAATGCTACCATACTGCTCCACAATGCTACTGTGCTGCTCCACAATGCTACCGTGCTGCTCCGGTATGTAGCATCTACACCCACTTACTGGTGCGGCGTGCCCCTGTCGGGAGCGAAATCCTCCGTCTCGGCAGCCAGCCAATGGGATTTCCCATTGTGGGCATCCCATGCCGTCGGCAAAATCCACGGGCCTGAGTGTGTTGCTGGTGAAACGGAGAATCCCACCAATAGAGAATCCAGCCCAAGGTGTTTCACAGGAGTGTAATCAACAAAATCTGACACTGAGCCTCATAGGAGATGGGGGCGTTGAGCAAAGGCTTGGTCAAGCTATAGGTTTTAAGGAGCATCATAAAGGGGGCATAAGAGGTCGAGAAGCAGAAAAGTTTAGGGATGAACATCAGAGGAGGTACAACTAAGAATGGTGGAGTGGTGAAAATGAGAGGAGTACAGATATCTCAGAAGGCCCGAGGACTGGAACAGGTTACAGGTATCGGGAGGGGACAGGCATGGAGGGTTTTGAAAACAAAGTTGAGAATTTTCAGATCGATGCATTACTCAATTTTGGAGTCAATGGAGGTCAGTGGGCAGAGGGGCGGTGAATGAACAAAACTCTAGGTGAGTTAGGACACAAGCAGCAGAGATTTGGATGACGTTAAATGTGTGGTGGATAAAATAGTCCAGTCTCGAGGGAGCAAAGATGTAACTGAGCATTTCAGCAGCGGATGAGCTGAGGTTGGTTGCAGAGTCAGGCAATGTTGCAGAGGTGGAGGTGGGCATTGTTGAGAAAACAGCCTGATAGTACAGACTTGTGACACAAGGAGAACGACATCCATACTTTGTGCCTTTGGTACTTCCAAGTTTGATATTTTGAACACGGGTGATGTAGAGACAAAAAAAAATTTATTCTGAGAATTGGTGCACATTGGTAAATCAGCAAAACAGCTAATAGGGCTGTGATTACCACTTTCTGGAAGAATACTTTTCTGCTCACCTCAGTCCTAAATGGTCGACAGCTGCAGGATACAGCCGTATCCTCAGATTGTGACCCTGATTCTGGACTCCCCACCATCGGGAACATCCTTCCTGCATCTACCTGTCCAGTCCTGTTAGAATTTTATAGGTTTGTATGAGATCAACCCTCATTCGTCTGAACTCCAGCGAATATAATCCTAGCCGACTCAATCTCTCCTCGCACGTCAGTCCTGCCCTCCCAGGAATCAGTCTGGTAAACCTTTGCTGTGTAGTGCTACTGTCACAGGACTAGTAATCCAGAGACCCAGGGTACTGTTCTGGGGACTTGCATTCTAATCAGACCATGGCAGGTGGTGAAATTTGAATTTAATAAAAGTCTAATGATGACCATGAAACCATTGTCGATTGTTACAAAAATCCATCTTGTTCATTAATGTCCTATAGGGAAGGAAATCTGCCGTCCTTACCTGGTCTTGCCTACATCTGACTCCAGAACCACAGCAATGTGATTAACTTTTAAATGCCCTCAATAAAGGGCAATAAATGATGTCCCAGCCAGCAACCCCCAGATCCCCCCCAAAAAATCCATTTTTTTAAATCACCACTGTAGTTTGGGTTTTTATTTCAACCCCTACTCATGCTTTTTTGCCCCTTGGTGTTTCCCAGCTTTACACATACACATTCAACATTGTCAATACTTTTCCTCACTATTGCATTCATTTAATCTTTACCCAGTAATGCACCACCTTTTTCTTAAAGTCTGTCCTTCCTAAAGACAGAATACCCCTAGATGTTCAGTCCTCAGTCTTGGTCACCCTGCAGCGGGGCCCCCATAATCCTGACTATACCCGTTTACATCTATTTGTGCGATTAATTCATTAACCGCAATACTGTACACAATATCTGATAAGAAAGAAAAACACTTTGGTTAAAATTGTTTGAAGATTACATTTTTTGATTCACGTTCGTCATTTTGTAAGGAAATTAATCTTCATAGGACCACATCATGTGCGAGATGAAAGCAGATAGAGACTTGTTTTTCCTGTTAAACGTTCAGAATAGAGGAAACAAGATGAAGACTGGACTGAGATTGCAAGTCAAACATGAATGATTGAGCAATTTGCAAATCCCTGTGTCCTAACATTGCAATGCACAATCCTAGCCTGTTTTATTTATTTCAAAGCTACAGGCCTGGGTTAGGGCCTAATGGAGTGGAAGCACTCATTGCAAAATCAAACGTAATTTATTCACGATATCCTGTCCAATAATGAATGAAATGAAATGAAATTTGCTTATTGTCACGAGTAGGCTTCAATTAAGTTACTGTGAAAAGCCCCTAGTCGCCACATTCCGGCGCCTGTCCGGGGAGGCTGATACGGGAATCGAACCGTGCTGCTGGCCTGCTTGGTCTGCTTTAAAAGCCAGCGATTTAGCCCAGTGAGCTAAATAATTTGAATGAGCAAGAAATCTTGCGCAACTTGAGCTCAAATTTGTAAAATATGCTTCTGCATCCTCTTGGAGCTATTGGGGTGGGGTAGGGTGGTGGAAATCTATCCTTCACAGCTTTGAGTAAAGTTTTACTCCTGCTAGCACTGCATTTCCTTTTGTGGACTGAACTTGTGCCACGCAGTTATTGTAGCATCTCACAACTTCTGGCAAGTCAAACAGTCCAATTAATTTGACTCCCATTATTTTGGTGCATTTTTTAGGAAATATTTTGATCAGAAACAGAAAACCAGGTTGTTGATCAATTTTCTTCTCATGTCATCACATTCACAGAACTAGCATTTTCCAATCCAGATTTAGCTACCTCTCTCATTTCCTCACCCTCCTTCTGGGTGGTAGATGAATGTTGCGCAGTGTGAGGATACACTTGTAAAACCTTGTCCGTTCTGAGTTTCTTTTCTAATTCCTGTCCTAATGGCTGCCTTTAATCTAGTCTTCTTGTTAGCTGCTACAACATTGCAACCTTTGCTTAAGCTACAGATTTGAGGCAAACTGAAACGCCCCTGGTCTAATGAACTGGCCCAGGATGTCCCCTTTATGCTCTGTGGCAGAGCCCGTGATGTCAGTTTGATAGACTTTGCAATTAGCCAATCAGTGCATCTGGAATTGTGAGACATCGCCTGTTCTCGCTTGTGCTTGGTGGAGCCATTCAGAGCATTGCGGAAGAAAGGCAGGTCACGTGAAGCGCTCCATTTTGTCCTGAGTTCTGTGAAAAGACTGAAGCAGGAATAAGCTTGAAGGAACTCTCTCTCTCTCTGCCATGCAATTTAAGAGGCTCCCAGCCAGACCTGTGGAAGGCACTTCTACTTGAAAGACTGTAGGAAGTAGCCAGACCTGTGAAGGGAACTACTGGAGTGAAAAGCTTTGAGTAGGTTCTCCAACCAGGTCTATAACAGTTTAGTCCTCTGTCTTAATGGTTGGGAAAGAAACAACCTGAGGCCACTCTTCATGATACAGCCAGAATCTCTTTTCAGAGATCAGGCCAGCACAAAGTCTGTAAATTCTCAGGTACACAGCTCTAGCAATATCTCATGGAAATGAAAGCTCCATCTGATGGTCAAAGGATAGAATTGCACCAACCTTAATCTCCTGTATAAATCAATTCCCCAGAGGGTTGCATTCGGGTAAGACTGGTGCCTGGAGACCTCAACCTCAGCAGCGAAGATTCATTTCAGACCTTTTCCTTCAATTCCCGTTATTTTAATCCTTCCCCTGTCATATGTTTGTCTTGTGTGCGTCTGAGCAGATGGTGGGACAGGGAGCTTGGGAATAGATAGACTAGTAGACCATTGTTCCGATATTTCCACTATCTGTTCACCTTTTAATCTTGTTATAAATAAATGGTTTGTTAACGTTTTACTTAGAAATCTGGTGCCTGTAATTCATTGGAGCTGTCAAGAACAAAGAACAAAGAAAAGTACAGCACAGGAACAGGCCCTCCAAGCCTGCGCCAACCATGCTGCCTGTCTAAACTAAAATCTTCTACACTTCCAGGGTCCGTATCCCTCTATTCCCATCCTATTCATGTGTTTGTCAAGATGCCCCTTAAACGTCACTATCGTCCCTGCTTCCATCACCTCCTCCAGCAGCGAGTTCCAGGCACCCACTACCCTCTGTGTAAAAAACTTACCTCATACATCTCCTCTAAACCTTGCCCCTTGCACCTTAAACCTAGGCCCCTGGTAATTGACCCCTCTACCCTGGGAAAAAGTCTCTGACTATCCACTCTGTCTATGCTCCTCAAAATGTTGTAGACCTCAGTCAGGTTGCCCCTCAACCTCTTTCGTTCCAATGAGAATAAACCAAGTTTATTCAACCTCACCTCATAGCTAATGCCCTCCATACCAGGCAACATCCTGGTAAATCTCTTTTGCACCTTCTCTCAAGCCTCCACATCCTTCTGGTAGCATGGCGACCAGAATTGAACACTATACTCCAAGTGTGGCCTAACTAAGGTTCTATACAGCTGCAACATGACTTACCAAGAGTTACAGATCCCAGGGAAACACAAATTATTAGTTAATATACTTATGTTGGGACTCTGAGGTCTGTGGGGCTTGAACTGACCATGCACACTCCCAGGGTGTCGTAACAGCAGGTTGTTTTTTGCACCTCCTTTCACGGCATTGGACACACACATGGAGGAATTATATTGCTTATGGTACAACACACATTCTGCACTGATGCTATAGGTTGGTCCCACATTTAACATCCTTTTTTAAAATTCATTACGGGATGTGGGCAGCACTGACTATCGGCTAGCATTTATTGCTCATCCCCAATTTGCAATAGACAGAGTCGGTTTCCCTGTAAAAAAATGCTTGCAGGAGACTTTTTCTCACCATTTTGAAACTCAGATACTAGCAACCTAACTGCAAGGGTTAGGATCATTTTAAAAAGCAATGTTATCAAAACTTGACTCTCTGAGTGGCCCCAGTGGATGTTACTTCAAACTGAAATCGTAGCCAAAACGAAAATATTTCTTCTTCATCTCAGTTGATACTATCGTCCAAAACAAACTCAAATTCCTTCCTAAATGCACTATCTAATTCCATTTTATAATCTGGTGTTTTGGGGAGATTTCATTTCCGAACCGAAGCATTTTGTCCAGCAAAT
Organism: Scyliorhinus canicula; assembly: GCF_902713615.1. NCBI lineage: Eukaryota > Metazoa > Chordata > Chondrichthyes > Carcharhiniformes > Scyliorhinidae > Scyliorhinus > Scyliorhinus canicula. The sequence continues at coordinate 260,221,673 of NC_052147.1, read as the reverse complement.
ACCATGAATGCTGTGAAATAAAAATGTGCCTTGAACAAGAAGTTCATAGGCTTATAATTAAATGAAGGAAGTTCCCCAGCGAGTTGTAAAATATTTATAAAAACATACTCAGTGGGAGGTCTGATCACATGCCAGTAATAAAACAGCCAGGGCCCATTAATTGCATGCTTGCATCGCCCATAACTGACAGAATATTCCTTCTCCGTAATTGTTTTGCAATTCACCCATTTTGCATGAGAGTCTTTACACACTATCATGCAGGGAGTTTACGTTGGCGATATTACAAATAGCCCAGTCATACTCATGAATCCGTCAATGGGGAATGTGCATTGAGGGAAGTTTAACTTTAAAAAAAAAATTAGATTACCCAATTATTTTTTCTATTAAGGGGCAATTTAGTGTGGCCAATCCACCTACTCTGCACATTTTTGGGTTGTGGGGGCGAAACCCACGCAGACACGGGGAGAATGTGGAGGGAAGTTTAACTTAGTAAATTTGCAATCTGACGATGAAGTGCATGAAAGTCACGTAAAATGAGATTGCGCAATCGAAAAACACACAGTCCCATTCTCAAAGTCCCCACTTCCCCAGTTGGGCGCCACATGTGAGCTGTCCCTGTATCTTTGGTTCACCAAGCGCCTGTAACATTACTTGTCTCTTGCATGTTATTGTTTTTCTGATTGTGTGACGTGCAAAGTTTAATTTGTAAGGGCCCTCCCTGTTGTTTCCCTTATTTCCCATTTCTTTATTTTTGCTGTTATCATTTTTGATCCATGGATGCTTAATGGACATGTATCTTTAAGTTGTGCAGGGGAAATGTTACAACATAGTACCACTGTGCTAGCTTTCGGACAGCAGAACTCAGATTTTTCAACACCTGAGGGATTTTGTGGGACTCGATTGGTTGGCTGGTGGCCAATGAATTGGCCAAAAGGCTGTATTCTGCCCGGTAACAGGCGGTGATTGTGTGCTGCCTGAGTGGGACAATGTTCAGAGAGCCGGAAAGAGTCAGTGAAAAGGATCTGCTCTCTCTTTCTCCATTGTTTTTCACCAGAAAAGCTGTATAGCAGCTGTGTTTCTGAAACTGCAGAGACCTAATTGAATCTGCAGTGAAAACCATTACAGACAGGAAACAAAAAACCTCGAATTGACAGCCTACACTGAAGCAAGGTGTGCTAGCACAACCACCTGAAACAAAGACTATTATTTTTTTACTTACATTATTATTTTTATACCTCGCTTCTCCCCTCTGTGTGTGTCTGTCTTGTGTGTGTGTAGAGAGGGGAGGTGAGTTTAAGCGGGGGGGGGGGGGAGTTTGGAATTGGATAATAGTTAACCTGTTGTATTTGCTGCATATTTAATTATAGTTATTGTTATTAATAAACTTAGTTGTGTTTAAATTTACAAACCTGGGGCGGCATTCTCCCCTACGCGGCGGGGCGGGGGGACCCGGCGTAGGGGAGTGGCGCCAAACACTCCGGCGTTGGGCCTCCCCAAAGGTGCGGAATTCTCCGCACCTTTGGGGGCTAGGCCCACGCCGGAGCGGTTGGCACCACGTCGACTGGCGCGAAAACCAGCACTAGCGGCCTTTCAGGCCAGCCGCCCGGCGCCGGGGCTGGCTGAAAGGCCTTCACCAGTTCGTGCATGCGCCGGTGGTGACGTCAGCAGCGCATGCGCGCTGGGGGATTCTCCTGCCTCCACCATGGCGGAGGCCGTGGCGGTGGCGGAAGAGAAAGAGTGCCCCCACGGCACTGGCCCGTCCACCGATCGGTGGGCCCCGTGGGGGCACCCCCCGGGGTCCGATCGCCCCGCGCCCCCCCCAGGACCCCGGGGACCCGCTCGCGCCGCCGATCCCGCAGCCACCAGAGGTGGTTCAAACCAGGAGAGGCCTCCCAGCGGCGGGACTTCGGCCCATCGCGGGTTGGAGAATTGCCGCGGGGGCTCGCCGCTCGACGTGGCACGATTCCCGCCCCCGCCAATTGCCGGGTGGCGGAGAATTTCTGCCATGGCGGGGGCGGGATTTTCGGCGGCTCTGGGCGATTCTCCTACCCTGCGTGGGTCAGAGAATTTTGCCCCTGGTGACTGTAGTTATTGGGCAACTAAGGGCCTTGTGTGTTTTTCTAAGAATTATTTAGTAATTTCAATTGTGTTGCGACTCCGGGTCAAGTCGGGCTGGAATTGACTCCGCACTAGCCCAAGGGGTTGTAACAACTTCAGTTTAAACTACAGGCAGAAATTAATTTTAAGTTAATGCATTAATTTATGAGTAATGAATTATTCTCCTAACTGTTAAAATACTACATATATATCAATCTGTAGTTTTCTATTTATCCTGTCAGGCCAGGGGACTTGTCTATCCTCAAGTTTTTCAAAATGCCCAACACATCTTCCTTCCTAACAAGTATCTCCTCGAGCTTCACTGTTTCACGCTGTCCTCTCCAACAATATGACCCATCTCGTTTGTAAATACTGAAGAAAAGTACTCATTCAAGACCTCTCCTATCTCATCAGACTCCCTACTGTGTCCAATGATGACACATTAAGGCACACATGTGGAGTCCTTCTGTGCATGTGTTAATAATAATCTTTATTATTGTCACAAGTAGGCTTACATTAACACTGCAATGAAGTTACTGTGGGAAGCTCCGAGTCGCCACACTCTGGCGCCTGTTCGGGTACACAGAGGGAGAATTCAGAATGTCCATTTCACCTAAAAAGCACGTCTTTTGGAACTTGTAGGAGGACTCCGGAGCGCCCGAAGGAAACCCACGCAGACACAGGGAGAACGTGCAGACTCCGCACAGACAGCGGCCATGGTGGGAATTGAACACGGGACCCTGGCACTGTGAAGCAACAGTGCTAACCACCATGCTACCGTGTCACCCACGTATTACTACCATGATAGCACAGGTATCACGCCATCGGGAATTCAGCAGGTCGGGACCGGAGCATCGCTGGGAGGGCCTCTGGTAATGGCCACCCAGCCACGCCGCGTAAATCGCGCGCGAGTAATTCTCCGGGGACCGGAGAATTGCGGGAGTGCCGCCAGTCCCGATTCGGGCGTAAAAATTGATTCTTTAATAATCCATTAATTGATCAGTTAAGGCCCTGAATAGGCCTAAAGGGGCTCTGGCCACCTGGTGTCTTCCGTGCCCGCTGCATTATGGGGGATGGGGGCCAGCTTGGGGGTGGGTGGAAAGGCTAGCCAGCTATATTACAATTCCCCTCTGCCTGCAAGTATCCCAGCTCTGTGTGTATGTGAGAAGGAGAGTGGATGGTAGTGGGGTTTAGGGGAGGGGAGGGGAGGGAGCATAAAATTTCCCGCCACCCTGTCTTTTGTGAACCGAATGTGCTGTCCAGCTCTGGTAAAGAGGGCATCATTGACCACCAGGCCACCACTGAGATCTTTGGGAGGAATCAGAAATGAAGAAGTTCAAGGTCACAGTGATTTTAACAGTCAGTGGCAGGGGTTGACAATCAGGACTGGAGGCCCAAGGTCTTCATCAACAAGGGCAAAGATGTCTGTGACTACCTGACTGGACAGGCGCAGTCTCCTGCAGCATTGGGTCCTGGTCAGCTCCATGTAGCTCCATCTTCAGTGGTCAATCCTGCCTTGAAGGTATGCCCCTTTATCCTTTCCCATGCTCACCTGATGCCACCTGCAGAGGGTGTTGCCACTCACCTCCACCTGGCATAAAGTCTGATAGTTGTGCCCCCACTGCCGGATCAAACCTTCCTTCTGAGGTGGTCTCCCAATTATGAAATGAAATGAAAAATGAAATGAAAATCGCTTATTGTCACAAGTAGGCTTCAAATGAAGTTACTGTGAAAAGCCCCTAGTCGCCGCATTCCGCTTGTTCAGGGAGGCTGTTAAGGGATGATGCCCCTTGATCTCCTGCCCCTGCAATGCTTATGGGTGTCAGCCCTGTTCAGTGCTGGAGTGCTGAGTGCCTACTCACTCCACCACCTGGACAGTGCCACGGACACCTTCTTACCAAATATTCTACGTCCCCTTTGCCCTCCTGACTTCTTATGGCATGGGGTAATTCCTAATGGCAGCCATGACTGGCTCCCTACTCTGCACCTCATGCGGGAAGCACGGTGGCATAGTGGTTAACACTGCTTCCTCATGGCACCGAGATCCCAGGTTCGATCCCGGCTCTGGGTCAATGTCCATGTGGAGTTTGCACATTCTCCCCGTGTTTGCATGGGTTTCGCCCCCACAACCCAAAGATGTGCAGGGTAGGTGGATTGGCCATGCTAAATTGCCCCTTAATTGGAAAAAATGAATTGGATACTCTAAATTTACTTTAAAAATACTCTGTACCCCATTCCTTTCCGTTGATATGTGACAGACAGACTGTGAAATCTATACTCCTCTTTCAAAATTCCACTCTTTAACTCGACCAAATTCTTCATGAGCTTTTAATCTGCCTTAATTGGCATCATTAATGAGGAGAGAAGGATTCCTGACCAACAGATTAACATTTCCAGTACCAGGAACTGTGCCCTGAAACGGAGGGTCTTACAGCCATCACTGCTAATTTTGGGGCCTCCCTCAGCCTCCATTCTCACCCTCAGGGATCCCACTAAGCCATGTCTGACCACGCTGGAGTCACTGACATGGCTGACCTCCTCCAGCTCCTGCTCCTGTCCTCTGTTGTCCAATTCATTGACCAACCCTGTCCAACCCAATTCAGGCTTCCTAGTGGCTGCCTAGAAGAGGTTATAGGCCCTAAAGGTATGTCCATACGGAGGTATTTGGGGGACTAAATTAGCCCCCCCCCCACACTTTTGAAGTTGACAAGCTGCCTTTCAAGGTGCTCACCACATAGTCAGACAACCTTTCCTGGGTCCTGTCCGTGTGTTTTTTAAGATTCATTCATGGGATGTGGGTGTCACTGGCACGGCCAGCATATATTGCCCATCCATAATTGCCCTTGAGAAGGTGACGGTGAGTGACCTCCTTTAACTTCAGTAGTCCCTCTCAGCATCTGCCAACAGTCCTCAACCTTTCCTATTGCTTCAAGACACTTCTTGAAGTCTGGGTCTTCAGACTTGAAGCTGGGTCACTGTCTGTGCGGAGTCTGCACGTCCTCCCCGTGTGTGCGTGGGTTTCCTCCGGGTGCTCCGGTTTCCTCCCACAGTCCAAAGACGTGCGGGTTAGGTGGATTGGCCATGCTAAATTGCCCGTAGTGTTCTAAAAAGTAAGGTTGGGGGGGGGGGGGGGGGGGGGGGGGGGGGGGGGGGGGGGGAGTTGTTGGGTTGTTGGGTTACGGGTGTAGGGTGGATACGTGGGTTTGAGTAGGGTGATCATTGCTCGGCACAACATCGAGGGCCGAAGGGCCTGTTCTGTGCTGTACTGTTCTATGTTCTATGTTCTTCCTCAGCCAGCACAGAATGTCCCATAGTTTGCAAATGGACATATGGATCATCACACGGGCACAGTTGCAACACTCATGTGCAGGCAGTGCAACAAACACGGGCAGCCTGCAGGTTTTAGGAGGATGCATACTCATGAATACAGGGATCGCTGTGTGGAGGACGCTCACACTCATGACTAGAGGGATCTCCGTGTGGAGGACGCACACCCTCACGAATACAGGGATCTCTGTGTAGAGGATGCACACCCTCACGAATACAGGGATCTCCGTGTGGAGGATGCACACCCTCACGAATACAGGGATCTCCGTGTGGAGGACGCACACCCTCACGAATACAGGGATCTCCGTGTGGAGGATGCACACCCTCACGAATACAGGGATCTCCGTGTGGAGGACGCACACCCTCATGAATACAGGGATCTCTGTGTGGAGGATGCACACCCTCAAGCACACAGGGATCCTGCATTGCCTTGTTATTGTTCAGTGCTCTTCAACAGACTATAGGGGAATTACAGGGTTTTAACTCTTATTATGAACTCTCCTGACCTTAAATTCCAGAAGAAGGCGACTGACCCCGGCGAGGAACCACAGAGAGGAATCACAGAGAGGAATCACAGTACAATTTGGCTTCAATCTAAAGATATTCTAAAATTCATGAATCAACTTTATTTTAGTATTTAACATATTTGGAATTCTTCCAGATTATAACTATCAGTGTTATGACGATGGAAATGAAATTAAATGAAAAAAATGAAAATCGCTTATTGTCACAAGTAGGCTTCAATGAAGTTACTGTGAAAAGCCCCTAGTTGCCACATTCGGCCGCCTGTTCGAGGAGGCAGGTACGGGAATTGAACCGTGCTGCTGGCCTGCCTCGGTCTGCTTTAAAAGCCAGCGATTTAGCCCAGTGTGCTAAACCAGGAGGGAAAGACCATGGAATTATACACAGAATTATTGGACTTTAAAAAGACCTGAGTTGTATATTTTAAAATGCACATAATCCCTGAAGATGGCTGAGTATCCAGTTAGCCACTGACACAAATGGCTGCAGTGTGTTTCTCTAAGGGACAATGGAAACTCTCCATGTGTCTATAGACAAGGTACTTCTAGAAGTATCTAAAGACTGATTACCATCTTCGGTAATTGACAAAGGACCATAATGGCTATCAAAGACCCTGGATGTAATTGCCCAGATAGGCTGGTGCCTTCTGGTTTCCTCTTGGAATACACAAAGTTAATTGAGAGAGCAACGCAGGGCCTGTTTGCTGGCCAGCGTTGCGTGTATGTGCTGTAGGGAAAAGCAGCTAGAGGTTTATCCACACTGAAGTTGTGTGATACAGCACCAGAAGCAGAGCCCCTGAAGAAAGCAAACAACCATCTTTTGCAGGAATACATTTTTTTAAAACTCTCTCTCTGACTGTGGAAGTTAATCAGCCAGAAAAAAAGGGATCGCAGTTGGAAAGAAAAACTGAAATATCTCTACCAAACCACAAAACATCTAAATCAAAGAATCTACCACTTGCCTGCAGAGGTCAACTATACTGTAATCAATTTGTAACGGCCACATGCATCAGCACCTAGTCACAGAGTCACGGATCTGTATAGTTTTTTTATTCCTCTTGTCTTACTATTGGACTCAATTCCTACTTCTAATTCGTATGAATGTAGATGCATGTGTTTTACCCCCATTTCTCCTTACCTTTTTAGTAGTTAATAAACTCACTCTACCTGAGCTCAAGAAAGCCTGGTTAAATTGGCTTCTTTTTAAAAATAACTATTGGGTCTGGAAAAGGAAACCATGGGAAAGGGAACCTTGTTAGATTAAATCTTGTTGCTACCAGCATAGGGTAAGTTGAATAAAGAAACAGAGCCAGTCATCCCTCCTCACCCTGGTTAGTAACAATATTTAACAATATTGAGGTATTTCACCTTGACGGTGACAAATTGAGGGGTTTTGTCTGGATCAACAATTGTTGGGGAACCTCACCTGGGACGGGTCGTAACATGAAGAAAGAACGAACAGGCTTGGCCTCTTTTCTCATGAAAAACTGTTGAGAGGGTGGCCTAGAGGTCTTTAAGGTTAAGAAATATTTTAACACAAAGAGGCAGTGTTTCCATGTGTGGCAGAGAGTAGAACGAGAAGCCATTGAACATAAGACAATTAACAAGAAGTCAAAGTGAGAACTCAGAAGAAACCTGTTTACCCAGAGAGTGGTGTGACTCTGGAACTCACTACCACAGGGAGTATATGAGCACAGATGCATTTAAGGGGAAGCTAGATAAACATATGATTGAGGAGGGAAATGTGGGTTATGTTGATAAGAAATCATGAGAGGAGATTTGAGTATTAATCCCAGTATGAACTGATTGGGCTGAATGGCCTGTTTCTGTGCTTATATATTCTATATAAATTAACTACAAAGACTGAATCATCGCAGACTCCAAAACATTGCAGATTTCACCAGAAGTGTCAAAAAAGAGAAATTGCCCCAGAGCTGCCCACCAGGCAATACAAATGTGTCTACAGTGTTACCAATCCCCTTCACAAACTTCTCGACTTACTTGTGTAAGGTTTGCCAGGGTGCCACCCTGCCCTGTCCCCAACCAGCCAGGTTGGAGAGCCGCCAGGTGCCATTACAACTACCGTTAATGGAAACCACTACTAAAAGGTCCCCTGGCAAGGTCGCCCAGGCGCGGAGATCCAGGTAACTTTTAAATGAGTTGAGCAATTCGGCGTCAACCAACTTAGGCAGCGAATTCCAGATGCTTCTGTGAAGTACTTCCAATGGCAAAGGTGTTAGAAAATGTAGGTTGCTATCATTATGTTGTGAGTGCAAAGGAACTTGATATTAGAGTTTAAATTGGAAGTGCTTCACAGAAGCATCTGGAATTCGCTGCCTCACATTTGGCCGGATTAAACTCCATCTGCCATCTCTCCACCCAAGTCTCCAAATGATCTAAATCCTGCTGTATCCTCTGACAGTCCTCATCGCTATCTGCAATTCCACCAACCTTTGTGTCATCTGCAAACGTACTAATCAGACCAGTTACATTTTCCTTCAAATCATTTATATATATTACGAACAGCAAAGGTCCCAGCACTGATCCCTGCGGAACACCACTAGTCACAGCCCTCCAATCAGAAAAGCACCCTTCCATTGCTACTCTGTGCATTCTATGACCTAGCCAGTTCTGTATCCATCTTGCCAGCTCACGTCTGATCCCGTGCGACTTCATCTTTTGTACCAGTCTGCCATGAGGGACCATGTCAAATTTATTTCAACTATATACATAGTTCTGCACAAAGCAGCATCCTCTTCTTGTCAATGAGGTCTTGGATGTTGTGGTTGTTCTCACTGAACCAGGTTTCGTGAGTCCTGGTCTTATAGCCAATGGTTTCTTCACAGCTTCAGATGAAGGCAGTCTTCAGCTGTTTCCATTAGAATGAACTCTTTGGAGATTTTGGAGAGAACATTGGTTGAGATTTACTAGCATGCTTGGTTCTTGAAGCTGTTCAACATTGATCTTTTTTCTGAGCTGTTTCTTCATCTTCCATTGCTTCTGGTGGAGTTTGATAGACATAGAGGAGCGGACGGGCGATGGTTTGTCCAGCAGCCATCTGTCAGTTTGGTGATGAGGGTATCCTTTTTGTCTCGGGATCAGACATACTCGATCATGTGCCAGTGATTTGGTCGTGGGTGTCTCCAGAGAGTCTTGAACTTCTGTTTTTGGCGGAACAGTATGTTAGCGATGACAAGCTAGTGTTCTACATATTGGTGAGCAAGAGAACCCCATTGCAGCTGCAATTCCCAACTCATTCCTATTTGATGGTTCTTTTCCAGAGTTGGGAGTCCTTTCCGGCCCAAGGAGCATGATCTTACCCTCCTTCAGAATGTTGGAGAGCATGGTGTTCAGGTGGAATTCTTTGGACTTGTCATCGACCTCAAGATTTAGGGCGCAGGGCTCACAATTGTTGCCTGCTGGTTCCTGGCAAGTTGTAGACGGAGAATCATGAGGCATTCTTGATGCCAACAGGAAGGCCTTGCAGGGCAGTAACATCAATGTTAAAGTGCCTGAGTTCATGGGCAACAAGGGCAGTTTTCCTAGATATCCACGAGGGTTCGTACATTCCAGGTTTTGAGACCACAGGTAGATGAGACTGCTGGATGCTGTTTTCCAGCCAGGTTGGAGATGGAATGGACTATTTTTAGGGCACCTTTTCTTGCCCCTTCTCCATGAGGGGTGAGCAGATGTGGATCCTGACAACGGGCTATCTCAGTGCATTGAAAGTTGCCAAAAACCCTTTTGCTCTCTTCCAAGAGTGCAACAGACTGAATCTAACTCCACCGGAAGTCCGAAGCTAGGAACTTCCAGCTCTCACAGTCCTGTCCCTGTCACCTCTCGCCGCAGAACTTATGTGGTGCGTGTGTGTGTGTGTGTGTGGGGTGGGGGGGGGGGGGGGGGGGGGGGGGGGGTCAACAGACCGCTAAATCCTCTTCACCTTGGCAAGATTGGGAAATCCAACTTAGAGCCTAAGATAATTATACTGACATTAAAAATAATAAACCCTCATGAAAATAGGAATGCAGGGACTAAAATCATTCCTTTTTAACATTGAAAGTCATTATTGTGGCATTTTTACAAGAAAAATAATAGGGTCTTTTCAATGTTATTATTACTTCTCAACTGTTTACCATTTGTGTAAATGACATGAATGAATGGGAGGGGATGTTTTCCGTATTTGCCGTTGACGCAACGATAGATAAGAAAGTAAGTTGTGAAGACGACGTTAAAGAGGTTACAAAAAGATATAGATAGGTTAAGTGAGTGGGCAAAGATCTGGCAAGTGGAGAATAATGTGGGAAAATGTGAAACTGTCCATGTTGGCAGGAAAAATAAAACAAGCAGATTATCTAAATGGTGAGAGATTGCAGAGCTCTGATATGCAGAAAGATCTGGGTTTCTTAGCGTATGAATTGCAAAAGGCTAGAATGCAGGTACAGCAAGCAATTAGGAAGATAATAGAATGTTATCTTTATTGTGAGTGGAATGATTACAAAGTAGGAAGGTTATGCTTCAGTTACACTAGTAAGACCACATCTGGAGTACTGTTCACAGTATTGGCCACTTTATTTAAAGAAGGATATAAATGTGTTGGGAACAGACTAATACCTGGAGGGCGAGTGGTCTGGTGAGGAAAGGTTAGATCGACTAGGCTAGTGTCTGCTGGAGTTTACAAAAATAAGAGGTGATGCGGACCACCAATTCACTCGGAGACAGGAGTAGAAGTAAACCGTGGCTTTAATCAACTTAGAACAGTGCCTGCCTGCGACCTGAACAATGCTGAGAACTGCCTACTGGTCGACTGCTCTTTAGGCCTCCCTTCAAGGGGAGGAGCCATACGCAGAGCCACATACATTGCCCCAACATGTTCCCCTATGGATAATGCCATACAATGGCCCATAGGAGAAGCCCCAAGGGCAACAGGCATAGCACAGATACAATACAAGTGCAACAGCACAGATACAAATGCACTGGTGGATATTAGTATAATACATTCACCACAAGAGGCAAGGTGATGGAAGCACAATTGGCGAAGTGCTGGGTTAGGCGGGAAAAGCTGTGTGAAGCTCGCAGGTTCTGCAGGCGGCTTTTCTCGACAAATCTAACAGCACTCTATTCAATAAGGGCTGCCAAGGTTCACACAGACAGCTGGAGGGGCAGCACAGGGAATCTTAGATCAGGGCGCCGTTTTTTAATGGGTGTTCCGATCTCCAAATTTAATTAAATGACCCCCCCCACCCCTCCGCCACACAGACTTTGGGATCCCTGAGAATTGCCCCCCCCCCCATCCATCACACAGAAGAGAAATACCCCACCCACTCACCCCCCTATGTATAACGAGAACCACTCCCCACGCAGAGAAAGAGACTCTCCCCCTAATGCAGGAGGGTAACCCACCCAATTGAGCCCCCTGGCAGTGCCCACTACAGGGTGCCCGGGCATGTCCTCGTCCCCGGGGGCGGCAGGCCATCTGCACCAAGTTTGGTCATTTTTGAAAACCATTCACGATTCATGCCAGCGTGACATTATGCTGCTGGTGGGGGGTGGGGTTAGGATAGATACATCACGGGCAGACACTACAGCACTAAGTCCTTTAATGCTAGTATAATTTATTTCAAAATATGTACATCTGTTTCAAGCCCTTTCTGGATGTTAACATGATCATGTCACCGGTGGTTGCTGGGGAAACTCGGAAACTCAAATCTTGCCGTCGGGATTTGTGTTTCTGAGTTTGCACGTGATTTAGTGGTCATTATGGGAATTCTCACACGGTGAACATGATCACTAAACCATTAGATCTAAGGGGAGCGGGATCCCCGGTCTGACTCATCTTCCACACATCTTTCCTACCCCTTCCCTCCTTCCCAGAACCGTGATAGGGTCTTCTTGTTCTCACTTTACCCCACCAGTCTCCACATTCAAAGGATCATCCTCACCATTTCTGCCTACTCCAGCAGCATGCCACAACTAAACACATCTTCCAACCAACCCACCCCCCCCCCCCCACCCCCCCCCCCCACCCCCCCCCCCACCCCCCCCCCACCACCCCCCACCCCCCACCCCCCCACCCCAACCCCCCGCCAGCATTCCATAGGGACCACTCCCACTGCAACTCCTTGGTCCAACTCCTCCATTATCCTCAACTCTGCTATCCTATATTTGTCACTATTAACATTCTTCAGTCCCTCATGGCACCATTAACAGCCCCTTTCTCTTCTGTCCATGACATTTTTGCCAATCTATCCTTAACTCCAACCTACCAATGACTTTCTATTCTGCCCCAATCCCCTCTCCAAGTGTATAAATGATCACATTTCTATCTGTTTTCAGTTCTGTAGAAAGGTCATGTGGACTCGAAATGTTAACCGTGTTTCTCTCTCCACAGATACTGCAAGACCTCTGTTGTGTTATGCTTCTTGACGTAGCATAAGCTGCTTCCTTGATGTACACTCTGACAAAGGACGGTTCAGACTTGGAGATAGAATTAACACATTTATTGAACCGTTAACAATTCTTCTACTTGAGTTCGACTCTCTTGCTAATCTTTTTTAAAAAATAATTTTTATTCAAATGTTCACATTTTCACAAAAAAGAAAACAATAACAAAAAATTCTAAGAACAAACCCCCCCCCCCGCCGTAAATACAAAAGAGAAACAATAAATTAACGCCCATCATTGGCCAAAAAACAGATATTCAACCCAAAACAAAAACAAAGAGACAACCCCCTCTCCCCCTCTCCCCCCCCCCCCCCCGGGTTGCTGCTGCTGACATTTTGTTTTTACCGTTCTGCCAGGAGATCTAGGAATGGTTGCCATCTCCTGAAAAACCCCTGCACTGACCCCCTTAGGGCAAATTTCACCCTCTCCAATTTAATAAATCCCGCCATATCATTGACCCAGGCCTCCACGCTTGGGGGCCTCGCATCCTCTCTCTTGCTAATCTAACTATAGTAACTATATCTAACTAAGCAGTCTGTTCTAATCCATGCGGTGGGTGTGATGCTTTCCTGATCTGTTCCTGTCTCTCTGAGTGTCGCCTATGGAAAGAGAAAGAGCATGTGTGCCCTGTCCTTTTATATGGGTAGCTCCCTTGTGGTAGTGTCACCTCTGGGTGTGTCTTGAATGCCCATTGGTCGTGTCCTGTCTTACTGACCTATTGGTTGAATGTCTGTGTGTCATGATGTCTCTGGTGCTCCCTCTAGTGTTTATCTAGTCTAAGTGTATTTACCTTAACCCCCTGTGTATTTACAGTGATGCATATCATCACAACCTTCTGAGCTTATCCAGCATTTCTGTTTTATTTAAGATCTGACAGGGTGGATGTGGAGAGATGTGTCCCTATTGTGGGAAGCATTCATAAGATACCCAGACCAGATTGGACGAGCATTCCTATTCCCCGTTTAATTATTTTTTACTTCTGGTCTCGGGGGTCTTTTAAATATTGGCCTTACATTATCATCTTTCAGGGACAGCGTTTGAAGCAGTTTGGAGATGGTTTGTGCATTTCTACATGATTGTATTTAAATTGAGCTTCAGGTAATTTCCTGCTCATATCGCTTTTAAAGATACATGCTTCTTTTCACTTATCTCCTTTCATCTGATTACAGACGAAACATAAATGCTCCGTTCCTCTCACTGTAACGAGACAATGGTCCTCTCGGGCGAACTACTTTGGGGCACATTTAACAGTTGCATTTGATTATGTCAGCTGTAGCTACCCCCCGTGATAGGTGCCTTTCTTACACAAGATGACACATTCTAGCCAGTTGTCAGGATTGAACAACACTACTCGGCTGAGGTGAGCGAGTTCAAATGACAGCAGCTCCAGGACTCATAGGATTCATGACTTTCCAGATGTGAGGCAAGGGCAGGTCAACTTGAGGTCCCTGCCAGCACTCATATGATTTCTTACATTAAGAACTGGTAACAAAGCTGGTGCAAATAAAGCAAATAAAAAACTCATCACATTATGTTTAAAAAATACAAAAACTGACTAATATGTGGCTGCTATACTTTGTCTTGCTGGATCCACAGCAAAACACTTAACTGCATTGAAAATAAAATCATTACACAGCACAGCAGGTAAAATCTAATGATTTACTCACGTCCGACCCATATGTGGTGCATGTATATTGAACATTAATTGCTTTCAGTATTAGCTTTCACAATATAAATTATACTCATTGCACAGCAGAGGAACTGATGTTTGAGCTGACAAGAACAAACTTGTAACTGTGATACAAGTAATAATAATAACCCACTTATTGTCACAAGTAGGCTTCATTGAAGTTACTGTGAAAAGCTCCTAGTCGCCACATTCCGGCGCCTGCTCGAGGTGGCTGGTACGGGAATTGTACCCGCGCTGCTGCCTTGATCTGCATTACAAGCCAGCTATTTAGCACAGTGTGCTAAACCAGCCCCAAGTGTCAGTACCCCAGCTGCCAGGTCAGCGCAAATAACCAGCAATTATTTCCCATCCAAGTTATATTTCTACAAGCAACGTGCAGTCATCTGATACAGATATCAATGCTTGTTTTTGTGCCGTATTCCTTGAAGACTGCAGTTACAACACTTCGGTACATCCCTCCATGTAAAGGAACTCCTCAGAGCACATATGATGAGATGGACGATGAATAGAAAAGGAAAAGGCATTTGTCAGTGGGGGGGGAAAGAGACTGAAGGCATAGCTAAGGAAGCGGATTTCATTCCGACAAAAACAAATTACTGCGGATACTGTAAATCTGAAATAAAGGTGGCGAGGCAAATTGTTTTCGGAGAGAATGCAAGAAGAACTGGATCATAATGAAGCAAAGGGAATGGGGGGGGGGGGGAGTGGGGAACAAGCAGAAATGCAAATGAGCAGATGACGTCTGCAGGATAGCATCGGTGGATACGTTCATTACGCCAGATGAGATAAAGCTGTGGAGGGACATGGAAATGAGTTGATTCGCTAGGCAGGCAGGTTAGAATACAAACCATGGAGCTCTGGATGGAAGTGGGAGATTTGTAGATAATTGCAAAATTCCAATGAAGTTACTATGAAAAGCTCCAGGTCGCCACACACCGGCGCCAGTTCGGGTACACAGAGGGAAAATTCAGAATGTCCAATTCACCGAACAGCACGTCTTTCCGGACTTGTGGGAGGAAACCGGAGGACCCAGAGGAAACCCACGCAGACACAGCGAGAATGTGCAGACTCCGCACAGACAGTGGCCCAAGCGGGGAATCGAACCCAGGACCCTGGCGCTGTGAAGCAACAGTGCTAACCAATCTGCTACCTTGAATGACAGAGAAGTGCAGCTGAGGTGAATTAGGAGGCCAGAGTCATAGAATATCAGCTGTGAGATTGATGATAATGGTTACTCATAGAGGCATTGAGTAATAGTCATAGAAAAAGGCCCTTCAGCCCATTGTGTCTGTGCCAGCCATCAAACACCTATCTATTCTGAACCCATTTTCCAGCACTTGGAAGTATGCTATGGCATTTCAAGTGCTCATCTAAAATCTTCTTAAATGTTGTGAGGGTTCCTACCTCTACCACCCTTTCAGACAGTCAGTGCAGATTCCCACCACCTTTGGGTGACAGAATTTTTCCTCAAATGCCCTCTAAACCTCCTGCTCCTTTGCTTAAATCTGTGCCCCTGGTTAATAACCTATCTACTATGGGGAAAGCTTTCTTCCTATCTACTCTATCTACATCCCTCATAATTTTGTACAACTCAAAGACATCCCTCCTGCATCTTCCCTGCCCTAAGGAAAACAACCCCAGCCTATCCAGCCTCTCTCCATAGCTGAAACACTCCAGGAAACATCCTGGTGAATCTCCTCTGTACACTTTCTAGTGCAATTACATCCTTTCTCTGTGATATGTCTGGTGAGATGTATTTTTTTAAGACGGGGAATTATAATTATGAAGTATGACAGGGTTAGTGCCAGAAGATAAGTAGAGTTGACAATGTTGGGGAACATGGGACAAAAAAGGCCTTTTAAGAGATGGAACAAGGGGCCATCAAATTGTGGTCAGAAAAGGTGGCTGATTAGACATAATTAAAATGATGTATCGATATCTGTTGAGAAGGGGGAATTTAAGGTTATAGAGCTTTTTATGGTGTTGCTTAACCGTTCTCACGGTGGGAGCTATGGGATTTAGTATCCTCTTAAGCTGGAGATCAAAAGTTGGTGACAGAAAAGGAGTCCATGATAGATTGAATCATATATGGGACTCTGAGTAAAGTGTGAGGGATGGGCTGAATGCCCTTTTCATGTTTTAGAATTCCTCATCTTATAGGCTCATGGTCAATTCCTCTATCCAGTGCAATGTTGAGCCAAACAAGATCAGAAAGATTCCACGCTGCATTCTCAACCTGTATTTGATTAGCTGGTTTCAGGTCAAAGTGCCAGTGAGCTAGGCAGAGTAAATATCAAACAGCCTTCAACTTCAGATTGTTACCCAGAGACCCATTCTGGAAAATACATGTGTGTGGAGTTGGGAGCGAATGGTAGAGATGGTAACCAAAGAAAAACACTTTGGCAACACTCGTAACATTCTGCCATTTTGTGGTAGAGGGTTGTCGACAACTGTGGACCAAGAGTCAGTATCCATTAGGATAGGAGGATCAATCTTTAACGAACAAATAAAAATACATCTTTCATTTTGTGAAAAAGACACTTACTGTCAGCAATATAAGAATGTACCTTTAACAAGGATAAATATACCTACTAAAGGCAATTGCAACAGAGGGTGGGATTCCCCGGTCCCCCAGCCGCATGTTTCTTAGTGGCAAGATTCTCTCTTCCTGCCGCTTAGCAATGGGATTTCCCATTGAAGTCCCCCCATGCCGCCGGGAAATCCGCAGGCTGGAGTGCGTTTCCAGCATGAAAAGAGAATCCCAATGGCCGGAGAATTCCGATGAGGCTTAGAATGAAATGAATGCAAAATCCAGCAGGTGCTGTAAATCTGAAATTAAATCCGAAAGGCTGAAAGTACTCAACCCTCTGGCAGCATTTTGTGGGGAGGAAACACAGTTAATTTTCGGGTCTATGATCTTTCACTAGAACTTCTGATGAAAAGTCATGGAGCTGAAATATTAGCTGTGTTTCTCTCCCCACAGGTGCCGCCAGACCTGTGAGTATTGTTGAGAATTGGCGAAAATTGATATTAAAAAACAAATTAACTCCAGGAGTTCAATAGAGGCAGACATCTGGGGGAAATGATGAGATATGAATTCACCTATCAGTGGAAAACAAGTATTTTACATATATGACTAGAGAAAGCAATGGGGTTATAGAGGTGGTAACTTCAAAGTGGAGAGAAGCAAATTGGCACGTAGCTGTCAAAAGCCGACTCTACCAGATGAGTAACATCAAAGGGAAAGAAATAATATAACTGTAGAACACTAACTAAGAGAAAAGAGAACTTTAGCAGTTGCAGATAAAGTCTCCTGAAAGAAGTCGCCATTTTCTGCATTTGTTGAACCTGAAGATGATTTCCCAGACGTGACCCCCTTAACCTGCTTGACGTAATTATTTGCTGGATTTAGAACAAAGAAAAGTACAGCACAGGAACAGGCCCTTCGGCCCTCCAAGCCTGCACTGACAATGCTGCCAGTCTAACCTAAAATCTTATACACTTCTGGGGCCCGTATCCCTCTATTCCCATCCTGATCATAGAATTTACAGTGCAGAAGGAGGCCATTTGGCCCATCGAGTCTGCACCGGCTCTTGGAAAGAGCACCCTACCCAAGCCCACACCATCCTATCCCCATAACCCAGTAACCCCACTCAGCCAACACAAAGGGCAATTTTGGACACTAAGGGCATGGCCAATCCACCTAACCTGCACATGTTTGGACAGTGGGAGGAAACCGGAGCACCCGGAGGAAACCTATGCACACACGGGGAGAACGTGCAGACTCCGCACAAACAGTGACCCAGCCGGGAATCGAACCTGGGACCCTGGAGCTGTGAAGCAATTGTGCTAACCATTATGCTATCGTGCTGCCCTATTCATGTTTTTGTCAAGACACCACTTAAACATCACTATCGTCACTGCTTCCACCACCTCTCTGGCAGCGAGTTACAGCCACCCACCAGCCACTGTGTAATAAAACTTCTCTCGCACATCTCCTCTAAACTTTGTCCCTTGCACCTTTAACTTACGTCCCCTAGAAATTAACTCTTCCACCCTGGGAACAATCTTCTGACTATCCACTCCGTCCATGTCCCTCGTAATTTTGTGGAGCTTTATCATGTCACCCCTCAACCTCCGTTGTTCCAGTGAGAACAAACCGAGTTTATCCAACCTCTCCTCATATCTAATGCCCTCCATACCAGGCAACATCCTTAGCTCATGAAGTTACTTGATATTGGATTCTATTTGGGAAAAGAGGTGTCTCAGATTTTAGGTAATGTAGGCCAAGGGACAGTTTCATGTAAAACTATGTGCGTATAGTCATCAGTCCACTTAAGCGTCCCAGTGTATTATAGTCCTTCTTGTCATGTGCGCTTTTATCTCTCTTTTAAGTTAACACACATTCTTTATTGATGACTGGACTGTTCCTCACTGATTCTACATTGTTCTTCACATTAAATAACACATACCTCACTATGAACTGGTGTCCCATTGGGCAGCATGGTAGCACAGTGGATGGCACAGTTGCTTCATAGCTCCAGGGTCCCAGCTTCGATTCCCGGCTTGGATCACTGTCTGCGGAGTCTGCATGTTCTCCCCTTGTGTGCGTGGGTTTCCTCCGGGTGCTCCGGTTTCCTCCCACAGTCCAAAGATGTGCAGGTTAGGTGGTTTGGCCATTCTAAATTGCCCTTAGTGGCCAAAAAGGTTAGTTGGGGTTGCTGGGTTACAGGGATATAGGGTGGAGGCATGGGGCTTAAGTAGGGTGCTCTTTCCAAGGGCTGGTGCAGACTCGATGGGGCGAATGGCCTCCTTCTGCACTGCAAATTCTATGATCTCCTTTTGGGTTTTGGGATACCTTCGCATTTAACATCAGCATGATACGCTTCAAAAGAATAATTTCATAACCCAAATGTTTATGTGCATCTGGATCCTGGAAAAATGAGGTGAACCTTACCCTGAGAAACTATCATTACTCATCTTGCAAAATTTGTCAGGATGTTTACCAGAGTAAACAAAGCTACCTTTTAAACAGCAGGATTAATCAGAAAGCTGATCTCAATTGAACATGAGAAATTGGTACATTAAAAAGAAAGTTTCAAATGAAGCGTCAAGTATTTGATTCATAGCCGCAAAACTTCTGGTAATTTTTGGACCCTTCACTTCAAAGTTGCAATTAGTTATCTGCTAGCCTGCAGCACAGCACCATCTGGCATATGTGAAGGCGAGGATTATTAGAATATTTGAAAAAGACAAATCTATCTCGGCAATTTTCTCTCTGTATTAATATGTTCAGACTAAGAACATTTAAACACCGCAGGGTGGATTTTCCGTGGAATGTGTGGACTTAGAATGGAGAATAGTGGGACTTCTGCTGGAATAAGGCACATCTGATCAAATTGCTGCTTTTGGAGTCAGGCCTATTCAAATGGATACAGGGAGCTCAAGCACAAATATTGTAGTTCAATTCTAGTGGAAACCCAGGCCATGCTCTCCAAGTTAAAAGACAGTCAGATACATACCGGTTAACTTTAAGCCGGTTTATACTTCCCCATTAATAGATTTTAAGTTTAAAAAATAAAATTAGAGACACTTGAATGGGGCAGCACGGTTGCACAGTGGTTAGCACAGTTGCTTCACAGCTCCAGGGTCCCAGGTTCGATTCCCGGCTTGGGTCACAGTCTGTGCTGGGTCTGCACGTTCTCCCCGTGTCTGCGTGAGTTTCCTCCGGGTGCTCCGGTTTCCTCCCGCAGTCCAAAGATGTGTGGGTTAGGTCGATTGGCATTGCTAAATTGCCCCGAGTGACCAAAAAGGTTAATTGGGGTTACTGGGTTAAGGGGATGAGGTGGAGGAGGTGTGTGCTTGGGTGGGGTGTTCTTTCCAAGGTCCGGTGCAGACTCGATGGGCCGAATGGCCTCCTTCTGCACTGTAAATTCTATGATTCTATGATTATTTATGCAATCAAGTAAGTTTCCGACATCCACATATTTATTTAAATCTCTAAAGTTAATTTTAAGTTATAACTCAATTCTTGATATTTAAATAGCATTGTTATTGCAATATTCAGTTTACATTTGCAATTACTGGCCTGCCCAGAGAGGCTCCAATTCCCCACAGTTGTCTGTGGTTCAGAAGGATGCAACCCTGCAGGATTGGAATCCGGGCTGTTACCGAGATTCCTTCCTTGGCAAACTATTCAGTGTGAAAAGTAAAAGATGACTGTCAGTGTTGCAGGCAGTAGCTTACACTCTTCTGATACAAGCTAAGCACCAGTAAAAACATAAATAGCAACACACATCAGTGAAAAAACATCAATGATGCAAGACTCCCAAAGTGGTGCAACTGCCGTGCTGGAAGAGTGTTGGATTGCCACTGTTTGAAAGTCACTAGTTTAGACTGTAATTTAAATAGCATTTTTTTAAAAATAGTGTGGCTATTAATGTAACAACAAGGGACCTCAAAACACACGGTGGCCAGAATTTTACATTGCCCGGGATAGCGTGCGCCCGACCCTGAAGTACGTGATAAGACTTTGGCGTTGCATTCTCACGCAATATTTCAGTCAGCAGGCAGATGCAAGAGTCGGAAGAGCGCCCACCAACAATCAAGCAGGCAATTTAGGTCATTAGGGGCCAATTGAATACAATGGGCGGCACGGTAGCACAGTGGTTAGCACTGTTGCTTCACAGCTCCAGGGTCCCAGGGTTCAATTCCCGGCTTGGGTCACTGTCTGTGCGGAGTCTGCACACTCTCCCTGTATCTCGTGGGTTTTCTCCAGGTGCTCCGATTTCCTCCCACAAGTCCCGAAAGACGTGCTGTTAGGTGAATCAGACATTCCCAATTCTCCCTCTGTGTACCTGAACAGGCGCCAGAATGTGGCGACTCGGGGCTTTTCACAGTAACTTAATTGCAGCGTTAATGTAAGCCTACTTGTGATAATAAAGATTATTATCTTTCATGGCCCATCTGTTTTTACGATTAGCAGGTGGGCCAATAGGTCAGTCTGCCTTTGTATTTAGCGGCAACATTGATCCAGGGCGGAATGAACTGACGAGAAATTCAAGCCAATAAAACAGTTGGTCGCATGAAATATATAATCTGGATTAAATCTAATTGTCAATATTATAATTAAAATATCACAGGATCAATTAACATATTCTGGCCCTCAAGTCAGTCTTCAAGTAAAGATTTCTTCCGTATGCTACAAGCAGAAATACTATAAATGTGTTCCTTGTAAATAAATTAATGATTTCATTACACGTTCACGTGCAGGAAATCGGCACATTTTGTTGATGAACAACTTGGACGTAAGACTCCGGAGGATGCACATGAGTGTATGATGTAGACAGAATTACAGAAATGAAAACAGGAGGTATAGTAATTCTGGTCATAATCATTACTTTTGAACTGGGCAGAAAGAGAGGAAGACAGTCCGGGCATTAGTGCTGTCTCTCAATGGCAAGATCTACATTGTGATAAAACTCAGCTAAACTGAGAAATATAAGCAGCATCGAAGTGGTATATTTTCCACAAAGCAAAGTATTGAGGGTGCTGATAGAAAAGGCTGAAAATGCTTACTAAGTCAGGCAGCATCCGTAAAGAGGGAAACAGAGTTAACATTTCAGGGTCAACACATTTTTGGCAGAATGGAAAATGTTAGCAATGTTTTTAAGCAAGTACACAGACAGGGGAAGAGATTTGGTGAAGAGGACTAAAAGAGCTAAAGGGAACATCTGCGATAGGGTGGAAAGACCGTAAGACATTCGGGCCATCGAGTCTGCCTCACCATTGAATGAGATCATGGCTGATCTGATATATACCTCAGCTCCATTTTCAACTTATTCCCATAACCCTTGATTTTCTTATCAATTAAAAATCCGTCTTTCTTGGCCTTGAACATACTGAACAAACCATCCTCTACAGCTCTCTTAGGTAAAGAATTACACAGATTCACTGCCGCCTGAGAGATGAACATCCCACCCTTAAATGAGCGACACATTATGCCCTCTGGTCCGAGACTCTCCCACAAGAGGAAACATTCGCTCAGCATCTATCCTTTCAAGCCCTCTCAGAGTCCTATAAGGTCGCCTCTCATTCTTCTAAACTCAAATGAGTACATGCCCTAGCTACTTAACCCTCTCATTAGAAAACCTCTCCATACCCGAATCAACCTAGTGAACCTTCTCTGGACTGCCTCCAATGCCAGTATATCTTTCCTTAGATAAGGGGACCAAAATGGTTCACAGTATTCCAGGTGTGCTCTAACTAGCGTCTTGTATAGTTTAAGCAAGACTTTCTTAATTTCATACCCAATTTCTTTTGAAATAAAGGCCAACATTCCATTTGCTTTCCCAAATACCTGCTGAACTTGCATGCAAGCTTTTTGTGATTAATGTACGAGGACCCCCTGAAGGTCGGACGGGGGGGGGGGGGGGGGGGGGGGGGGGGGGGGGTGCAGAATCCTGAGCTGAGACCCATAAAACCGGATAGCCAGAAAAGCACTAGAATACCTCTTCAGAAGTCAGCTTATTGAAAATTGAACCTAATCATAGAAAGTATATCCAGTAATCATTATTAACCATTAAACATATATTCTTAGAACATAGCAGGATGAAGCATTTAAATCTTGCTAATAGTAGTGGCACAATGTATGATGGGATTTAAGCGAGCTAACTTGACCACACTCCTAAGACAGGCAGAATCAGACTGAAATAATGTGGTCAGCAATAACACAGCCAGCTCAATAAGAAGTTCCTTTTTTGATTTATTTTGTTTTTATAAATTTAGAGTACCCAATTCATTTTTTCCAATTAAGGGGCAATTAAGCATGACCAATCCACCTACCCTACACATCTTTGGGTTGTGGGGGTGAATTGTACAGGGCCTTGGTGAGGCCACACTTGGGAGTATTGTGTGCAGTTTTGGTCTCCTTCTCTGAGGAAGGATGTTCTTGCTCTCGAGGGAGTGCAGCGAAGGTTTACCAGACTGATTCCAGGGATGGCAGGTCTGTCATATGAGGAGAGATTGACTAGGTTGGGATTGTTCTCACTGGAGTCCAGTAGAATGAGGGGGAATCTCATAGAGACTTATTAAATTATAACAGGACTAGACAGGGTAGATGCAGGGAAGATGTTACCAATGAAATGAAAAATGAAAATCGCTTATTGTCACGAGTAGGCTTCAAATGAAGTTACTGTGAAAAGCCCCTAGTCGCCACATTCCAGCGCCTGTTTGGGGAGGCTGTTACGGGAATTGAACCGTGCTGCTGGCCTGCTTGGTCTGCTTTCAAAGCCAGCACAGTGAGAGAGCGACACAGAGAGGGGGACACAAAGAGGGGGACACAGAGAGAGAGAGGGACAGAGAGAGAGAGAGTGACACAGAGGGAGGGACACAGAGAGAGGGACACAGAGAGAGGGAAACAGAGAGAGGGAGGGGACACAGGCACCGTGCTGAGAGAGGAGATAAGACATGCTCCCAGAGGCGTAACCGTGGGCAGCTAATCCTGCTGCTGGCATGGCTGGCTGAGGAGGTGGCGGGCGTCTGCCTGGGCCAGGGGGAGTAACAGGGGGTGACCTGGAGATAGTGCGGGTGACCCCCTGGGACAGGTGTGTCCAGGCACGGACTGCCATTGCTGTGGCCTGCAAGACAACTATCTTGCTGTGCAACCTACAGATCGCTCTCCGTGGCCCTTGGTTGGGCAGATTGACACCGGCCCATTTGGGTGCAGCGCGGAGGGTAGTGCGCCAGGGGAACGGCCGGGGGTGGGGGTGGGGATGGGAGAGGGGGGACATGCGGGGGCAGGGACTGCAGTCCAGGCCGGGACCACTGTGTAGCCCATTGGACAAGGCTGGGCACGATGGTACGCACCATGCTAACATGTCTGCCTTTCATGACCTGCAGACAAACGACTTCGGAATCCAACCAGGAATAGTGGCTTTCATTCTAACCGCTGCAGCCCAGGGGGATGCACTGAGGCTGTATGAGCAGGAGCTGCTCGAGCTGCAGAAGAGGACCTTGCCCAGAGGCAACCAGTGAGGATGGAGAGCCTGCCACCCAACAGGCTGAGGGGGAGATGAGAAAGGGGCACTGGAGGCCTTGCGTACACCAGCAGTGCCTGTCATTCAAGGACCTGCTGGACTGGGCGTGCCGTCGAAGACTCCGGCTGAGCTGGGGAACATATCTGCCGGATCATGGCGCACCTGGAACTGCGGAGGTATGGGAGAGGACACCTGCTCCTGGTGACCATCAAGGTTACGGTTGCGCTGAGCTTTTACGCCATGGGGTCCTTCCGAGTGGGGACCTGTCTGGGATCTCGCAGACTTTGGTGCACAGGTGCATCCGCCCCATCAAGGATGTGCCTTCTCAGCACAATGTATCAAATTCATTGTGGACCGAGCCCACCAGGATGGCCAGGCAGCAGGGTTCACCGCCATTGTTGGGATTCCTGAGGTCCAGGGGGTGATCAAAGGAATGCATGTCGCCCTACGAGCACCAGCCCAAGACAGGCCGGTTTTCACAAACCAAAAGGGGTTACACTCGATGAACGAGCAGCTGGAGTGTGATCATGAGCTACACATCATGCATGCCTGTACCCAATACCCGGGCTGTGAGCACAATGCCTTCATCCTGACATAGCCACCGGTTCCCGACACCTTTGAGGCAAACCCCCGGGTGAAGGGTTGGCTCCCGGACAACAGCTGTTATCCGCTGCGTCGTGGCTGATGACGCCTATCCGGAGGCCGCAGACCAATGGGAGACCTGCTACAGTGCTGCTCGTGCTGCGACCAGTGCTAACCATTAATGGATCATGAATTGCTCCGGGTCTGGAATCAATTTAATTGTCGTGGAAGTCCACATTCAGTCCCGGCGTCACCACTTAGTTACTTAAATGGAGAATCCCGCTGCATGTTCTACCGTCGGGGTTGAATTGCATCGGATTTTCACCGACACTGAGATGTCCGGCAGATAGGCCCCCTCGCAACACAATTCAGCATCACCCCCCACGACCCCACCACAATGCCATTCAGCAACCCACATTCCGGAGATACTTGGTCACCCCCATTCCGCGCTCAGCCCCCCATTCCACGCTCAGCCCCCCACACACAGTACTGAGGTAACTGCCACCCTACCAGAGATCCCCCTAATTAAAGAGACCCCTACCAGAGATCCACCCCCCAGAAGAAAGACCCTTGTCTGTGATGTACCATCAATTCGACTCAAGACACATTTAGGATCTGAACTGTGGCTTTAATCAGCTAGTTGTTAGCCCGGTGGTCGACTACAGAGAATGACCGACCGCCGGGAACTCTGGGTACTTATACCCTGCCTCAGAGGCGGGGCCTACTTGCCTCTCGACCAATTGGAGAGCAGTCACATGACTAGTCCCAACGAATCGGATGAGAGGCACATGACCAACCAGAGCCAATGGGAAGCCAGTGCTCTGCGCCAATGGCAGTGCTCATATCCATACCACCACATTCACCCCTTGTGGAGAAAGAAGGGGGGGTAAGTGGGAGGGGGGGGGTCCAAGGACTGGTGGTATGAGCAGCGAAAATCGATAGGGGTGAGCTGCCCACTGGCTCGTGGCAAAACAATACTACTACTACTAATAACAACAGAATAATACAAAAATGTCCAAAAAAATGGCAAAACAATACTACTACTACTAATAACAACAGAATAATACAAAAATGTCCAAAAAAAAAAGGTAAAACAATACTACTACTACTAATAACAACAGAATAACACAAAATGTCCAAAAAAGTCCCATGGCTGCATTAGATGGAGACGATCAACCTGTCGGGTGCCCGTGGTGTTCTGGAGGACCTTCGCAGTGAGCCGGTGACATCGGGCCGATGGTCGTCCTTGCCTCCGGGAGCGTCGGTCGTAGATGTGTCTCCGTACCCCGGGCCGGTGGTGGAGACGCTGTAATCGGGGAAGAGGGGGCATGTGCGCTGGGTCGTGGGGGTGCGGGGGGCGCTGGGGGGAATTGGGGTTGGGGGGGAGGTGTTGATGTAGGGGGAGAAGGCCGCAGGCGGGCGGGTGCCAGGTTCCGAAGCGAGACCGTATCCTGCCGACCGTCGGGATACTCCACGTACGCATACTGCGGGTTGGCGTGGAGTAACTGGACTCGCTCAACCAACGGGTCGGACTTGTGCACCCGCACATGCTTCCAGAGCAAGATGGGCCAGGGAGTGGCCAGCCAGGTCGGGAGAGGGGATTCTGAGGACGAATTCCTGGGGAAAACAAGAAGACGTTCATGAGGTGTTTGATTAGTGGTAGTACAGAGGAGAGACCGGATTGAATGCAGGGCGTCGGGAATGACTTCTTGCCAACGGGGAATAGGGAGATCTCTGGACCGTAGGGCCAGCAGGATGGTCTTCCAAATGGTGCCATTCTCCCGCTCGACCTGACCGTTACTGGTCGTCCTGCTAGAGGCTATGCCCCTGCTGAGCAGGAACTGACGCAGTTCGTCACTCATAAAAGGGGACCCCCCGGTCGCTGTGGATGTACGCGGGGTAACCGAATAGGGAGAAGATGGATAGGAGGGCCTTTATGACGGCTGTTGTGGTCATGTCGGGACAGGGAATGGCGAAAGGGAATCGCGAGTATTCGTCGATAACACTCAAGAAATACGAGTTACGGTTGTTGTAGGGGAGGGGACCCTTGAAGTCTATACTGAGACGTTCAAAGGGGCGGGATGCCTTGATCAGATGCGCTCGTTCGGGGCGGTAAAAGTGCGGTTTGCATTCGGCGCAGACGTGGCAGTCCCTAGTGACAGTCCTGACTTCCTCGACGGAGTAGGGCAGGTTATACCACCATACCACCACAGTCTGCAAGCCCCCTGAAGAGAGACCCCTGTTTGGAAGCCCCCCAGAAGAGAGACTACGATTCTGGCGTGACACTGCCGGTAGATCAGTGAGAGTCTTTCCAGGAAGGAAATGTGAGAAAGTGTAATGAGATTCAGTTCAAATCTGCTGCAACACTGCCCCCAAATGTTTGTATTTAAAACTGCAGCTGTGGGTATTTCACTAATTTTCCGACGGCAGTATGTTACTTAATCACTAAAGTATTTTCTTTCATCATTAAGCAAAAGCTGTATATATTTTTAGGAACAGAATACAGTTTGAAGCAACTGCTCCCAGACATTCAAAATATTTTGTTATATCTTGTTTAAGGGCTGTTTAAATGTGTAAACAAACATCTCCTATTTAGACATGTTTTTAAATACTGTACAATGTTTGGCTACATAAATATTCTTCTGCCAAATCCAGTGGAGTGATCCAGTCTATTATGTTATTCCTGTATCTAAATTTATACATGTGGTTACCCTGATAGTTCTGTAATTAGTGCAATGGCTGTTATAGCACTGTGCCATGATGGGAATCTTAGGTTTGATCCAAGCTATGCTAATTTTTCTCAGTACCGGTAATGATGGGGATGTTAATTAGGCCTCACTCCCCTAGGAAAAAAGCAAATCAGCCGGGATCAATGTTGGGACCATTACTCTTTACAACCTATACTAATCACCTGGATAAAGGTTTTGGGAGTCATTGTCCACAAGTTCACAGATGAAGCAGAGATTCTTGCCAGTGTCAGAATGCTAGAGGAAAAATGACTGGAATCAGATCTGGAGGAGTTGGCTCATGTATGGCAGAAGATGTTTAGTATAGGCAAATGTATTGTGAAGCACATGGCATTTTCTTTTATTCGTTCGTGGGACGTGGCATTGCAAGCTGTACAAGCATTTATTGCCCATCCCTAATTGCCCTTGAGGGGGCAGTTAGGAGTCAACCACATTGCTGTGGGTCTAGAGTCACATGTAGGTCAGACCAGG
The DNA here is from genome assembly GCF_902713615.1 of Scyliorhinus canicula. Lineage (NCBI taxonomy): Eukaryota > Metazoa > Chordata > Chondrichthyes > Carcharhiniformes > Scyliorhinidae > Scyliorhinus > Scyliorhinus canicula. The sequence continues at coordinate 260,193,760 of NC_052147.1, read as the reverse complement.
TAAGGTCAGCAGATTTCCTTCCTAAATACATTAGTGAACATCTAGAGAGTCAGTCAAGGGTGTTGTTACAATCTCACACCTCCACCATGTGGCTACGAGCTAGTCTGGTTCAGTCAGACAGAGTAACCACACTTAAGTTAGCAGAGAGTCGAACTGTGCTATTAGTTCAATAACCTGATTGAACTAACTTCAAGGTCTGGAGTATCTTTCTGATCTAAGCTGCATCCAGTTGCAGCCAGTGTTAGACCAGTGTACCTGACACGGCAGTGAGTTCATGTAGTGCCTCTTGTAGATGGTTCACACGACTGCTACTGTGCATCAGTGGTGGAGAGAGTCAGTGTTTGTGGAAGGGGTGCCAATCAATTGGGCTGCTTTATCCTGGGTGGAGTTGAGCCTCTTGAGTATTGCTGGAGCTGCACTCACCCACCCAGACAACTGGAGAGTATTCTATCACACTTCTGACTTGTGTCTTATAAATGGTGAACAGGCGGATTTCAGTGCTCAATGGCCAACTCCTTAATCTGACTCTGTTACCCTGTATTCCAGATTCCATAGTGAGGCAACGTTTTCTCAGCAGCTACCCTGCCAAGTACCTTAAGAGTCTTATCCACCTTTATTCTAAAGCTCCAGGGAAGTATTGGTTTAGTCTACTCAATCTCACCTCACAGGACAATCCCCTCTTTCCAGGAACCAGTCGAGTGAAGCTTTGCTGCACTACTTCTAGAGCAAATGTTAGGTAATTTCGACATTTTGAATTCTCCCTCTATGTACCCGAACAAGCGCTGGAATGTGGTGACTGGGGGCTTTTCACAGTAACTGCATTGCAGTGTTGATGTAAGCCTACTTGTGACAATAAAGATTGTTATTCTTTCCTCAGGTAAGGAAACCAGAACCGTACATTCCTCCCCCCCCCCCCCCCCCCCTCCCAAGCCTATGTAACTATGAGAATCATAGAATCAAAGAATATACAGTGCAGAAGGAGGACATTCGGCCCACCGAGTCTGCACCGGCCCTTGGAAAGAGCACCCTACCTAAGCCCACACCTCCTCCCTATCCCTGTAACCCAGTAACCCTACCCAACACAACCTTTTTGGATGCTCAGGGCAATTTAGCAGGGCCAATCCACCTAACCTGCACATCTTTGGACTGTGGGAGGAAACCGGAGCACCCGGAGGAAACCCACGCAGACACGGGGAGAAAGTGCAGACTCCACACAGACAGTGGCCCAAAGCCGGGAATCGAACCTGGGACCCTGGAGCTGTGAAGCAACTGTGCTGACCACTGTGGTACCGTGCCCCCCCCCCCCCTCCCCCCTTTTGGATATCTGTGAGACTATTCAACCATAAATATAGCATGTCTTAATCAATTGGAAATACAGCATTTACTGCAAGATTAAACTGATACTGGTAATCTGATTACTTCTCTCATACCAATCAGATCTCATATGTACATGAGATCAAAAGTTTTAGAAATTATGGAGAAGAGGCCATTGAGCCCAATATGTCTGTGCTCATGCTTGCATACATAGAAACATGGATAATAGGAGCAGGAGGCCATTCAAGACTACTCCGCTATTCCATAGAATCCCTACAGTGCAGAAGAAGGCTTTTCAGCCCAGTCTGCACTGACCATCCGAAAGAGCGCTCTACCTGGGCCCATTCCCCCCCCCCCCCCCCCCCCCCCGACCGAACCATAACCCCGCATTCATCTCAGTCCAAATGGTCTACCCCATATCCTGTGACCCCTTATTCTAGAGCCTCCAGCCGGAGGAAGAAATATCTCCGCATCCAGTCTGCCCTGTCCTGTCAGAATTTTACACGTTTCAATAAGATCCCCTCTCATTCTTCTAAATTCCAGTGAATATGGTGCCAGTCGACCCAATCTCTCCTCATGCGACAATCCTGTCTTCCCAGGAATCAGTCTGGTGAACCTTCGCTGCACTCACTCTATGGCAACTGTATCCTCTTAGATAAGGAGACCAAAATGGCACACATTAAAGCTATCTATTAATACCCAACCCCTTGATCTTTTTTCTACCCCCCATTCCCTTTTAACACTGTAATTTGTTGAATTTCGATAATCATCCATGGTAAATCATTCCATTATCTAATAGCTCTTAGCATTAAAAAAATCTTTTTGAACTCTTCCTTTTATGTTTCTATATTAATTTATAGTTTACATGCCCGTTGCTATCACTTCGCCAACTACAGGAAATCATTTAGCTTTTTTTAAACATCTTCATCACTTTTAAAATGTTATCTTATTTGCTCCAGTGAATACTGATGCAGCTCTTTTGGGTCCCTTTTAATTCAAACATGTTGCCAAAACCCTTTCCAGAAACTGATTAATTCGAGCACAACTCTTGCTTTGAATTCAATATAAAATTTACAAAGTGCATGTCTATTTTTGTTTTTTCCACCAGTAATTATTATTTTTTTAAAGATGTGTTTCTGTGCTTAGATCTCTGTTTCTGCCCTCCATTAGAAATGTTACCTACCTCTTTATCCACCTGTCCACATCACCCTGTATTTACCCATATTTCTGCTCACCTTGCATGGCCTGTCATTTAAGTTGCACTACTTCCTGTGATTATTCCCGACATGGCACATCTTTGGTCAAATCTTGGCCCGGATTTCCCACAAAGTGCCAATCATCGTGGGATTGTTGCCCTGCCCTGGCACTGCTCTGCGTTTCTTCCAAGCCTGTCTTCTACAGGAATATGGAGCTCAGTGTCCTTTGGAAAGCCCTTTCACAGCACCATAGTCTCGGGGGGAAAGGCCTGACAACACCCCTCCAATTAACAGCGCTAGTTGCCTTATGGTAAGTTTAAAAGTCCAGTGCGACTATTAGAGAACGTGGGCGGGAATGGTGATGAGGAGCCACGGTGGGTGACCGGGTAGTCAGGGCGGGACGTAGTCGGGTCGGGGATCAGTGAGAGCGATTGGGGGAGTCAGTTCTGTCGTTACCCTGGAGTTAGGCTAGGATTTTTCTGTGTTTCCTGGGTAACTCCAGCTAAGTCCCAGAAAAGTGTCCAGCTCAGAGTCAGAGGCTTTCATTCAAGATCTTGGGGAACTGCCAGGGTGCTCAATCTTTCCAGACAATTCCCACAGATGTCAGCGTGTTGGGACCTACCCGGGATCCAGACAAACATCCTTGGTTGTAGGTCCACAGACTTACGGTAATCCAGAGGCCGTAAGATCTGGGTCATTAGCTTGTTTAGTAAAGGAGACAACTTACAGCAGATATACAGGAATTGATAAACAATACAATACAAAATTTGAGTGGCATTTGTCCTGTGCATTGGGTATGATGCTCATACAGCATCTGTATATAAACTGTGGTGTTCTATTTTATGATCTACATTACGTTCTAATATACAATAGTATTTTTGTCAAAGTCATCCATATTCGAAACATTAGCTCCCTTCTCTATCCACAGATGCTGTCAGACCTGAGATTGTCCAGTATATTCTGTTTTTGTTATTATGATTCAATATTACAGGATTCTTTCAGAAGCTGTAAAGAAAATTGGAAATACACAATATTTATTGAAAATTCAGATTTCCAGCTCACAGCTTTTCCATCATTCTTATTGTAACCTGTACTGCCATCTAGTGCTGCTCTCTTCACTCTTCAACAACACACAAAAACAAATTACTCTTCATCCACATGAGTACTTAGGCCTAGATCTTAAGAGTCTCGGGATCATTGGAGATCTGGGGCTGGATTCTCTGCCCCACCACATTTCTGCCCCGACCTGCTGGCGGTTTTCTCCATTATGCCGGCTGGTCAATGGAGTTTCCCATTGTGGGGCAGCCCCACGCCGTCGGGAAATTCCCGGATGTCGGCAAAACGGGGAATCCCGCCAGCAGAGAATCTCGCCCCAGATGTATGATCTAAGATGCCCATTGGGACCCTGTGTAAGTCCCACTGACGTCTGTCAGAGTTTCTTGGGAAGCTTTAACTTCTGACAGACAATTGCCCTGCTCCCTAGGAGCACCTGCAAATGTTTCCAATTCCTTGCTCCTCAGGAGCCTCTGCGATTGTTTTTGAATTGAATGGGAGACTTTGGACAGTTCTGACATACTTAGCTGGATAGTTACCAAGGAAATGGTAGGCAGAAAACTCCAAACCTAATTCCTGGATAATTACAGTACTGACCTCAGTACTGACCTCCCTAAACACACAGAGTTCCCACGACTCACCCCCCAACAACCCCCCTGACCTTCCAACCACCCCCCACCACCCAGTTACACCCCTGACCACTCTAACCCCAACCAGACCTGACCCCTCCCTTCTCCCCCACCAGCACCCACCCTGGCTAGTCTCCAACTTAGTTACCCCATCCAACCTGACATCCCCAACCCAGCTACGCACCCTGCCACCTTGCCAGGCACACTACCACCTGCAACCCTGTCATTTCACCAACCTAGCCGACCATACCCAAGCCCACAACCGTACCACTTGACTCATTCATCCATCATCCATTCACTAACATACATACACATGGAACAATTAAACTTAACAGAGCAGCAAGTGCCGTAGAAAGGGGGCTTTTCTTCTGCGCTGATCCTCTTTGCAGATATCTGCATGGATTCCTGCACTGAATGAGTCCGTCTTGATGCTCCATCAGAAGTTGAATCTTTTAAAATGTAACTAAGGGAAAAGTGCAGTTTGCACACCGATCATTGTTTTAATTATTCCTTCAGGCGATGTGGGTATTTTTGCCCATCTCTATTTGTGCTTGAACTGAGTGGATTGCTCGGCCATTTCAGTGGACAGTTAGAGTCAAACACACTGCTGATGGTCTGGAGTCACATGTCGGCCAGACCAGATAAAGGTGGCATATTTCCTTCCCTAAAGGGCATTAGGAACCATGTGGGTTTTTAATGACAATTGACAATCTTTCCAACGCGGATCGGAAGATTTGGGCCTTAGTATTTCATAGAAAATACTGCAGGTGATGGATATCTGAAAACCAAAAATAAAGCTGGAAATGCTCAACGGATCAGGCACTAACCATAGAGAAACATAAACCCGTCAGTTGACATTACAGCTCAAAGGGCGCGATCCTACAGCCACGAAGCACCAGAAAAGCAGCTCTCTGCCACACAGCGTGGCCATTGAAACTCCACAATGGGTGGGATCACTTTTTGGCAAATCTGCATATTAGAGCTTTACAGCTAGCCTCACTCTAATGTGCAGATTCCCAAGGTACCTGAGATTTTGGGATTCAACCCCTTTGCCTCAGACTTCGGGTGAGCGATGTTGTGGGGACCAGCTGGCATAGCACTCGTGCAGTCTCCAAGGGGTTGGAGGTCCCCAGCTGCATCCCCTTTGGGTGGTGTGGTACCCTGGTACTGCTGGTGCCACCTAGGTGCTCAGGTGGCATTGACACTGCAAGTGCCAGGAAACACGCGGCTAAATGCACTCGCTAGAGGACCGTGTTCTTTTGGGAAGTTTGCATCTTAGTTAGTCTTGGTGAGTATCATGGGGGAGGCAGTGGGGTAGTGTTTTTTTTTTAGAACATACAGTGCAGAAGGAGGCCATTCGGCCCATCGAGTCTGCACCGACCCACTTAAGCCTCACTTCCACCCTATCCCCATAACCCAATAACCCCCTCCTAACATTTTTGGACACTAAGGGCAATTTAGCATGGCCAATCAACCTAGCCTGTACGTCTTTGGACTGTGGGAGAAAGCCGGAAGACCCGGAGGAAACCCATGCAGACATGGGAGAACGTACAGACTCTGCACAGATAGTGACCCAGCTGGAAATCGAACTTGGGACCCTGGCGGAGGGTTAGATTTGAATTCAGTTAAAAAATCTGGAATTAACAGTCTAATGATGACTGTTGTCAATTGTAAAAACCCATTTGATTCATTAACGTCCTTGAGGGAAGGAAATCTGTCATCCTTACCTGGTGTGGCCTACATGTGACTCCAGAAGATGACTCTTAAATGCCCTCAGGGGTGGGCAATAAATGGTGGCTCAACCAGCAACCCCCACATTCCATGAATGAATAAAAAAGAGCTATTACTGTTTGTCTATTTCATATTTTGGGGGAGGGAAGAGGAGGAGGGGGGAGAAGAGATGGCGGCCAATAACGTTACTGGACTAGTAATTAAGAGTCCCAAGCTAATGGTCTGAGGACATGGGTGCAAACTTCACTGTGGCAGCTGGTGGAATTTAAATTTAATTGATAAATCTGGAATATAAAGTTGATTTCAGTAATGGTGACCATGACAATTATCATCAATTGTGTAAAACCTCCATCTGGTTCACTAATATTCTTCAGTGAAGGAAATCTGCAGGTGTTATCTGATGTGGCCTATATGTGACCCTAGATCGACAGCTACGTGGTTGACTCTCAGCTGTCCTCTGAAATGGCCTAAGAGGCCACTTAGTTCAAGGACAAATAGGCTTTGTCAACCTATCATGACCTTGCAGGTAAGGCCCATATCCCTTGCAAGAATTAAAATAAAAATTCAAACGATCTAAAGTAAATTTTCAGCCGTACAGGATTTAGCCAAAGTTAACGACACATAATAAAGAGATATTATACCATTGTTAACGAGAATTAAACAGATTAATCAGATCAGAAAGAAGAAAATAGCAAACTAGAACAATCTAGTCTAATCTCAAAATGCCACGAAGTTTTCATGATACATCAGGTTTATCAAAGAACTGGCAAGAGGGACAAATGGATTAACAGCCTCCGATAATCAATAAGCTTTGATGGTTCTTCAGTAAGCAAACTAACATCCTTGTAGATTATTTTTTGTTGCAAAATAAAGTATAGCTTTACCTTTGACTTTCTGACTGTTGGTAGTGGAACAAGTATCACTGTATGTTTGTGAATTAGCAGCACTTGGGAAGCACAGAAAGCAGATCAGGCTCTTGAGAAATATCCTGCTTCCGATTAATGTTTTCCACAATTTAAACTACATGGAGAATTTTGAGCAAATCCCTCTTTATACTACTAAAAAGTCACACTACATTTGTGTATTTTGATCAAATTACAAGCCTTATATAAAAATTAGATTTTTTAAAAAGTTTTAATTTGTTTCATGAGATACATTGAATCTCTAAAGAATTTCTACAGTGCAGAAGGACATTTGGCCCATCGAGTCTGCACCGACTGTCTGAAATAGCACTCTATCTAGGCCCCCGCCCCCCCACTAACCCCGTAACCCCACCTAACCTGCACATCCCTGGACACTAAGTGGCAATTCTTATCATGGCCAATCCAACAAACCTGCACATCTTTGGACTGTGGGAGGAAACCGGAGCACCCGGAGGAAACCCACGCAGACAACTGGAAGGAAGTGTAAACTCCACACAGACAGTTACCCAAGGCCGGAATCGAGCCCAGGTCCCTGGTGCTACGTATTATAGAATTTACAGTGCAGAAGGAGGCCATTCGGCCCATCGAGTTTGCACCAGCTCTTGGAAAGAGCACCCTACCCAAGTTCAACACCTCCACCCTATCCCAATAACTCAGTAATCCCACCCAACACTAAGGGCAATTTTGGACACTAAGGGCAATTTATCATGGCCAATCCACCTAACCTGCACATCTTTGGACTGTGGGAGGAAACCAGAACACCCTGAGGAAACCCACGCACACATGGGGAGGATGTGCAGACTCCGCACAGACAGTGACCCAAGCTGGAATCGAACCTGGGACCCTGGAGCTGTGAAGCCATTGTGCTATCCACAATGCTACCAGCTGCCCTGAGGCAGTAATACTAACCACTGTGCCACCATGCCACTCCATAGTGTTAAGAGAATATGTTGGCAGTTTTCTTGTTCAAATTACTTAATAGCAGCTGTAATTTACTGTAAGCGATCAAACAATACAAGGTTAGCTGGACAATTATCAAGACTGGAAAATATTTGTGGGAATTCTCAAGTGAAAGCATTAAAAGGACACAATCACAGGTTAACTATCAGCCTGAATGCACGACCATTAACCTCAGAGATGACAACCTGACAGTACACAACAGGAAATTAATTTTATTAATAACAGTAACTATGTACAGATGTCACACTGAACCTTGATTGTACCGTTCCTAATAGCAGTGGTTACAGTAAGATTGTTCCAAAAAAAGGAAGTTGATATTTGATAAGGATCATAATGTCAATCACAAATAAGTACAACAGCATGGCATTAGGTTGATCTGATCTAACATATCTTAGCAGCAACATTTGTTCATGTTTACCATTGGTGTTTGGCAAAGCTAACATGTATTGTATCCAGGGGCGGCACAATGTCACAGTGGTTAGCACTGCCTCACTGCGCCAGGGACCCGAGTTCAATTCCTGTCTCAGGTGACTGCATAGAATTTGCACGTTCTCCCAATGTCTGTGTGGGTTTCCTCTTTTTTTCTTTCAGCACACGTGCTATGTAAGCATCTTGTTGTTTCTGTATTTCGAAGTCAGCAACCTGTTGCCTGCATACAGAACACAGAATCAGACCCTTCAAAATATTAAGAATATTTCTGACTGTAACACATCAAAGAAGACAGGTTTACACACTTACTTCAATGTATCTTTCTGCTTTGCAAGTAGTTGATAAAGTTCTTCAATCTGACCCTCCTTCCTACTCAAAATATCATCTTGTTTTTCCATCTGATGCTCAATCTCTGAAAAGAAAACATTTTGTTTTCACAAATAATTAGTTTCTCTCTAACTCTACTGAATTATTCCCTGACAAAATTTACCATAAAATTTTCAGGAAATTTATACGCTATCATTCCTGCAATCTGCTATCTGTCAATGAAATTAAATATTTCTAACATTTTTGGTAACTGTTTGTTACTATCAGCTTAAGTATCATCATAGAGTATTCAGTATTCTCAAAAGATTTGCATAGTAATTTGCTGCAGTCAGTACCCAAGCAGAGTTGCCAAAAAGAGATGCAGCAGCAGATTAAAGAGTGCCCCAAAAGAAGTTATACAATTTACCAATCAGATCTTGAATTGCTGCTGAAGAATATGAAGCTGTCAGACCCAGGGAATTGTACCAGGAATGGCCTCCAGTCCATTATAGTGACGAGGGAAAGGAAAATTAGGCACACACAAACCTGAACAAGTATATTGGGCAGGAGTCTCTGTTCAGCAACGCCGGAATCGCAAAATGTGATTGGACGGAGAATTGCGCTAGCTGAAAATCTTGGATGGCGCCAGGCACCCGACAGAATGCCATGCTCCGGTGCTTCGACAGTGGTGTTAAAGCATTCTGCTCCCATATACAGTAAACACCATTGGCATAGCATTAATGGACCTGGGGCAGTACGGTGGCGCAGTGGTTAGCACTGCTGCTTCACGACGCTGAGGACCCGGGTTCGATCCCGACCCCAGGTCACAGTCCGTGTGGAGTTTGCACATTCTCCCCGTGTTTGCGTGGGACTTATCCTCACAACCCAAAGATGTGCAGGGTAGTTGGATTGGTCACATTAAATTTCCCCTTAATGGAAAAAAGAATTGGGTACTTGCAATTTTTTAAAAAATCATTAATGGGTCTGACCTGGTATACTCCTGGGGTAACGCGATGCTCTGCCTCTGCCAGGAAGAATTACCAATGACAAGTTTCACTTGTGGCTTTAAAATCGGGAAATAAGCGTGGCTCCAGAGGGAGAGAGAGAGGAGATAGCACGTTTCCGGAGGCGTGACTGGGGGCTGCTGAACCTGCCGCTGGCATGTCTGGTCATGGGAGGCATCTGCCAGGGTAGCGGGGGGTGACAGGAATGACCAGGGGATGGGTCACGGTGACCTCCAAGACCGGGACGGTGTCCAGGCATGTACCGCCATTGCAAGGGTCTGCAGGGCAGCCACCTTGCAGGGCAGCATGGTAGCACAAGTGACTAGCACTGTGACTTCACAGCACCAGGGTCCCAGCTTTGATTCCCTGCTGGGTCACTGTCTGTGCGGAGTCTGCACATTCTCCCCATGTGTGCGTGGGTTTCCTCCGGATGCTCCGGTTTCCTCCCACAGTCCAAAGACATGCAGGTTAGGTGGATTGGCCGTGCTAAATTGCCCTTACTGGCAAAAAAGGTTAGGAGGGGTTATTGGGTTATAGGGAAGGGAGGGCTTAAGTGGGTCGGTGCAGACTCGATGGGCCGAATGGCCTCCTTCTGCACTGTATGTTCTATGCAACCCACTGACCAGGCACCGTCGCCCATGGTTACATAGAGTGACACTGGCCATATGGGTACACCCCCCCCCCCCACCCGGACGTCTCCTTCCACCCCACCAACACACCCCTCCGCAACTCCTCCCTCCACCCAACCAACCGCTCTCCACCTCCCAGCCACAACCAGACGGCACCTGCCAGCGGGGCATCATGCGGCCCATCCAAGGGCAACATCCACGGAAACTCATACAGCAGGGCGCCGGATGGGGGGAGCAGAGCATACGGCTGGCATGGGTAGCGCCAGCCACCGGTAGCATTGCCGGCAGGGACTGGTTCCAGGTCCAGAGGCCAGGCACTGACGGGGCCAGGGATGTAGTGCAGAGGGCAGATTGCAGGGAGGGGGGGAAAAAACGCTGCTGGGGATGGAAGAGTGACATGCAGGGGCCGGGGCTGCAGTGCAGACTGGGGCCACTGTATAGCCCATTGAACCCGGTTGGGCACAGGGATACGCACCATACTCACATGTCTGCCTTTCACCCCCTGTGGGCAATGGACTTCGGAATCCAACAAGGAATGGTAGCCTTCATCCTGGCTGTCGAAGCTTTGGGGGATGCACCAAGGCTGTACGAGCAGGAACTGCTCAGGGAGGAACCTGCATTAGCCGAGCCTGCCCTAGAGGAACACAGGAGGCAGCCTGTGAGGATGAGAGCTGGCCGTCTAACAGGCCGGGGAGGGCGTGGGAAGGAGGGACTGCATTAGGCCTTATGTGTACCGGCAGCGTCTGTCATTTGAGGTCCTGGCGGACCTGCATGCCGTTGAAAATCCCGGCTGAGCAGGAACATATAGGGGGCGATTCTCCGCACTCACGACGGTGCGGAGAATAGCGGGGGTCGTAAATTTTTACGGCCACGCTAGTCTGACGCCCTCCCGCTATTCCCCCCCCCCCACGCCCGCCTCCCGACACGAATCGCTGCCCGCCGTTTTTTTACGGCGAGCAGCAATTCTCAGCTGGTCGATGGGTCGAAGTCTGACCGTTCGTAAAAACGGCCGTAAAGTTCGGATCTTGGGAACCATGGCACCGATTGGCACGGCAGTACCACGGCCGTGTCAAGGGTGCCATGGGCCCGCGATCGGTGCCCACCGATCGCGGGTACTTACCCCGCGCACTCTTTGTCCTTCTGCCGCCCCGCTGTATCCATTCGCGGGGCGGCTGAGGGGCATCCCGGCACGCGCATGCGCGGGTTTCACGCAAATGCGCGATGACGTCATCCGCGCATGCGCGGTTTGGAGTCTTCCAATCCGCGCATGCGCGGCTGACGTCATGTGACGCGTCAGCCGTCGCAAACTCTGGCAAGCGGGCTTAACGAAATTCGTTAAGCCCGCGATGCCGGAGTTCACGGCCGCGGCATGCTAGCCCCGACCGGGGACCAGAATCGGTTCCCGGTCGGGGGGGGGCGGAGGCTGGCGTCAAACCCGCCCGTTTTTGACGCCAGCCTCATGATTTCTCCCGGTTTGGGAGAATCTCGCCCATAGTGCGCCATATCTGCCGGATCATGGCACACCTGGAACCGCGGAGGTATGTGGGAGGACACCCACTCCTGGCGGCCTCCAAGGTGGTGGTCGCTCTGATAATTTACATCATGGGGTCCTTTCAGGCACCAGGCGGCGTCCTATTAGGTCCAGGTGGTGATCAACGGGATGCATGTCCCACTATGAGCACCGGCTCATGATGGGCCAGTCTTCACAAACCGAAAAGGGTTCCACTCAATGCAAGTGCAGCTGGTGTGTGTCCAGGAGCTGCACATCATATATGTCTGTGCCTGATACATGGGCAGTGTGCACGACACCTTCATCCTGGCAACTCAACGGTCCCTGACACCTTCGAGGCACTTCACCGGGTGAGGGGTAAGCTCTAGGGGTTATCCGGCAGTCGCTCAGGTGTTCAAAGTGGCGTGGTGCCACCCTGTTCTTCCCACTGCCCAACGGATACGCCAGGGACAAGGATGGGGAGAGGGGTCCGAGGCGCTGTGGTGTTCCTGCACTACCCCGGTAGGAGTCACTGGCACAGGCCCCGTCACCTCCTCCTCCCCCGGGGTGCCCGATGGCCCCCGGGCTACCCTTGGGGCAGGGGTGCAACCGGAGCTAACTCCTGTGGCACCCCCGCCACCTGGTGCCACCAATCCAGGATGCCCGCTCTCATCTCAGGGTCTCCATGCTCGTGGCCATGGAGCACAGGGACTAGGCCACCTTCCTCTGGGACTATGCCACCTCCCTCCGGGATTGACACAGGTCAGCCAGCGCCCAGGTAATGCCAATGACGCCGTCAGCCATAACCCGTTATGACTGGGCCAAGCTCTGGAGCTGCAGGCGATCCTGGTACATAGCTGCCAGTGACGGGACAGTCCTGTCCTGTGCCTTGGCCACCGCCCGTACAGAGTGCCCGAGGCCTTGAACATCCTGACCCATGACAGATACCTTCGCCCCAAGGCCTCCACCGTGCGGTATTGGCCTGGGTGGCACCGCCTCCTGCCCCTGCATGTGGTTGGACTCCTCCAACTGCACAGGCAAGCGTTGGATAGTTGCTGACAGCGCCTCATGTAGGTCCCTGGCTCTGTGTCTGCATCTCCATTCTCAATGAGACCGTCCTTTCTAAAAGCCTGAAATCCGTCTGGACATCAGCTAATCCTGGGGGTTGGGTAGCCTTCTGACTGTCCGCCCCCTCGGGTGTTCCTATCTCCACCTGATGTACCGCAGCATGTGTGTGATGTAAATCAGATGGTGCCCCATGAGCCTCTTCACTGAAGTGCCCAACTAAGTTGAGCGTCTCTGGGATGGTGGAGGGTTTTGGAGACAGCTGTGATGGGAAGTCAGTGTCGTCCCTGGACTGGTGCTCCGGGTTGTACCTGGCTGGCATTTGGGCACATTCTTCGCTACCCATCACCTCCTCGTCACTGGAATTGGCTTGGGGTTAGGTTGAGGGACACCAGAAGGGCCCGCCTCATCGCCAAGTGATCGAGCAAGACACAAGACATGACGCATGATTGGATCGTGGGTTGAGGCCATACCGTGCATGCCATGGGAAACCGCAACGCAGCAGAGTCTCACTTCGTTGCCCAATGCCAACCTCTGCCTTGGCCCTTCTCTGGTCCCACCAACCAGGTCCAGTCCCTGCTGCTCCGGTGGGGGGCCGCAGGTCCAGCTGTCCCCCCTCCAGTCTTCTCCCGCCGGTTGTGGGCTGCCTTCTACTGGGGGGAGGAGGGGGTAGGGGGTTGTCCAGCAGGGTCTCCAGTTCGGCATCTGCAAACTGGAGTGCCGTTCTCTGTGCGGCCCACTTTTTGGCTGGAATGAGTGTGTGTGGGGAGTGGAATGCTAATATGCAGCTCCAGCTTGTCAGCTTCCCAGTGGCAATCCCGACGAATCGGGCACCTTTTTTCATTGGAATGGATCGTTATCCACATAGCGCTGGTGCTAGCCCATTAATGGATCATGAATTGGTCCGGAACGGCGCCAATTTAGTTGTCGTAGAAGTTTACTGATTCAGTCCCGGCGTCAACACTGAGTTTCTGAAACAGAGAATCCCGCCCATTGTACCTCTGTTGCACATTTCCCAGCCGCAAAGCAGGTGGGTATACATACCCGTGTACGCATCTACATGTGTGCATGCGCATGGGCGTGAGTGAGAAAAAATAGAGGAAAATTATAAATGTCAACAAGTTCACTTTAAAACTTCATGGGAAAAACTTCATGGGAATAAATTATAGTTCGCAACATATGCCACAGAAAAAAGAGAATTTAGAAGAATGGTACTATGACTTACCATTGCATTTGCTTTTTAACTTGTCATTTTTCGTTGACTCCTTCAATGCTTTGTTTTTAATACTTCCCAATCTTTGTAAAGGGTGAAAATAAGACATGTTTGTATGTTATTCAAATTTTCAACATTCATCATGTTGTACTCTGAGGTGCTTCAATACAATTGTGATACATGACACTGGACACAATCTGGACCCGGGACCCGGTACCCGGTGGGGATGAATGGGGTTTTCCAAGAGTTTTATAAGAAGAGGCTGTATGAATTTGGAGCCTCCAGGCACGGGGGGGTGGGGAAGAGAGAGAGAGAGAGTCAGATAGAATCTTTCAAGTCCTAGACGGATTGGAATTTGGAGCCTCCAGGCGCCCCGGGGGGCGGGGGGGGGGGGGGGGGGGGGGGGGGGGGTGGGTTGCAGGCAGGGTTAGGGTGGGGTGGGGGGGGGTTGCAGGCAGGGAGGCCCCGGGCCTGATTGAGTTTCCTGTCGAATTTTAGAAGAAGTTTTCTGGGGATCTGGGGTCTCTGCCGGTAAGGGCATGCAATAAGGTGAGGAATAAGGGGGAACTCCCCCCTACGTATTGCAGGCTTCAATATCCTTAATTTTGAAGAAGTACAGGGCAGCATGGTGGCACAGTGGTTAGCACTGCTGCCTTACGGCATTGAGGTCCCAGGTTCGATCCCGGCTCTGGGTCACTGACCGTGTGGAGTTTGCACATTCTCCCCGTGTTCGCGTGAGTTTCGCCCCCACAATCCAAAGATGTGCAGGGTAGATGGATTGCCCACAATAAATTGCCCCTTAATTGGAAAAAATAAATTGGGTACTCTAAATTTATTTTAAAAAACATTTTGAAGAAGTACAAGGATCCGGAGCAGTGTAGGTTCTACCGCCCAATATCGCAGCTAAATGTGGACGCCAAACTGCTGGCAAAGATCTTGGCCTCACAGATGGAGGACTGTGTACTAGAGGTGATGGGGAGGATAACACGGGGCTTGTAAAGGGGAGACATCTGTCAGCTAATGTTAAGCAGTTATTAAACGTGATAATGATGCCCCCAAAGGGACAAGGGATGGAGGTAGGGGTCACTATGGACACGGAGAAGGCATTCGATCGGGTGGAATGGGAGTATCAAGGAAAGATAGATGGGATGGGGGAGGTGGTAAGGAGGTTGGGGCAATTGGGTAACTATTTATTTATTATGAGGTTTTCTGTTTATTCTTACTCTGGTTTTGGTTGTGTTTAATGTATATACAAAGGCATTAATAAAAATATTTTTAAAAATACAGAGACAGGTAGATTCTTGATCAGTAAGGGGACCAGGGGTTATAGGAAGAAGGCAGAAGAATGGGGATGAGAAAACTATCAGCCATGATTGAATGGCGGAGCAGACTCGATGGGCCGAGTGGCCTAATCCTGCTCCTATATCTTATGGTTGCAGAGACCAAAGAGGTCTACAGACTAATTGAAGCTTAAAAGATATTGTATTTATATAGCATCTTTCAGGGCTTCCCAAAAAAAACTTTAGGTGCAACCACTAGTTTAATGAAGAAAATGTGGCAGCCAATTTGCACTCAGCAGGATCTAACAAACTGCAATGTGATAACCATCAGGTAAACAGTTTGTAATGCTGATTAAGCAATAGATACAAGGTAGAACTCCCCCAAGCTTCTTCAAAATAGTGCCATCCAACTAAGAGTGTAACATAGTCTCATTTTACTGCCTCATCAAGTAACAGTGTCTCTCAACCTACAGCCCCTGACTTAGATGTAAATGTGCTGAGAGACTGTCAATCTACAGTTCAGTACCACATGCAAGTTGTTAGGAGGTAAATTTGTAGAATATTTTACAGATCTGTCAAAGGCCATGGTTAGATTTTCCTTCCCTGCACAACCCATTTTCAGGGTCTGCTAAGCAGGGGAGTTTAATGAAAATCAGCTTGGAGCCTTTTGGCAGGCACCCTGCCAGGTCTGCCATGTTTGGATGGGTGTATTCAAATAGAAATGCAGACAGTATTGCACTCTGAAGTAGTAAGCTTCATTATGGCACAGAGGCATGCTGAATAAAAATGTTGGCGCCTTAAATCAGCCATGGTCCATTGCTAAGTGCCCAAGGCCTGCAGCAGTAACATTTCTTTCCCCTCTTACCCTGTTGGGGCCAATTAGCACCGCCAGAATTCTGTCTAGTTCCCATCCAAAAGTATTTCAATTCTGTAAATCGACCTGGCAGCAGCAGGTGAAATGTCCCTACCAAAGTAACTACATTTCCCGAGAAATTACCACCAAGTAGGAAAGCTTAATCCTTCTTTCAATCTCTTGCAACTATGATTCACAATAATATTCTTGAGGCTCTCATTAGCCCAAAGATGACAAACGTATCAAGCAATAAATTTCATTTTTTCTATTGCTTCACAAATCACATATCACAGTACGTTAATACATTGCCTCCAGCTCTTCACCTTTCTCAACTGTAGATTTTCACAATTCCCTCCTGAAACTTCCAAATAGTTATAATAGTTACTTATTTACTTTCTTCTTATTCCAATCATGAACTTCTGTAGGCAGAAAAGTGTTTCCGCAGGCAACAACCGGACTAATTCCATTGATGGCATTCCATTACTATCAAAATTTCAATACAGCAGGCTGTGCTGATGGTGCAACAGCATAACTTTCTTTGAAAACGAAGAATGTCAGCACCAGATAAACAAAATCATGCCAATGCATGAAAGTTATATTTAAAACTAGCTGCACGATATTCTCAAAACTAACACAGCACTTGATCTTAAGATCAAGCAGGAGTGAAATAGTTTAAATCTCCTGCCACCTTCAAAGATCTATGCACATACACAGACACCCCCACTCCACCCCCAATCCCTCTGTCCCTGCACACTGTTGTGAGGGAAGTACAAAATAGTCTAACCAGCTCTGTACTTATTTATGACAAGTTTCAAAACAGTAAGATCAGGATCAAAAATCGCCAAAGAATTGTAAGAGACTGTAAAACTATAAGAACAAACCTGTATTTATGTGGCTCCTTCCAGGCCCTCAGAAAATCCCCAAGCAGTTCAAAGCCAATTAATTACTTTATGAAATATATACACGGAGGTTATGTGGCGAAATGAAAAGAAAAACTTACGCATTTTCAAAGGCCTTTTTTTCCCGGTCTAGCTGTTTCATTAGAATCTCTATTTCACCGAGTGCAAACTGTAGTTTTTCAGACTCTTTGAAAAGTAATGCTTTGGTTTTAGCATGCTCAAGTCTTTCATTCTGTAGAGAAGCATGACAGAGTTACTAGAATTACTCAGCTACTTTTGTCTGAAATATGAATTGAAAAATGTTATCACTTTGAAATATGATGCAAGTGGAGTTGTGTTGAACCATACATAAACCCATACGAAAGAACATGTCAAAAATTATCTCTGGTCAAATTAAAATGATAGCTGGTGGGGGTGAATAGGTGTAGAAGAGAAAGGTCAGCAAAAATACCAATTGACTGCAACAGGACATAGATAGGCAAGCAGAATGGGCCAGATGGAATTTTATGAAGAGAAGTGCGAGGGGATGCATTTTGGCAGGTGAGGACAGGGAGAGGCGACCCTGACCTGTACAAAAATCCAGGTACAATCTCCGCAAAGCCATCAGGGATGCCAAGAGACAATACCAGACTTAGTTAGAGTTACAGACTAACAACACAGACTCGTCAGTTGCGGCAAGGCCTAAACATAATGGGCTACAAAGCAAGGCCTAGTAGAATCTCTGGCAGCAGCGCACCCCTACGCGATGAACTCAATGCATTCTATGCTCGTTTCGAGCAGGAAACCATGAAACTGTTGGTGGCACAATAGTTAGCACTGCTGCCTCACAGCACCAGGATCCCAGATTCAATTCCGGCCTCGGATTACTGTCTGTGTGGAGTTTGCACTTTGTGCGCGTGTCTGCGTGGGTTTCCTCCGGGTGCACCGGTTTCCTCCCATTGTCCAAAATAAGTGCAGGTTAGGTGGATTGGCTATGCTAAATTGCCCTTAGTGTCCAAAAGGTTAGGTGGGGTTACTGGGATAGGGTGGAGGTGTAGGCTTAAGTAACGTGCTCTTTCCAAAGGCCAGTGCAGACTTGATAGGGCGAATGGCCTACTTCTGTACTGTAAATTCTACGATTCTGTGAACTGCCAGGCAGCCCCGGACACACCCATACCTACCATCACAGCTTCCGAAGTCAGATCGGCCTTCCTGAAAGTGAACCCTCATAAAGGAATGGGTTCTGACGGAGTCCCTGGTCGTGCACTCAGATCCTGCGCGGATCAACTCGCAGGTGTGTTCGTAGACATTTTCAACCTCTCCCTACTTTGTTCCGAAGTTTCACCTGCTTCAAGAAGGCCACCATCATACCGGTGCCAAAGAAGAACCAGGCAATGTGCCTCAACGACTATCATCCAGTGGCCTTGACATCTATCGTTATGAAGTGCTTCGAGAGGTTGGTCATGAGACACATCAACTCCAAACTGCCTTGGTCCACTGCAGTTCGCATACCGCTACAACCGGTCCACAGCAGCCACCATCTCCCTGGCCCGACTCATCCCTGAAGCATCTCAACAAGCACTCCTGCATCAGACTCCTATTCATTGACTACAGCTCCGCCTTCAACATCATAATCCCAGCCAAGCTCATATCCAAACTCCAAAACCTAGGACTTGGTTCCTCTCTGTGAAACTGGATCCTCGACTTCCTGACTCCCTCCATCATACCGGTCCTCGACTCCCATAGACCACAATCAGTAAGGATAAACAACACCACCTCCTCCACTATTGTCCTCAATACCGGGGCCCCTCATGGCTGCACTTAGCCCCCACTATACTCCCTACACACTCATGACTGTGTGGCACAATTTGGCTGAAACTCCATTTACAAGTTTGCTGATGACACGACCATAGTGGGTCGGATCTCGAAGAACAATGAGTCAGAGTACAGGAGGAAGATAGAGAACCTGGTGGCGTGGTGTAACAACACAATCTCTCCCTCAGCAAAAACTAAGGAGCTGTTCGTTGACTTCAGGAAGCGAAGTATGGAACACACCCTATTGGCATCAATGATGCCGAGGTGGAGAATGGTTGACAGCTTCAAATTCCTAGGTGTGCACATCACCAACAATCTGTCCTGGTCCACCCAACGACCAAGAAAGCACAACAGCTCCTAAACTTCCTCAGGAAACTAAGGAAATTTGGCATGTCCTCATTGACTCTTACCAATTTTTATAGATGCACCATCTGGCTGCATCACAGCCTGATATGGCAACTGCTCAGCTCAAGGCCGTAAGAATCTAGAGAGAGTCGTGAACACAGTCCAGCCCATCACACAAAACCGCCTCCTATCCACTGACTCGGTCTACACTTCCCGCTGCCCTGGGTAAGTGGGCAGTATAATCAAAGACCCCTCCCACCCGGCTTATTCTCGCTTCCATCGGGCAGGGGTAGAAAAGTCTGAGAACATGCACTATCAGATTCAAAAACAGCTTCTTCCCGCTGTTACCAGACTCCTGAATGACCCCGTTATGGGCTGAACTGATCTCTCCACACATTTTCTCTGCTGAATAGTACTACACTCTGTATGCTTTACCCACTGACTGTGTCTATGTATTTACATTTTGTATTTATGTATGTCCTTTTTCATGTATGGAATGTATGAAGAACAATACTTTTCACTGTACCTCGGTACATGTGACAATAAATCAAAACAATGTACGCTTAACAATTGAATTCCAGAGTGTTGTTACTGACACGCACGTACATTAAAGGAGGGTCACAACATTGCCTCCAGGGTGCGGTACGTTTCAGCGCCGCCGTTTCAGCACCAGGACTTTTCAGCGCCAGGACATTTCAGCGCCAGAAAAAAAAAAATCTCCAATGTTGTCATATAGTTATGACAGAATTTTTTTTGGCACTAAGCAATTTACAAATCTGTAAGTTCATAAAATGAAATAAAACTCAAGTGTTAACAAAATGTTTTTATTGTAAAAGATCCACTTATAAAGATCCAAAAACAGTACATTAAAACAATTTACAAATCTGTAAGTTCATAAAATCAATCATTAAAAAGAAAGTTCATTGGACATTCATTGGATATTCATTGGAAAAAACGCATTTAGTTTGTTAAATTGTGCCCTATTGAACGAAGGTAGTCAATTTCATTCCTGCTGCCATATTCGGAAACAATTTTCAATATCCTCTCATCAGCTTTTCTATATTTAAGTAATTTTAATTGAGGTTCATTGCCAGCTAAAAGTTTCTCGAAGTGCTCGTCTCTTCCCTTTTGAACATGCTTAAGGACATCAATGAACTTCCAGATAGTTGGGTGTGACATTAACAGTTCACTTTTCAATCTCCTGTTGGCCGCCTCAGCATAGTTATTTGTTCTGTCATCCCCATCTAATGTTCTTTGATACATATTCCACATCTCGGTAGGAAATAAAGGACTTCGTCTGCCTGCTCCTCGGCGATTAGGACGGCCGATATAATTGTCTTCAAAATAGTTTAAAACCGGAATTAACTCCTCCGGTAAATTACCTGCTAAAGAATCCACGTGACTGTCAAGGTCGTCAACTGGCACAAAACATAGGGCAGTTATCATTTTCGAATGTAATGCAAAATCGGGATTGCTCTTATATAAACGCATGAGACCAAAACCACTTATCTGCCTAAGTATATTTTGAGACAGATGAAAAAGGCAGCCTCTTACTTCTATATTGGGGAAGGAGTCTTTCATGGCGGTAAAAGCAGCGCGTTCAAAATCACAATTGATAATGGCAGGTCCTGCGTTTGTAATCATCTCTTTTACCGTCGCAAACAACATCATATAGGTCGCATACTGTTTGTTTTGTAAAAGCGCGTACAATACAGGGTGAACACCGTTATTTTTCCTAACCATGATGATATAAACTTGATAAAATAGGTGTGGTGCTACCGCAAATGTTTCGTCAGCATACCAAGTCGTGGAAGTTGCCATGTGTTCTAACCAACTCTCTCTCCCAAATATAATAATCCGTTCGTTGTTCGTACCACTATCCTTTAAACAGAAATTTTCCTCGGTTTCTGGGGTGGGTTTTATACATCATGTATTCATGAGGTAACTGAAGCTCTTGAATCGATCTTGGATTATCGGGGACCTGATTAACTTCGTCTCGTTTTCTACGAATAATTTTTCGCATTGCCTGCCTGTTTGGTAACTGTGCCATACCTGCCACGGACATTTTTTCAATGCACTTGTTGATAATCGTACTTGGAGGCTCACAAGTCTTTTCAGCCCGGTCTCTCGCATCAGTTATGACCTTTTCCACTTCGATAGCAACTGCAGATGGGGGATGAGTATGTTCGTTGATCTTTTCGATCACCTCTCTTTCTAACGTGTGAATGCGGGCCTTGCACCTACCATCCTCATGGCATCGCCAAAACTTAACTTGCTTTTGTTTCTTGCTTTCTTTGTCGAAACGATATATAAAACCTTCATGACAGAACTTCTCTCTGCCTCGCTTGCTTTTCACTGATTCAGCCATGGGTTTAAAGATATGGAACTTACCAAATTTACCAAAAGAAATTTACCAAATAACTAAGTAAGTATAAAAACTTGTTAACAAAACTCTAACATTATCTAAACAGTAATCATAATAAAACTCCAACAAAATCTAAAGACAGTTAGAACGATGAAATGACCAAATAACTAAGTGTAAAAGCTGGTATACCTGTGTCATACCTGTGACCATACTCAAGAATGATTTCTGAATGAATGAGCGCTGAAACGTTCTGGCGCTGAAATATTTGGCGCTGAAACGTCCTGGCGCTGAAACGGCGGCGCTGAACTGTCCCATTCCCTTGCCTCCATACTCAGAGACAATGTTTTACGCGGGTCCCAGAGTCCAGGATCAAAATCCAATCACGAAGGTTAGGAGGTTAAAAATTGATTCTGTGTAATTCAATATACCAGCGACGTTGATTTCACATGATGAGATGCGCCTGTCTTTTAGGCAATGGTATGGAATTTCCAGCAGAAGCAGCGTAGATGGGACCAGGTGTTCAACCTGGGCAGAGTTACTATTCCATGAAGCTGCTAGTTAGATGGTAAACAGCAGACTGAGCTATGCAGTTCAGCAAGGCAGTAGTTCTTGTTTCACAAGCCAGAGGCCCATGTCACTTGGTTCCCACCTCTCCACCAGCTATGACCAGGAATATGTATCCAATGTCTGGATCCTAAGGCTGTCTTAGCCATTAGGAATTGAAAGAAATGTTGTGGAGCCTTTGTCTTAGCAGACTATCCATTTCCTGGCCAGTCCAAAAGGAGGTTGTCAGTGGCTCCTCAGAGATGACAAGTTGATGGTTTTCCTAAAACAAGAAGCCAAGTGGCTTCTTTTGTTCAGGGGTCACAGACAGATAAGTTTTTTTGCCATTTTAAGGAGTTTTGCTCAGTTGTAAAAATTTATAAATAGCAATGAGCATATCTATATATTATAAAAATACACAGTGTGAAATCTTACTCACTGTGTGCATGGACAGAGGGACTGCAAGGATCCTCGGAATCATGAGAGATTTGCCACAATGGTTCCATGAAGGAGTTTAGCTACAAGCTTTGCGCAGGTGAAGGAGACACAGCCTGAGTGAGTGAGACAAAGCCAGAGTGGGAATTGGAACTTGGTAATTTGGGCAGTGTGGTAATTCGGCGCGGAGTGGGAGGAGGTGCTGTTTCCCTTTTTGTTGTTTCCTTCATTTGGCTTTGTAACTGATAATCTGCAGGGAAATGATCCAGAATGCATTCCAAGAAGCAGGGGGAAAACCAGGGAGCACCCTGGCAAGGTAGGTGATATAAATTCTTACCCCCAGGTTCCAGCGGCATTCATTTTCGGGAGCGAGCGAGAGAGAGAAAGCCGGGAAGCAGCTTGGGAATAGGTAAGTGATAGATATTCTGCTGTTCTGAGGGATCCGACTTGGGGGTGGGTGGGGGGGGGGGGGGGGGGGGGGGGGGGGGGGGGGGACTGAAAAGTTACGTCACCAGAAAGCTGTGACCTGATTGGCAGATAGGGAATCTGCATTAAATTTAAAAATTAAGCATTGTTAAACTAATTAAACATAATTAATTAATTACTTAATCATAATTTAGAGGGGTATCTAAGCCAGAGATCGGAGAGTACTGTATTTAGCATTTACACTTATAGTAGAAATCTAGTGCTAGGAAACATATCGCTAACAGTAACTTTCTTTAAAATAAAATTTAAATTTAATTTACTAATTAATTAACGCAATGTCAATTAGAGGGGTGCAGTACTCTGAATGTGAGATGTGGCAGGTCCGGGAGGCTTCCAGCGTCCCAGGTGGCTACATCTGCAGAAAGTGCACCCAACTGGAGCTCCTCACAGACCGCATGGTTCGGTTGGAGCAGAAGTTGAATGCACTTCGGAGCATGCAGGTGGCGGAAAGCATCATAGATAGCAGTTATATAAATGTGGTCACACCCAAGGTGCAGGCAGAGAAATGGGTGACCGCCAGCAGGGGCAGGCAGTCAGTGCAGGGATCCCCTGTGGTTGTCTCCCTCTCGAACAGGTATACCCCTTTGAATACTGTTGGGGGAAAACAGCAGCAGCCAGAGCAGTGGCACCACTGCTAGCTCTGATGTTCAGCATGAAGGGTCAAAGTGCAGAAGAGCAATAGTCATGGGGGACTCTATAGTCAGGGGCACAGATAGGCGCTTCTGTGGACGTGAAAGACACTCCAGGATGGTATGTTGCCTCCCTGGTGCCAGGGTCCAGGATGCCTCAGAACAGGTAGCGGGCATCCTGAAGGGGGAGTGCAAACAGGCAGAAGTCGTTGTACATATTGGTACTAACAACATTGGCAGGAAGGGGGATGAGGTCCTGCAGCAGGAGTTCAGGGAGCTAGGCAGAAAGTTAAAAGACAGGACCTCAAGGGTTGTAATCTTGGGATTGCTCCCTATGCCATGTGCCAGTGAGGCTAGAAATAGGAAGATAGAGCAGCTAAACATGTGGCTAAACAGCTAGGTGTAGGAGAGTGGGTTTAAGTTATCTGGACAACTGGTAGCACTTCTGGGGCAGGTGTGACCTGTATAAGAAGGACGGGTTGCATCTAAACTGGAGAGGCATAAATATCCTGGCCGCGAGGTTTGCTAGTATCACAGACAGGTGGGTTAGTCTGCCAGAGTCCAGGGGAGAGAGCACAGCAATAGAAAGGCAAAGAATGGGTATGGGATCTCTCACTTAAATTAGAAGGACCAAATTCATGAGATGTTAAAATGAGGTTGGAAGATTTGCCTAGCTTTAGCTCCAGGGAAAGGTTTCCAGGAAAATCTGTACCGTGAAAGACAGTAACGGAGTTAAAGGTTTCCAGGCAAGGAAAGAAAATGGGGGGGGGGGGGAAGGGAAGGTTAAAGCTATAAGTATAATGGGTAGTGGGAACCAAAACAGCAGGTCAGCACGTGAGGAGAAGATGAGTTTAATAGGATGAACAGTCCAATGACTATGGAGGGGAAAAAACCAAAATGTAAGGTGACTGTTGGAGTGAAAGTTGGGGTGAGGCTGAGTGTTACGGAGATTAATAAAAGGTCAGAATGTGTGAAAAGCACAGTGCGCAAGAAAGTCCTGCAAAGGAAAGACAAATCAGTCGGACATATTTAAAAACCTTGTACCTAAATGTACGTAGTATTTGCAATAAGGGCAATGAGCTGACAGCAGAAATAGAGACAAATGGGTATGATTTGCTGGGGATTACTGAAACATGGTTGCGGGGGACCGGGACTGGGAGTTGAATGTCCAAAGGTACTCAGTATTCCAAAAGGATAGACAGGTTGGAACAGGAGGTGGAGCTGCTTTATTCGTTAAAGATGAGAACAAGGCTGTATTACAAAATTATATTGCCACTCAGGACGAAAATGTTGAATTGATCTTGGTGGAAATAAAAAAAAAAGGGGAAAAAAAACTCCTTGGCAGGAGTAATAACAGGCCCCGAGCAATACTTCCAAAGTGGGGTATAGTATGAACCAAGAAATATTGACGGCTTGTGAGAAGGGCACATCAGTAATCATGGGTGATTTTAACATGCGTACGGCGGCACGGTAGTGGTTTGCACTGTTGCTTCACAGCACCAGGGTCCCAAGTTTGATTCCCGGCTTGGGTCACTGTCTGTGCGGAGTCTGTACCTTCTCCCCGTGTCTGCGTGGGTTTCTTCCGGTTGCTCCAGTTTATTCCCACAAGTCCCGAAAAACGTGCTTGTTAGGTGAACTGGACATTCTGAATTCTCCCTCTGTGTACCTGAACAGGCGCCGGAATGTGATGACTAGGGGCTTTTCACAGTAACTTCATTGCAGTGTTAATGAAAGCCTACTTGTGACAATAAAGATTATTATTATATTTCATAGATTTCATAGAATTTAGTGCAGAAGGAGGCCATTCGGCCCATCGAGTCTGCACTGGCTCTTGGAAAGAGCACCCTACCCAACCCCACACCTCCACCCTATCCCCATAACTCAGTAACCCCACCCAACACTAAGGGCAATTTAGCATGGCCAAATAGCATTGCTCTCCATTACAAGGCAGCTATTTAGCCCATTGTGACTGGATTAATCAAATTGACATGGGTAGCCCGGTATGGAGTCAACCAGGGAGTAGTCTATTTTAGATTTAGTATTATCTAACGACAAAAGGTTGATAGTCATGTGGTCAAGGATCCCCTTGGAAAGAGTGATCACAGCCAAATTCAGATTGAGCGCGAGAAGTCAGGGTGCCATACTAGAGTTTTAACCTGGGAAGAGGGAATTATACAGGCCTGAGGAAAGAATTTGCCAAGTAGACTGGGCACAGATAATTAAGGGCAGGACAGTTAAAGAACAATGGCGGATGTTCAGGGAGATACAAAGAACAAAACAGCACAGGAACAGACCCTTTGGCCCTCCAAGCCTGTACCAGTTATGTTACAAACCTTGATATTAAATACTTCTCAATTAAACTACTCTAATGCGACGCCCCTATTCAAAAAGGGAGAGAGGCAAAAAGTAAGAAACTATAGATCCGTTAACTTGACCTCTGTGGTGGAGAAGTTGCTGGAATCAATCACTGAGGAGGAGATGGCTGAACATTTGGAAAGACAAAGCTCAATCCACCATTGTCAGCATGGTTTTATGAAGGGGAAGTCATGCTTAATAAACTTGCTTGAGTTCTTTGGGGATGTAACTAGCAAGGGGAACCTGTGGATGTGGTATATCTAGACTTCGGGAAGGCATTTGGCAAGGTGCTGCATAAAAGCCTGATCCAGAAGTTGAGATCGCAGGGGATTGGGGGTAGAGTACTAAATTGGACTGAGGATTGGTTGGCTGACAGAAAGCAGAGGATTGGGATAAATGGGTCTTTCTGTGGCTGGCGAACTGTAACTAGCAGGGTGCCGCAGGGGTCAGTCCTCGGACCTCAACTGTTTACCATCTATATAAATTTAGTTTAATGTAGATAAGTATGAGGTTATACATTTTGGCCGAAAAATAGAGAGGCAAGTTATCGGCTAAATGGAAAACAGATTCAAAATGCTTCTGGGCAGAGGGACCTGGGTGTCTTTGTTCATGAATCGCAGAAAGTCGATATGCAGGTACAGCATGGAATTAAAAAGGCAAATGGAATGTTAGCCTTTATTGCAAAAGGACTGAACTATAAAAGTAGAGAAGTATTGTTGCAATTGCATAGGGTGTTGGTGAGGCCACGTCTGGAGTATTGTGTGCACTTTTGGTCTTCTTATTTGAGGAAGGATATGGTGGCATTGGAGGCAGTTCAGAGGTGGTTCACCAGATTGATTCTGGAATGAAAAGGTTGACACATGAGGAGAGATTAAACAGTCTGTGCTTATACATGTTGGAGTTTAGAAGGATCTGATCGAGTTATATAAAATACTAAAAGGGATTGATAAAGTAAACGTAAACAAATGTTTCCCCTTCTGGGGCGATCTAGAACGAGAGGTCATGGATGTAGGTTGAGAGGCGGTAGATACAGAACCGAAATGAGGAGACACTACTTCTCGCAGAGGGTAGTGAATTTGTGGAACTGCCCATAATGTGGTGAAATCGGAGTCATTGAATGATTTCCAGGAGATAGATATATTTCTGATTTAAACAAAAGGGTTAAAGGTTAATGGGAAACAGGTGGGGAGGTGGATTTGAGACCAGGAAGAGATCAGCCATGATCTGATTGTATGGCAGAGCAGGCTTGAAGGTCTGAATTGCCTACTTTACTCCTAATTCCTAGTTCCTAAAATCAGAAGTAAACCTCTGGGAGCTAGGAATCATTTTGAACTTGTTCTCGCGAATTTAATAACTTTGTGATTTTCATTAACAACTTGGATGAGGGAGTTGAAGGGTGGGTCAGTAAATTTGCAGATGATACGGAGATTGGTGGAGTTGTGGATAGTGAGGAGGGCTGTTGTCGGCTTCAAAGAGACAAAGATAGAATGCAGAGCTGGGCTGAGAAGTGGCAGATGGAGTTTAACCCTGACAAGTGTGAGGTTGTCCATTTTGGAAGGACAAATATGAATGCGGAATACAGGGTTAATGGTAGGGTTCTTGGCAATGTGGAGGAGCAGAGAGATCTTGGGGTCTATGTTCATAGATCTTTGAAAGTTGCCACTCAAGTGGATAGAGCTGTGAAGAAGGCCTATGGTGTGCTAGCGTTCATTAGCAGAGGGATTGAATTTAAGAGCCGTGAGGTGATGATGCAGCTGTACAAAACCTTGGTCAGGCCACATTTGGAGTACTGTGTGCAGTTCTGGTCACCTCATTTTAGGAAGGATGTGGAAGCTTTGGAAAAGGTGCAAAAGAGATTTACCAGGATGTTGCCTGGAATGGAGAGTAGGTCATACGAGGAAAGGTTGAGGGTGCTGGGCCTTTTCTCATTAGAACGGAGAAGGATGAGGGGCGACTTGATAGAGGTTTATAAGATGATTAGGGGAATAGATAGAGTAGACAGTCAGAGACTTTTTCCCCGGGTGGAACACACCATTACAAGGGGACATAAATTTAAGGTAAATGGTGGAAGATATAGAGGGGATGTCAGAGGTAGGTTCTTTACCCAGAGAGTAGTGGGGGCATGGAATGCACTGCCTGTGGAAGTAGTTGAGTCGGAAAAGTTAGGGACCTTCAAGCGGCTATTGGATAGGTACATGGATTAGGGTAGAATAATGGAGTGTAGGTTAACTTCTTAAGGGCAGCACGGTAGCATTGTGGATAGCACAATTGCTTCACCGCTCCAGGGTCCCAAGTTCGATTTCGACTTGGGTCGCTGTCTGTGTGGAGTCTGCACATCGTCCCCGTGACTGCATGGGTTTCCTCCGGGTACTCCGGTTTCCTCCCACAGTCCAAAGATGTGCAGGTTGGGTGGATTGGCCATGAAAAATTGTCCAAAATTCTATGATTAACCTAGGACAAAAGTTCGGCGCAACATCGTGGGCCGAAGGGCCTGTTCAGTGCTGTATTTCTCTATCTCTATCTCTAAAGGATAACGTAATTATACCTCATAGTGAGTTTCTAGATTTTGTCAAAAGTTCTGTTCTGTACTTCAAGTATACTTTGTCTGCAGAAAGTGTTTATAGTTTGTTAAAGTAAACATCCTAAAACATGAAATCTTGTCATGTCAGCTTTTCAGCTATTAACTTTTTAAAAGAAATTGAGCTTTCAGTTAGTGTCTATGGAGATCATAACAAAATAGTTGGACAGAATGAAATTGAGGGGAGATTTGATAGGGTCTTCAAGATTATGACAGGTTTAAATAAGGTGGACAAAAAAAGCTGTTTCCATTAACTGATGGGACAAGCATTAGGCGACAGAGATTAAAGGTTTGGGTAAGAGATACAATAATAATAATAATCCTTATTAGTCACAAGTAGGCTTACATTAACACTGCAATGAAGTTGCTGTGAATATCCCCTCGTTGCCACCATCCGGCGGCTGTTTGGGTACACCGAGGGAGAATTCCGAATATCTAATTCACCTAACAAGCACGTCTTTCGTGACATATGGGAGGAAACCGGAGCACCCAGAGGAAACCCATGCAGACAGAGGGAGAACGTGCAGACTCCACACAGACAGCGATCCAAGCCTGGAATCGAACCCAGTCCCTGGTGCTGTGAAGCAACAGTGCTAGCCACTATGCTACCAAGATGTGAGGAACATCTTTTCCCCCCCACATGGAGTGCTAAAGCCTACAGCTTGTTACCCATGAGGGTGGTGGAAGCAGATATGTTCAATGATTTGAAAAGGAAATTAGCTTGGCATTTGAAGGAATGTACAGAACTATGGGGGTTAGAGCAGGGGAATGGGGCTAAGTGGATTACTCAACAGAAAGTCAGCATGGACTCAAGTGAATAGGCTCCTTCTGTGCCATAATGATTCTATGACTCTGTCTCTATGCTTATATTAGAAAAAAAATTGTGCCTTACATACACAAAATTAATTCTGTAGGTACTGGTTTGAAGGTCATTTAAAAATAAAACTGAGTCTGATAAATTATATACACACATAGATACATGCACTGGTGTAGAAACTGATTAAGTACTAAATATCAAAATATATACATCAGTCTTGTTAACAATTACCTCTATTAGACTCAAAGGTTCTCACCTCCAACTCCTTCACAACAACGTCAAACTCCTCTCTGCTTACCGACTCCACTTCTCGTTGTTTTATCTAAATATGGAATGCATTGTCTTGTGTTAAACAGTTTCGTTTCAAATATATAAGAATTCTTGGCCCCGTCATCGGGCTGCCCAGCTGATGGATGGGAATTTTGTAGCAGCATATACAAAATTCACGAACAATAAATTGGATTGTACAGCAAGATTACAGCTGTGATGACAAGAATAGCATGACATTATACCTTTTATAGCAGTTTGATGCACAATATAGAATAGCAGTTGGATGGTGTTAAAACTGTAACCTAAATAAACATCATCAGACTTTAGTGGATCATGGAGTCTGGTAGTCATCAAATAAGATACGCTGAGGAAAATGTTTAAATATAATTTTTTTAATTCTGGAGTTCAGAACTTTTTCCTGTTCATTCCAAAAATGTTTAAAAGACTTGCAATGATTTGAAAAAGTAATAACTAAACTTCTATTACTGCTTTGTCCCACCGATAGACATTATAAAATACAGCAAACAGAATACATAAATATGCTTTCACAGCTATCTTGTTGGAGCCTCTATCCAACCTGTTTACTGAAAAACTTGAAGAAAAGTGAGAACCAAAGAAAATATACACATATACAACATAAAGTGAAAGAGGAAAATCACATAAGCACCAACTGAAAATTTAGGTACACACAAGGTGTGAAACACAGGTGCAGAGAAAACTTATCCTTTATGGCCTCGGTTAAGCACCTGGATTACATAGACCAGAGAACAGTACAGCGCAGTACAGGCCCTTCGGCCCAGGATGTTGTGCCGACCATTTATCCTAATCTACGGTCAACCTAACCTACACCCCTTCAATTTACTGCCATCCATGTGCATCTCCAAGAGTCGCTTAAATGTCCCTAATGACTCAGACTCCACCACCTCTGCTGGCAGTGCATTCCACGCACCCGCCACTCTCTGTGTAAAGAACTGTAGCCACCTAAGATGGACACTGGGCTACAAAATGGAGAACTGCTAAGGCTGCAGGGAAAAACAGTCTTAGCAAGGACAAGCAGTTTGCAGGAGACTAATTAGCATTCTGCACGTACAGAAACCAATTTGTGGCCAGGTGCAGAGTCTCAGCCAAAGGTGTAAATGGCAACAAGATCTACATAGTAATGAGGTGATCCAGATCCAGACCCCACACAATAGAAACATTTAAGTATGAATGGATACTTTTGAGTAGACGCCCAGACAGAACGGCACCACTGTATCCAACACAAAGAACCATAGGGACAGCCCACCCATCGAGAAACGACCCTCAGATTGGGGGGGTTTGGAAGATATCGATTGGGAAAGGCCCAATCGATACATGGCAGGTAAAAGGCCCGCACCGAAGGGGCACGGACTTCTAGGGACTATAAGAATAGACCCCGCACATGGTTCGGTCTGTTGCTTCCAGACTCCGGCCCAGACTTGTTACATCGCATCCTGACTCCAGTTTCAGCACCGGCCGTTGAGCATCAGCCATCGAACTGTAAGTGCCAATACAACGATCGCTACGTGATCCAGACCTTGCTAAATCCTGACAACTTTAAGTACCTGAGAGTTGCAGACCAAGAACGGGACGAAGGCCTTGCTCCCTGACCTTGCCTGTTCCTGTCTAGATAAGTATTTTAGTTGTTTAGTATTAGAAGTAAGTTAGTCTCTTTAGCGTATGCATGTGTATTTATTACATTTGTCATAATAAATATCAATCGTTTGGACTTAGTAATCGGTGTACAGATTTATTACTTTGAACCTGACCTTGATATACTTGTGAGGTGTCTAAATACGGCACCTGGCGACTCCTGAGCATAATTACATACACAGAGCCATAGCAGTGTTAAGCACACGGCCTTTAAACGGAGGCGTGTTAATACACTCCAGTAAAACGAGCAACATTTAGTGGCGACATCCTGACGGGACGCGGTTACAAGTGGCACCCCCACTCCGTCGAGGACCCAGAAATTTGAATTAGAAATCTGAGTAAAGAAAAAGAAAAAAAATCACAAGTAATCAAGGTGTTCAAACGAATAAAGATAATTCGGAAGTGTGTTTTGTGCATGCGTACTAACAGGGTTGTAAGGAAAACCTGAGAGCTTTTGTTGCGACAAACTTTCGGGAGTTTTGTGAACGGAACATAGCTTAAGCCTTACCCGTCTTGTAAAACATAACCTCAACACCCCTGTTCCAAATTTAAGAGAAAGACAAAATGGCCATGCAGGCAATGGAACGCCTCATGAACCCAGAACGGTTTGTGGTCGCAGCGACCAGCAGTAGCAGAGTAGGTCAGTGTCCCGTGTGGGAGCTGGAACTCCGCAAGTATCTGCAAGGAAAGGGATGGCCCCTTTGGAAAGAGTTCTGTATGAATGAGGAGACAGGTCCCGGAAGTAGGACATACTTGGTGGGAGAACCTCTCTCAAATTCATAAGAAAAACCTTAGTAAATCACGCAAGCCGATGGCAATCGTGTCCTGCTTGGCACAGTTGCGAGGCACTGAGGAGGTCATTCAGACGCTCCGGGCAGAATTAGAAGAGAGAAATCGGATGAGCAAAGTGGATGTCAGGGACATTGAGAAAGAGAATATGGAACTTAGAGGGAAGCTGGCAGAGAAGGGTAGCGAGGTAGATGATGCCAAGAGGGCACATCAGTAATGTCTAGCCCATCTCAGCAGTTCCCAGACCCAGTACGAAAAGGTCTATCAGGACGTGCAACATGCCGTCCTGATAAGAGAAGAATCAGAGAAGCAGGTAGAGGCATTGCAGAGGCAATGCTCTGACCTAAAGGCAGCTTTAAGAGCACTCCATGCTGCCACCACAGAACAAAGACAAAGTACAGTGGATCATGCGAAGTGTAGAAAGCAGATTGCGGAACTGCAATCTCTGCTTTCAGTGCAGAATGGGTTCCAAAGTACTAGATGAGGAGAATGCTCCAGACTGGCAGGAATTAAGTGAGACAGTGCAGCGTTATGTTCAAGGAACATGTGCGCCAGCAGCGCAGCAGAAAAGACAAGCACCCCAACCCCCCACAGATCAGATAGTTACCGCACCAATGAATCCAGTCACCACCCAAAGGAAAGCAACCACAGAAGGCGCACCCGATATTAACTACACCACCCCCTTAACTGTAACCCAACTCAGGGATGCGTGTGAGAAAATCACTCCGTTTCTCCCCACCGCAGACCCCCACCAATTTTTCGCGAAAGTGAAACAACAGGCAACCATGTACGGCCTGGACGAGAGAGAGCAGGTTAAGCTCACGGTTCTGAGCTTAGACCAGTCCGTAGTAGCAGCCCTCCTCGACCCACAGAACGTTGGCGGAGGCACCCTAGAGGAAATGCACACCTCCATTTTAGATGCCATAGGGTACAACCGAGGTGACCCAGTTGAAGGACTTAACAAGTGCCGACAAAAGAAAACAGAGCACCCCACAGCATTTGCAGGAAGGCTGTGGATTCATTTTAACGCAGTTTTCGGCGATTTAAATAGAGCCCATTTGAACCGTGAAAACATGGTTAAATGGACGCGCACCATAATTTCCCATGCCACAGATGCAGGACAGAGTGCTTGCAACAGTTATGACCCCTCAGAAGAAGCCCACAATGAGAAATGGGTCCTGAAAAGATTGTCCCGCGCTTGGGAGCAATCAGTTCAGGGCAAAGGCAAAGTAAAGTCCCCAGAGGAAGCTCAGGCTGCAGCGGACATTCAGGCAGTGAGAGCACACCAAAGCCCCGCATGGGTAAATGAAGGAAAGAACAGCCCTCCACAGAAGTCGCTTGAATGCTACAACTGTGGCCAGTTAGGACATTGGGCTAAGGAATGCAATGCACCCCAAATATCACAGAGAGGCCAGCAGACAGGCACTCTGAATAGAAATAAAGCAAAGCCGATCCATAGCATAGGGATACAGTCAGGACAGACCAATGTGGACGGGACGGACTGACGGTGTTCGGGCTCCCCCACTTGGGTCTGTGACACTCTTTGGGATCAATCCGGAAGACCGGTAGTCACAGCTAAGGTTAGAGGGAAGCCCATAGAGTTACTTTGGGACACAGGAGGGTCCCGCACCACGATTAATTCCACCACCACGGCACAGGCAGACACGTGGCCGACCACTTCCACCATCACACTTAGCGGTTTCACAGGTCACTCGCAGCAGGGACACATTACAGCACCCGTAGCAATCCAGCTAGGGAACATTTCCACCAAACACCCAGTCGTTTTAGTAAATCTTCCCCGTTCAGCAGAACACATACTGGGAATAGATTTTATGAATGCCCATAGCCTGTCGTTCGACCCAGTTAACCAGTGTGTCTGGCGAATGGCAAGATCAGACAGAGCACCCGCTACTCTCACAGTTGGAGAGTACGCTAATCGGATTAGCGCAGTAGGCGACTATTCATTTGACCTGACTACACTAAACACGGACAGACAAGTGAGAGCAGTTTTAAACAAACACAGGACAGCATTTGCCAGTCACCGGCACGACTGCGGCAGAATGACTGGACAAGTTCACGTTACCGGACCTGACCCCCGACCACAGAAACAATACAGATTTCCCCTAGAAGCAGAGGGAGAAATAGAGAAAGTGATAGGTAGCTTATTGGAGCAAGGGGTACTTAGAACAGTAGCCTCGACCAATAATGCCCCTATTTGGCCAGTGAGAAAGCCCGACGGATCATGGCGTCTGACCATTGATTATCGGGAGCTCAACAAAGTAACCCCAGCAGTAGCCCCCATGGTAGCAACAAGTCCCGAGACCATGCTCAAACAGGGACTCAAAAACTCCAAATTCTTCACGGTATTGGACATTAGCTATGGCTTCAGGTCAATCCCATTGGCAAAGGCGTGCCAGTACAAATTTGCCTTCACTTTCAAAGCACAGCAGTATACGTGGACATGCCTCCCACAAGGATTCCACAATTCCCCCTCCATTTTCCACCGACAGCTGGCGAATGGTTTAGAAAATGTTTCCCGCCCCGAATGTCTGGTACAGTATGTGGACAACCTATTACTGCAGACAGACACAAAGGCAGAGCACATTACGCTTCTGGCCGAGCTCCTGGAACTTTTAACCTCAATCGGATGTAAAGTTAACCCCAGAAAGGCCCAGATATTGGAAAATAAAGTGATGTATTTGGGTACAGTCATCACGCACGGCAAACGCGAGATCGAATTCAAACGAATTGATTCTATTGTCAAATTGCCCCTTCCCCAGAATGTTTCAGCCCTCCGGTCGTTCTTAGGACTGGTTGGTTATTGTCGGAACCATATCGATGGCTTCACGACAAAGGCAGCCCCACTCTCAGACCTCCTTAAGAAAGGAGCCCCTTGGGAATGGCTTCCGCAGCATACAGAGGCTGTGGAAGAGTTAAAGAAAGCCCTTAGCGCAGCACCCGCGCTACATGTCCCAGACCAACTCTCCCCCTATGCAATAGAGGTAGCGAGCACAGATCTGACCCTCTCGGCCGTGTTACTTCAGGAACGGCACGAGCAGCTAAGACCAGTGGCGGGCAGCAGAGCAGAGCTTCTGATTGGCTGTTCTGGGGAGATTTGCATACGTGCAGTGCGGTCAGCGTAAGTTGAAGGTGCACCTGCATCAGTGACCCGAGGAGTTCGACGGAAGGCGAGCATCCAGCAGAGGGCAGCAGAGCAGAGCTTCTGATTGGCTGTTCCGGGGAGATTTGCATACGTGCAGTGCGGTCAGCGTAAGTTGAAGGTGCACCTGCATCAGTGACCCGAGGAGTTCGACGGAAGGCGAGCATCCAGCAGAGGGCAGCAGAGCAGAGCTTCGGATTGGCTGTTCCGGGGAGATTTGCATACGTGCAGTGCGGTCAGCGTAAGTTGAAGGTGCACCTGCATCAGTGACCCGAGGAGTTCGACGGAAGGCGAGCATCCAGCAGAGGGCAGCAGAGCAGAGCTTCTGATTGGCTGTTCCGGGGAGATTTGCATACGTGCAGTGCGGTCAGCGTAAGTTGAAGGTGGTTTGTGAAGGGGCTGTTCTCGAGTGACAGCTTTACCCGAAACACTACTTACATAGTGTCTCCCACCCATCCTCCTCCTCTAACCAAAAAAAAAGCTCTGTCCGTTGGATTGCTAAACTAACACGTTTTTTATTTTATTTTTCAGTAGTTGGGAAGTTAGTTCAGTGGGAATGGAAGCTAGGGCAGTTGAATGTTCCTCCTGCAGAATGTGGGAGGAAAGGGTTACCTATGGTGTCCCTTCTGACTACATCTGTGGGAAGTGCACCCAACTCCAGCTCCTCGCGAGCCGCATTAGGGACCTGGAGCTGGAGCTGGATGAACTTCGGATCATTCGGGAGGCGGAGGAGGTTATTGAGAGGAGTTATAGGGAGGTAGTCACACCTCAGGTAAAAGAAGAAGGTCGATGGGTTACCGTCAGGGGAGGGTGAGGGAACCGGCAGGCAGTGCAGGGATCCCCTGTGGTCGTTCCCCTCTATAACAAGTATACCGTTTTGGATACTGTTGCGGGGGATGACTTACCAGGGGTAAGCAATAGGGCGCAGGTCTCTGTCACAGAGTCTGTCCCTGTTGCTCAGAAGGGAAGGGAGAAGAGGAACAGAGCACTTGTCATTGGGGACTCCATAGTTAGAGGAACAGACAGGAGGTTCTGTGGGAACGAAAGAGACTCACGGTTGGTGTGTTGCCTCCCAGGTGCCAGGGTTCGTGATGTCTCTGATCGTGTTTTTGGGATCCTTAAGGGGGAGGGGGAGCAGCCCCGAGTCGTGGTCCACATAGGTACCAACGACATAGGTAGGAAGAGAGATGGGGATTTGAGACAGAAATTCAGGGAGCTAGGGTGGAAGCTGAGAGCTAGAACAAACAGAGTTGTTATCTCTGGGTTGTTACCCGTGCCACGTGCTAGCGAAGTGAGAAATAAGGAGAGAGAGGAGTTGAACACGTGGCTACAGGGATGGTGCAGGAGGGAGGGTTTTGGTTTCCTGGATAATTGGGGCTCATTCTGGGGTAGGTGGGACCTCTACAAACAGGATGGTCTTCACCTGAACCAGAGGGGTACCAATATCCTGGGGGGGGAGATTTGCTAGTGCTCTTCGGGGGGGTTTAAACTAATTCAGCAGGGGGATGGGAACCTAAATTGTAGTCCCAGTGTACAGGATGTTGAGAGTAGTGAGGTCAGGGATAGGGTTAAAAGTTCGAAAGAGGGCACCGGCAAGCAGGACGCTGGTTTGAAGTGTGTCTACTTCAACGCCAGGAGCATCCGGAATAAGGTGGGTGAGCTTGCAGCATGGGTTGGTACCTGGGATCTCGATGTTGTGGCGATTTCGGAGACATGGGTAGAGCAGGGACAGGAATGGTTGTTGCAGGTTCCAGGATTTAGATTTAGATGTTTCTGTAAGAACAGAGAAGATGGTAAAAGAGGGGGGGGTGTGGCATTGTTAATCAAGGAAAGTATTACGGCGGTAGAAAGGACGCTTGAGGACTCGCCTACTGAGGCAGTATGGGCCGAGGTTAGGAACAGTAGAGGAGAGGTCACCCTGTTGGGAGTTGTCTATAGACCTCCGAATAGTTCCAGAGATGTAGAGGAAAGGATTGCAAAGATGATTCTTGACAGGAGCGAGAGTAACATGGTAGTTGTTATGGGGGACTTTAACTTTCCAAATATTGACTGGAAATACTATAGTTCGAGTACTATAGATGGGTCAGTTTTTGTGCAGTGTGTGCAGGAGGGTTTTCTGACACAGTATGTAGACAGGCCAACAAGGGGCGAGGCCACATTGGATTTGGTACTGGGTAATGAACCCGGCCAGGTGTTAGATTTAGATGTAGGTGAGCACTTTGGTGATAGTGATCACAACTCGGTTATGTTTACTTTAGCAATGGGCAGGGATAGGTATATACCGCAAGGCAAGAATTATAGCTGGGGGAAAGGCAATTATGATGCTATTCGGCAAGATTTAGGATGTATAGGATGGGGAAGGAAACTGCAGGGGATGGGTACAATCGAAATGTGGAGCTTTTTCAAGGAACAGCTACTGCGTGTCCTTGATAAGTGTGTACCTGTCAGGCAGGGAGGAAGTTGTCGAGCAAGGGAACCGTGGTTTACTAAGGAAGTTGAAGCACTTGTCAAGAGGAAGAAGGCTTATGTTAGGATGAGACATGAAGGCTCAGTTAGGGCACTTGAGAGTTACAAGTTAGCCAGGAAGGACCTAAAGGGAGAGTTAAGATGAGCGAGGAGAGGACACGAAAAGTCGTTGGCGGATAGGATCAAGGAAAACCCTAAGGCTTTCTATAGGTATATCAGGAACAAAAGAATGACTAGAGTAAGATTAGGGCCAATCAAGAATAGTAGTGGAAAGTTGTGTGTGGAATCAGAGGAGATAGGGGAAGCATTAAATGGATATTTTTCGTCAGTGTTTACACTGGAGAAAGACAATGTTGTCGAGGAGAACACTCAGGTTCAGTCGACCAGGCTAGATGGAATTGAAGTTCAAAAGGAGGAGGTGTTAGCAATTTTAGAAAATGTCAAAATAGATAAGTCCCCTGGGCCAGATGGGATTTATCCTAGGATTCTCTGGGAAGCCAGGGAGGAGATTGCAGAGCCTTTGTCCTTGATATTTATGTCGTCTTTGTCGACAGGAATAGTGCCGGAAGACTGGAGGATAGCAAATGTTGTCCCCTTGTTCAAGAAGGGGAGTAGAGACAACCCTGGTAATTATAGACCTGTGAGCCTTACTTCGATTGTGGGTAAAATGTTGGAAAAGGTTATAAGAGATAGGGTTTATAATCATCTTGAAAAGAACAAGTTGATTAACGATACTCAACACGGTTTTGTGAAGGGTAGGTCATGTCTCACAAACCTTATTGAGTTTTTTGAGAAGGTGACCAAACAGGTGGATCAGGGTAAAGCTGTTGATGTGGTGTATATGGATTTCAGTAAGGCGTTTGATAAGGTTCCCCACGGTAGGCTATTGCAGAAAATAAGGAAGTATGGAATTAAAGGTGATTTAGCGGTTTGGATCAGTAATTGGCTAGCTGAAAGAAGACAGAGGGTGGTGGTTGATGGCAAATGTTCATCCTGGAGTTCAGTTACTAGTGGTGTACCGCAAGGATCTGTTTTGGGGCCACTGCTGTTTGTCATTTTTATAAATGACCTGGAAGAGGGTGTAGAAGGATGGGTTAGTACATTTGCAGATGACACGAAGGTCGGTGGAGTTGTGGATAGTGCTGAAGGATGTTATAGGATACAGAGGGACATAGATAAGCTGCAGAGCTGGGCTGAGAGGTGGCAGATGGAGTTTAATGCGGAAAAGTGTGAGGTGGTTCACTTTGGAAGGAGTAACAGGAATGCAGAGTACTGGGCTAATGGCAAGATTCTTGGTAGTGTAGATGAACAGAGAGATCTCGGCATCCAGGTACATAAATCCCTGAAAGTTGCCACCCAGGTTAATAGGGCTGTTAAGAAGGCATATGGTGTGCTAGCCTTTATAAGCAGGGGGATTGAGTTTCGGAACCACAAGGTCATGCTGCAGCTGTACATAACTCTGGTGCGGCCACACCTGGAGTACTGTGTGCAGTTCTGGTCACCACATTATAGGAAGGATGTGGAAGCTTTGGAAAGGGTTCAGAGGAGATTTACTAGGATGTTGCCTGGTATGGAGGGAAGGTCTTACGAGGAAAGGCTCAGGGAATTGAGGTTGTTTTCGTTAGAGAGGAGAAGGCTGAGAGGTGACTTAATAGAGACATATAATATAGTCAGAGGGTTAGAT
The DNA here is from genome assembly GCF_902713615.1 of Scyliorhinus canicula. Classification (NCBI taxonomy): domain Eukaryota; kingdom Metazoa; phylum Chordata; class Chondrichthyes; order Carcharhiniformes; family Scyliorhinidae; genus Scyliorhinus; species Scyliorhinus canicula. The sequence continues at coordinate 260,154,400 of NC_052147.1, read as the reverse complement.
AGGGTGGACAGTGAGAGTCTTTTTCCTCGGATGGTGATGACCAACACGAGGGGACATAGCTTTAAATTGAGGGGTGATAGATATAGGACAGATGTCAGAGGCAGTTTCTTTACTCAGAGAGTAGTAGGGGTATGGAACGCCCTGCCTGCAATAGTAGTAGACTCGCCAACTTTAAGGGCATTTAAGTGGTCACTGGATAGACATATGGATGAAAATGGAATAGTGTAGGTCAGATAGGCTTCAGATGGTTTCACAGGTCGGCGCAACATCGAGGGCCGAAGGGCCCGTACTGCGCTGTAGTGTTCTATGTTCTATGCCTCCCGACTTTTAGACCCAGTAGAACAAGGATTCTCAGCCTGCGAGAGGCACCTCCTAGCAGATTTCTGGGCAGTTCAATACTTCTCCTACATTACCGGACTCAACCCCATCACCATTTTGACCGAGCACACCCCCACACAGTTACTCCTAGACGGTCGACTGAAGGATGGTTCAGTTAGCCAGATTAGGGCAGCTAGGTGGACACTACTTTTACAAGGACGCGACATTACGGTAAAACGGACCCGCACACACACATTTTTAGCCGACAACCTCCAATATCCAGGACAGCCACCTGAATGTGAAATTGTAGCACCCCTACACAACACAGGACCCTTTATAGCAAAGACACCCCCCAGGAAGATAGGGAACCCAAGACAAAGCCCCCAACACACAGACACGTGTGGCCCACTAAAGATATACGTGGACGGTTCATCCACGGTTTTAGATGGTGAGCGTATCACTGGATGCGGCATCTATGTCGAGGACGCGCAGGGTCGCGCACTCGAAGAAATAGCACTAAAATTGCCAGGTCACTTAGGCGCGCAGGCAGCAGAGCTCGCGGCCATAACTTACATAGTGGACCACCCCAATTCTTTCCTCAGCCCGGCAGACATATATTCGGACAGTCTATACGTCTGCAACAGCTTAACGGATTTTCTACCCCTGTGGAGGACACGAGGTTTTGTCTCCGCAGACGGGAAACCCCTTCCATCAGCCCCTTTACTCCGCCACATTCTAGACAAAGCGAAGGCTAGGACCTTTGGCATTATAAAAGTTAGAAGCCACCATAGGTCATCCCCCCCTGGAAATGTAAAAGCCGACGCACTGGCTAAAGCAGGTTCCAGGCAAAGACACTTTTGGACACCCCCAGCTAGCGCACCAGCTAGCGCCCCTGTGAGTGCAGTTCAAGTCTCACAGACATACATTAAGGATTTAGCAGAGGCACAGAAGCAGGATGAGGATCTCAGGGAGATTTTTAAAGGGACTTTTGTGCCACAATATGATAAGTTCCGACACGCTCTGACCACACATGAGGGTGTGATCATCAAGGACCAGCTTTATGTGGTCCCGCAGCAGGACAGAAACCAAATGATTGCTTTGTTCCATGACGGAGACGGACATCAAGGGATCGACCCGACCACGAGGCACCTCAGGCAACTCTGTTGGTGGCCTAACCTAAGGACCGATGTAACCCATTACATTGAGAATTGCCTTATTTGCGCCCAGAATAACCCGGAGAGGTATTCCAAAAAGGCACAGCTTCGGCATACTCGACCAGTTAATGGCCCCTGGACAAAACTCCAGATCGACTTTATAGGACCATTGCCCCCTTGTAGGAATGGCTATAAATACGTGCTGGTTGTAATTGATACCTTTACCAGATGGGTAGAGGCATTCCCCTCACGCACGAATACAGCTAAGACAGCTGCAAAGATCCTGACCCACCACATCTTCACGAGATGGGGTTTACCTAGAAGTATAGATTCGGACCAGGGATCTCACTTCACAGGACGTGTCATGAAGAACGTCCTGACCATATTCGGCATTAAACAAAATTTTCACATTGCGTATCACCCACAGTCCAGCGGGATTGTAGAGCGCATGAATCGGACCCTAAAATCGACCCTTAGAAAAATGGTTCAAGAGAACAATTCTACATGGGATTCAGTACTCCCATTTGCACTAATGTTTATCCGAAATACGGTTTCCACATCTACAGGTTTCACCCCACACACACTCATGACCGGACGCCCTATGAAAGGTACAGAATTCCTTTTAGGACTGGACATGACTAGCCCCGAAGTGACGGCCCTCACCCATGAGAAAGCTGTTAAAGACCTAGTTGAGACTGTGAGGTCTGCACAGATCGCAGCCGCAGTTCAACTAGGAAAACACCGCAGACAAAGCACAGCCTGCTTTAATAAGAACGTACACCCCACAGAATTCCAGGTTGGGCAACAGGTAATGCTATCTGTGTATAACCCCAGCAGTTTTTTGGCACCAAAATTTTCAGGCCCATATTCAATTTCGGACAAAATTAGCCCCTCAGTTTACAGGATAAAATACCCCAATGGAAAGACTGCGTGGTTCCATATTAACCAACTGAAGGCATATGGAACACAGTCTAACCATGCACACCATGTCCTGCTAGACACAGCAGAACACCTCGCCCCGCCCACTAGAGACACGTTTCCACCATCCCCCTCACAGACCAGTTCATCATCGGACTCGCCCACGACTCCACCCACTGACCACAACAGACCACGCCTCGAAACGCCCACAAGCTGCCAAAGCCGATACAGCGATACTGACACTGACTTTGAGGACAGCCACAGCACACAACCCTACAGCCCACACTGTAGCAACTACGACCCCGACTCCAGTGACCCCATGGAAGTCACCTATATCAAATATCCAGACCCACCACCCGACCCCGACTACCCCGACAATGCCCATTTAAGTTTGGATCCCACACTTTGGCACAGGGACAATTCATACAGACTTGTCCGTAACGATGAAAGTGACCCCCGGTCACATAATTCCAAAATTGCATGCCTGATCCACACAAGGGTGTGGGATCCGGGAGAGCAGGACGACACGGTGTCTAAATCCCGATACGGCAACCCCTTTGTGACCCTGTTCACAGAGGCAGAGGAAAAGTGAGGTGTCCAGATGATGTAAAATAGGAACCGCTTGAGGGAAGCAATATCCTTTCTGATGGAACCTGCACGTATGTTTCGTTTGTAAGTTTATGTTTGTTTGTCTTTAATGTTAATGGTTCAGTTGGAGGTTGGACACCTTCTTTTCAGCCGAAAGGCTTGTGACCGCCTTACACGCACACTAGTTTCTCCGCTGAAACCTTTGAGAACTTCAGTTGTATCCTCTGGTGAACCGACACGGTTCACGACTTGTTCCCTGTTTTTAGATGTTGGAGCATCTTGGCTCCTCCCTTGTTTTTTAGGTGCCCCTCTATTCGGTGAATAGAGGCTGCAAACCCACTGTTAACACATTCTTGCCCGTTGATTCCAGGCTACTCAGGCAGTGGAGAAACGGCACTGAGGACCTGCCCTGTCTGAGAACCCACTTTGGTCAGCCAAGCTCGGGTACGGCACAGCACGCCTTACCCGGGGATTCCATTCAAATCGTACCCGTAGTGGCCCATACGCAACCCATTCGACCTTTTGTTTCAAAATTTGTTTTCATTTTTTCGTTAGGCAGCCCTTAGGCCGCCATCCCACATGCTATTTACATTCGGATGGTAAATTTGCAAGGCCTGCGAGACGGCTCGCAGGAGGAAAGTTGTTAGGTGTATTCTGTTCCTAAAATTCGCTTTTGAAAAAAAAGAGGAGAGTCACAGGGTGTGACTTGGCCAGTCATTTAATGGGTCAATTGGAATGAGAGGACAGATACACTAGCAAGTACGGATATTAAACTGTGTATTGACAGATGCTGTGCTTGATCCCATAGCTTTCGAAGAGTCGAAAGAAGGTTAACAGCAAGGATCGGCCATACAGAGGACAAAGAGAACGAAGAGAAGACCATGATGGAAGCCTACCTATTACTGTTAAATGTTGTATTTGTATATGTGGAAGCAAGTCACGTTTCCCCCACAACCCCCGCCGTCAATGTTTCCCTCACACCAACTACCCCGTGCTCAGCTCTGATCAGCGAAGTTCAGACCTGGTGCACAAAATTTATGACATGGTATTCAATGTCATACGTGATTGAATCACTGTTGGTGATTGCAATCCTCTGCGTAATTGTACAGACCCTCAGGTTGAGGAAGTGGAAAAGGAGAGCCTCCCGTTCCTGCCCCTCAACCGTTTACGGAGTTCGATCCCCTATTTTTCGGTTTCATCAATCCCCCTTGCCCCTTGATGAATAAAGCAATATGTTAATAAAGACACTAATGTATTATATTGTTCTGAACTCGACTGCCGAGTCAGAAAGTGATATGTAATGTGGTGTGAATGGATAAGGATTTTAGACTGTAATAAAATGTTTAAAGTAAGATAAGGATAGTACTTGTGATAGGTAGAGGTTCCCGGTTATTGGTAATGCATGTCCCCTTTGACATAGCGCCAAGTAGAAATGTCAGATAAAATCTTTTGCCATAGTTAAAGACAGCGTAGACGCCCAGGAACTTGCTAAGGTCAGGGAACCCAAAGAGGGCACCCAAAGGCACTCAAAGAAACGTGCATAGGTGATCCTTCACAATTTCTTGTGAGGATCACAAGGAGGGAATGTAGCCACCTAAGATGGACACTGGGCTACAAAATGGAGAACTGCTAAGGCTGCAGGGAAAAACAGTCTTAGCAAGGACAAGCAGTTTGCAGGAGACTAATTAGCATTCTGCACGTACAGAAACCAATTTGTGGCCAGGTGCAGAGTCTCAGCCAAAGGTGTAAATGGCAACAAGATCTACATAGTAATGAGGTGATCCAGATCCAGACCCCACACAATAGAAACATTTAAGTATGAATGGATACTTTTGAGTAGACGCCCAGACAGAATGGCACCACTGTATCCAACACAAAGAACCATAGGGACAGCCCACCCATCGAGAAACGACCCTCAGATTGGGGGGGTTTGGAAGATATCGATTGGGAAAGGCCCAATCGATACATGGCAGGTAAAAGGCCCGCCCCGAAGGGGCACGGACTTCTAGGGACTATAAGGATAGACCCCGCACATGGTTCGGTCTGTTGCTTCCAGACTCCGGCCCAGACTTGTTACATCGCATCCTGACTCCAGTTTCAGCACCGGCCGTTGAGCATCAGCCATCGAACTGTAAGTGCCAATACAACGATCGCTACGTGATCCAGACCTTGCTAAATCCTGACAACTTTAAGTACCTGAGAGTTGCAGACCAAGAACGGGACGACGGCCTTGCTCCCTGACCTTGCTTGTTCCTGTCTAGATAAGTATTTTAGTTGTTTAGTATTAGAAGTAAGTTAGTCTCTTTAGCGTATGCATGTGTATTTATTATATTTGTCATAATAAATATCAATCGTTTGGACTTACTAATCGGTGTACAGATTTATTACTTTGAACCTAACCTTGATATACTTGTGAGGTGTCTAAATACGGCACCTGGCGACTCCTGAGCATAATTACATACACAGAGCCATAGCAGTGTTAAGCACACGGCCTTTAAACGGAGGCGTGTTAATACACTCCAGTAAAACGAGCAACAGAACCTATCTCAGACATCTCCCGTACACCTTCCTCCAATCACCTTAAAACTATGTCCCCTGGTGACAGCCATTTCCACCCTGGGGAAAAGTCTCTGGCTCTCCACGCCTCTCATCACCTTGTACACCTCTATCAAGTCACCTCTCTTCCTTTATCGCTCCAGTGAGAAAAGCCCTAGCTCCCTCAACCTTTCTTCATAAGACATGCCCTCCATTCCAGGCAGCATCCTGGTAAATCTCTGTACCCTCTCGAAAGCATCCACATCCTTCCTATAATGTGGCAACCAGAATTGGACGCAATATTCCAAGTGTGGTCTAACTAGGGTTTTATAAAGCTGCAGCAAAGCCTCCCGGCTCTTAAACTCAATCCCCCTGTTAATGAAAGCCAACACACCATACGCCTTCTAAACACCCCTCTCAACCTGGGTGGTAACTTTGAGGGGTCTACGTGCCTGGACCCCAAGATCCCTCTGTCCCTCCACACTTCCAAGAATGCTGCCTTTAACCCTGTGTTCAGCATTCAAATTCGACCTTCCAAAATGACCTACTCGATGACCAAAATTACCTACTCAATTCCCTGGAGTCATAAGAGAGCAAATAGCTCAAGAAGCAATAGCTCAAACAATTTGAGAAAAGACAGCGAGCAGGAGAGAAGCTTTTAGAAATCTCTCCCTCAAACCCCTTGAAGGTGCTCCTTAAACCCTTGGCCAAACTTTTTTGCACCCCCCCCAAACGGTCTTGTGGAGCGCCCTGTCATGACTGACGTGATGATGTGGAGATTCCGGCGTTGGACTGGGGTGAGCACAGTAAGAAGTCTTACAACACCAGGTTAAAGTCCAACAGGTTTGTTTCAAACACTAGCTTTCGGAGCACTGCTCCTTCCTCAGGTGAATGAAGAGGTATGTTCCAGAAACATATATATAGACAAATTCAAAGATGCCAGACAATGCTTAGAATGCGAGCATTTGCAGGTAATTGAATCTTTACAGATCCTGAGATAGGGATAACCCCAGGTTAAAGAGGTGTGAATTGTGACAATGCAGAATCGCTGATCAGAAACTTATAGCCAAGCTCCGCACACATGAGTACGCCCTCAACCGGGACCTGGGATTCATTTTTTTTTCTATAAATTTAGATTACCCAATTATTTTTTCCAATTAAGGGGCAATTTTAGTGTGGCCAATCCACCTAATCTGCACATTTTTGGGTTGTGGGGGCGCAACCCACACAGACACGGGGAGAATGTGCAAACTCAAAACGGACGGGACCTGGGATTCATGTCGCATTACATTCATCCCCACCATCTGGCCTGGGCTTGAGAAATCCTACCAACTGTCCTGGCTTGAGACGATTCACACCTCTTTAACCTGGGGTTACCCCTATCTCTGGATCTATAAATCTCCAGACGCAATTCTGCAACTCATCCGCTTCATTCTGGATCACGTCTTCACCAAGTTCTTCATCCAGACGCAGGGAACAGACATGGGGACCAAATTTGCACCTCAATACGCCAATATCTTCATGCACATGTTTGAACAAGACCTCCTCACCGCACAGGACCTTCAACCAACGTTATACACCAGATACATCGATGACATTTTTTTCCTTTGGACCCACGGCGAAGAATCACTGAAACGACTGCACGATGATGACATCAATAACTTCCATTCCACCATCAGACTCACCATGGACTACTCTCCAAAATCAGTTGCATTCTTGGACACACTCGTCTCCATCAAGGACGGTCACCTCAACACTTCGCTTTACCGCAAGCCCACGGATAACCTCACGATGCTCCACTTTACCAGCTTCCACCCTAAACACATTAAAGAAGCCATCCCCTATGGACAAGCCCTCCGTATACACAGGATTTGCTCAGACGGGGAGGAGCGTAACAGACATATATAGTACATACAGAGTACCCTTCGTCGTCCAGTACTTTCTTGCCAAGGTCATCCCCACACCCCCACTACTTGCCTTCAAACAACCACGCAACCTCAAACAAACCATTATTTGCAGCAAACTACCCGGCCTTCAGAACAGCGACCACGACACCACACAACCCTGCCATGGCAATCTCTGCAAGACGAGCCACATCATTGACACGGATACCACCATTATACGTGAGAACACCACCCACCGTGTATGCGGTACATACTCGTGCGACTCGGCCAACGTTGTCTACCTCATACGCTGCAGGGAAGGATGTCCTGAAGCGTGGTACATTGGCGAGACCATGTGGACGCTGCGACAACGAATGAATGGACATCACGCGACAATCACCAGGCAGGAATGTTCCCTTTCAATCAGGGAACACTTCAGCAGTCAAGGGCATTCAGCCTCTGATCTCCGGGTAAGCGTTCTCCAAGGCGGCCTTCAGGACGTGCGAAAACGCAGAATCGCCAAGCAGAAACTTATAGCCATGTTCCGCACACGAGTGCGGCCTCAACCGGGACCTGGGATTCATGTCGCATTACAGTCATCCTCCACCATCTGGCCTGGGCTTGCAAAATCCTACCAACTGTCCTGGTTTGAGACAATTCACACCTCTTTAACCTGGGGTTACCCCATCTCTGGATCTGTAAAGATTCAATTACCTGCAAATACTCGCATTCTAAGCATTGACTGGCATCTTTGAATTTGTCCATATATATGTTTCTGGAACATACCTCTCCATTCATCTGAGGAAGGAGCAGTGCTCCGAAAGCTAGTGTTTGAAACAAACATGTTGGACTTTAACCTGGTGCTGTAAGACTTCTTACTATGACTGATGTGATATAACTTGTTGTCGAGGAGTTTAGCCCTTCTGAGGGCAGACTGTCTGGGTTAGAGAGGCACTCCGGCGGCGGGGTGAAGCCCCGAGGCCGGCAACCTGCCCGGGCCGCTCTTTGCCCTGACTCCGGGGATTCCCGCCGGACCCGAGCGGGGAAGGGGCACTCAGTCACTCCCTCAGTCAGTCAGTCCTCACCGTCTGGCCGAAGCGCCGGATTTGCTGCTGCTGCGTGAGGACCACATCCTGCAGCTGCTGGTGAACCAGGCTGTGCGTCCTCCAGTCCGCCATCGCCGGGAGCCGGTTCTGTCGCCCTCTCACCAATCACTGAGCGAGCCTGACCACCAAATCTATTTCAATATTTTCACCCCCGCAAAAAAAATATCAATCTCTCGTCTCCATTTTGACGCTATAATTTGTTTTCTGGGCCATGGTGTTGATATTAACGGGGGGAATGCTGTGTTAGTGGACGGTTGGTTGCCAGGATAAGGCGTGAGGCGTGGGCTAGGCCCCGTTGCTATGGAGCTCTGGGAGAGGCGCCATGGTGACAGGCACTCAGGGGCGGGGCAACGTGCGTGGTGACGTCTTGGATACGTGTGTTTCCGAGCTGAAGCAGGCAGGCCGAGGCGGTGCGACCTGCGGAGACGGTGGATCCGGATAGAGGAGGGGGAAGGACCCTGCCGGTGAGTTTGAGCGGGAGGAGGAAGCTGTGCCTCCCACCCGGGCCAGGGGTCATCGTAACACCCGCTACCCGGGTAAAGCTGTCAATGTGAGGGGAGTCCAGCATCTGCCCAGCAGGCCCAGGACGGCAGGCTGGGTCTGGGGCAGCAGGCTGGGTGTCCTGGCTGGGGCGGCAGCCTGGGTGTACTGCCCGGGGCGGCAGGCTGGGTCTGGGGCAGCAGGCTGGGTGTCCTGGCCGGGGCGGCAGGCTGGGTGTCCTGGCCGGGGCGGCAGCCTGGGTGTACTGCCCGGGGCGGCAGCCTGGGTGTACTGCCCGGGGCGGCAGGCTGGGTGTACTGCCCGGGGCGGCAGGCTGGCTGTACTGCCCGGGGTGGCAGGTTGGTGTACTGCCCGGGGTGGCAGGATGGGTCTGGGGCGGCAGGCTGGGTCTGGGCGGCAGGCCGGGTGTACTGCCTGGGGCGGCAGGCCGGGTGTACTGCCCGGGGCGGCAGGTTGGTGTACTGCCCGGGGCGGCAGGCTGGGTATGGGGTGGCAGGCTGGGCCTGGGGCGGCAGGCTGGGTCTGGGCGGCAGGTTGGGTGTACTGCCTGGGGCGGCAGGCCGGGTGTGCTGCCCGGGGCGGCAGGCTGGGTATGGGGTGGCAGGCTGGGCCTGGGGCGGCAGGCCGGGTGTACTGCCCGGGGTGGCAGGCTGGGTCTGGGGCGGCAGGCTGGGTGTACTGCCTGAGGCGGCAGGCTGGGCCTGGGGTGGCAGGCCGGGTGTACTGCCTGGGGCGGCAGGCTGGGTCTGGGGCGGCAGGCCGGGTGCGCTGCCCGGGGTGGCAGGCCGGGTGCGCTGCCCGGGGCGGCAGGCCGGGTGCGCTGCCCGGGGCGGCAGGCCGGGTGCGCTGCCCGGGGCGGCAGGCCGGGTGCGCTTCCCGGGGCGGAAGGCCGGGTGCGCTTCCCGGGGCGGCAGGCCGGGTGCGCTGCCCGGGGCGGCAGGCTGGGTCTGGAGCGGCAGGATGGGTGCACTGCCCGGGGCGGCAGGCCGGGTGTACTGCCCAGGGCGGCAGGCTGGGTGTACCGCCCCGGGCGGCAGGCTGGATCTACAGCCCGTGGCAGCAGGCTGGGTCTTTGGCGGCAGGCTGGATCTACTGTCCAGGGCGGGGAGGGGGCAGGCTGGATCTGCAGCCCAGGGTGGCAGGCTGGATCTGCAGCCCAGGGTGGCAGGCTGGATCTGCAGCCCAGGGCGACAGGCTGGGTGTACTGCCCGGGGCGGCGGTCTGAATCTACTGCCCGGGGCGGCGGTCTGAATCTACTGCCTGGGGCGGCGGTCTGAATCTACTGCCCGGGGCGGCGGTCTGAATCTACTGCCCGGGGCGGCAGGCTGGGTGTACTGCCCGGGGCGGCAGGCTGGGTGTACTGCCCGGGGCGGCAGGCTGTGTGTACTGCCCGGGGCAGCAGGCTGGGTATGGGGCGGCAGGCTCGGTGTACCGCCCCGGGGCGGCATGCTGGATGCACTGCAGATGCTGGAGATTTGAAATAACACCAGAAAATGCTGGAAAATGCATCACACAAGCTTGCCACCCCCACATTGATTCTCTATACACCTCCCGCTGCCTCAGAAAGGCAGACAGCATTATTAGAGACCCCTCCCACACAGGCATTGCCTTCTTCCATACCTTTCCATCAGGCAGAAGGTACAGAAGTCTGAAGACCCGCATAGCCAGACATAGGAACAGCTTCTTCCCCACAGCTACAAGACTCATCAACTACTCCCTCTCGGTCTGATCTGTTCCCTGTAAGAACACTATTCACGGCACCCTATGCTGCTCTTGATCATGTATTTGCTTTGTTTAGCCCCTTAGTTTCACACTGCAACCAATCACTGTTTGTCGATGCACCAATTGTCAATGTTCTCTGTTGATTATTCTCTTTGTCTACTATGCACGTACTGCGTACGTTCCCTCGGCCGCAGCAAAATACTTTTCACTGTACTTCGGTACACATGACAATAAATCAAATCAAAAGCTCAGTGAATATGGCAGCATCTGTGGACAGTAAAACAAAGTTAATATTTTCATTCCACTATACTAGTCTCCGTAATAGCAACCATGGAATGATCATCGACTGTCATAAAAAGCAGAGTGAAGAGGGGCAGGGAGAGAATTTTGGAGCCTTTGAGAAGGAAACCTGCCATCCTTAGTAGGCTGGCCTATACGTGATCCAGTGTGGTTCACTCTTAACAGCTCTCTGAAATGGCCAACAAGCTACGCCATTGTGGGAATTATGGATGGACACCAAGTGCTGGCCTTGCCATTGATGGCTGCATTCCATAAAATAGTAAAAATGAGTCTGTTCGCCAACCTGGCCTCACATTCAACCCTGAGATGAATTTCTAACCTCATACTTATGTCATCACTACTGCTCCGTAACATCACCCAAAACTGCATCAGTCTCAGCTCATCTGCTGAAATGCTAATCCATGGCTTCATTACCTTTTGACTTCACTATTCAAATGTTCTTTTGGCTAGTCACCCCCATTCTAACTTTTATGAGCAGAAGGCCATCCAAAACTCTGCTACCTATTTCTTAATTCGCACCAGGTCTTGTTCCCCATCACCCTGCTCTGACTGACCTCTATTAGCTCGCAGTCACTCAACCTTGATTTTAAAATACTCTTCCTTGTTTTCAAATTCCTTCATGGCCTCACTCATCCCTTTCTCTGTAATGTCCTCTAGCCCCACAAACCTCAGATCTCTACACTCCTCTAACTTTGGTCCTCAGTTTTAATCAGCAGCATTGGCAATTGTTGTTTAGGCCCGAAACTCTAGAATTCCCTCCCTGCCCCCCTCCACCTTGCTTTCCTTCTGGTTTAGCACACTTGGCTAAATCGTTGGCTTTTAAAGCAGACCACGGCAGGCCAGCAGCATGGTTCAATTCCCGTACCAACCTCCCCGAACAGGCGCCAGAATGTGGCGACTAGCGGCTTTTCACAGTAACTTCATTTGAAGCCTACTTGTGACAATAAGCGATTTTCATTTTATTTTCAAAAGCAAGCTTTTGCTCATCTCACCTAATATCTCATTTTGTGGCTCAATCTCATGTTTTATTCTATAATGCCCTTGTGATGTTACTTTTAGTCAATTTGTTAAGTTAAAGACACTATGTCAATAGAAATTGTTGTTGATTGAATCACTGTGCTGCCTCCTTTGTAACAGTGAATCAGACATTGAGTTGATATCTATTCCATGGTCTGTTCTGGATGAAGGCGGTTGTGCAATGAAAAGTTTTTAATGTTTCTATTTGTGCGTCAAGTATCTGCACCTGCCATGGTTTACTTGGATGTGTTTTAGGGTCTGTTCATTAGCTTTGCAGAAGATGGATGTTAAGGATCCTCTGTGTCACATTGTTCTTCAAGGTGATTGTGACTCCTTCTGAACTCCATTTGGCTTTTAAGGGTGAAATTATATTGTTGAAGGTTAAGTCCAGAGGTCCCAGGGGGCATGACTTTAAGTGGTGTAGTGGACGTTGCTGAGATCCAGGAGAATGGGGGGATGTTTATTTTGTTCAATTCGCAGAGGATTCTGTGAATCGACGGGGGAGCGTGTAACAACACAGCAGTCAGAGTGGTAGAGTCAGCCACCCCCAATTTTTTCACCATCACCCTGCAAATCTATTCTCTTCAGATGAACCTCCAATTCCCTTTTGAAGGCCGTGAATGAATCTTTTTCCAGCACATACTCGGGTCGGGCATTCCAGATCCTAACCATTTGTTGCCGAAAAAGATTTTCCCTCCAGTTTCCTCTGGTTCGAGGGCTGTGGTTAGCACTGATACTACGGCGCTGAGGACCCGGGTTTGCATCCCGGCCCTGGGTCACTGTCCGTGTGGAGTTTGCATATTCTCCCCGTGTCTGCATGGGTTTCACCCCCACAACCCAAAGATGTGCAGGTTAGGTGAATTGACCACGCTAAATTGCCCCTTAAATAGAGAACAAGAACAAAGAAAATTACAGCACAGGAACAGGCCTTTCAGCCCTCTGCCTGCGCCGATCGAGATCCTTTATCTAAACCTATCTCCTATTTTCCAAGGGCTACTTCCCTCTGTTCCAGCCCGTTCATATACCTGTCTAGATGCCTCTTAAATGATGCTATCGTGCCCGCCTCTACCACCTCCTCTGGTAAAGCGTTCCAGGCACCCACCACCCTCTGCGTAAAAAACTTTCCACGCACATCTTCCTTAAACTTTCCCCCTCTCACCTTGAAATCGTGACCCCTTGTAACTGACACCCCCACTCTTGGGAAAAGCTTGTCGCTATCCACCCTGTCCATACCTCTCATAATTTTGTAGACCTCAATCAGGTCCCTCCTCAACCTCCGTCTTTCCAATGAAAACAATCCTAATCTACTCAACCTTTCTTCATAGCTAGCACCCTCCATACCAGGCAACATCCTGGTGAACCTCCTCTGCACCCTCTCCAAAGCATCCACATCCTTCTGGTAATGTGGCGACCAGAACTGCACGCAGTATTCCAAATGTGGCCGAACCAAAATCCTATACAACTGTAACATGACCTGCCGACTCTTGTACTTAATACCCCATCCGATGAAGGCAAGAGATAGATAGAGAAATACAGCACAGAACAGGCCCTTCGGCCCACGATGTTGAGCCGAACGTTTGTCCAAGGTTAATCATAGAATTTTGGACAATTTTTCATGGCCAATCCACCCAACCTGCACATCTTTGGACTGTGGGAGGAAACCGGAGTACCCGGAGGAAACCCACGCAGTCACGGGGAGGATTTGCAGACTCCACACAGACAGTGACCCAAGTCAAAATCGAACTTGGGACCCTGGAGCTGTGAAGCAATTGTGCTATCTACAATGCTACCGTGCTGCCCTTAAGAAGTTAACCTACACTCCATTATTCTACCCTAATCCATGTACCTATCCAATAGCCGCTTGAAGGTCCCTAACGTTTCCGACTCAACTACTTCCACAGGCAGTGCATTCCATGCCCCCACTACTCTCTGGGTAAAGAACCTACCTCTGACATCCCCTCTATATCTTCTACCATTTATCTTAAATTTATGTCCCCTTGTAATGGTCTGTTCCACCCGGGGGAAAAGTCTCTGACTGTCTACTCTATTCCCCTAATCATCTTATAAACCTCTATCAAGTCACCCCTCATCCTTCTCCGTTCTAATGAGAAAAGGCCTAGCACCCTCAACCTTTCCTCGTATGACCTACTCTCCATTCCAGGCAACATCCTGGTAAATCTCCTTTGCACCTTTTCCAAAGCTTCCACATCCTTCCTAAAATGAGGCGACCAGAACTGCACACAGTACTCCAAATGTGGCCTGACCAAGGTTTTGTACAGCTGCATCATCACCTCATGGCTCTTAAATTCAATCCCTCTGCTAATGAACGCGAGCACACCATAGACCTTCTTCACAGCTCTATCCACTTGAGTGGCAACTTTCAAAGATCTATGAACATAGACCCCAAGATCTCTCTGCTCCTCCACATTGCCAAGAACCCTACCGTTAACCCTGTATTCCGCATTCATATTTGTCCTTCCAAAATGGACAACCTCACACTTGTCAGGGTTAAACTCCATCTGCCACTTCTCAGCCCAGCTCTGCATTCTATTTATGTCTCTTTGAAGCCGACAACAGCCCTCCTCACTATCCACAACTCCACCAATCTTCGTATCATCTGCAAATTTACTGACCCACCCTTCAACTCCCTCATCCAAGTCGTTAATGAAAATCACAAACAGCAGAGGACCCAGAACCATCCCTGCGATACGCCACTGATAACTGGGCTCCAGGCTGAATATTTGCCATCCACCACCACTCTCTGTCTTCTATCGGTTAGCCAGTTTGTTATCCAACTGGCCAAATTTCCCACTATCCCATGCCTCCTTACTTTCTGCACAAGCCTACAATGGGGAACCTTATCAAATGCCTTACTAAAATCCATGTACACTACATCCACTTCTTTACCTTCATCCACATGCTTGGTCACCTCCTCAAAGAAGTCAATAAGACTTGTAAGGCAAGACCTACCCCTCACAAATCCATGCTGACTATCCCTAATCAAGCCATGCCTTTCCAGATGCTCAGAAATCCTATCCCGCAATACCCTTTCCATTACTTTGCCTACCACCGAAGTAAGACTAACTGGCCTGTAATTCCCAGGGTTATCCCTATTCCCTTTTTTGAACAGGGGCACGACATTCGCCACTCTCCAATCCTCTGGTACCACCCCTGTTGACAGCGAGGACGAAAAGATCATTGCCAACGGCTCTGCAATTTCATTTCTTGCTTCCCATAGAATCCTTGGATATATCCCGTCAGGCCCGGGGGACTTGTCTATCCTCAAGTTTTTCAAAACGCGCAACACATCTTCCTTCCTGACAAGTATCTCCTCGAGCTTATCAGTCTGTTTCACACTGTCCTCTCCAACAATATGGCCCCTCTCGTTTGTAAATACTGAAGAAAAATACTTGTTCAAAACCTCTCCTATCTCTTCAGACTCAATACACAATCTCCCGCTACTGTCCTTGATCGGACCTACCCTCGCTCTAGTCATTCTCATATTTCTCACATTTGTGTAAAAGGCCTTGGGGTTTTCCTTGATCCTACCTGCCAAAGATTTTTCATGCCCTCTCTTAGCTCTCCTAATCCCTTTCTTCAGTTCCCTCCTGGCTATCGTGTATCCCTCCAGCGCCCTGTCTGAACCTTGTTTCTTCAGCCTTACATAAGTCTCCTTCTTCCTCATAACAAGACATTCAACCTCTCTTGTCAACCATGGTTCCCTCACTCGACCATCTCTTCCTTGCCTGACAGGGACATACATATCAAAGACACGCAGCACCTGTTCCTTGAACAAGTTCCACATTTCACTTGTGTCCTTCCCTGACAGCCTATGTTCCCAACATCTGCACTTCAATTCTTGTCTGACAGCATTGTATTTACCCTTCCCCCAATTATAAACCTTGCCCTGTTGCACGCACCTATCCCTCTCCATAACTAAAGTGAAAGTCACAGAATTGTGGTCACTACCTCCAAAATGCTCCCCCACTAACAAATCTATCACCTACCCTGGTTCATTACCAAGTACTAAATCCAATATGGCCTCCCCTCTGGTCGGACAATCTACATACTGTGTTAGAAAAGCTTCCTGGACACACTGCACAAACACTACCCCATCCAAACTATTTGATCTAAAGAGTTTCCACTCAATGTTTGGGAAGTTGAAGTCACCCATGACTATTACCCTGTGACTTCTGCACCTTTCCAAAATCTGTTTCCCAATCTGTTCCTCCACATCTCTGCTGCTATTGGGGGGCCTATAGAAAACTCCCAACAAGGTGACTGCTCCTTTCCTATTTCTGACTTCAACCCATATTACCTCAGTAGGCAGATCCCCCTCGAACTGCCTTTCTGCAGCTGTTATACTATCTCTAATTAACAATGCCACCCCCCCCCCCCCCCCACCTCTTTTACCATCCTCCCTAATCTTGTTGAAACATCTATAACCAGGGACCTCCAACAACCATTTCTGCCCCTCTTCTATCCAAGTTTCCGTGATGGCCACCACATCGTAGTCCCAAGTACCGATCCATGCCTTAAGTTCACCCACCTTATTCCTGATGCTTCTTGCATTAAAGTATACACACTTCAACCCATCTCCTTGCCTGCAAGTACTCTCCTTTGTCAGTGTTACCTTCCCCCCTGCATCACTACGTGCTTTGGCGTCCTGAATATCGGCTTCCTTAGTTGCTGGACTACAGATCCGGTTCCCATTCCCCTGCCAAATTAGTTTAAACCCTCCCGAAGAATACTAGAAAACCTTCCCCCACACCCCAGGATATTGGTGCCCCTCTGGTTCAGATGCAACCCGTCCTGCTTGTACAGGTCCCACCTTCCCCAGAATGCGCTCCAATTATCCAAATACCTGAAGCCCTCCCTCCTACACCATTCCTGCAGCCACGTGTTCAACTGCACTCTCTCCCTATTCCTAGCCTCACTATCACGTGGCACCGGCAACAAACCAGAGATGACAACTCTGTCTGTCCTGGCCTTTAACTTCCAGCCTAACTCCCTAAACTTGTTTATTACCTCCACACCCTTTTTCCTACCTACGTCGTTAGTACCAATGTGCACCACGACTTCTGGCTGCTCACTCTCCCCCTTCAGGATCCTGAAGACACGATGTATGCTGTATGCCTTCTTGACCACTCTATCAACCTGCGTTGCCACCTTCAGGGTACAATGGACCTGAACTCCCAGATCTCTCTGCATATCAATTTTCCCCAAGACCCTTCCATTGACCATATAGTCCGCTCTTGAATTTGATCTTCCAAAATGCATCACCTCGCATTTGCCTGGATTGAACTCCATCTGCCATTTCTCTGCCCAACTCTCCAATCTATCTATATTTTGTTGTATTCTCTGACAGTCCTCCTCGCTATCTGCAACTCCACCAATCTTAGTATCATCTGCAAACTTGCTAATCAGACCACCTATACCTTCCTCCAGGTCATTTATGTAGATCACAAACAACATTGGTCCGAGCACGGAACCCTGTGGAACACCACTAGTCACCTTTCTCCATTTTGAGACACTCCCTTCCACCACTACTCTCTGCCTCCTGTCGCCCAGCCAGTTCTTTATCCATCTAGCTAGTACACCCTGAACCCCATACAATTTCACTTTTTCCATCAACCTGCCATGAGAAACCTTATCAAACGCCTTACTAAAGTCCATGTATATGACATCTACAGCCCTTCCCTCATCAATTAACTTTGTCACTTCCTCAAAGAATTCTATTAGGTTTGTAAGACATGACCTTCCCTGCACAAAACCATGCTGCCTATCACTGATCAGTCTATTTTCTTCCAGATGTGAATAGATCCTATCCCTCAGTATCTTCTCCAACAGTTTGCCTACCACTGATGTCAAGCTCACAGGTCTATAATTCCCTGGATTATCCCTGCTACCCTTCTTAAACAAAGGGACAACATTAGCAATTAAAGAACAAAAAATAATCGGGTACTCTCAATTCTTTAAAAAAAAGAAAAAAATGTTTCCTTTGGTTCATTTGCCGATTACCTTAAATCGCTGTCCATTGGTTCTCAACCTTGCTGCCAGTGGGAACAGTTTCGCCTCATGTACTCCATCCTGCACCATTTTAAGCACCTCTATCAAATATTCTCTAAAAGCATTGGCACAAGTGTCGAGGCTTGTGGCAGCCATTGTTCAGTAACTGGGACAAGATAACTGCCTATTGCCCAACATCGTCCAAAACAGTCCAGAATTTTGAGACAGGGTGATCCTGGTGAGCATCAGCCCTTTAATCTAGACCATGTCATATGCCAATGGCAAGCTGCACCGATCATGGATTTCTTCCAGAATCCGCTATCAGTGTGCATATTGCATGGGTCAAAACGTGATCACAGAAACTGGAATGAGAATCCTGCTTGTCTTTTTTGGGATGGCTGACATAACAACAGTGCTGATTCAGAGTTGATATAAGGATTGATATAAATCTATGGCTTCCAGGATGTTGGTTGGCTTGCCTGGTTTGTGTATGACCATGGCCATCTAGAATCTATGGTATGGATGTACAATTTTGCAGGTGAGTCGCTGAAGAAATACCAACACCTTCCTTTTATCTGGCAATGGAGTTATCTGAGCTGATGGCAGGTGGCGGCGGGGGGGGGGGGGGGGACGTACAGGGATTGAGATCATTTTTCGGTGAAGGCAAAGGTGGATCTCTCGCCTGGTGTTATTGTCAAATTCTCGTTTCACAATCTGAGAGATCTGGCTAGCTGTGCTCCTGGAGCAGGTATTGCATTACCTTTGTCCATTCTTCCTGGAAACCCTGGGGCATTCTCTGCTTGGCAACAGTGGTGAAGAGGCAAACAACCTTATGCTCACATTTCTTTGTCATTGGGATACAGACCACCATTTTCTCATCTTTAGCTGGCTGGGATTAATTTTGACAGAATCACTGGGATTTCAATGCCAACCCAGTTGAAGATGCAGAGATTTTGGCTGTTAGGGTATTTGGGAAGTATTTTGCCAGCTGCATTAATATGCTCCCACTTTCTTCTTCGAAATGAAGGTGAGGTCATCTTGTAGTTGCTTTGTCAATGAGCATGTTGGAAAGTTGCTTGCTGTTTAGGTTCAAAGATCAGTTGCAGATATCATGCTGAGATCCAGTCTGACAGGTCTTCGCCATTGACTTAACTTTTTTTATAGCCCCATGTAGAGTGGCGGCTGTTAACGATACCAATGTCTAGAGCTGGTATTGACCCTCGGAGAGCACTGGTTTCAGCCTTTTTGAATTAAAGATTTTGGATGTACTAATAATGTGCTCCCCGAACTTGATAGCGGTGCTGTAGGTGACCTTTTCTTCAATTGGGGCATCAAAATATGCGATGGTATTCTGCATGTTTATGATCAGACTATATTTTGGGTGGTAGTGGTTAGTTGTAGGATTGGATTTGTGGATATAGTAACAGCTGGCCTGTTGGTCAATAGAAATGTTGATTTCTTTGAGTGTGAGGGCATCAGTGTTTTGTGTCTTCAACATGTTGCTGACATAGTCGCAGACATCTTGGGTTGGAAGGTAATTGATCCAGTCGATTGGGCTGTAATAGTGGCTTGAATTGTTGCTGTGAAGAATGCAATCATTGATTAGTTACCGGTTTAATTGACATTAATCATGATTTGTTACTTGGCGGAGTGGACCACATGGAGGTTGCCATCTTGCACAGGGCAGCAGTGAGCAGAGCTTGGGGGTGGATATAAACTAGCCAGGCTGATGCTTTCACTCTGATAGGTTCTTGTCCCCAAAGGTTGTTACTGCCTTCCTCCCACCAGCTCTGAACTCCCCTCGAACTCTCACCCTGAATGTTGTGTAACTGGTGATTACACTAACCTTGTCCTGAATTGTGGATCAGCCAACTCCAGTTTTTTTGCTATCAAAATCACCAACTGCTGTGAACAAGCACTCCAGCATACTTGGAATGTTAGCTTCAAAATCTGAGAGTTTTGTTAATAAGTAACTTTGAAAAGTAATGTGACAAAATAGCTTTTGAATTTGGAACTAGGAGTGGGGCTTGTTAGTTTGGGCTTACTGTACCAAAGCATTTATTTTCGGACTACCATCAACAACAATAGTGGCTTTGAAACTCATGGTCTTCTAGTGATCTTTTAAAAAAAAAATGTAAGAGTACCCAATTCCTTTTTTTCCCAATTAAGGGGCAGTTTAGCGTAGCCAATTAACCCACCCTGCACATCCTTTTGGGTTGTGGGGGTGAGACTTGCGCAGACACGGGGAGAATGTGCAAACTCCACACAGACAGCAACCGGGGCCGGGATTGAACCCGGGTCCTCGGTGCCATGAGGCAGCAGTGCTAAACACTCTGCCATCGTGCTGCCCTAGCTTCTGGTGATCTAAGTAGCTATGTCACCAGTATTTCCCTGTTCCTCCGAAGGGGGCAGGAGATGGTAGCTGTTCTGTTGGTATGGGAAAAGGACTGCTGTCAAATTGACATTTGTCTGTTTATCAGGATAAGGATAACTGTTTTGCTCTCTTTCCCTTACCTCCTAAGGTGTTGTTTTATAATTTGTAATTCTTTAATTTTCAGCGTAAAAAGGATGCTAGAATAGGTGACAACCAAATTTGAACTGTTCTAAAGGGTCCGACAAATTTACAATTTCTCTTGGTTACTTTTCAATGTGTACCTTTATATTTTGGCAAATGGGATTGTTTCTTTCTTCAGACTGATATTCTTTTAAAAGAAACAGTTACTGAATCGATTGGTGATCTTCTCTGACTTCATAATATGGAAGGGAATATTTGTACCTGAAACTGATGGGGTTGAATATAGTCCGCTGCATTTAAACAAATGACGTCTTGGAAAAGTGTTTTTTGACAAATCACAGTTCTCCTCATTCAACCACAGAAAGCAATCTTCCCAAAAAGGGCAAAATAAATAGCTGTTGCAGAGTAAAATCATTGTGAGTTGATCTGTGCTGACTTTACAGATCATTTTGAATTGATCCTTGCTTTCGAATGGTATATAGGGCTATTATCTCCTAATTTCTATATTGTTCATGCAGTGCTGAAGAGAAAACTAGTCACTTGAGTGAATATTTAACCGCTTATCTGAACAACCAGCGATACATTTTTGTACACTTTTCATATTTCAAATGAGCAGAAAGTTAACATGGACTATCTAAAGTAGTACAATTTATTGCAGTTTTTTCAGACAGTTGGTTCATGAGAATAACGGGAAGGACTGTTATCCAGATTGTAACTTTAAATCCCAAATTTAGTGGCACCACTACTTTGCCTACCTTAGTTTTATGGTGGTCCCACACTATAGTTTCGGCCCATTAGTCCGCTCTCTGTATCTGTAAAAATAAACTCTCATACTCTGCCTTGCTTATGACTTGATAGAATTTGATTTATTGTCGCCTTTGATGGCATATGTACTGAAAGATTTTCATTTTGTATCTGATCAAAAAACTGCGCTGGATTCTGAAAATGCTGCTGGTAGTGTTCGTTGGGCAAACACACAGAAAATCTGAGTGGCTAAACCAAAGGAATTTTGAGCTGCTTTGATCTGTGCTAATTACAGAGATAATGTTGTCAAAGTTAATTGTGAAATTCTTTAAAATAATTGAATTTTTGGTAATCGTTTTGTGTTCTATTCTGCAGGACAGGCGGTCGGGCCAGAAGCCGAGCAAAATGGCCAAGGTAAGGTTTCAATCATTTTATTGTCTTAGTTTAGTTTTTTATTGACTGAAGAGTAGATGAATAAATTGTGGAATTATTACGGGGGTGATGGGGCACTCGGTTATTAAATGGCTTCTCCTCACGCTGGAGACAAACCTGAAGTAGGATGGGGAGGATCCATTTGTCGATTTCCACGCAAGAACCAACAAGATAGATACGGTAGAACTATGAATGATGTTCTACTGAGTGAATTTGAGAAGTTAGGGCCCAACTTAAAATGCAAAACCTCAAATGTAATCGCGTCTGGATTGTTACCTGAGTCACGCGCCAGTTGCCGTAGTATTCGCAGATAAGAGAGTTAAGCATTTGACTTGGAGTGGTGTGGGATTAAGGGATTTCAATTCATGGGACCCTGCGCTAGTTTCCGGGAAAGAGGGTGCTGTTCCGTTGGGACCAGGTCCACTTAAACAATACTGGGATCAACATCCAGGCGAATCGTATAATAAGGACTATGGGTTGAGCTTTAAACTAAAAAGGGAGGGGAGAGTTCAGATGAAGGGAAATGTAGAGATCTAAAGAGAAATGCTGAGGTAACAGATTAGTGTAGTGATTTAGATAAAGCCCAGGAGAGTAGGGTAGAAAGGGACAGAAAGTTTAATGATAATGGTACATCAGTGAATAAGGTCCATCCAAATAATAGTAAAAAATAAATAAAAGCTCTCATCTGTTTGCATAAAGCAGTCACAGTGAGCTAGATGAACTAGTGGCACAAATAGAGGTAAATGATTTTGATCTAGTCATCATTACGGAAAGATGGTTACAAGGTGATCCAAGGTTGATATTCTAATATACACCGCATTTCAAATGACCGACAGAATGGGAAAGGAGGAAGAGTAGGCTTTAGAACAGTACAGCACAGAACAGGCCCTTCGGCCCTCGATGTTGTGCCGAGCAATGATCACCCTACTCAAACCCACGTATCCACCCTATACCCGTAACCCAACAACCCCCCCCCCCTTAACCTTACTTTTTAGGACACTACGGGCAATTTAGCATGGCCATTCCACCTAACCCGCACATCTTTGGACTGTGGGAGGAAACCGGAGCACCCGGAGGAAACCCACACACACACGGGGAGGACGTGCAGACTCCGCACAGACAGTGACCCAGCCGGGAACCGAACCTGGGACCCTGGAGCTGTGAAGCATTTATGCTAACCACCATGCTACCGTGCCTGATAGTAAAGGATGACTTCCGGAATGCTGGAAATCTGAAATAAAAATAGAAAATGCTGGAAGTACCCAGCAGGTCCGGCAACATCTGTGGAGAGAGAGAAACAGAGTTGATGTTTCAGGTAGATGACCTTTCATCACATCCAGGAAAAGTTAGAATTGTAATAGGTTTTGAGCAAGAGCAGGGTAGGACAAAGACAAAGAAAGGACATTGTGGAAGACAGGAGAGATTGAATGACATAAGTTTAACAGGGTCAAAGTGAATAGTGATGGAACAAGAAAAGAAATGAAGAAAGAAAATAAACAAAAGATGTGCCTAGAGCAGGTGTGTTAGTGACTGAAAGAAACAATAAGAGAAAAACCGGAAGAAGCAAAGAAATAAGAAAAATGGAGCCAGAGATTATGGTCTGAAATTGTTTCACTCAATGTTGAGTCATCAAGGCTCTAATTGAAAGATGAAGTGCTGTTCCTCAAGTTTGTGTTGAGAGGGCAGCACAGTGGCGCAGTGGGTTAGCACTGTGGCCTCATGGCACTGAGGTCCCAGGTTCGATCCCGGCTCTGGGTCACTGTCCGTGTGGAATTTGCACATTCTCCCCGTGTTTGCGTGGGTTTCGCCCCCACAACTTAAAGATGTGCAGGGTAGGTGGATTGATCACGCTAAATTGCCCCCTAATTGGTCAAAAAAAATGAATTGGGTACTCTAAAATTTTTTTTTTTTTTTTTAAGGTTTGTGTTGAGCTTTACTGAAATAATGCAGCAGGCCAAGGACAAAGTGTGAGCATGAGAGCATGGGGGAGAATTAAAATGGCAGGCCACTGGAAATGCTGGGTCATGCTTGTGGACTGAATAGAGGTGTTCTGCAAAGCAGTCACCGAATCGGTGTTTGATCTCTGCAATCTACAAGACACAACAATGTGAGCAGCAAGTACAGTAGATTAGATTGAAAGATGTACACATATATGACTGCGTCTCCTGGAAGGAATGCTTGGAGTCTTAGATGTTGAGGAGGCAGGAGCAAAAAGGGCAGGTGTTCCATCTCCTGCATTTGCACGGAAAGGTGCTTTGGGAAGTGGGTGATTGAGAAGTGGACCAGTGTATCACAGAAGGAATAGTCCATTTGGAGTGTTGAAAGAGAAGGGTAAGGAAGATGTATTTCATGGTGGCATCAGGCTGGTGATGTCAGAAATGGCGGAAAATGATCCATTGAATATGGAGGCTAGTGGGTTGGAAGATGAGGTCAACGGGACAGACAGAAAGGGGTGAGAGCAAAAGTGCTGGAAACGTGGTGGTCAGGGTCATTCACGGTAGTGGTGGGGTTGGAATCCTCGGTTGAGGGGAAAAAGACATCTCAGAAGCACTGTTGTGGACAGTTGCACCATTATAACTGATGTGACAGAGACAGGAACTGGGACAAAAGACCATAGATCTTTGCTCCGAAGATCAGGACATAGAATTAATATGGGCTGAAATTAGGAATAGCACAGATCAGAAAATACTCCCAACAGTGGCTACACCATTGGGCTGAGCATTAAGCAATAAAGAGTTGGAGCTTGTGACAGATGTAACATTACAATTATTGGGGGGATGGTAAGTGGAGTGTGGAGAATGTTTTTGAGACAGTTTCCTGGAACAATATGTTATGAAATCAACTATGGATAAAACTATTTTAGATCTGGGGTTGTTTTTGTGACAGTTTCCTGGAAAAATATGTTGTGAAATCAACTATGGATAAAAATATTTTAGATCTGGGATTGTGCAATGAGATAGGGTTAATTAGTAATTTCATAGAAACCCTACTGTGCAGAATGAGGCCATTCGGCTCATCGAGCCTGCACCGACCCTCCAAAAGAGTACCCTACCTAGGCCCAATCCCCCGGCCTGACCTACAACCCCATAACCCCACCTAACTTTTAGACACAAAGGGTCAATTTAGCATGGCCAATGCACCTAACCTGCATATCTTTGGACTGTGAGAGGAAACCAGAGCACCCAAGGGAAACCCACACAGACACTGGGAGAACGTGCAAACTACACGCATTCACCCGAGGTCGGAATTATACATGGATCCCTGGTGCTCTGAGACAGCAGTGCAAACCACCGTGCGAACCAGTGTGCCACCATGCCACCCTTAATCTCTGAGTAAGAAATCCATGGGAAAAAATGATCATAATACATTCTATGTTGAATTTGGAAGCAGCATTTTCCCGTCCCAGATAAGAATCTTAAACTCAAAGATATGGCGATAAATAAACGGTGGCAGACATTTAAAGTAACATTCCAGCAATGTACTGAAGACTTAGCCCCTAGCCAAGCTGTTCAGAACGATTAAGACACTGGCATCTATCTATCTGACGATATGGAAAATTTACCAGGTATGTCCTGTCCACAAAACGCACAACAAATCCAACCTGGCTAATTTTCAAGCTATCAGTCTACTCTTGATCATCAGCAAAATTATAGAGAGTGTCATCAAGTGTCATTTACTCAGCAATAAACTGCTCACGGACCCTCAACTCAGGTCTACCAGAGCTGCTCAGCTCCTGACTGCATTACAACCTTGGTTTAAACATGGATAAAAAAGCGGAACTCCAGAGGTGAGGCGAGAGTGCATAATGTTCACCCCATTCACGATTCCTCAGATACTGAAGCCGTCTGTGCCCACGTGCAACATTCAAGCTTGAGCTGATAAGTGACAAGTGGCAGGTAATTACCATCTCCTGGAAGAGAGAATCTAACCATCTCTTGACATTGAGTGGCATTACCATCATGAATCCCCCACTAGCAACATCTGGGGGTTACCATTGACCAGAAACATAGATACATAGAAGATAGGAGGAGGCCTTTGGCCCTTCGAGCCTGCTCCGCCATTTATCACGATCACGGCTGATCATAGATCATAGAATTTACAGTGCAGAAGGAGGCCATTCGGCCCATCGAGTCTGCACCGGCTCTTGGAAAGAGCACCCTACCCAAGTTCAACATCTCCACTCTATCCCAATAACCCAGTAACCCTAAGGGCAATTTTGGACACTAAGGGCAACTTATCATGGCCAATCCACCTAACCTGCACATCTTTGGACTGTGGGAGGAAACCGGAGCACCCGGAGGAAACCCACGCACACACGGGGAGGATGTGCAGACTCCGCACAGACAGTGACCCAAGCCGGAATCGAACCTGGGACCCTGGAGCTGTGAAGCCATTGTGCTATCCACAATGCTACCGTGCTGATCATCCAACCCAGTAGCCTAATCCTGCTTTCTCCCCATAACCTTTGATCCCATTTGTCCCAAGTGCTATATCTAGCTGCCTCTTGAATATATTCAATGTTTAAGCATCAACTACTTCCTGTGGTAATGAATTCCACAGGCTCACCACTCTTTGGGTGAAGAGGTGAAGAAATATCTCCACATTTCTGTCAGAAATGGTTTACCCTGAATCCTCAGACTGTGACCCCCTGGTTTTGGACACACACACCATCGGGAACATCTTCCCTGCATCTACCCTGTCTAGTTCTATTAGAATTTTATAAGTCGCAATGAGATCCCCCCCTCATTCTTCTGACCTCCAGCGAGAATAATCCTAACCCAGTCAATCTCTCCTCAAACTGAACTGGACCAGCCATATAAATACTCTGACTACAAGAGCAGGTCAGAGACTGGGAATTCTGCAGCTGGCTCCCCAAAGCCTGTCCACCAGCTACAAGGCACAAGTCAGGTGTGTGATGGAATATTCTCCACTTGCCTGAATGACTGCAGCTCCAACAACTCTAAAGGAGCTCAACACTATCCAGGCAAAAGGAGCCCACTTCTTTGGCAATTCACCGCCTGAAACATTGTTCTTCGACACATACACAATGGGCCGAAGGCCCTCTTTCTGTGCTGTCAAACTGTGACTTGTGTCAGGTGTGCAAACGATGTGGCCCATTCAGTGGAGCTAATCAAGCATGGTCAATACTTCAATGATGGGGAGTTTGGCTTGAGCTTGAACACTGACGTTGGTGTGCTTATCCTGCCAATGGATTTGTAAGATCTTGAGACAGCACTGGTGGTACTTCTTTGGGGTTTTGAGATGTCTGCTATACATAGTCCACGTCATCTCTTGAGCTATGCGGGAAGGCAGGATTACTACTGTACTGTAGACCATGAGCTTGGTGCCAGGTATGAGGTCCCGGTCATCTAACACTTTCTTCTTTAGACGACCAAAGGCTGTACTAGCACGTTTAAGTGGTGTTGAACTTCATCGATATGGAAAGTGGCCCATGTTGTGGGGGGTTTGGGAAGGTTGGTAGAGGACCTCTGCCTTACGGATGTTTACTGTAAGGCCCATGCTCTTGTATGCCTCGATGAAGGTGTGGACGATGGCTTGGAGCTCGGCCTCCGAGCGTGCGCAGACGCAAGCATCGTCTGCATTCAGTAATTGATTTGGCAAGAGGACGGGGCGGCTTTCAGGTGGCAGAGGTTGAGCAGATTCCCATTTGTTTGTGTTTAGCTCCAGTCCAGCGGAGAGTTTGCTGAGGGTGAGATGGAGCATTGCAGCTAGGAAGATCGAAAAGAGCGTCAGGGCAATGACCCAGCCTTACTTGACCCCAGTTTGAAAGTGAATCGCTTCAGTGGTGGATCCGTTGGTCAGGATCAAGGCTTGCATGTCATCATGGTGCAGGCGGAGGATGGTGGAAAACCTTTGGGGATAACCAAAACGAAGGACGTTCCTTAATCCCTCATGGCTGACAGTATCAAGGCCTTTGTGAGATCAAAGCAGGCCATGTCGAAGAGTTGGTTCTGTTCCCTGCATTTCCCATGTTGTTGCCGCGTGGTGAAGATCATATCCATTGTACATCTGGGAGGAACTCTTCAGCCACATGGAGGAGGCAATTAAGGAGGACTGTTGCGATGACCTTCCCAGTGACCAACACGGAAATTCCTCTGTAGTTACTGCAGTTAGACTTGTCACCTTTCTTGAAAATGATCACGATTTACAGCTTCCCTGAGTTCTCCTGGCATGTTGTCCTCCTACCAGATAAGGGGAAGTAGGTCATATATTCATACCGTTGTTGCTTCTCTGCCATGTTTTAGGGCTTCAGCGGGGATTCCGTCCGCTCTTGATGCCTTGTTGTTCCTTAGCTGTCGGATGGCATTTTCTACCTCGTGCCAGGATGGGGTTGTACTGATGTGATGGTGGAGAACATGCCGCAGCGGGATGGAGTTGAGGACCGAGGGCTCGATTTAGTGACCTCGTCACACCCTACTTGATGTCAGGACGAGGTCATTGAATCTTGCGACCAGACGTTGCAATCTGTATCTCATCCTCACTAGACATGATCCAGATCTGCATGTTTAACCGAGCCATTCTGCTCAGTTAAATATAAGACATGGGAGCAGAATTAGGCCACTCGGCCCATCGAGTCTGTTCCGCCATTCAATCATGGCTGATATTTTTCTCATCCCCATTCTCCTGCCTTCTCCCCATAACCCCTGATCCCCTTATTAATCAAGAACCTATCTACCTCTATCTTAAAGACATACCGTGATTTGGCCTCCACAGCCTTCTGCGTCAAAGAGTTCCACAGATTCACCACCCTCTGGCTGAAGAAATTCCTCCTCATCTCTGTTTTAAAGGATTGCCCCTTTAGTCTGAGATGGTGTCCTCTGGTTCTAGTTTTTCCTGCAAGTGGAAACATCCTCTCCACGTCCACTCTATCCAGGCCTCGCAATATCCTGTAAGTTTCAATAAGATCCCCCTCATCCTTCTAAACTCCACGAGTCCTCAACCATTCCTCATATGACAAGTTCTTCATTCCAGGGATCATTCTTGTGAATCTTCTCTGGACCCTTTCCAAGGCCAGCACATCCTTCCTTAGATACGGGGCCCAAAACTGCTCACACTACTCCAAATGGGGTCTGACCAGAGCCTTATACAGCCTCAGAAGTACTGGTGTTGTATTCTAGCCCTTTTGACATGAATGCCAACATTGCATTTGCGTTTTTAATTGCCAACTGAACCGGCACATTAACCTGAAGCGAATCGTGAACAAGGACGCCCAAGTCCCTTTGTGCTTCTGATTTCCGAAGCATTTCCCCATTGAGAAAATAGTCTGTGCCTAAATTCCTCCTTCCAAAGTGCATAATCTCACACTTTTCCACATTGTATTTCATTTGCCACTTTGCCCCTCTCCTAGCTTGTGCAAATCCATCTACAGACGCCTTGCTTCCTCAATACTACCTGTCCCTCTACAGGTCTTTGTATCATCTGCAAACTTAGCAACAGTGCCTTCAGTTCCTTCTTCCAGATCATTAATATGCGCTCACGGGATTCTCCAGCCGCCCAGGACTTAACTGCCACACCTAGGAGCCCTCGCCAGTTCAGTACTAGTTTCCACTGGTGTAAGGCTGGCACTGCCAAGGATCAGGCTCGGAGGTCCTTACCAGGTGGAGGGGGTGTGAGGTGTGGGGTGGATCGAAACGTGGAGGGTGGGGGGTGGTCTTTTTATTCTTTTTTGAAATGTGAGCATTGCTGGCAAGGCAAACGTCTATTGCTCGCCCCTAATTGCCCTTGAGAAGGTGATGATGAGCTGATTTCCTGAACCACTGCCGTCCATCTGGTGTAGGTACACTCACAGGGGAGTGGTGGCATAGTGGTATTGTCACTGGACCACTATTCCAGAAACCCCAAGGTAATGCTCTGGGACCCAAGTTCGAATCCCACCACAGCAGATGGTGAAATTTGAATCCAATAAAAATCAGCAATTAAAAGTGGTAATAACCATGAAACAGCTGTCCATTGGTTCACTAATGCCCTTTAGGGAAGGAAATCTGTCACCCTTGGGTCTGGCCTACATGTGATTCCAGCAATGTGGTTGACTCTTAACTGCCATTGGGGCTGGTTAATAAATGCTGTCCTGGGTTTGACCTGGCGACAGTGAAGGAATGCTGATATAGTTACAAGTCAGAATGGTACATGACTTGGAGAGGAACTCGTGCATCTCATTACTGTTTGTGGGACCTTGCTGTGCACAAATTGGCTGATGCATTTCTTTGAACTACACTTCATTATACTACAACAGTGCAAAAGTGCTGTGGGACATCCGGAGC
Source organism: Scyliorhinus canicula (assembly GCF_902713615.1). Classification (NCBI taxonomy): domain Eukaryota; kingdom Metazoa; phylum Chordata; class Chondrichthyes; order Carcharhiniformes; family Scyliorhinidae; genus Scyliorhinus; species Scyliorhinus canicula. The sequence goes on along the minus strand of NC_052147.1, from coordinate 260,124,376 downwards.
GGGATTCTGCAATAAAGGGGCAATGTCCCCATGCCGGTGTGGAAACCGGCACCAACCACGCCGGCGTCAACAGCCCCTGAAAGTGAGGGATTGTCCACTTTCTAGGGGGCTAGGTTGACCAGGAGTGGTTCCCGCAGCACCAGACGGCACCGAAGGGCATGAGTTTGTGCATGCGCGGAACGGCCGGTGTGATCTCGTGCATGCACAGACCAGCTGGCAAATTTCCACGTGTGCGCAGAATGGCCGGCGTATTTCTGCGCATGCCCAGCGGTTCTCTTCTCCGCGCCGGCCACCGGGCAATATGGCAGAGCCCTATAGGGGCCTGGAGCAGAGGAAAGAAGGCCCCCACGGAACTAGCCCGTCCGCCGTTCGTTAGGCCCCGATCGCAGGCAAGGCCACCGTGGGGGCCCCCTAGAGTCGGATCATCCTCCTCCCCCCCCCCCCCCCCCCCCCCCCCCCCCCCAGGACTGCCCCCGGCACACTTACCTGCCAGGTCCTGCTGTGTGTGAGGTGAGTAATTCACACCGGCGGGACTGGGCAAAACTTGACGGCCACTTGGCCCATCAGGGCCCGTAGACTTGCCGGAGGGGCCACTGTCAACGGCCCCCGACCGGTTTGGCAGGAATCCCACCGGCCCCCAAAAAATGGCACTGGAGAATAGGGCAGCTGGCGGCTGGGTGTGATTCACTCCTCCCCCCGGGGATTTTCCGACCCAGCGCAGGGTCGGGGAATCACGGCCCCTGAGTTTAGGATCATTTCCTTTATTTTCAATGGAGGCAAATCATTATGTTATATTCTGTTTATCTTTGTGCACACATTAAAATTTCATGCTGCGGACAGACATCTAATATCAGTATCAAACACCCCCAAGCTCAGGCACAGCATAGCCAGAGTATCCCCAGTACATAATTGTAACTTTTGCCCCTTCCCAGCTATCGTGCCCTCTCTGAGATTGTCCATTAGTGCTGAACCAGGGAACGTTTTGTGATGGAAACCCATAAGCATTACGAGCTTGAGACTGACTGAGCGCAATTCATAGTGGCCCCTTAAAAGTCATCAGAAACTGGAGACTGATCCTGTCAGATTTTCACCCACATTTCAGAGGTGAAAGACTACTGATGCAACTTACTGTGTCACCTAATTCTGTATTTGAAAATATTTATTAAAGACATGAAGGTTTGTTTTCTTAATTTTTTTAATCTCTTTCTGAGTCCCTAATTATTTCCCCAATGTCTCTTTTCTTTCTCCTTTAGTCTGTAGTTTATTTTATTAGAACCATACATTTTTCTCCCATGCTTGGCCCTTAATTTCCATAGTACTCTCAAATATCAGTGCTGCTTTTTCCTTTCATTCCTCTATTTCCCTGGTTCACTTAGTATGGCAATCTGAATACAAATCTCTGCCAGACAGGACCAGGAAGGACCCATGAGCTATAATTACCACTGTTCCCTTCTGGTTGTGCTTTATTTGTTTCCAAGCGGAAATATCTTCTCCTGCAGGTTGATTCCTGTGTTAGCTATGTTTGTACTGCAACAAATGGCTGGTCTACCAATAGCTGGTAGTCTGAAAATTCAAGCTATCAGAATTTTATCCTTCTTTTTATTTTGTGTTCCATTCAAATAGGCGCTCTGCACCAAGGTCAGGCTAGTGACCTACCTGCCAGGGGTTCATACATTGGTTCGAAGGATTGCAACAATTCGAACATTTTCCACAGCAGGATCTTCAGGCTCCGATGAGCCCTATATTGCAGTTATGCCACCTGATCAAGGTTGGTATAAATGTCCTCCCTGTTAATAGTTGTGTTAATACATTAGGATGGATGAAATTTATTTGGAAGACTACTAATAAGCATTTTTGAATTAGCACCTTTTAAAAATATTTTTATTAAGGCATTTGTATAAACAGTAAATACAAACAAAAATGAGCAAGAACAAACAGGAACATCATGGCAAGTAACTAGCTAACCAACACCCCAACCTCCCCTGCTATTTCTGTCCTGCCTTCCCCATTTTAACCCCTTTAGCTCTCTCCCCCATCCCTCTGCTGCCACCTTAATTCTCCTGGAAGAAGTCGATGAATGGCTTCCACCTCCGGGCAAACCGATCAACCGACTCTCTCAAGACAAACTTTATTTTCTCCAACCTGAGGAACTCCGCCAGGCCGCTCATCCACACCCCCGGTTTCGGTGGCTACAGGTCCCCCCACACCAGCAAAATCCATCTCCGAGCTATCAGGGACAGAGGCCATAATGCCGACCTCTCTCACCCCCTGGACTCCCAAAGTTCCTCCTCCCGTTTCTGGTTGACTTCCCCTGTCGGGGCTCTCTCCCAGTCCCTTAGCTCTTTATAGATCTCGGACACCTTACCCTCACCCACTCCTTCCCTCAATAATGCTCACACAGACTCCTGAAATCCCAAAGGCGGCAAACTGGGAAAGGACGGAATCTGCTTCCTCACAAAGTCTCGAACCTTTAAGTATCTAAGCCCATTCCCACTGGGCAGCTCATAATCCTCCACCAGGTCCTCTAAACTCGCAAAGCTGCGCCCCAACAAACGGGTCCCCAAACCACTCAATCACTGCCTGTCACCACCCCTGAAACCTCGCGTCCAACCCCGCCCGGTGCAAAAACCCCCCCACCGGTGTAAACCTGTGATTATCGCAAATCGGTGCCCACACCGAGGCACCTTCCAACCTCTGATGCTGCCGCCAGTGCCCTCAGGACCGCTCATGGAGTACCTGGCCAGCGAGAACGGCAGAGACGCCGTCAACAATGCCCCTAAACTTGTTCCTCTGCCTGAGCCCACCTCCATCTGCCCACATGCTGACCCCACCCCACTACCCACTTCCTAACCATGGTTATGGTCGCAGGCCAGGAATAATTCATTTATGTTTGGCAAGACCAACCCCCCACCCCCATTCCAACCACACCTTCTTAACCCGCGGGGTTTCCCCGACCCACTCAAACCCCAAAATCAGAGAGTTGACTTTCTTAAAGAATGATTTGGGGGCAAAGATTGGGAGATTATGAAAGACAAATAAAAGTCTCGCCAGCACTGTCATTTTAACTATCTGCGCCCGCGCCACCAGCGACAGTGGCAGCGCATTCTACCTCCTAAAATCCCCTTTCATCTGTTCCACCAGCCGATCCAGATTCAGCTTGCGCAGCTACTTCATCCCCGCGCCATCTGGATACGCAAATAACTGACGCTCGCCCCCACTACCTTGAACGGCAGCTCTCCCAACCTCCTCTGCTGCCCCTGGCCTTGATTAGGAACACCTCATTCTTCCCCATATTTAGCTTATATCTGGAAAACCAGCCAAATTCCTCCAGGATACTCCTGATTCCCCCAAACTCCCCCAGTGGGTCCGAAATATATAGCAGCAAGTCGTCCGGATACAGCAAGACCCTGTGCACTTCCCCCCCACCCAATCCCTCTCCAACTTCTCGACGCTTGACGCACCATTACCAATGGCTCTATTGCAAAGGCAATAAGCGATGGGGAGAGTGGGCACCCCTGCCTTGTCCCATGGTGCAGCCCGAAGTACCCCAAGCTCATCCGATTCGTCCGCGCGCTCTCTACCTGTCCCGTGTACAATAATTGGACCCAGTCCACAAACCCCTGCTCAAACCCAAACTGTCCTAACACTTCCCACAAATGTCCCCACTCCAGCCGATTGAATGCCTTCTCTGTGTCCATTGCCACTGCCATCTCTACGTCCTGTCCCTCCGTGACATCATCATCACATTTAATAATCTCCTAACAATTGCCGACAATTACCTCCATTTTACAAACCCCATTTGGTCTTCCCCGTATCATTCCCGGCACACAGTCCTCCATACGCGAGACCAGTATCTTTGCCAGCAACTTAGCGTACACGTTTGTTTAATAGTGGTATCGGACAGTATGACCTACACTGCTCTGGATCTTTATCTTTCTTTGGTATGAGGGATATCGTGCCTGCGATAATGTAAAGGGGAGTTTCCCCTTTTCCCTCGCCCCATTATATGCCCTCACCGGCAAAGGCCCCAGGTTTCCCCCCCAAACTTCTTATAAAATTCCACAGGGCACCCATCCAGGCCCGGGGACTTCCCTGCTTGAATTCCATGCTCTCCATCACCTCCACCATCCCAATGGGAGCCCCCAATCCCTCCACCTGTTCCTTCTCTACCGTGGAGAACTCCAACCCATCCAGGAACTGCTGCATTCCCTCCCTCTCCCCCCAACAGCAACGTCTTGTCCACCACAAAAATAATCAATTTAGCGTTTGATAAGGTTTCCCATGGCAGGTTGATGGAAAAAGTGAAGTCGTATGGTGTTCAGGGTGTACTAGCTAGATGGATAAAGAACTGGCTGGGCAACAGGAGACAGAGTAGTGGTGGAAGGGAGTGTCTCAAAATGGAGAAGGGTGACTAGTGGTGTTCCACAGGGATCCGTGCTTGGACCACTGCTGTTTGTGATCTACGTAAATGACCTGGAGGTAGGTATAGGTGGTCTGATTGTTAATTCCTGGTTAATTTGCTGTCAGTCTAGATTCAACAAAATCTGAGATGGATTTGCAGGTATCATATCATTTAATAATAACTAACTTGCAAGGCTGCATCAATCCATAGAGCTACAGGACACACATACTGTCTTCTGTAGCAGCCAGGAGTAAGAGAAACTCCGAACAAAGGAACACTGGAGATATACTTCAAATTACATCAAGATTCGCATACAAACTTCCCATTGGTCCTTTTACACACCTCCTGACCTGGCCCTATATCCTAATTGGTCACTTTGCATGGTAACCCAGCATCCTTTTCAGCATGCTCACCACGAGGTTACCATCCCCCGAGCCATGCTGTGCTATGTCCTTTGTTCTGTCTGTGAACACATTACCCTCAGGGTCCTACGGTCCACCCCCCATCGTTTGTTCGCTTCCTCATTCCCTCCTTTTATCATTTCATGATAACCCATCATTCCTAGCTGTAGTTATGGCCCCTCAACTAAGAGAACTTGTTGCTGCACTTCTAAATCCTACTGCAGCACCTCATCGGCCGCTGCATGCTCGTGGATCCTAACAGTCAAGACTCTAGGGGCGGCTATCTGTTCCACCGCACCCTGCATTTTACCCATCACGCATTTAAGGATGACCATGCCCACAAAGATGCAGGTGAGATAGTCAAGAGCATACCGATTCTGCATGGCAAACAACCTGAGTTGAGATAATTCCCTGGTTATTGCCCCGAGGGCCCCCAAGGTCTAATTTCCCAGGATGGTAAGGCCACAAATAAAATAATTCCGATCGTTGACCGCCAAGGAACCCCCCACACCCCCCCCCCCCCCCCCCCCCCCCCAGTGTCAAGGCGCTCAGAATTCCCCATCCGGCTGAGTGGCCCCGGTTGGGTATTAGGACCTGAGGTTTCTTCCAGCCTTCGCAAAATTCGGCTGAGACTGACCGGTGCGCCAATATATGGTGCAGTATCCACTCAGTGGGGCAGGGGACTGTGGTGGGGACTAGAGTCCCGATAGCAATTTGGCGGGGAAATGGGGTGACAAAACATTGGTCGCTGAACCATTAAAGAAAAAGTAGTATCCTTGCTCCGTGTACAGGCTAGCATCACAATCAGTATATTGATTGAGCAGGGAACCCCCAGTAGCCCATTTCATCCAGCTTTGGAATGCCCATTCGGGCCTCATAGCAATGCAGAACGCCCTAGACTCAACAGTGATATGAGAGACATTCGCCCAGCCACAAAGGAGCGGGACACAAGTGGCATTGTAACAGGCGCATTGACCTGATGTCAGGGTTATGCAACACTTTGGATCAGTACAAGTGGAGAACAGTCATGTTATACTCATTTTCATCTCTACCAGCAAACAGCCGTACCTCTCACTGCTGAAACAATTCTCGCACGACCGTGAGTCTCTATTGGGAGTGAAGTGGCTAGGTATATATGCCCTCCACCGTCGAAGCTTATCCTGCTGTGAGTGGGAATTATCCCGAGTAAGGGGAAGGCAAATAGCCGGTGGGGCCGAACCCGGATCGTAAGGAAGAGTAACTTGCTCGGGCGGTGGCTCGGAACTCTGACAATGAACCACAGTTTGGGGAGTGCCCCAAAGCGGTGAAACAGGAAATAACCTAGACACCGATGCGGGGTTTGGGTAGCAGACAACCCGCCCCAGGCCATACAAGCGGTGGTAGATCTAGTAGAAGAGATTCATACCATCCAGGTTTCCCTCATTCCGGGTCCTAAATAAATTAAGTACATCTCCTGATAACCTACGTCTAGTTGTACCTCCCCCCTTACACAACCCTTCCTCTGTCTAGTCCCTCTCTCTCACAACCTCTTCCTACCCCCTCCTCACAGTCTGATTTTACCTGTAAGGCATCAAGGTTAGCACATCCAAAATCAAATTTACATATACTCCAAAAACAAGGCAATGTCCATGCAGTCTTCCCTTCCCATCGTTGGGACCGGTGCAATTGCGTCATAAGTCCTGCATGGTCCATTAACCGGATGACCTTCCATGAGTCGATACCGCGTCCTCGTATATGGGGGCAGCGAAGAACGTCACCTTTGCAGAGGTGAAATGTCCGGGTACTTCGGTTGGGGTTCAGATGTAGATGATATTCCCCTGTTCCATTTCCGCCGCCGATGTCACTCCAAGCGAGGCGATGCCGAAGATCACACAGGCGGTGTGTAGCCACCCCATCATGCTTCACACCTGTAAAATAGCGCTGGGGAAGGGAGGCAGGTTAGTGACCGACCTTTTACAGTGGTGGAGGTGGACCCAAACACTCCACCCCTCCACTTTAACTGCAGTGGGGGTGGTAAGGAGAAATTGGAAAGGCCCTTCCCATCGTGGCTCTGACCCTTTCCGAGTCCAATTTTTGACCATGACATAACGACCAGGCTGCACTGAGAGCAAGCTATGTAATAGGGACGGTGACGAGTGAGCTGCACAGACCTGGCCATGGAGCTCCTTGAGGGCGTTCGTGAGGGCTAGAACATAGTTAGTCCTTTCTTTAGTCAGATGGTGAAACTGGACTAATCTGGGAACAGGCAGGTTCCAGGGTGTTCTAATGGGCCTGCCGTAAAAGACTCGGCAGGAGAGAGCCAGGCCAATCCTGCAGGCGTGACCTACAGCTGAATGAGGGCAACGGGGAGCAACTTAAGCCATGTCGGTCCCGTGTCTGTTCTTAATTTAGCCAATTTAGTTTTGAGGATCTGATCGTGTCTCTCAACCAACCCGGCCGCTTGCAGTCTGTACGCACAGTCTAGCTGCTGGCGTATGCCCAACTGGGAGCAGAACTCCTTGTTAATCTGTCCAATAGAATGAGGCCCGTTATCAGAACTTAACTGAGCCGTTATTCCGTACATAAACACCTCATCACATTTTTACAGCCTTTGGCTCTCCGTCCTCTTCCGTCTGGTGTGATGGTCACCAGTGACGAGATGTCCTCTTTGGTGAATAATGATGGGCCAAGCCTATCGGCAGCATCCGAGCCCTAGCCAGCGTACAACACATATTAAGGCATCCAATGATTGTGCAGTATACAATTATAATAACAAGTATTATCAATCCAGGCATCAGGTAAAACCCCATGACCAAGCTATGAGAGATAACCCCGAGCTGAATCTGACTAGATAGATAGCCATCCTCAATACTACCGTGTTGCCCTTAGGATTTATATCCTTCGTATAGTTATACTGACTAGCAACTATCCCTCAGCCTTGTCATTTGTATTTACATGTCATGATTTGTAAACTGTGCGGGAAAATCAATGATAAATGCATCCATCTCGCAGACCAGTGTTGATAGACCCTTTGTGATGTGCTTTCCTCAAGTCCAATCACCGTGAACCATAGCTGGCGCCGCTCAGGAAGGTAACACAATAGCTATTCGGTCGTTCCACTACCTCCAAGGCATCTGACTACCTCGGGGCAGTAGCACCATAAAAGCGCCCTCATGTCCCTTAGAAGCAGCCCACAACTCAGTCCATCAACGACCAAATCCCTCACTGGGGGTTTTTTTTGTAGTAAGTGCTTTCCGTTTCCCATAGGAATGGTAACCGATGATATTTTGTATCATGCACTGATTATCTTGCTTTATTAATTGCAGGAGCTTCAACCAATCCTGTTTCTATTCCTGACTTCCTGTCTCTGACGTCGAACATTGTACTGAATCATGTAGCCTGCCTGCCCTGGCTTACTTGAGACAATAGCTCCGTTTTCTTCAACCCCCTGTTGTCTGTTATCATTTTCCTTACCGCATGGAGTGTATACTTGCCATTATTTTTTTTTTAAACACCACGCACACACTTAGTACAGTTAACTTCTTGTGGTTACAACCCAATTAAATTTATACATAACAGTCCCTAACAACTTACAGGACATTTAGTCTGTAATAACTGTTATACTCTCCAATGCTATATTGGTTACAAATTACCCCTCGCGGCAGCAAGCTGCCAATATTCTAGACCAGTGCCTCTCAAAGTGTGGTACGCGTACGTACCGGTACTTGGAGTGTTTCCAGAAAAGAAAGAGACAGTAATCCTGGATTGGCTTGTTTCGCTCACATTAGTTTTTTTCCATACTGTCTGAAACATTCTTCTGCAGAGTGTTGTTCAGGTTCTTCATCTGTATTATCGTTGCTTCATCTGAGTTTGCAGATGATACAAAGAATCGTGGAGTTGCAGATAGCGAGGAGGACTGTCAGAGAATACAACAAAATATAGATAGATTGGAGAGTTGGGCAGAGAAATGGCAGATGGAGTTCAATCCAGGCAAATGCAAGGTGATGCATTTTGGAAGATCAAATTCAAGAGCGGACTATATGGTCAATGGAAGGGTCTTGGGGAAAATTGATGTACAGAGAGATCTGGGAGTTCAGGTCCATTGTACCCTGAAGGTGGCAACGTAGGTTGATAGAGTGGTCAAGAAGGCATACAGCATGCTTGCCTTCATCGGACGGGGTATTGAGTAGAAGAGTTGGCAGGTCATGTTACAGTTGTATAGGACTTTGGTTCGGCCACATTTGGAATACTGCGTGCAGTTCTGGTTGCCACATTACCAGAAGGATGTGGATGCTTTGGAGAGGGTGCAGAGGAGGTTCACCAGGATGTTGCCTGGTATGGAGGGTGCTAGCTATGAAGAAAGATTGAGTAGATTAGGATTGTTTTCGTTGGAAAGACGGAGGTTGAGGGGGGACCTGATTGAGGTCTACAAAATTATGAGAGGTATGGATAGGGGGTGTCAGTTACAAGGGGTCACGATTTCAAGGTGAGAGGGGGAAAGTTTAAGGGAGATGTGTTTGGAAAGTTTTTTACGTAGAGGGTGGTGGGTGCCTGGAACGCTTTACCAGCGGAGGTGGTAGAGGTGGGCACGATAGCATCATTTAAGAGGCATCTAGACAGGTATATGAACGGGCGGCAACAGAGGGAAGTAGACCTTGGCAAATAGGAGACAGGTTTAAATAAAGGATCTGGATCGGCGCAGGCTGGGAGGGCCGAAGGGCCTGTTCCTGTGTTGTAATTTTCTTTGTTCTTTGTTCTCTTTGATTGAGAGTACACCCGGTACACGGTGAACCAAGAAGTACGAGAACTCTTTTGCCCTCAGCCTCCCAAACATCCACGAGTCCATCCCTCCCTCCCCCCTTCACCCCAATATGCTCTATAAACCTCTCCAGCTCCTTCCCCACTGCCAACACCCTCCCGGTTTGACTGGCACATTCAGCCCTCTCTCATTCTATGTGACCACCCGCCTCCATCGCTTGCCGATCAACCATATCCTTTCTTTGGCCAGCCGCCGGGCTGTGTCACGCGACCCTCCAGGCCCACCCTTGGATGCCCAACGTCATCGCTTCTTTTCTTGCTGCGCCACAGCAGCTACACCTTTGTCAGCAGCTCCCCCTCCCCTTTTGGTCAAAACATCAACCCCAGCCCCCTCTTCTGCACTAACCACCTGGCCACCCCCACTGTGCTCTCGTTAGCTAACCCGCCCAGCTAGCCTGGCAGCCCACGCCCGAGGCTACTGAGCCTCCTAACCCCCACTGGTTCCCCCCCCTCCCCCCCCCCCCCCCCCCCCCCCCCCCCCCCCCCCCCCCCTCCCATACCTCCATGTAACAAACAACAATAAAACAAGAAAAAAGGTGCACTCACCCTAGGCGTTCCTACTGCGTCCCACCACAGAACCCCACAGAATCACCTCAAGGGAGAAAAGTTCTCAAACATCCAACAAACGGAAAAGAACGGAAAGACAAACAACTCATCATACCTCCATCACAGTTCAATGTCCTCCTTCTCCTGCCAGTCCATTGTCTCTTAAAGATTTCATCGCCTCCTCTGATGTGCTGAAATAATGTTCTCGGCTGTTAAAAGTCAACCAGAGGGGGGGCCGGGTACAGCATCCCAAACGTCACCCGTTTTTTATAGAGGGCAGCCTTCACCAAATTGAACCTGGCTCTCCTCTTCGCCAGGTCCTGGTACACCCGAAGCTCGTTCCCTTCCCCACCTTCTCGTCTGCCTCACAGTCTCAATATCTTCTCCTGATCCAGGAATCGGTGGAGACGCATCACCATATCCCTTGGCGGCTCGTTCACCTGTGGCTTCCTCATCAGCGCACTGTACGCTCGGTTGACCTCCTGGGGTCGGTCAAAGGCCCATACCCCATCAACTTCTCCAGCACCTCTAACGGGAGCTGCCAAATGTGTAAATCTTACACTATGGCCACCGCTGGAACTTCAATCAGCATTTTCTAAGAGGAAGCACCAATATTGCTGAGCAAGCTGTACCTACACATTATGCTTTTGCGTCCTTCTGTTCTAAGATATGAGGACACACAAACTGAACTTATTGAAGATGAAAATGGTGAACAAAGAATGATCCATATTTTTAGAATACTTGGAAGAATAGATAACATATGTCAGATCGGAAAATTCGTTGGTGCTTTTTATCGGAAATCAGCAACTGCCCCCTTCATCATAAGCCATAAATCCTTCCCCCTCTAGAAGAGTACCCAGGTATCTATTGAGCTGATTTAAACTGTCTTCAGTGAATTCTACCACCCTTTGTATGAAGAAATTCTTCAGTGGACTTTACTGGTAATTACTTTGTTATTCTATTTCCTTCAGGTGTCAAAAGTTTTCCCTGGGCTCCCTTCTTCCTCCGAACCTCCCGATTTTTAATTTGTTCCCTTTTGTTTGAAATCGTTCATCACAGTGAACAATTCGCTCCACATAAAAATTCCCATTATAATCTTCAATTATGTAATTTTGTTGTCTTATTTTTACTAAAGAAAGCTGCTGAACGTATTACTGTTCCTCATCAACTTAAATTCAAGTTAATAAATTGAACTTCATCAAATGCTGTTTCAAGGGCAATTAATAGTCTTCCAATGACCATGTGACCAGAACAACATGTAGCATTCCAGATTAATCCAAGGCAATACTTTATATTTTGCCTGAGCTGATTGCAGGTACATGTTGTTGTCCAGTGAAACTTGCTGAATTGCAGCAGATACTGCAGCGACACTATTTGTACCACATGCACTCTCCTTTCAACTTACTTTAATTTTGATTAACTTTAAAAATGTAGTACCAACAAAGAAAATAGGTCTGCAAATGAGCATTCACATATTTTGAAAAATAGTTCCCTGTACGTTTTTTCACAATGAGTGTTGTCATCCTTTTGTTTGCTTTCTACTCTCCCACTTTCGGTTATAGGTTGAATATGTTGAATATCTGGGGCTGGTTTAGCACACTGAGCTAAATCGCTGGTTTTTAAAGCAGACCAAGGCAGGCCAGCAGCACGGTTCAATTCCTGTACCAGCCTCCCCGAACAGGTGCCGGAATGTGGCGACTAGGGGCTTTTCACAGTAACTTCATTTGAAGCCTATTTGTGACGATAAGCAATTTTCATTTCATTTCATGATTGTGCCAAGTTTAAATTAAACATTGTGCTTATATTGCCAGGTTTACAGACTATATGGCCTGATGAAAAGATGGGGCCTTTTGGACCTCAGGACCAGCGGTTTCAGCTGCCGGGTAACATAGGGTTTGAGTCGCATATTAATGGTATTGCTAATCGGAAGAGAATCTCAATGCACAGAACACTTCCAGATGTGCTGACTGAGCCATTAACCAGTGAGAAGCACGAGTTCATTCTTGCACAATTTGTCAACGAATTTCAGGCAAGACAGCGCCATTTTCGATCATTACATTATTGGCTTCTCTTATCAATTTTTCAACCTCCTATGATTAATAATGTCAATTTTTCTTGCTGTTCATATTTTACATTTTGTACTAATTCTCAATGGAATGTGTGATTGAAAGCACAGGTTATATCATGCAATATTAACCTGTTCCATTCTGTTTCTGGAACTGGTGAGCAACATTTTGTGAGATGTGTTTTTGATCCGAGATCTCATCTCATTTGTTTTGGGCTCTGCTATCATTTTGCTGCCATCTGTCAAATATTGCTGATCGATCGGAATCTCACATCATAGGTAGCACAGTAGCACACGTGGCTAGCACTGTGGCTTCACAGCGTCAGAGTCCCAGTTTCAATTCCCTGCTGGGTCACTGTCTGTGCGGAGTCTGCACATTCTCCCTATGTCTGCGTGGGTTTCCTCCGGGTGCTCCTGTTTCCTCCAGCAGTCCAAAGACGTGCAGGTTAGGTGGAGTGGCCATGATAAATTGCCCTTAGTGTCCAAAAAGGTTAGGAGGGGTTGTTGGGTTATGCGGATAGGGTGGAAGTGAGGGCTTAAATGGGTGCAGACTCGATGGCCGAATGGCCTCCTGCACTGTACGTTCTATCTTGGATCGGGTGCAAGAGTGTTCACATTATGCCATTATGGCCAATAACAGCAAAAGATTGAAGGCATTGTAATGTAACATAATATAAATATGATATAAAAGTTTAGCTGGTTCAATATTAACAAAACTAGATACATGACTTGCATGAAATATTTCTAAGTTTTGTGAAATTATGTTTCCACAAAAACCACCCTTCGGTCAACTCTCGATCATCAGCAAGGTGATGGAAAGTGTTGTCCTCTTTCGTCAACAGTATTATTACATGGCACTTACTCAACAATAACTCTGCTCACTGATGCTCAGTTTGCATTTCGCCATTTCACTCCTGACCTCGTTACAGCCTTGTTCCAAACATAAACAAAAGAGATGAACTTGGGTGAGGTGAGAGTGACTGCCCTTGACACCAAGACAGCACCAAGTGTGGCATCGAGGTGCCCTAACAAAACTGAGGTCAATGGGAATCAGGGAAAAACTCTCCTCTGGTTGGAGTCGTGCCTGGCACAAAGGAAGATGGTTGTGCTCGTTGGAGGTCATTCACCTCAGTCCCAGGATATCGTAGCAAATATTCCTCCAGGTAGTGTCCTAGCTCAACCATCTTCCTCTCCTTCCGTCCATCATAAGATAAGAAGTCAGAATGTTCGCTGATGATTACACAATGCTTGGTGCCACTCGCAACTCCTGGGATAGTGAAGAAGTCCATGTCCTTATGCACCAAGACTTGCAGCAAAATCGGAGGTTTAAAAGAGTTCTTCAATTGAGGAATGTGGAGTTTCTGGACACCAGTGTGACCCAGGGTCAAAAAAGGTTAGGAGAGGTTATTGGGTTACGGGGATAGGGTGGAAGTGAGGGCTTAAGTGGGGTCGGTGCAGACTCGATGGGCCGAATGGCCTCCTTCTGCAATGTATGTATGTTCTATCTATCTGTCATAATGTAGGAAGTTTAAAGTTATTCACTTTGGTTGAAATAATAGAAGAACTGAATACTTTTTTAAAATGGTGACAAAATTGTAAGTGTGGATGTTCAAAGAGAATTGGGTGTTCTCGAACAAGGAACCTAAAGGTCAACACACAGATATAGCAAGCAATCAGGATGGCAAATTGCGTACTAGCATTTATTGCAAGGGGACTGGAGTGCACAAATAAAAAGTTTTGCTATAATTGTACAGGGGTTTATTGAGACCACGTTTGGATTACTGTGCACAATGTTGGTCTCCAAAATTTAAAAAGGAAATACTTGCATTAGAGGAAGTACAGCGAAGGTTCACTGAATTCCTTGAGGCGAAGAAGTTGTCCTATGAGAAGCTAAGTAAATTGGTTCCATTTTCTCTGCAGATTAGAAGAATGAGGCAATCTCACTGAAAAGTAGAAGATTCTGAAGGGGCTTGATAGATTGTTTATGCTGGCCAGGGATTTGAAAACCCACGGGAACAGACTCCGGATAAAGGGCTGATCAGTTAGAACTAAGGTGCAGAGAAATTACTCATAGGGTAGTGGATCTTTGGAGTTCTCTGTTCCAGAGGGTTGTGGATGTTCCATCTTTGAATATATTCAAGGCTGGAACATAGAGTTTTGGTCTCCCAAGGGGCTTGGGGAACTGAAGTCCAAGATCAGTCATGATTGTATTGATGGGGGAACAGGCTCCACTAGCCATATGGTTTACTCTTGCTCCCATTTCTTACACTCTTGTGTTCTTGGACAACATTTAGACTTGGGCTGGTAAGGAGCAAGTGGCATTTGCATCACAGACGTGTCTGGCCATATCAACAAGAGATAATCTAAATATCTTCCCTCGATAATCGTTGGCATTCCCATCGCTGAATCCCCCACAATCAACATCCTGAAGGTTACCATTGACCAGAAGTTGACCTGGACCAGCCATATGAATGATGTGGCTACAAGAGCTGGTCAGAGGCTGGGAATTCTGCAAAGAATATTCCCCTCATGACTTCGCAAAGCCAGTCCACAATCGACAAATCAGGAGTGTGATGGAATGTACTCCACTTGCCTGGATGAGTGCAGCTCCAACAACACTCAAGATGCTCGACACCATCCAGAACATAGTAACCCAATTGATTGGCACCCCATCTACCACTCTCAACATTGACCCCTGCCCCAATGATGCACAGTATGCATCAGTATCTGTTGCACTGCAGCAACTCACCAGGACTCCTTCGACAGCATCTTACAAACCTGTGACCTCTACCATCGAGAAGGACAAGGGCAGCAGATGCATGAGAACATGACCACCTTCTGAGCCATCCTGGCTTGGAAGCATATCACTGTTCCTTCACTGGGTTGTTAGAGTGCAGCAGGCCTTCCTGAAAGGAGGTGGCACAGGGCCCTCGCTGTTTGTTGAGCCAGTGGCAAAGACCCCTGATGCCTCCACAAGATCCCACCCATTGTGATGACTCGTGCAACTTCATGTCTCTCATAATGTTGCTGTAGATGGATGTCTTCACATTTATTGTAGGGGAGGGTAAAATTGTTTACTTTCCAAACCTACGAAGAATAAAACTAGTTTGTGCGACAATAATTAACTGTTGCTGTGTGTGCGTGGTTTTTATTGAGAGTTCAGTTTCCCTCGTGACTCTCATTGCCTAGCTAGATAAATATTTTTTATCACAGGCTGGAATTTTCCAGCCCTGTTGCAGTGGTTTGCCTCGTGCCTGATGCAGAGAGCCATTCAAACGTCCATTGGCTGGAAAAGTCTGGCCAAATTGTCACGTTGTTGTAAGAAAGTTGTGTAACTGCTGTTCAGTTTGTGGTCTTGGAGCAGAACGAAAATTAGACCCATCATATTGATCTTGTCATCAATATTTTTCCAGCAGAATAATGCTTTGTTTCTCCCATTTATTTTAGGGAAATGAAGCTGAATCTCAACCACAGGAAGTCACTACTGCAGAGAATTACTTTGAGAATGCAAAGGTGGAATGTGCAATACAAACCTGCCCAGAACTTCTACGAAAAGGTCTCTTGTACATTTTTTTTTTCTTTAAATGTGATTTAAGTTTTACAATAGTTGTAAACAGATCCTTATATTTACATTATCCTTACATAGCAGTAGCACGTGTCTGGATTAGCATCACACTGTTCCAATGTACCCTCCCAAGTTTTGGAAGAGAGGTGAACATTGATTAGAGCCCTGTGCTTGCTTAAGTATCAATCCCTGATAGAAGATACCTTTGTCAACACAATTTGTCTGCACCTCGTCTCTTTCTCCATCTTGTGTCTTACTATTTTATCTTCCTTAATGAAGAAGTAAAATTTAAGACTAGGTTCAGGCTATATGCTTTCCTATTAATTCAACTATTAAATTCTTCCAATCATGCAACTTAACTGTTTTTGCAGTATCTTAAAGCTTGTTCAATGATCTAGAAAATGCAGCAATTGCAATGTTTTTAATGTAATGGCTATGGAAGCAGGAAGTTAATTTCTCTTGCCACTAGTGGATCAGGACATTCAGCCAACCAATGCAGTGTCATCACAGGCTCAATAAAAGCTCATTATCTGATGTGATTACAGTGAGGACGCTAACAATGTTGTGTGATTGGAGCCTGAAGTTTGATTCGGCCTTTATGTTGTTCCTCAGATTTTCAGTCTATGTTTCCTGACGCTCCAGTTGCTGGATTCACTGTTCTTACTGTAACCCAAAGGAGTATTAATGATATGACTATATGGAATGAAGCAGTAGAGGAGGAACGAGAACAGCTACTAGAGAAAGTAAGTAATATTTGTATGAATGTGAATCTACAGGAAAGTATGAAATACACGTCAAGAGGGAAAATGACTTTGCAGCTATGATCAAAAACTCTTTTAGCCTTCCTGCAATCCAGCTCTGGAGCTTAAAACCCTAATTTGACATCACCTAATCAGTGCTACTTGATTTCTCTTGCCTTTTCCCACTTGTGAGCTTCACTTACCCTGCTCCGTCATAATTTATTACATTGATGAGAACCAAGGAATTGTTGGATGTGGCTGCCTGAATAAACCGCTTTAAAGTGGCGGTCAATGGTGTTTACACTTTGAACCCATGACGTTTAGCATGAATTTATGTCAGGTTGGAAAATTTATATTTAATACTGCCCTGGTAAACTGCATTCTAACTTTGGCAGGTAGAAAGCAGCAACAACTCAGCAGTATGCAGACAAAAGTGTGTTTTATCCCTTGTTCTCCAGTCTTGCTTTTGTTCTATCTGGTTCTTGGTGTATCAGAACATTATGATCTGTTGGGGTTCTATGCTCCAGTGATGATCCTGGCTACATTAAAGGGATTTTGGTGCCTCTGTTTAAGTGTTTCTAATTCAGAGGCTAATTTTGGGCCAAGCAGACTTTCAACTGCTTTGTAACCTACTCTTAGCATGCGTGTTATTGCTTTGAAAGAAATCCTAGCAATGTGTTGATAATACCTACAGTTCAGACAACACGAGGATAGATAGGAAAGTATGTTGTGAAGAAGGCATAAGAAGTTTGCAAACAGTTATAGCAAGGTTGAGTAAGTCAGCAAAAATCTGGCAGATGAAGTAATGTGGAAAAATAGCGAAGTTGTTCACTTTGACAGGAAGAATAAAAAAGCAGAGTATGACTTAAATAGAGAACAACTCCAGTACAGAGGGACCTAGATGTTCTAGTACACAATTCACAAAACGTTAGTATGCAGATACAGCACATAATCATAACACTAATAGAATGCTGTCCTTTATTATGAGTGGAATTGAACATAAAAGTAAGGATGTTGTGCTTCAGTTATGCAAGGCCACATTGCAAAAACAGTGCGCAGTTTTGGTCACCTTATTTAAGGAAAGATGTAAATGCGTTGAAGGTGATTCAGAGGAGCTTCGCTGTGATACCTAGAATGAGCTGGTTGTCTTATGAAATAGGCTGGGCGCATTTCCACTGGAGTTTAGAAGAGTGAGGGGTGACTGAGTGAAGTATATAAGTTCCTGAATGGTATTGACAAGATGGATGTTAAAAGGATATTTCCTCTGTGAGCATGGACGGCACAGTGGGTAGCACTGTTGCTTCACAGCGCCAGGGGCCCAGGTTCGATTCCTGGCTTGGGTCACTGTCTGTGTGGAGTCTGCACGTTCTCCCCGTGTCTGTGTGGGTTTCCGCCGGGTGCTCCAGTCTCCTCCCACAAGTCACGAAAGACGTGCTGTTGGGTAATTTGGGCATTCTGAATTCTCCCTCTGTGTACCCGAACAGGTACCGGATTGTGATGACTAGGGGCTTTTCACAGTAACTTTATTACAGTGTTAATGTAAGCCTACTTGTGACTATAAAGGTTATTTTCTTGGCAGTAAGTCCGGTACTAAGGGCCACTGTTTTAAAATAAGGCATCACCCTTCTAGGACAGATGAGAAGAATTATTTTTCTCTGAGGGTGTATGACTTTGAAACTTTCTGCCTCAGAAGGCGGTGGAAGCGAGTCACTGAACATTTTTAAGGCAGAGGTAGAGAAGGAAATCAAAGATTATCGGTAGTGGGAATGTGGAACTCCAAACACAAATAGATCAGCCATGATCTTGAATGGCCATGCTCCTATTTCCTATGTTGAGAATTTAGATATGTACACAGGCTCCTCTGACAGTCTTTCACCTGAACCACATCGAAAAATGTTGGAGATAGAGTAACTTTAACACAGATTGGTTGGTAAGATCCGATTGGGTCAGTCTAGCATTTGTCAGCTTTGCTCACCACTGATACAGCACGTCTACAGTCAGATTCATGTGCAAATAAGCCAAATGCCATGGGAGGGGATTTTCCAGCTGGATGCTCCGGCACCGCCGATGACCAACCCCCGTCGCCGGTCAACAACGGGCCGCCCCCCCACCCACCCCCAATAGTGGTAAGCCTGTGTTCAGTAGGTTTATTAGTAAATTGCTTATTAACAGCAAGGTTGGCATCCAGTTGCTTTTGCTGATAACAGTGTGCTGCAGGAGGTACTATGGCGTTTGAGTGCTCATATTTTAATGAACTTTAAATAAACTAATATTGCTGTGAATTTTGATGAATACTGTCGGAGATATTTTTTAAGGAGCACCTCACATGCAAATGCACAAAATTCCTGGGCGGGACCAGCTGATCCATCAGGTCTACCCCGCATCACCATGGCCAGACCATTGTGACTAAACTCTCTCTCCCCCACCCCGTAACCCAGAAACCCCAGCTCGCATCCACCCTCACAATCTTGTACGCTCTTCAGTAAAAAAATAAACAGAAGAAAAATATCCAGGAGCAATAGGGTCTCTAAAATTCAGCTCAAACCTGTTCTGGTGATGGAAAGTAGGCCAGCAGGTCACATTTCAATATACTGAGGTTTTGGGCCACCAGGTGATAGCTTTCAGTCACCAGCATTTAACTTCACACAGCTTTCTCGCATTTCAATTTGAAATCGACTTTAAAGATTGCCGGTAGCCAACCATATGGTCAACTAATGCAGTAATCATCCGGAAACCTCTTTACTCACAGGTAGGCAGGAAGAGACAAAACACTGGCACTTAAAAAAGTGCTGCTGGGTCGTCTAACTGACCGAGTCTATCGAGAAAAGTATCCCCTCGGACAGTTCTGTGGAAAGGTCGTCGACCTTTAACATTAATTCTGTTCCAGATGCTGTCTGACGTGAGTGTTTCCAGAATTTTCTGCTTTCATTTCAGCTTGCCAGCACCAGTAGTATTTTTGCTTTTGTTTCAGAATGGGGTGATATTCTGCCAAGCCATGTTTTCCTGTTGCAGCCAGTAGATGGCAGCCTTGCTTCAGCAGTACAGTATCTCACTTTCACCCTATCCCCGTAACCCAATAACCTCTCCTCACCTTTTTTGGACACTAAGTGCAATTTAGCCTGGCCAATCTACCTAACCTGCACGTCTTTGAACTGTGGGAGGAAACCGGAGCACGCGGAGGAAACTCACCCAGAAATGGGGAGAACGTGCAGACCTGGATCTAATTGGAATTATCAACTGGTAGACATAATTCCCGACAGTAAATGAAATATTACAATGAAGAGCAGACTAGTTAACCTGTATGACCTGTACCTTTACCTAATAATCAGCAAAAAGAAAATGGCTGATGTTTTAGCTGCCATTTCTATATTTTGTTACAAGTGTGTGAAATTTCCTCACTTAAATGTTTACCCAAGCATTTTCAATGCTGTTTCCTTGCCATTATTAATTATTGAAGAGTTGATGTTAAGTAACAGTGGCCAAGAATCTTGTCATTGTAGTGGTTTCTCTGACTAAAATGCGTCGTTAGTCTCTTCCATTGTTCAAAAAAAAAATGAGTAGCAGTTAATGAAGCTGTAAATAATTTCTTTTTAATTGTTTTGAGACAATTTGCTGTTAGAATAAGTAGCCACACACAAGGAAGTGCTTCAGAATTGACAATCTCAATAATCAAAAAGCCCAAGTTGGACATTTTGTTAAAATTAACTCCAGTCTTTTTTAGGCAAACACCCATGTTTATTATATTTAAACACATTTATTTTGGATTTTTGACATGGGTGAAAATTCAGTTGTTCAGTTGAGGTAAAACTATAAACATAGTAATGACTTTGATAGTCATTGCTATCAACGGAAATCCAGACTTGCATCTGAAATTACCAATGCAGCAGGTTGCTATTCAGCTTTTCTTTGTTAGAGCAATTGATGATCATTGAGATTAGACCCTTTCTCCAGTCGAATGGCCTGCAAATGTTGAGGGCATGTTTTTTCTGAAGTGCTGTTGCTACCTTTCTGCTTGCAGTTGTGGCACAACGTTAACGACATTTTTAGGACAGAGATGGGGAGGAACCTCTTCTCTCAAAACTGCTGAGGACCATTAGAGTTGTCTCCTTGGCTCAGTCATTAAGCACATTCAAGACCGGATTGACAGGGCATCAAGGGATATGAGGCTATCATGGCAAGTCGTAGCCAAAATGAAAGATCAGCTTGAATGGTGGAGCAGGCTCGTAGGGCTGCATTATCTATGCCCACTCCCATTTCTTATGTTCTTATGACAGTAGACTGGGAACAAGCTACTTTCTGACTTCTTGGCCAAGTCACATGAACGTGATTGTGGTGATATGCATCTCTGTAAATACACAAGGGGTTAATGTAAATACATGTAGTCTAGCTAGACACTAGAGGGAGCACCAGAGACATGACACACAGGCACTCAACCAATAGGTCAGTTAGATAGGACACGACCAATGGGCATTCACGATACACACAGAGGTGACACTCCCACAGGGGGGCATTACACCAAGCCATATATAAAGGACACAGCACACATGATCTTCCTCTTTCCAGTGGAGACACTCAGTGAGCACAGACACAGGGTTGATTCAATATCACACCCACCACGTGGATTGTAGCAGACTGGTTTATCAGTCTGAGTAGCTGTATAAGGATCAACAGTAGAGGCAAACCTAAGTAAGAGAATTGTAAATAGTTTAATAAACGTGTTGAAGTTATCTTCACGTCTGAACCTTCCTTTGTCAAGTGCACATCAAGGAAGCCGCTTATGCTACGCCAAGAGCATAACAAGACAGTGATCTGAATCTAAAGCCAAAGAAATTGAACCACCCAGATATCATGCCAGCACTCCAAATAATAGCTGTGCTTTACCAACTAGCAACAATCAAAGAATTAAATATAAGATTTCCTTTTTGAAAATTCACCATTGGCTGAACTGTAGAACTCCAAAGCTCATTTCAGTGTGCTGAGATGAAGAAAGAAACATTTGTTATTTCGTTCTTGGAGAAAGTAAGAGCTTGAATTAGTCATACCGACTGGATGTCCCAAAACACCTTCACACCCACCCCAATGAATTATCTTTTGCAGCGTGATCACTGTTGGATGGTGAGGAGGTGTCTGAAGAACTAATTGTTCAGCCAAGTTTTATTGCTTCTGAGTTTTAATGCTGCAGGCAAGGGAGAAAATATTAAAAATGCTACATTTTGAGTCATTAGCGTATCCAATGTTGTTGGTCACCATGGAGAATTCCAAGACTTGAACCGCCCCATCATCCCAGCTGTGGGAGCATACATTCTGGAAAATTACACCATTGGGGTCATAATTGTGGAATACCCGACAAATTACAGACCATTAAAGTGGAATAGTTGAAAAGATTGACTTTGGAACACAATAAAAAGCCAGTGGTTTGGGAATTCTTCGCTCCACGTGGCGTGGGAGAATCGTGGGAGGGCCTCCCAACATTTTTTACGACCCCTGGCGCCCCCAGCGATTCTCCTCTCTTTCCCCCCCCCGGCTCGGACAAATCACAGCTCGCCAACGGCGATTCTCCGGGCCCGATGGGCCGAGCGGCCGGCCCTTCACGCCCGTTTCACCATGGCAGCAACCACACCTGGTCGCTGCATTCGTGAAACGGGCGCCATATACCCGTTTGGGGCATCTAGGGGCCAGATTTGGACGGGAGCACTGCGACTGTGCTCGGGAGGGGACAGCCCCCGATTGGTGCCCACCGATCGTCGGGCCAGCGTCCAAAACGGACGCACTCTTTCCCCTCCGCCGCCCGGCAAGATCAAGCCACCACGTCTTGCCGGGCGGCGGTGGAGAAAGACGGCACCGCGCATGCGCGGGTTCGTGCCGTCTGTGCGCTGATGTCATCTGCGAAAGCGCGGGTTGGAACCGGCAACTTGTGCATGCGCGGATGACATCAAAAAGCGCCGTTTCCACGTCATTTCCGGCGCGACACGGTCGCGGCCGGGAACAACGGGGGCCCGCTCCTAGCCCCCCGGGTGGGGGGTGAATTAGGTGCGGGGAGCGGGCCCCGAGGCCGTCGTGAAGCTCAACCGATTTCACGACGGCCATCCTGATTTTTATCAGGAGCGAAGAATACCGCCCATTAATTTTGGACACTTGCTATAAAAAAACATGAATTGCATTTACAGTGGCTCAGATTTAATGTTCAGAGCAGCCGTTGTAAAGACCAACGAAGGAAGCACATGAAGGTTAAGGCAAGCGAGGAAGGAATGACAACCGGAAAAATCTGAAGAAAATGCAAAGCTTTTTGTTTCCATCAGACATTTCAAGTACTTTATTGGTTGGTGATCATGAAATAGGTTCTATTGGGTGCTTACTTTTAAAAAAATAAATATATGAATACTTTCAATACAGATGAATTCTAAATGACCACATTTGAACCACAAAAGAACAAGCATTGCTGCTACATTGCATGGTTCCTTTTGTTTGCTGCATGAAGTCTACTACCACAGTGTCACAAGCATGACTTAAACAATAGGAAAGACACTCTGCATTATTTCCCAGTGTCACAACACCTTTCTACAAATGTGACACGGAGCCGTGTGGTAAGTGCTATTCAACATAATTTGTGAAAAAGGCACTCAGTGGTGTGGAGAGCAGTGTGCAGGGCATCGCCGACCCCCCACGCTCCCATTTTCACTGAGTCTCTGTGCTACCAGTTCTATGGTGGGTCACTCTTCTCCTGACCCACCCCCAAAAGCCTGTCCACCATCTACAAGGCATAAGTCAGGAGTGAAATGGAATACTCTCCACTTGCCCAGATGAGTGCAACTCCAACAACACACAAAAAGCTCGACACCATCCAGGACAAAGCAGCCCGCTTGATTGCTATCTCTTCCACAAACATTCAAACCCTCCACCACTGACAGACAGTGGCAGCCGTGTGTACCATCTACAAGATGCACTCCAGTAACTCACAAAGGTTCCTTAGATAGCACCTTCCAAACCCACCACCACTATCATCTAGAAGGACAAGAGCAGCAGATACCTGGGAACCCCACCACCTGAAGGTTCCCCTCCAAATCACCCACCATCCCGACTTGGAAATATATCGCCGTTCCTTCGCTGTCGCTGGGACAAAATCCTGGAACTCCTTCCTTAATAGCACGGTGGGTGTATCTGCACCTGAAGGACTGCAGCGGTTCAAGAAGGCACCACCTTCTGAAGGGCAACTAGAGATGGGTAATAAATGCTGGCCTAACCAGCGACGCCCAAATCCAGTAAATTAATCTTTAATAAGTCTCTTGTGGCCCAACAGAAGAATGTTGGTGTCGTTTTGCACAGCTGATATCCGCTGAACATACATAAAGTTGGGTGCTGTAAGAGGCAAGGTATTGATCTTATAATGGAGTGCCACTTGTAATGGAACAACTGTTGACATTCTGAACATGCCATCAATACAAAAGTGCCTACAGTCTCTGGAATTCCTACTATAGTAGAGCAGGATGAGTACAAACTTACAAGAATACATTTCAATACAAAGTCCTGGCTTTTTAACAATTATTTTATTTATTATTTAGTTTATTTTTTAGGAAAACCTTTCCATCCTATTTAATGCCCCTTTCCCTCCTCTGCTTCCTTGCTACCATTTTTAAATCCTTCTTCATGGACAATCCCATGGAGACTAGGATGAGTGCTTCCACACTAAAATGAATTCTCAGCTGACTGAGGAGCCCAATGTGCGATCTTTGTCAGAGGTGGGCAGATGGTGCTTGGAGGTGCGGATGGGTGGGGTGCCTGTGTTGCCATGTGCTCCTTTCGCTGTCGATGCTTGGCTTCACGTTTGCTCTCGGCGATGAAACTCAAGATGTTCAGCTCCACCCAAGTTTCCTCTACTTTGGGGGTTTTAGGCCAGGGATTCCAAGGTGACAGTGGGGATGTTGCACTTTTTCAAGGAGGCTTTTGGGGTGTCCTCGATGCGTTTCTTTTGCCCTCCTGGGGCTCACTTGTCTCCCCTCCTCCCTACATTTTACTACTTGACTGGGTTACTGGGGGGTCCAAAGATCGGGGAGTCATTTAAAAATGACGGCCCGATCTCTTCCTGCACTGGCGAGCTGAGCTTATTGGTGCAGGCGATGAGCCTAATTGTGGCCTCAGTGAGGCCCAAAAATGTAGCGGAGTCCCATTTAAAAAAGGGGACCCTCTCGGTGCTGCAGTGTCAGGAAACAGCCTGCTAAACCTGCCCAAAATTGGACTCTGTTTCATTTCCATTAAAACATGCCCCTAGTCTTTCCTGCTTTTATCTAAATGGGAAAAAGCTGTTAACATACAAACACATATTTAAGGTATATTGTAACATAGAAAATAACAACTGCCAACCAAGACATGTTCCAATCTAATCTTTTGTGTTTTTTGAAATAATATATTGCTTTAGAACTGAGCCACTTTCAATATATTGATGAGATCCACAATAGACTCATCATTTTCAATTCTGCTTTGTGCCTTCCCCTTTCCCTCAAAATCTATATTTGACTTCATGTGCATGAAAGATGCAGTGGAATAGTTAACACTGAGCGCTCGCAGAATATGTATAAGTCAGGCAAGCTGCAGAATAAAGCACTTTATTCTGCCTGAGAATTTCCCTTAGCTTGTCAATTTAGCGACAGAAAGCATTGAATTGTCAGATTTTTGATATGATCTCTTGTACAATAGTGCCTGGACTCAGATGGTCTGCACAACTTTTACATAGAGCTCTCTCGACCCAAGAGAGGGGAACCATTGTCTTAATTATGTTTTATACTTTCAGGCTTGTATCCCAACATAGTGCTGTAATTTTAGTCAACACAATTATTTCTTAGCCTACTGGCTAATAAATGATCAAAAGCACAGTTTCTCAATGCTCCATCCTTTATTATTTTGCATCTTTCTTTTTGGTTCTAATCACTTAGTTAACAACCTCTAGTGCATGCACATCCTATCCATAAGGCAAATAATAAGAGCCAAGATTAGTCCAGGACAAGATCAAGTTGCATAGGTTTAAGTGCAGTGTTAGACTGTCATGGGAATTCACCTTTGATGTGTTCCCTTTATTCTTTCTGCTGCAGCCCTCACCCCTACCACAGCTTCTCTGGAAAGTAAGATATCTAAATGGTGATCCAGTGCACCAAAACAATAGTCTGCCAGAAATGTAAACATTGAACACCATGTCTGGGCTTCGTCTTAAATAGTAGCAGTCGACAGTCTATCAATTTTGTCAGACTTCAAATGACTAAAGACATTTTTAACAATCATTTGATGTTCTGCAGTGAATAGTTGCCCAATATAGTTGTTTGTGTTGCTCATCACAAAGACTCTTCGGTTTGGTCCCATTCTTTACTCTTGTATTAAAAGCTTCATCAGTATGGTTGGATTGTGCACTGTGACAAACCTCAGCAATTCAGGTAGGATTGTGCTTAGTGTGACGGCCAATGCTGCCCAATGTTTGAAAGGCATTTGTCATTTGTGACTGCTAAATTTTCTACCAAGTGATTCTTGGTAGGGAACAAAGTGTCATATCTCCAAATTTGCAGATGACACCAAATTGGGTGGGAGAGTGAGCTGTGAGGAGGATGCAGAGATCCTTCAGTCTGATTTGGACAAGTTGAGTGAATGGGCAAATGAACGGCAGATGCAGTATAATTTGTATAACTGCGAGTTCATTCACTTTGATAACAAAAACAAGAATGCAAACTATTATCTAAATGGCCATAAATTAGGAGAGGGGAACGTGCAACGAGACCTGGTGTCCTCGTACAACAGTCACTGAAGGTAAGCATACAGGTGCAACAGACAGTAAAGAAGGCCAATGGTATGCTGGCCTTCATTGCGAGAGGATTTGAGTACAGGAGCAGGGATGATTGCTGCAATTTTCAAGGTCTCGGTGAGGCCACACCTGGAATATTATGTGCAGTTTTGGTCTCCAGCGAAGGTTTACCAGACTGATTTCTGGGGTTGAAGGTTTGACGTACAGTGCGAGATTGAATCGGTTAGGACTGTATTCGCTGGAGTTCAGAAGAATGAGGGGGGTATCTCATAGAAACCTATCAAATTCTAACAGGACCGGACAGCGTAGATGCAAGAAGGATGTTCCCGATGGTGGGTGTGTCCAGAACCAGGAGGCACAGTCTGAGGATATGGGGTAGACCATTGAGGACAGAGATGAGGAGAAATTTCTTCAACCAGAGAGTGATGAGCCTGTGGAATTTGTTAACACAGAAAGTAGTTGAGTCCAAAACGTTGTATGGTTTCAAAAAGCAGTTAGTTATAGCACTCGGGGCAAAGGGGATCAAAGAGATATGGGGGAAAATGGGATTAGGCTATTGAGTTCAATTATCAACCATGATCATAATGAATGATGGAGCGGGCTTGAAGGGCAGAATGGCCACCTCCTATTTTTTCTATGTTTCTAATTACATTGAAATGAGCTTTTCTGGTGTTAACCCTCGTGTACTCTGAAAGTTTATTTTAAGCTGAGAGACTGTGAGGAGCTTTGCCCACCTGTGTTGTGATTTTGTTTCACACTAAAAAGTTATTTTTATTTATTTTGCAGTTCATTGGTGGTGCCAAGGAAATCTGCTATGCACTTCGGTCAGAGGGTTACTGGGCTGACTTTATTGATCCATCTTCAGGCCTCGCAGTAGGTATCCTCCAGCAATTATTGTTTAATTTCTCCCCTCCAGGGCTGTTTGGAAGATGTAAATTTAATAGTTATTAGTTTTCTTTGTAATGAAGGTATTTTTCATAGTTTTTAAATTAAGCCTTTCTTTTAGGGTAAGAGATTTTCTTTGGGTTTTTTTTCCACCTAGTTTCTAGCTTGCTTATGGAAACTTATTCAGTTTCAATTTATTCTTATGACAGAATTGCAAAATTAAATTTTTCTTGTATTGCCCACCCAAAGATTTAAACCTGAGGTCTGAAATGCTAGTTGTGGGAATCCTTCATACTCTTCCCCCCCCCCCCCCCCCCCCCCCCCCTGGATTTTCCAGATGGCGGCTGCTTCCCTCAATCTGACTAAAGCCTGCAGGCAACATGTTGGCGGCTTCTTGGCAGTAGGCCGAGTGATACAAAGGTGTTTCCTGCAAAGCAGCCCAGCATAGAATCCCAGGCCATCGTGTGGAGGTGCTCCCCCTCTGCAGTTATGATCTGGCAGTTGTAAGCATATTTGAAACATCTTTCATTCTTCAGGAGGGTATCTCCAACTTGAGCCCCCCCTCTCGTACCTGCAGCAGAACGTCCAGCTTTCACAGTGGTGCTACCGGCTGCCCTCAGTTTTTGACTTTCCCTGACTGCAGTGCCCCTTCCCCACCCCTTGCTATCTTTACTAGGATGGGATTCCTGGATAAATTGGCCACCACATCAATAATTTGCTCGAGGGTCCTGTCACAGTCACTTCCGGGTTCCTAACCTGATATTCATCCTGAGGCAGGATTGGAACGCTAGAATTATAATTTGGTCTGACATGTTTCTAAAATTAACACACAATTGTGTCCATTTTTTTTGTAGGCTGAAGAATAAATGTACAAATAAATAAAAATCAAGGGCTGGATTCTCCAAACCCCTATGCCGAAATCGTGCCCGGCAGCGGGTCGTAGAATCCAGTTCCCCAGATGGAATCGGGCCGGTGCCGTTTCCCCGATTCTCCGGGGCCCACGTCCCCTTACCTGAGGCCATTGTTGGAGGCCCACTCCGCCATTCTCCGCCCCCGACCTGCTGAAGTCCCGACGGCGTGGATCTAATATGGTCCTGCCGGTCGGGATACTAGCGTGGCGGATACGGACTCCGTCCGCGGCCGCACTGGTCGGGGGCGGGCTGATCGGAGGGCGGGGGGGGGGGGGGGGGGGGCCTTATAAACGGCCAGGCAATGTTCTGGCGGGTGGTCCAGGTCGGCCGCACAGCCATTCGGCGAGTCTATTTTTAGGGTCCTACTCCGTGGTCTGAGTCCGCTATGGAGCATTGCGCGGCCACTGGAGGCCACCGCTGTGCGCATGCGCGACCTCTGACCCGGAAGTGCGGGGGCCCGTAACTGCAGCAAAAGCTGCTAGATCCACGCCGGGTCCCTGCCAGCCCCCTGCAGGGCTAGCAATATGTGGCTTTTTCACGCCATTTTTTCTGGCGTGAAAGTCCACATTTTTCACGATGGCATGGGGACATAGTCCCAAAAACAGAGAATCCAGCCCCATGATTTCAGGAGGCCAAAAAGTAGTAATGATCTGCCCAAGGTTAGGCCCTCTGCTCATTTCTCCATCCCTAACACTTGCCAGTTCACATGCTCATGGGAGTTTCCCAGTTTCGATTTCTGTGAAATTGTCCAGAGGAAAAGAACATATGAGATGGTTTCCCATTGCAATTACCGGCATGGGTCACTGTGCGGAGTCTGCATGTTCTCCCGATGTCTGCGTGGGTCTCCTCTGCATGCCCCGGTTTTCTCCCGCAAACTCCCAAAGGGAGTGCTTGTTGGGTGAATTGGACCCGAACAGGCACCGGACTGTGGCGACTAGGGGATTTTCACAGTAACTTAATTGCAGTGTTAAACCTACTTGTGACAATAATAAAGATTATTATTATTCCTCATGCAGGCTTAATGGAATCACAAGCCCTCTTTGCCTGTAAGAAGCCTCTCTGCCTGCAAGAAGCCATTGTTCCTCGAGGTTCTAGCTCTTTCGGCACAACCACTGAAAATACACTGGTTGCCATGCTAAGCATGGAACCATGGCGGCTCACTAGCACGATGGTTAGCACTGTTGTTTCACTACCCCAGGGACCCGGGTTTGATTCCTGGCTTGGGTCACTGTGCGGAGTCTTACGTTCTCCCTATGTCTGCGTGGGTATCCTCCGGGTGCTCCAGTTTCCTTCCACAAGTCCCTAAAGATGTGCTTGTTAGGTGAATTGGACATTCTGAATTTTCCCTCGGTGTACCCGAACAGACGCCAGAATGAGGCGACTAGGGGCTTTCATTGCAGTGTTAATGTAAGCCTACTTGTGATACTAATAACGACTATTTTTTTAAAAACTGGGTCTGGGGCGACTGCAAAGTACAGGGGCGACCACCTTAAAGACCATGCTACCTACCTCGTAGGTTAAAATAACACTTTGCAAATCATCTCAATATCTAGTCTTTTTCATCAAAGATGTATGACCACATCAAATGAGGAGCTTTTGTGATTTCAGTGACCAATTTGGTGAAGTCTCTTGCATTGCTCCATTAGTTCTGTGTTTGAATCAAGATTTACATTGTGCTTTCAAAAGTTTAAATGTACAGTCTTTTCTACAAGTGATCATTAATTGATTTGAAGAATTGTAGTAATATTTAATTTCAATTTCTTGCAGTATTTTGGACCGTACACAAATAACGCACTATTTGAAACAGATGAGCGCTATCAGCACCTTGGTTTCCGCATTGAGGATCTGGGCTGTTGTAAAGTTATCCAGCACAAGCTTTGGGGGACACATGTGTTTGTTGGAAGTCTTTTTACAAATGCACCTACAGATTGCCTTATAATGAAGAAACTACAAGGGAGCAGCCTGCCTTGATTTCAGTCACCGTTTTAATACTGCGATGCAGCCAAAGAAAGGCCTGCTTACAAAGCTCTATTTTATTGATGCATTCTGGTTGCTCAGATGTATGTAGTTTAAGAAGAAAACTATAAGATGCTGAATATATCAGTGTTATTTATTTTAGTGTACCTCTAATGACATTGTAAAAGACTGATCATGATAAATGTTGCTGGGATACGTCCACCGGTATTCTATACAAAGGAAATGTCACTAAGGAAATCTGTATCAGTGGTGCTCTAAGAGAACTGTTTACTGATGGCATTTGCCTCATGTGTACTGTGGTTTGATCCAATTCCAGTGAGGCAGCTTATCTCAATTTAGCAGATAATAAATTACATTTCCTAAAACACAGAGGTATGGACGCAATTGATTATTTACAATTTTTTTCGGTGTGAGTTTCAAAAGGAAGAAAAAATTGCATTTATATTGTGCCTTTCATTATGTCAGAATGTCCTTGACCATTTTACAGCCAGTGAAGTACTTTTGGAGTGTAGCCACTGTTGTAAGGTAGGAAACATGACAACCAAATTGTGTATAGCAGTGCTGGGCAACCTGTGCGCGAGGGCCAAATGTGGCCCAACTAGGGCAGCATGTAGCACAGTGGTTAGCACTGGGACTGCGGCACTGAGGATCTGGGTTCGAATCCCAGCCCTGGGTCACTGTTCGTGTGGAGTTTGCACATTCTCCCCATGTCTGTGTGGGGTTCGCCCCCACAACCCAAAGATGTGCAGGTTAGGTGGATTGGCCATGCTAAATTGCCCCTTAATTGGAAAAAAAAATTGGGTACTCTAAATTTATATTTAAAAAAAACATAGCCCAACTTGGTTCCGAGTGCGGTCTACGAGACATTTTGTTGACCATTGGCCACAGTCCACTGATTTTGTTCCATGTCGTTTTGTTTCCTACCGGCAAAGCAAGTGAAGGGAAATGCATACTGATTGCACACAATATTCACTGTGAGAACCGTGCACACCCTCTGTGTCAAAAGTGTAAATTGTTTCGTGCATGGGATGTGAGCGTCGCTGGCCAGACCAGCATTTGTTGCCCACCTCTTGAGGGCATTTAAGAGTCAACCACATTGCCATAGGTCTGGAGTCACATGTAGGCCAGACTAGGTAAGGATGACCGGTTCCTGAATGACATTAGGGATGGGATTTTACAACAATCGGTAATGGTTTCATGGTCATCATTAGACTTTTAATTCCAGATTTTTTTTTGATTAAAATTAAAATTCCACCATCTGCCCTGGTGGGATACGAACCCATGTCCCCAGAGCATTATCCTGGATCTCTGGATTACGAGTCCAGTGACAATACCACTACGTCATTGCCTCCCCAGGTAATAAATATTTATTTTGTTTTTACCATTTGAACTAATGTTTTTGATTAAGAATTTTCTTAATTCATTATGATATATTTGGCAGGTGTTAATTGTACTTTTAATCATGGGATCATGGTTAGTGTATAACCCTGATGCCGGTTATCAATCTTGCAGCCCACTGAGATGAAGGAGGGATACTCATGTGGCCCACTCACTAGCTTAGGATGGTGTACAGCAAACTCCTAGAAACAGCAATGTGATGATGATCAGGTAATGTGTTTTTAATAATGGTGGTTGAGGAATGAGTATTGACCAGGAGAACTCCCAAGCCCTTCTTCAGAATAGTACTGTAGAACATGAAGGCAGACTGGGCTCGGTTTAATGTTTCATCTGACAGGTGGGACCTCTAGCAGTACAGCATGCTCTCAGTACTGCACTGGAGTTTGGATGATGGCTTCATGACTGTCCCAATAAATTATTCAGCTAGCACAAAATGGTATAAACTACAGAAAAATACACTATTTTATCAAGGGTACGCTTTCGAGAACAAGTTCAGGTTAAATGGTGAATGGGCCAAGGCACAAAGACAACAGCAATGTCCAGAGAAGAGCAGCGATCAAAGCAGTGAGTGTCCCTCTGAATTTATCACAGTCAAGACCACGTGTGTTTTCAAACCTATAATGTGTTGCTGGTGAGCTTTATAGCACTGAAAAGTACGGACAAGTTTTTAAAAGGGCCGCACGGTAGCAAAGTGAGTAGCACTGTTGCTTCACAGCTCCAGGGTCCCAGGTTCGATTCCCGGCTTGGCTCACTGTGTGGAGTCTGCACATTCTCCCTGTGTCTGCGTGGGTTTCCTCCGGGTGCTCCGGTTTACTCCCACAAGTCCCGAAAGATGCGCTTTTAGGTGAATTGGACATTCTGAATTCTCCCTCCGTGTACCCAAACAGGTGGTGGAATGTGGCGACTAGAGGTTTTTCACAGTAACTTCATTGCAGTGTTAATGTATGCCTACTTGTAACAATAAAGATTTTTTTTTAAATTGGTGTGACTCTTGCACGGGGGAATGGATTTTTTTACAATGTGTTTTAAAAATGTCTTCTGAACACAGTAAAATGTACATAAATACCTTTTTTCCCTTGAATAGAAGTGAGGAAAGAGTTCGTGGGCTGAAATCGTGCTGTGGGTGTTACAGATATATCAGTAAGAAGCTGGATTCTGCCATATGAAAAGTATCCATGTCCTAAAGATGTTGCCCTTTTTATATGCTGAGTTCCACCTGAACAAATCTGTTTTGCCTGCCTGTCAACAGATAAAATCGTGGAACAGATCTATGCTGCCATTCACAATGCACAGTTGTTACCTTCATCTATAAAGCTGACGGCAGGTTACAAGCAAGGTTAGAACCAGAACATTGGATAAAAACAAATTACTGCAGATGCTGGAATCTGAAACGAAAGGGAAAATGCTGGAAAATCTCAGCAGGTTTGGCAGCATCTGTCGGGAGAGAAAAGAGCTAATGTTTCGAGTCCGATGACTGTCAAAGCTAACAGACAGAGAAAGTGGGAAATATTTATACTGTGGAGTGAGAAGGAAAGATGAGTCATAGCCACAGAAACCTGGTGCTAATGGCTACAGATACCAAGGGGAAAGAATTAATGGCAGTCCCCAGAGAGGACAAAAGATGTGAAAGGTCAAACAGCCAGGAAACTAACATCAGAGGATGAACTGTAGGTGTGGGGGGAAGCAAAGAGAAGAAAGGTGCATAAGATTGGGGGGGGGATTAAATATCTTAAGAAAGAAACAAATGGTAAAAGACAGTTAAAATGAAATGAAAACAAATGGGTCGAGGTGGGGCTGATCATCTGAAGTTGTTGAATTCGATGTTCAGGCATGCCTAACTGGAAGATGAGATGTTGTTCCTCCAGTTTGTGTTGTGCTTCACTGGAACATTGCAGCAGGCCACGAACAAACATGTGGGCATGGGAGCAGGGTCTTTTGTTAAAATGGCAAGCAACAGGAAGGTCAGGATCCTGAATGCGCACAGATCGAAGGTGCTCAGCAAAGCGATCACTCTGTTTGGTCTCTCCGATATAGAGGAGACCACATTGGGAGCAGCGAATGCAGTAGACCAAATTGGAAGAGATGCAACTGGAATGAATGTTACGGGCCTGGAATGTTAAGCATGGAAGAGGTAAAGGGGCAGGTGTTACACCTGCGATTGCATGGGAAGTTGCCATGGGTGATTGGAGAGGTACTGGGTATGGTGGAGGAGTGGACTAGATTGTTTCGGAGGGAACGGTCTCTGCGGAATGCTGACAGGGAGTGAAGGGAAGATGTGTTTGTTGGTGGCATCACGCTGGAGTTGTCGAAAATGGCGGAGGATTATGCTTTGCATATGGAAGCTGGTGGGATGAAATGTGAGAACGAGGGGGACTCTATCTTTGTTCTGGGAGGGAGTGGAGGGGGCGAGGGTAGTGGTGCGGGAAATGGACCGCACACTGTTGAGGGCCCTGTCTTCTACCTCTGCGAGGTAGAGGTCAGTGCGCCAGACTGCTTGACATATCTTTTTTTTAATAAATGTTTTTATTGGGTTTTTTTGAACAAGGTATAATTACCGTTATGTACACAGAATAAGAAACACATATATATGTATAAATGTATACACACATTTAGAGGAGAAGGGCACACCCCAACATTAAAAAAAATACAATAACATATGAAATGGAATAACTGGTGGGGTATTGTGCACCAGTTCGACAGCGGCATCTCTGTCCATCTGGAAAAATTACCCACCCCACATAAGTAGGCGACTGCCTGCGGGGGCAAGCGCACCTTTGGGTGCCGGGGAGAAAATCCCAGTGTGCGATATTTGGCTGTGCTGTGTGTTGCTGTCGCCTGCCCTTCCCGGACGGGTATCGCTGCCCACGCTCGCCCCCGCTTCTGCCGCTCCTCCTGTCCTCCATCTCCAGTTTCCTCGTTCCCTGCTCCTTGAGATGTCATGCACGTTTTGGCATCCTGTGTCCTCCCTCCGGCTCCCGCTTCCCTGCCCCCCCCCCCCCCCCTCCACGGTTCGCCTCCCTCTCCCCAGGTTTAGCTGTCTTCCCCCCTCCCCGCCCCGTGGTTCACCCCTCCCTCCTCAGGATTAGCCGTCCCCCGTCTCCCCCCCCCTTCCCAGTCCATCTCTCCCCTCCATGCCCCGGCTACCTTCCCCAGACTCCTGACCATTTTCCCCTGATTCTTGGCCACCCGGCTATTCTTCCTCTTGTTCGTTGGCCACAAACAGGTCCCGGAACAGTTGCATGAATGGCTCCCACGTTCTGTGGAAGCCGTCGTCTGACCCTCGGATGGCGAATTTGATTTTCTCCATTTGGAGAGATTCCAAGAGGTCGGACAGCCAGTCTGCAGCTCTGGGTGGTGCTGCTGACTGCCAGCCAAACAGGATTCTACGGCGGGCGATCAGGGAGGCAAAGGCAAGGGCGTCCGCCCTCCACCCCAGGAATAGATCTGGCTGGTCTGAAACCCCGAAGACCGCCACTTACTTGACCTAAGTGCTGTACTGCCAATGAAGAATTTTCGAAGTGGAGTCACTATTGTGGGAAACATGACAGCCAAGCCGCACGGCAAACTCCCACAAACAGAAATGTTGACAACTAGATTATCTGTTCGGGTTATGTTGATTTAGGGATACATAATGGCCAGGACACCAAGGGTAGCTATCGACTCTTCTTTGAAATCTTTTACAGCCATCCAAGCAGGTAGATTGATGTGTGTGCCTTTGTGACTGTAATAACCTGCTGTAACCTGCACAGGACTCATCCAGCTGGGGGTGATTGTTCCCTGTGCTCAATTGGACTGAGTTTACCCAGCACATGAATAAAAGGCCGGCAGCGATAGAGTCAGCTAAAAAGGAATGAGGACCCGGTGAAAGGTAATCGGACCCTGTGCTTGTATGAGGCTGTTGCTGAAATAAAGGACTTTTAAAGAAGCTCGTTGGACTCCCCTGGCTTTATCACAGTGACATTTTATTGTATTATCATGCTTTCCTCCAAGTACACTTTGCATAGCAGCTAAAGCTGGTGAGAGGCTTCAGTAACTTGCCTCATAGAGGTGGATTTTACAATGGGGCAGATTACCACACTGACCGGATTAAACCTGGCGTCCCAGCAGCGGTAATACACTGGGAGGCGGGGGGGGGGGTACATGGACATCCCATTTTTGATGCCGGTGGGAGAAATGAAAGGGAGGTACGATCTTGTTGGGGTTGTGGCCTGAATAGGCCACGGGGTTTCCCCTTTCTGCCTGACAGCAGCCCGTCCAATAAAGGCTGCTCTCTTTTCCTTCACGTTCCCCTGCCACCTGGAAAATTGCAGCAGAGGTGGAATGAGGCCCTTAAGTGACCATTAAATGGTCCCTGAAAGGCCCCATTTGGCACGTTGCCCACCAACCATAATATGGGAAACAGGTTGGGGATAGGTGGGAAAGTGGTGGGCAGGTGACCCGCTTTATTTCATGAGTCCCCATTCCAGCATTCAAATATGCCATTGGGTGACAATGGATTTTGCCCCAGGAGGTCCGAGCAGTTGAATTACACCATCCTGGGGAACTGGCATCCAGAAGAGAGGATGGCATGAGTTAGAATCTTGCTTCAGGGACCGAAGTCTAGTTTTAACCGGACAAACGGTATGGAATTCTGATCTTGGCTGTGATCTGGAAGAGCAAAAGAATATGTGAGTTTGTAACCTTGGTAAATCCGTAGCTGGAGTCTGAGTTCAGTTTTTGGCTCCACACTATGAGCAGGGATCTGAAGCAACAGGGAAGGTGAGGGGCAGATTCACAAAGAATTCCTCTGATATAAGGGAATACAATTGCGAAACAAGGCTTAAAAAATTGAGGCTGTTAACACAACAGAGAAAATTGTGGTGTGACCTGTTAGAGATACATCAGAATTAAATGAGGTTGGTGATTCTTAAATGAGGGGATATTGATAGAACATTAAATGTAAGAGATTTAGAACAAGGGAGTAGGAGAATCAAAAGCCATGAAAGCTAAAACATACAGGCTAGATAGATGGTTGAAGGAAAGGAGAAGACAAAAGTATGGGGAAAAAGCAGGGATTTAAAATTTGGTACTACTGCTCAACTGGAGGATAATCAACTACATGGCACAGTGGTTAGCACTGTTGCCCCACAGTGCCAGGGTCACAGGTTCAATTGAGGTCTTAGGGGACTGTGTGAAGTTTGCACTTTCTCCCTGTATGGTGGGTGATAGAAATTGACTTTTCCAATCAGCTGTAACCGTGAGAGTAAGGGAAGATGATAGAGGTAAAAGGGTTAAATGAGAACTCATTAAGAATAATTAACTATAATTATATTAAGCATTACTTGAGTGCAACATTAACTGGGAATCCACTAAGGGGTAATCCAGATCACACACTTTAATTTCTTTCCTTAGGTTTCATATTAGCAAGTTGCTTGAGGCTGCAATGTCAGTGACGTCAACTAGCTAAAAGGCCCCATTGTATTGTAAGAACTGGTGCTGCTGTCCCAATACTGGGAGGCCAAGTTTCTATGGCAACAGCCAGGTGATAGTGTCTTAACGAAAACTGTGTTTTTCTAATTAATGTTAGATGCAGGTGTGGATAATTTGGAAAATTGGCAAGCGATGGAAAGGGAAATTTGCACCAATACGTTAAATTGATGGACAGACATTTTGGCTGCATTGGGTCAATTATAAATTAGTTAAATCCAATCAGAAGTAAAAAGAAGGCTAGACCTTAAGATAATAATCTCCTTAAGAATCAGGGAAGGAAAAACTTCCCCATCTATGGGGGCGAATCTCCGCTGCACGAACCAAGTGCGCGCGCCGTCGTGAACGCCGTTGCGTTTCACAACGGCATGAACAGGGCCCGGGCACGACCTATTCTGGCCCCCACAAGGGTCCAGCATGGCGCTGGATCGGTTCACGCCACAATGGTGGGCCCCGATTGCGGGCCAGACCCCATTGGAGGCCCCCCCGGTGAAGGAGCCCCCTCCCAAAGGCCGCACCCCCAGCGTTCCTGCAGAGTCCCCGCCGGCAGCGACCAGGGGTGGACGGCGCCGGCGGGAACATGGCATGTCGTAGCGGCCGCTCGGCCCATCTGGGCCAGAGAATCGCCGCTCGCCGTTTGCGGCGATTCTCAGAGCGGCCTGGCGTGAATCACGCGGCGCTGGTTTCGGGGGGGGTGGGAGAATTGCGTGCGGGTGTCGGGGCGGCGTGGCGCGATTCACGCGGCGCCCTGGCAATTCTCCCACCCGCCGTGGGGGGTAGAATCCCGCCCTATATTTCTGAAACCTATTTCCTTTTCTGCTTGCTTTTGCTAATCAACATCTTTCATTTGTTTAAATTACTTAGTTATTTTATCCTGTATATTTTGATTTGAAGAATTACTGCGATCTGTAATTGAATGAAAACTCAACTACTGTATTCGCTAAAGACAATCAATCTGACGAGCTTGCTGCTAGTTGGAAACTTCCTAAATGTTGCATTGAAAATAAGTTTACCAGTGGCACAGCTGACAAATAATTACAAGTGGACTTTGCCAAAAAGCACAGACTTGACCTCTGTTATTTGAAAACTGAGAAGGGATAATGGATATCCAGGGTTCCAAATAGACACACAGATCCATCAGTGGGTATGCTCCAGGTGCTCCGGTTTCCACCCACAGTCCAAAGATATGCAGGTTCGGTGGATTGGCCATGCTAAATTGCCTCTTAATGTCCAGATGTTGGATGGAGTAGGGTGGGTGAGTGGGCCTAGGTAGAGAGCTCTTTCGGAGGGTCAGTACAGACTCGACGGGCTGAATGGCCTCCTTCTGCCCTGTCAGGATTGTATGTATTTGCCGGGCCAAAAGGCTGGGCCTGTTTCAGTACTGTAATTTTCTGTGTAATGTGTCTATTTAGTCCATAAACATAGCCCTGCATTCAGAATGTTTTCAAACTAAATGGCAGTGAACATTTTAATTAAATTAAACGAAGTGCATGTTCAAAGTTGTACATAATCTTCAATGATCTTTAGACTCATCAATGTTTTAAGATTTTTCTCCAGGATGGTGTTGAGCTTTGTGTATGTTGTTAGAGCTGCATTCATCCAGGCAAGTCGAGAGTATTCCACCACACTCCTGACCTGTGCCTTGTCAATAGTGGGCAGGCTTTGGGGAATGTGGAGGTAGATTACTCGTCACGGAATAGCTCTTGTAGGCACTGTATTTTTGGTCTAGGATGTTAATGATGGAGGTTTCAGCAATGCCAATGGCTTTAGAAGCTCATGCAATTGGGGTAATATATTAGCATGGATTGGGGTAAATCGAGAGCAGGAATAATAGTCATTTTGGGGGGATTCATACTTGGGCTTCAGTCATTTATAATCTATTTCAATGACTTACTGAGGAATGGAGTACAATATATTCAAGTTTGCTTTTAATACAAAGGCTGCAAAGGATAGTGAGCAGATAATAATATAAGTGATTGGACAAGAAAGTGACATGGACAATAATGTGGGGAAGTATGAAATTATCCTGAAGATGTGCATCTGGACCCTGTAAACGTTTTGACATGTGGAACAAGTTTGGGAGTCGGGAAATTGACCAGGAGGTGTAAATTTCTGATGGGCAATTCCTCTGCTTCCCAGGGTCCTCAGTGAATGTTTCATTTCTCTGAGCTAGAGTCAAAGACTTGGGACAGATCCACAGGACCTACCTGATAAGTTACCTTGGAAATGTTGGATTAAAACCTAGTCTCACACCTGGTAACTACAAAAAGGCCTTTCTAATCAACACCCCCCACCAAAGCATCCAACAATCCCCAACCATTACTGTGCCTCATGAAACCCTCACCACCCCCCCCCCCCCAAAACCACCCTACTACCCCTCCCAACCAGACTTGATTACTTCCCCACCCAACTACCTCTCCAAATCTTCCCTAATTACCCCCATGGATTCAACTACTCCCTCTGCAACCTACACTTCACCCAACCTACCCATCTGCTCACCCTGTCCATGTACCCAACTGCCCACCAAATCCAATTAGTCATCTACCCAGCTACCCACTCACCAGCCAATCCACCCTACCCACCCACACATTTACTCATCCGTCCATTCACCCATCCACTAGCATTCAAAGACTGGACCTTTAAACTTACCATGTGGCAGCTGGAACCGTAAAGAGAGGATGAGTCCTGCCTTCATAGGACTCCACTCCACTCTGACGGGGTTCCACAAGAGATGCTGCGTATTTCTGTGAAAGCCAAGACTGGAGGAAATAGGTAGCAACGGGTCAGGCGAATTCTCGAACGCAGTGGCAATCTGTCCATCATTGCTGCTGCTCAGAAGCTCCGGGCCAGGTTGAATTGTCACTCTGAAGCCATGTTGCTGCAGTGGTTCGAGCGCTCAGCTTTCTGCCTCAGATATGGGTTCCAAGCCAGGCAAATTCTGCTCTCTTGCAGATGAGGCCTTAAACCAAAGTAACTGGGCAGGCTTTAAGGTTCACGAGCCACTGAAGTGCAAAGCTGGGAACTTCCCCCATTATTCCTCCCGAAAGCAAGGCAACCGAAAACCAATTAGCTAGTCATCATTTGTGTGTCGCAGATCTTGTCATGTAAAAACGTCTGTGCCGTTTACCTACTTAACCGCATAGGTTTAACTGCTTTAGGCAGGGCTGGCAAATGCTCAGAATGAACTGTCTGATGACAGACTTGAGCTGCTAAGCCGGACATGATCTGGGCACAGGGAATGCTCATGTGCTGGGTGTGGCAGTCACCACTGTTATATTGTATACTGCATACAAGGGTATTACGGTAAGGCCCCTGTACTATAGGCACGGGGGTAGATCCTTGCCTTCTGGCTCCGCCCAGTAGACGGAGTATAAATGTGTGTGCTCACCGAGCTGCAGCCATTTAGTCAGCAGCTGCGAGAGGCTCCACATCTCTGCGTAATAAAGCATCGATTACTCTCTACTCTCGTCTCGTCGTAATCGATAGTGCATCACTGGGATAAGTAGACCCAAACCTGAGCAATCAAAGAATAAAGAACAAAGAAAAGTACAGCACAAGAACAGGCCCTTCAGCCCTCCAAGCCTGCGCCGACTATGCAGCCTGTCTAAACTAAAATCTTCTATATTTCCGGGGTCTGTATCCCTCTATTCCCATCTTATTCATGTATTTGTCAAGATGCCCCTTAAACTTCACTATTAGGGCCTGTGGCTTTAAGCTTCATTAATACGTTCAACAAAGCAGAGATGAATGTTGAGCCACAGCAACGTGGGCAGTGGTCCAGTATGTCCAGGGAGTGGGAGGGGTGGTGCGGCATTGTGCACCATCGCTATGGATTGCAGGAGGACTGCCCTTGGGTTTGAGTGGCCTCCAACGGTCCCCGGAAAACTGCAGACTGGGTCCCTTAGGACAAACTGCCAGAATTTTGGGAAAGATATCCTAAAGTAGGCAATTATGCCACTTAGTAGCACATTAAAGAGATTTAACAACTGTTCAAGTCTGACACCAGGTAAACCGCTAAAGCATCTGAACCAATAAGGTGTCTGAGGTGTTTTGAATGTTATTCAGATGTGAACGGGATGTCCCAGGAATTGGACTTTCGAGGCCCCACCTTCCACCTGGAAAATTGGCAAATTAGATCCAATTTCACCCCTGATTAGTGTGGTTAAAGTCAAGAATTGAATAGATATTTGAGGGATTATCATAGATTATCATAGAATTTACAGTGCAGAAGGAGGCCATTCGGCCCATCGAGTCTGCACCGGCTCCTGGAAAGAGCACCGTACCCAAGGTCAACACCTCCACCCTATCCCCATAACCCAGTAACCCCACCCAACACTAAGGGCAATTTTGGACACTATGGGCAATTTAGCATGGCCAATCCACCTAACCCGCACATCTTTGGACTGTGGGAAGAAACCGGAGCACCCGGAGGAAACCCACGCACAAATGGGGAGGATGTGCAGACTCTGCACAGACAGTGACCCAAGCTGAAATCGAACCTGGGACCCTGGAGCTGTGAAGCAATTGTGCTAACCACTATGCTACCGTGCTGCCCATTAGAGTGATATATGTTTTTTGGGACTGGCTAAGTGGTCTGAAGCGTATTTTCTGGCACTCTTTACTTTCCAATGTTTATGTGTAACAGAGCAATTTGAAGAAAGTTCTTCAATGTTAAATACTTTGAAATATTTTAAGAAAAAAGACAATGGTGCTTGAATGAGATTGCTGCCATTCCCAGAAACTGCATGTATTGTCTTGAATTTTAAACAACATTTATATTTTAAAACTGGACACAGAAGGCTGAAATGATGGCTGGCCGAGGGCCACCTCACTTCTTTTGTGGATTGAAACCATTCCTCTCTCAAGAGGACAGTAAGAAGTCTTACAACACCAGGTTAAACCCAACAGGTTTGTTTCGAATCACTAGCTTTCGGAGCAGAGCTCCTTCCTCACAGGAATGGCAGATGGAATACAATGTTGATAAATGTGAGGTTATCCATTTTGGTAGGAATAACAGCAAAAGGGATTATTATTTAAATGATAAAATATTAAAACATGCTGCTATGCAGAGGGACCTGGGTGTGCTAGTGCATGAGTCACAAAAAGTTGGTTTACAGGTGCGACAGGTGATTAAGAAGGCGAATGGAGTTTTGTCCTTGATTGCTAGAGGGATGGAGTTTAAGACTCGGGAGGTTATGCTGCAATTGTGTAAGGTGTTAGTGAGGCCACACCTGGAGTATTGTGTTCAGTTTTGGTCTCCTTACCTGAGAAAGCACGTACTGGCGCTGGAGGGTGTGCAGAGTAGATTCACTAGGTTAATTCCAGAGTTGAGGGGGTTGGATTACGAGGAGAGGTTGAGTAGACTGGGACTGTACTCGTTGGAATTAAGAAGGATGCGGGGGGGGGGGGGGGGGGGGGGGGGAATCTTATCGAAACATATAAAATTATGAAGAGAATAGATATGATAGATGCGGACAGGTTGTTTCCACTGGCGGGTGAAAGCAGAACTAGGGAACATAGCCTCAAAATAAGGGGACACAGATTTAGGACTGAGTTTAGAAGGAACTTCTTCACCCAGAAGGTTGTGAATCTATGGAATTCCCTGCCCAGTGAAGCAGTTGAGGCTCCCTCATTAAATGTTTTCAAGATAAAGAGAGATCGTTTTTTGAAGAATAAAGGAATAAAGGGTTTTGGAGTTCGGGCGGGAAAGTGGAGCTGAATCCACAAAAGGTCAGCCATGATCTCATTGAATGGCGGAGCAAGCTCCAAGGGCCAAACGGCCTATTCCTGCTCCTAGTTCTTACATTCTTATGTTCTTACTGTAGATTAATTGTAACTTTGTAAACCGTGTAAATCCTAAATTCTGTGTGTAATTGTTAAGAAAAGGGGAGTAAATGAGTATTGTAGCATAATCCAATTTTTTCATGTTTATATAGTTTTTCCTTGTTGTTAAAACTAATTGGTAGTCCTGTGACTCTGTTTTTACAAATTTAATAAAAAATAGTAAACATTATGGTCTATTGAGCCAGGATTCCTTTCTCGAATCTTCCCGCCCAGTTATAACATCAATGGGGATTGTAGCACTTGTAAACGGATGATCCCAAAAGAGAGAAGGACTCCGTCAATCTGTCCCTACTTTGAGTTCACACGAGAAACAATCTGCTGGAAATTCAACCACAGGAAACCTCGCACCATGCTGAGAATCCGTTATACAACAACCTATAGAAACAACTTCTTTCCAGAAACCAGGGGCCGGATTCTCCACTGGCGGGATGCTCCATTTTGCCGGCAGCCCGGGGGTTTCCTGATGGTGTGGGGCTGCCCCACAATGGGAAACCCCATTGACTAGCTGGTGTAACAGAGCATGCCACTAGCGGGGTGACGCAGAAATGTGGCGCGGCAGGGCGGAAAATCCAGCCCCAGATCTGCCTCACAGGGGACTGCAGATTATAAACCAGAGTCTAAGTTAACCATAATTTGTACAAGTGTACAAACTAACTTTTGTATGTATGACCATGGATGTAAGGACGAGTGTGTGAGATGTCACATTTTAATTTCAGGCTACATTTTTGAGATAAATACCTTTTATGTTTAAACTCACGAAAGCTTGCTGCTGGAATAATTGAGATACATACAGAAAAGTTTTTAAAAAACAAGACCTGTCTACCTCAGGCATTCAGAAGAGTGTACAGAAAATGTCCGGTTTGATTCTCAGGCTCACCTCTCAGAGCAGAACACATGGGGCTGGATTCTCCGCTTTGGAGA
The DNA here is from genome assembly GCF_902713615.1 of Scyliorhinus canicula. NCBI lineage: Eukaryota > Metazoa > Chordata > Chondrichthyes > Carcharhiniformes > Scyliorhinidae > Scyliorhinus > Scyliorhinus canicula. The sequence goes on along the minus strand of NC_052147.1, from coordinate 260,080,677 downwards.
CTAAGTCCCCACGCCAGCGTGAAAACGATGGTCTTTTACGCCAGGAACACTGGCGCAAAACGGGCACCGGTTCACCGTTTTGCTGGGGGCTAGCAGGGAGGCAGCATAGAGCTCACCGCTCCAGCTACCGATTTGGCCCTGGGCATTTCTGGTTCCATGGCCACGCATACGCATGGGGGCGGCCTGCAGCGTCCGTGCCGTGCTTCATGGCACACTCAAGCCACGGACCCGGACCACAAAATAGTGCCCCCCTTCGCCCGCTCACACCCCCCAGACCACCCGCCCACAGTGCCCCCAGCCCCAAATGAAACCCCCCCCCCCTTCCCATGGATCGGCCCTCCCCCGACTTTGGCGGTGCCGGACTGAGTCCACAGCCGCCACGCGAGGTTCCCGGACGGTGTGAGCACACGTAGCCCATGCCGTTGTGAACTCGGCTGGTTGGGGATGGAACATCGCGGGGCCTGAGGCCGTGGATAATCAGTGCAGCGTACTCCTAGAGTAAGCCACTTTTCAGGGGGCGGAGAATACAAAAAACGGCTACGTTCCCGATATTGCCATCAAAATGGATTCTCCGCCACGTCGCCGAATGCGATTTTGGCATTGGGGAGCGAAGAATGTAGCTCATGTTTTTTATTGACATAAATAAGATTTAAAAGTGGCCATACAATTCAAGTATTCAAAATTATGGAGGGGACTAAATGTTACCTATTCATAAAAATAAACACAAGTTATAAGAATTTTGGGTTATAACAATTCTTCCAAGATTTGTCGTAACTTTCTTGCACCCCCTTTGTTAAGGCATCATTTCTCTTGAGCCCACATGGAAAGCTGAAAGGACCATCAGTGAGAGATGTGCAACAGTTTATATTTCAACTGGTGAATTAGGGTTCTCAAACTGGAGTTAAGACAAGGGTTTACTCAGTTTCAGATCTTCTGCACGTGATGGGGGGCAGCAGGGTAGCATGGTGGTTAGCATAAATGCTTCACAGCTCCAGGGTCCCAGGTTCGATTCCCGGCTGGGCCACTGTCTATGTGGAGTCTGCACGTCCTCCCACTGTGTGCGTGGGTTTCCTCCGGGTGCTCCGGTTTCCTCCCACAGTCCAAAGATGTGCGGGTTAGGTGGATTGGCCATGCTAAATTGCCCGTAGTGTCCTAATAAAAGTAAGGTTAGGGGGGGGGGGTTGTTGGGTTACGGGTATAGGGTGGATACGTGGGTTTGAGTAGGGTGATCATGGCTCGGCACAACATTGAGGGCCGAAGGGCCTGTTCTGTGCTGTACTGTTCTATGTTCTATATGAGAGTACGTGATGCTGCAGATGGATAGCTGAGGTGGAAAAAGAAAAACTATCCTCAATAGTGCAATTATATATGTTAAAATATCTCATTTTATCAAGGAAATTATTGACAAGTGCTTGTTTTATTTTTGTAACAGATTTTGCATACTGAAATAAATATGATTTTAAATAAGTAAAAAGAACATCTATCACCTAAAATTCGCAGTTCAAAAATCAGTCTGGTAATATCTTGTGTGAACCACTTATGGATAGATCGGTATTTAAAACCACAATTGAGTTAAGTATAATGGAACGTGAAATGGTTGTCTAAATTTAAGGGTCAGTAGCCAGTTTTTCCTGTACAAGCCCATACCTCGAACTCCCCTGCTTGAGTTGTATATATTCCATCCATATTACACAAGTTACATCAGTGGAATTCTCAGTTTGACATTCACCTGGATCCTGGTGCCCCACTGAGGCACACAGTTCGGTTTAAATGGGCAAATATTCACCAAAGACACTGGGCTGGATTCTCCGATTCTGCAGCTAAGTGCCGACACCGGCGTGGGAACAGTGGCGTTTTACGATGCCAAAACCGGCACCGAGCCCTCACTGATTCTGAGACGAATGAGGGACTAGCAGCCGTGTCAGGTAAAACTCCCGGCTCCCGCGCCAACAATGGCCAGAGGACAACCCCTGGCCACCGCCCCACCATCCCCCCCCCCAGCCCTCGCAGAAGCCCCCCCCAGCCAGCGGCATGGCTCCCGGCCGACTCGCTGGGTTGGACATAGTCCAGGGCTGCCATGGCGGGTTCCCGACCGCTCAGACCACACATCAACCGCGCGGTTGGAAACTTGGCGCGGCCTGCCAATGATGTGCCAACGCCATTCCAACGGCATGCAGTGTGTGACGTGATGACGCCGGTTTCGAGGGAGCAGAGACTCGAAAACCGGCGCCGCCCCCAATTTGGATGTCGGAAGTGATTCTCCGCCCAATCGCCAATTATGATATAGGCGTCGGGCAACAGAGAATCTCGCCCACTGGCTGGGATTTTCCGCTCCCGTTTTTTTCAGCTAGGTTTGACAACGGGACCAGAAAATCGTGGGAGAGACTCAAATCGCGTTTCTCGCCAATGTAAAATGTGACGTTAATGCCCCCGCTGTGATTGCCTATGTTCAATGTCGAGAAAACCATTTCCACACATTGGCCGGGGTTTTCCGCGCCAAAATCACGTTCGATGCGGGGGCGGAGAATAGGGTGTCAGACCTGCGATCGGGTCCGACGGCGGAGAATCGCCGTCAATCGCGCGAGCGCGGTCAACGCGGCGCCGGTCGTGGGCCATTGAAAGAGGTCCCCATGGCGATTCTCCGCCGGCAGCTGACTGAGTTCCCGCCACGTGGTTCTAACATGGTTCCACCCGGCAGGCACTGGGAGTAGCGGCTGCTGCGGCCGCCCTGGTGGGGGACGGGGGGGGGGGATTCGCCCCAGGGGGCGGTCCTCAACGAGGGCCAAGGTTTCGATCCGGGCCACCGATTGGCGGGCGCACGCGATCTGGGGGGGGTGCCTATATTGCTGGGGCCGGCTTGTTGTGTGGGTCCGCCATGTTGCGCGGACCCGCGGCCGGATGTGCAGAGCCCAGTATCGGCAGCCAGAGCTGTGCAGAGCATTCCGGCGCCCTGCTGGCCCCCTTCAGGTAAGCGAATCGCTGGGCCAAGGAGCCCATTGACGGTGGCATGAAACACTCTGGTGTTTCTGGAGAATCCCGGCCATTAACATCCCATTATCACGCCTCTACACCTGAATCATCACCCTCAGTAGTCAATTTATGTCAGCGTCGTGGCAGGATGGGGTGTCTGGTCTCCCAAGACACCTGGCGAGCAGATCTCCCAGGGAGCTCATGTGAGTGCATAGTTCAGTGGGGAGAGGATCATGTCTGGACACTATCCTGCCACTGCCTGTGGAGTGGGAGGTGGAGAGGGCACAGGGAAGGTGATCCTGGTTAACCTTTGTGCATTGGGCAGCCTTTAAAAATGGCACCCCAACTTTCAGAAAACTAAATTGTTAGTGGAGAGGATAGGGTGATGTCGTGGGACCCACATCTTTTTTACTAAGTCCCAGATGATACTGCGGAGAAAGACACCGTTGGTTCTGACGGTTTCAATGTCACTTTCCTTGCCCACTATTGGCCTTTGCTGATATTTGAGGAATTTCCGGCCACTGGTACTTTGTCGTATCCGGCACAATGTTGGCCTTCATTTCCTTACTGTTTTGCATTACACTCCATACACTTCACCCGATGTCTGTGTTTATGTATTTACATTGTGTATTTAACGTATGCCCAATGTTTTTCATGAAGGAATGCTCTGCCTGGACTGTATGCAGAACACTACTTTTCACTGTACCTAGGGACCCACCCATATTTCACTTGGGTACTAGTGGGGGGGAGGGGCGAGAGGTCGGGGATTGTTTTGGGGGCCTCAAAGATCGGGACACCATTTTAAAACGGTACCCCAATCTCTTGCTAAAATGGGGAGTTCAGGTGAGCTATGTGCAGCCTAGGCTGCACGTTCCCCATTCAGGCCCCTTATTCAACCCCCCTCAACATCCACACTGGGCAACCCTGGTACATTCAAGTGCACACAAGAAATGCTAGCTGGCAGTGCCACCTGGGCACCTTTGAAGTGTCAGGCTGGCACCCAGGGTGGCACTGCCTGGGCACCAAGATGGCACCAGCAGTGCCAGGGCACCATCCTGACCAAAGAGTATGCAGGTGAGGGCCCTCGATCCTCTTGCAGACCCCACAAGTGCCATTCCATCTGTTCCCCATTTTTGGGAACCAGTGCTGAATAGCACTCCTCTGAGGCAAAGGGGTTGAATCCCAAAGCCGCAGGTGTGTTGTTCCTCGTGTCTTAATAAAGCTCGCAGTCTCAAGTGTGGAGAAGATGCTTTATTGTGGGTTCGTTCAGTTTCCAGAGCTCGACCTAGAACTACCTTCCAGTGCTAACTACCAGCTTTGCTTGCCGTGTGTCCTGCTTACCAGCCCCCCTGCTGTGAAGAGTGTGTCCTCACTTCCTGTCCTGATCTATTTATATGGCTCTCCCGTGCTCCCTCTAGTGGTCGCTCAGTTGTGTTGCATCTGGTTAACTTGTGATCACCACATCCCCCTTTTTCTCTTAACATATTTTCTGAACATCATTAAAGAAAATTGTATATCCTGTCCCAGTGTATTTATAGCTCTCCCGCTCGTGTTTGCTCTGTTGTTTTTGTATCTGGTCAATCTACGATCACCACATCCCCCTCTTTCTCATTACATAGTTTCTGTACATCATTAAGGAAAATTATACAAAACAGTAACTTATGATATGCGTATCTATACAAGTGATGATGCTATTGCCTTAGTTAACAAAGCCAATGTATTTATATGTCCAAACTTAATAAACACATTTATGAGTCCAAACTTGATGAATTTGTTCAGAGCTTTTTTTTTTTTTTTTTGTTGTTGTTGATGACGTGGTGATATTGATATTGCAAGTCCGCTGTGAATGTTGTTGGTGTTCCTTGTTATCTTAAGTACCCAATGCGTCATCCCGAGGTGTTTGCATGGTCACATCACTGATGTTGACTGGCATGGACTTTTTTTTTTGTGCTTGTGGTGTTGATTTATTGTCTCATCCGCCTTGGATGCTGGTGTGCTTCTTGCTATTGTTGTTTGTCTTGTCGCGCTTCATGTTGCTTTTCTTCTTGCTGTTGTCGTTCTCGTTTCTGCTGTGCTTCTTGCTATTGTTGTTGGTCTTGTCGCGCTTCATGTTGTTTTTGTTCTTGCTGTGTTTCTTTTGACTTTTGTTTTTCTTGTTATACTCTATGAGTGTCCCGAGTGGATAATTTGAGTCATTGAGCATTCCGTCTCGCGAGTGGTGCGAATGATCTGATGTTGCATCGGTGCAGGTGACATCAATCAGTTGTGGAGAATTGGATTCCGCATCTTTGCTTTCTTGGTGCTCGTCTTCCGGAGTCAAAGTCTTCTTGATTACATTTGACGCGGTGTCTGTGGACTCTCGGCGCTCCTCTTCTGGAGTCCAAATCTGCATGATTTCAGTTGACGTGGTTTCTCTAGACTCTTGGTGCTCCGCTTCTGGAGTTAAAATCTTCATGATTTCTGTTGATGTTATCTCACTGGACTCCAGGTGCTCCTCTTCTGGAGTCAAAATCTGCATGGTTTCTTTTTGTTTGATGTCTCTGGACTCCAGGTGCTCCTCTTCTGGAGTCAGAATCTGCATGGTTTCTTTCGGCATTGTCTCTGTGGACTCCAGGTGCTCCTCTTCTGGAGTCAAAATCTGCATGTTTTCTTTTGGCGTTGTCTCTCTGGACTGTTGGGTGGCCCGACTCTGTGCTTCTGTACAGACAAGCTGAGAACTGTCAGTCTCACTGTGATCCTGTACGTCGAGTGCGAGCACCTTGTCACTGTTTTCGCTCTGTGCTTCGGTACAGACAAGCTGAGAACTGTCAGTCTCACTGTGATCCTGTACGTTGAGTGTGATCACCTTGTCACTATCTTCGCATGCAGTGGGCAGAGGTGCATTGTCTTCTTCTTGTTCCTGTGAGCGTGTTGGACTTTCATAGTCCGCTCTTTCTTCTTGTTCCTGTGAGCGTGTTGGACTTTCATAGTCTGCTTTTTCTTCTTGTTCCTGTGAGCGTGTTGGACTTTCATAGTCTGCTTTTTCTTCTTGTTCCTGTGAGCGTGTTGGACTTTCATAGTCCGCTCTTTCTTCTTGTTCCTGTGAGCTTGGTAGACTTTCATAGTCTGCTTGCGGTTGCTCAGGTACAGCGGGTTTACCTTCATGGTCTTGTTCATGCTTGGTGTCCGCCCGGGAGTGTTTGCTGGCATCCCTATTGGCGTCTTTCATCACTCGCACTGTGGAGCCTGTCATCGCTCGCTCCGTGGAGTCTTCCTGTGCTCTCTGTGTGGCGTCGTCTTCGTCTTGGGTATTGCTGTCATCCAATGTATCGACGAGCTGCCATGGCACCATGGTGTTGGATTCATCCATCATGAGTAGAGTCGTGTTGAGCTTTGCAACGGTGTCGCTGATGCTGTGATCAGCATGTCCAAATAACTCCTCCATGTCTGAGTAGTATTCTTTGAAACCCATTTCATCTTCGTTGGCTTCTTCTACCACGAGTTGATTCGTGTTGAACTTTGCGACCGTGTCGCTGATGCTGTGATAAGCATATCCGACTGACTCAGCTGTGTCTGAGTAGTATTCTCCGAAAACCAAATCATCCTGGTTGGATTCTTCTACCACGAGTTGATTCGTGTTGAACTTTGCGACCGTGTCGCTGATGCTGTGATAAGCATATCCGACTGACTCAGCCATGTCTGAGTAGTATTCTTTGAAAACCAAATCATCTTGGTTGGATTCATCTACCACGAGTTGGTTCGTGTTGTGCTTTGCGACCGTGTCGCTGATGCTGTGATAAGCATATCCGACTGACCCAGTCAGGTCTGAGAGGTAATCGTCGAAAAACAAATCATCTTTTGTTGTTTCGGAATTCTTTTTGTTCGCTTCACTGTGTGTGGTGAAGGCAGCTTTTTCCAAGGTTTTGTGCAAGTTGTTTTTCACTGTTGGTTTAAGTTCAGGCGTTTTTCTGTGTTCTGAGGCAAGAAAATTTGGTTTTACCACTTTAAGTGTCTTGTTTTCAATTTTCGGGCATTTCCCTTTTAAGTGGGCGTGGTCAGGATTCTCAGACGTCATGACGTCACGCGTAGGAACGACTTGCACATGCGCAAATCGGCTTTCTTTCCTTGTGCGGTTCGGTGTCCATTGCGCATGCGCGGCTTGCGCATGCGCATGACGGTCCGCGACGAAGACTTTTTTTGACTGCGCATGCGCGGCTTGCGCATGCGCATAACGATCGGCGCCGCGATCTTTTGTAAACTGCGCATGCGCGACTTCCGGTTCCGGCGCATGCGCGACTTCTGGTTCCGGCGCACGCGCGACATTCCCGGTTCCGGCGCATGCGCAACTTCCGGTTCCGGCGCATGCGCAGACGCGATTTGTAGTTCTTTGCTTACCAGAGACTGCAAAATGTGCTCCGACGCCATTTTATCGCGGATTTCAGCGTTTTTTCTTTCTAAAAGTTGTAAGTTACCTTTTCTTTCCGATCTGGACTGGATTTCAGCGTTTTGGCTTTGTGAAAAATTCATGTTATTTCTTCTTTTTGATCTGTACTGTGCATTCGCGATTTCCTGATCTTTTTGTGATTTTTTAAGTCTTGCATCACTCAGTCTCTGTGCAGGTTGGACTGTGAGCATGCCTTGCTGTTCAAATTTCTCACAGTACTCTTCAAATTTGTTTAGTAACGTTTGTAAGCTGTTCCTGTCTTCACCTTTTGAGTGTTTAAATCCATTATACACTTTCCTATTGACAGGCCCTTCGATGAGAATTGCTATTTTAATTTTGTCTGAGGCTTCTGCAACATCATTAGCTATGAGATAAAAATCGAACATTTGTTTAAACCTTTTCCAGACATTTCTTACATTACCAGTCGTGTCCAGCTGAGGTGGGTATCCATGCCACATCCTCGAATTAGCGATGTCTTCCCCAGTCAAATGTCCAGTAGGAGATTTCCATGCCATTTTGAGCTTTCTGTATTTGCAGCTGAGTTGTCCTGTCGTAAGCGTCTGAAATCACTCCTAGGTACCATGTGTTGTTCCTCGTGTCTTAATAAAGCTCGCAGTCTCAAGTGTGGAGAAGATGCTTTATTGTGGGTTCGTTCAGTTTCCAGAGCTCGACCTAGAACTACCTTCCAGTGCTAACTACCAGCTTTGCTTGCCGTGTGTCCTGCTTACCAGCCCCCCTGCTGTGAAGAGTGTGTCCTCACTTCCTGTCCTGATCTATTTATATGGCTCTCCCGTGCTCCCTCTAGTGGTCGCTCAGTTGTGTTGCATCTGGTTAACTTGTGATCACCACAGCAGGTACCTCGGGAATTTACACATTAGACTGAGGCTTACTAATATGCAGATTTGCCAAAAAGTCATCCTGCCCAATGTGGGAGGGATTCACATCGCAATGTCTCGCGAGATCGCATTGAATCTCACGAGGCGTTACGAGCTGGATAGATCCCGGGAGCGGGATCTCCCGGTTTCAACGTCCACGCTGTGCCGTGGCAAGCTGCTTTTCTGGAGCAGCATGGCCGTAGGATCACAGCCAATGTCTTCACACGGACATATTCACCCTGAGTATGTGAGCATAGACAGGTTCATAATATGCCTGCCACTCTGATCTCCTCTTAACTGATTGTTTTCAACCCAGTCAATATTCAACACAAATCTTTTAAATCTTTTATACCACTTTTGCAAGAATAAAATATGTTTTAGTCTGCAAACCCTGCAATGAATCTGTCAAGTTGGCATGTAGGATCCTATCATCTGTATGACTTGCCCTTTTACAAGGTGAGCTACCTGCAGTTTCACACATGTGTATTCCAATATTGGCCATTTGACACTTTTCAGCAAAGTTAACCATCATGCTTTGCAGTCCAACTTTGACATTGTAGTTTCTTAGGAAGAATGTTCCTGAGTGATCATTATAGACAAACCATAAAAATGTACTAAACCCAACAATTTTCATCAATGGTTGCCAATCATTATACATTAAGAGTTCACTGACTCCTGAATGTAACAGCCCTATTTTGTCCAGCTGTTTTTAGTGTGAAATTAGTTGACAAGTACCCTGAGTTCAGGCTGTTGCAGTCATTTCAATGCCGAGGGCAGCAGCAGAGCATCTTGCAGAGGAGCAGGGTGTCCATGATCCCCCTCCCACTGTATTTAGCTGCACATATGGGGATGCCAGAAGTTGTTGTCCAATGTACTCCATAATAGTGGTAAGTAAAGAATACTGCTTCAGATACCATGAAGTAGGCTTCGTCGTCTTATATTAACAGCAAGTATTTATTAATAACTCATGACTATATACATACATACAGTAGAGGGCACAGGTATGGCGGTGACATCTCTGTGCATCTCTAGACGTGCCTTGTTACATCACTGTGTGGGGGGTACTGCACTCGGTCCTCCCACATTAACCCTGTATATAGCAGTCCCCACTACTACAGTACGCACAATTATCCTCACTGCTATTATTACATCAAAATCAAGGTCATTATGTTAGTACAAATTGCATATTAGAGATTGGATGAACAATTTCTTTAAAAAAAAGTTTTGAATCTTTCTTGTCACCACTCCTGGCATGTTTTGGCAGGGTATGTGAGAGTAAAAGGATCGAATGGGAAAAATCAATCATAGAATCTACAGTGCAGAAGGAGGCCATTTGGCCCATTGAGTCTACACGGGCCCCTGAAAGAGCACCCTACCTAAGCCCATACCTCCACTCAATCCCCGTAACCCAGCAACCCCACTTAACCTTTGGACACTGCAGGGCAATTTAGCATGACCAATCCACCAAAACTACACATCTTTGGACTGTGGGAGGAAACCGAAGCGCCCGGAGGAAACCCACACAGACACGGGGAGAACATACAGACTCTGCACGGACAGTGATCCAAGCCAGAAATCGAACCTGTGATCCTGATGCTGTGAAACAACAGTGCTAACCACTATGCTACTATGCTGCCACAGTATCCAGTAATGGATAGTTAGGTCCTGGCTACAATAGTTACCAAAATTACAGTGTAAAGCCTGGCATTTATTCTTCTCAAAATTATTTCCTCAATGTTGCTACCATTCATTAAACCATTAATTATTGTGTGGCTACTCATTTGACAGTAGTATAAAGGCTAAGTTAATTATCACCATCAACTAAATGCAGCCATTTAGTTGAATACAACAACATCTTTGATTTTAGAATGCCAGTGGCTATTTTGCATGTATAAAAGACTTCATTGCTGGAAAACATCAAAGATGGGAAAGTTGATTAATGTTGATGTGGACAAATTTATGTTTTTGAAACAAACTTAATGATTAAGTTTATTTTCAGATGTTTTTTTCCTTAAACTACCTAACTGTGGGGAACTAAAATCCCTGGAAACAACATCCATTTTTTAATAAAAGGAAACTGTAATTTTAAATTGTCTTACATGTCTATCAGGTGAAGGATTCTGAATAAAAATGGCAACAGTTATAGTTATCATCCAGCCAGTACCATGGATTTACTAGATGTGATTACATTTAAAAGCATCACACAAGGAAAATTCAATGGAATATAAATATAGAGAGAACAATTAAACACGTGGCTACAGGGGTGGTGCAGGCGGGAGGGATTCAGATTTCTGGATAACTGGGGCTCTTTCTGGGGAAGGTGGGACCTCTATAGACAGGATGGTCTACATCTGAACCTGAGGGGCACCAATATCCTGGGGGGGGAGATTTGTTAGCGCTCTTTGGGGGGGTTTAAACTAATTCAGCAGGGGCATGGGAACCTGGATTGTAGTTTTGGGGTACGGGGGATTGAGAGTATAGAGGTCAGGAGCACAGATTTGACTTCTCAGGAGGGTGCCAGTGTTCAGGTAGGTGGTTTGAAGTGTGTCTACTTCAATGCCAGGAGTATACGAAATAAGGTAGGGGAACTGGCAGCATGGGTTGGTACCTGGGACTTCGATGTTGTGGCCATTTCAGAGACATGGATAGAGCAGGGACAGGAATGGTTGTTGCAGGTTCCGGGGTTTAGGTGTTTTAGTAAGCTCAGAGAAGGGGGCAAAAGAGGGGGAGGTGTGGCGCTGCTAGTCAAGGACAGTATTACGGTGGCGGAAAGGATGCTAGATGGGGACTCTTCTTCTGAGGTAGTATGGGCTGAGGTTAGAAACAGGAAAGGAGAGGTCACCCTGTTGGGAGTTTTCTATAGGCCACCTAATAGTTCTAGGGATGTAGAGGAAAGGATGGCCAAGATGATTCTGGAAAAGGGCGAAAGTAACAGGGTAGTTGTTATGGGAGACTTTAACTTTCCAAATATTGACTGGAAAAGATATAGTTCGAGTACATTAGATGGGTCATTCTTTGTACAATGTGTGCAGGAGGGTTTCCTGACACAATATGTTGACAGGCCAACAAGAGGCGAGGCCACATTGGATTTGGTTTTGGGTAATGAACCAGGCCAGGTGTTAGATCTGGAGGTAGGTGAGCACTTTGGAAACAGTGACCACAATTCGGTGACCTTTACGTTAGTGATGGAAAGGGATAAGTATACCCCGCAGGGCAAGAGTTATAGCTGGGGGAAGGGCAATTATGATGCCATTAGACATGACTTAGGATGTGTTGGTTGGAGAAGTAGGCTGCAAGGGTTGGGCACACTGGATATGTGGAGCTTGTTCAAGGAACAGCTATTGCATGTTCTTGATAAGTACGTACCAGTCAGGCAGGGAGGAAGGGGTCGAGCGAGGGAACCGTGGTTTACCAAAGAAGTGGAATCTCTTGTTAAGAGGAAGAAGGAGGCCTATGTGAAGATGAGGCGTGAAGTTTCAGTTGGGGCGCTTGATAGTTACAAGGAAGCGAGGAAGGATCTAAAGAGAGAGCTGAGACGAGCAAGGAGGGGACATGAGAAGTCTTTGGCAGGTAGGATCAAGGAAAACCCAAAAGCTTTCTATAGGTATGTCAGGAATAAAAGAATGACTAGGGTAAGATTAGGGCCAGTCAAGGACAGTGGTGGGAAGTTGTGTGTGGAGGCTGAGGAGATAAGCGAGATACTAAATGAATACTTTTCGTCAGTATTCACTCAAGAAAAAGATAATATTGTGGAGGAGAATGCTGAGACCCAGGCTATTAGAATAGATGGCATTGAGGTGCGTAGGGAAGAAGTGTTGGCAATTCTGGACAAGGTGAAAATAGATAAGTCCCCGGGGCCGGATGGGATTTATCCTAGGATTCTCTGGGAAGCCAGGGAAGAGATTGCTGAGCCTTTGGCTTTGATTTTTAGGTCATCATTGGCTACAGGAATAGTGCCAGAGGACTGGAGGATAGCAAATGTGGTCCCATTGTTCAAGAAGGGGAGTAGAGATAACCCCGGTAACTATAGGCCGGTGAGCCTAACGTCTGTGGTGGGTAAAGTCTTGGAGAGGATTATAAAAGATACGATTTATAACCATCTAGATAGGAATAATATGATTAGGGACAGTCAGCATGGTTTTGTGAAGGGTAGGTCATGCCTCACAAACCTTATCGAGTTCTTTGAGAAGGTGACTGAACAGGTAGACGAGGGTAGAGCAGTTGATGTGGTGTATATGGATTTCAGTAAAGCGTTTGATAAGGTTCCCCACGGTCGGCTATTGCAGAAAATACGGAGGCTGGGGATTGAGGGTGATTTAGAGATGTGGATCAGAAATTGGCTAGTTGAAAGAAGACAGAGAGTGGTAGTTGATGGGAAATGTTCAGAATGGAGTTCAGTTACGAGTGGCGTACCACAAGGATCTGTTCTGGGGCCGTTGCTGTTTGTCATTTTTATAAATGACCTAGAGGAGGGCGCAGAAGGATGGGTGAGTAAATTTGCAGACGACACTAAAGTCGGTGGAGTTGTAGACAGTGCGGAAGGATGTTGCAGGTTCCAGAGGGACATAGATAAGCTGCAGAGCTGGGCTGAGAGGTGGCAAATGGAGTTTAATGTGGAGAAGTGTGAGGTGATTCACTTTGGAAAGAATAACAGAAATGCGGAATATTTGGCTAATGGTAAAATTCTTGGTAGTGTGGATGAGCAGAGGGATCTCGGTGTCCTTGTACATAGATCCCTGAAAGTTGCCACCCAGGTTGATAGGGTTGTGAAGAAGGCCTATGGTGTGTTGGCCTTTATTGGTAGAGGGATTGAGTTCCGGAGCCATGAGGTCATGTTGCAGTTGTACAAAACTCTAGTACGGCCGCATTTGGAGTATTGCGTACAGTTCTGGTCGCCTCATTATAGGAAGGACGTGGAAGCTTTGGAACGGATGCAGAGGAGATTTACCAGGATGTTGCCTGGTATGGAGGGAAAATCTTATGAGGAAAGGCTGATGGACTTGAGGTTGTTTTCGTTAGAGAGAAGAAGGTTAAGAGGTGACTTAATAGAGGCATACAAAATGATCAGAGGGTTAGATAGGGTGGACAGCGAGAGCCTTCTCCCGCGGATGGAGGTGGCTAGCACGAGGGGACATAGCCTTAAATTGAGGGGTAATAGATATAGGACAGAGGTCAGAGGTGGGTTTTTTACGCAAAGAGTGGTGAGGCCGTGGAATGCCCTACCTGCAACAGTAGTGAACACGCCAACATTGAGGGCATTTAAAAATTTATTGGATAAGCATATGGATGATAAGGGCATAGTGTAGGTTAGATGGCCTTTAGATTTTTTCCATGTCGGTGCAACATCGAGGGCCGAAGGGCCTGTACTGCGCTGTATCGTTCTATGTTCTATGTTCTATATAACCGTTAAGCATTTCATTAATTATTCATACACATTTAAGAAACTGTCATCTAACATCATTCAATAACGTTTATGTTTAAGAAAGGGTTTGAAAAAGCCTGAGAAGAAGAAACCAACTGCAGAGAATGTTTCCAAAATAGAGCACCATTAAATTATGGCACAAAGTGGAGAAAATAGAGGAAGGAGACACACTTGAACACTTCTCTGCCTGTGGTGAGTTTCTCGGCAAGGTTCTTCCAGTTTTGGGTGAGATGCGTGACAGCACAGTGGTTAGCACTGTTGCTTCACAGCGCCAGGGTCCCAGGTTCGAATCCCGCTTGGGTCACTGTCTGTGCGGAGTCTGCACATTCTCCGGGCGCTCCGGTTTCCTCCCACAGGTCCCGAAAGATGTGCTGTTAGGTGAATTGGACATTCTGTATTGTCCCTCAGTGTACCTGAACAAGCACTGGAGTGTGGCGACTAGGGGCTTTACACAGTACCTTAATTGCAGTGTTAATGTAAGGCTATTTGTGACAATAAAGATTATTATTTGGAAATAGTCCAATTTCACCTCTTCCATTGGCTTAGGGTACGGGTAATCTGGTCTGAAACCACCTCTAATGGGGAGTCATGTAGACTAAAGTCAAATGCCCATCCTTTGTTTCCTGGCCCCCCAGTATTTACATTCCATTGTGAACAAATAACACATTTCCTTCAGATATCTTTGCAGCATCCTTGAACACGGGTGAGGTAACAGAGGACTGGAAATTTGCTAATGTTGTCCTCTTGTTTAAGAAGGATAGCAGGGATAATACAGGTAATTATAGACTGGTGAGCCTGACGTCAGTGGTGGGGAAGTTGCTGGAGAAGATACTGAGGGATAGGATCTATTCACATTTGGAAGAAAATGGGCTTATCAGGGATAGGCAAGATGGTTTTGTGCAGGGAAGGTCATGTCTTACCAACTTAATACAATTATTTGAGGAAGTGACAAAGTTGACTGATGAGGGAAGGGCTGTAGATGTCATATACATGGACTTCAGTAAGGCATTTGATAAGGTTCCCCATGGTAGGCTGATGGAGAAAGTAAAGTCTCATGGGGTCCAGGGTGTACTAGCTAGATGGATAAAGAACTGGCTGGGCCACAAGAGACAGAGTTTCTCAAAATGGAGAACTGTGACCAGTGGTGTTCCACAGGGATCCGTGGTGGGACCACTGTTGTTTGTGATATACATAAATGATCTGGAGGAAGGTATAGGTGGTCTGATTAGCAAGTTTGCAGGTGACACTAAGATTGGTGGAGTAGCAGAGAGTGAAGGGGACTGTCAGAGAATACAGCAGAATATAGATAGATTGCAGAGTTGGGCAGAGAAATGACAGATGGAGTTCAATCCGGGCAAATGCGAGGTGATGTATTTTGGAAGATCCAATTCAAGAGCGAACTATATGGTAAATGAAAAAACCCTGGGGAAAATTGGTGTACAGAGAGATCTGTGTATTCAGGTTTATTGTACTCTGAAGGTGGTACTCTGAAGGTGGTTGTGCAGGTCGATAGAGTGGTCAAGAAGGCATAAGGCATGCTTTCCTTCATCGGAAGGGGTATTGAGTACAAGAGGGCAGGTCATGTTACAGGTGTATAAGACATTGGTTCGGCCACATTTGGAATACTGCGTACAGTACAAGTCACCACATTACCAAAAGGATGTGGCTGCTTTGGAGAAGGTGCAGAGGAGGTTCACCAGGATGCTGCCTGGTATGGAGGGTGCTGGCTATGAAGAGACGTTGAGTAGATTAAGATTATTTTCATTAGAAAGACGGAAGTTGAGGGGGGGACCTCATTGAGGTTTGCAAATTCATGAGAGGTATAGACAGGGTGGATAGCAAGAAGCTTTTTCCCAGGGTGGGGGACTCAATTACTAGGGGTCACGAGTTCAAGGTGAGAGGGAAAAAGTTTAAGGGAGACATGCATGGAAAGTTCTTTATGCAGAGGGTGGTGGGTGCCTGGAACGCATTTCCAGCGGAGGTGGTAGAGGCGGGCACGATAGCTTCATTTAAGATGTATCCGAACAGATACATGAATGGGCAGGGAGCAGAGGGATACAGATCCTTAGAAAATAGGAGACAGTTTTAGATAGAGGATCTGGATCGGCGCAGGCTCAGATGGCCAAAGGGCCTGTTCCTGTGCTGTAATTTTCTTTGTTCTTTGTTCTTTATACAGAGCAGTTACAAACAAAATTGCATCCTCTTAGGCATCTTTAACCTAAGTCTCACAGAAGTTAAAGTCATTAAGAAGAAATGCTAGGAACGCATCTTACCATAATGTCTAAACAGAAAGAAAGGTTTCCCTCTAATACAGATATTCTGCCCTACGAATATGGTTAATCAATTAAACCAGTGTAAGGGCTTTGTTTAAAGATAAGGTATCATCCTCAGTTAAAGTTACCTTAAAGCCATTTCTTCAAAGCTAATTAAAAAAAGCCTCTTAAATATCCAAAATACAATTAAGACAAGTTGCAACTGCTGAACCCAGACCCTTAGGCAACTTAAAGTCATAAATCCATTAAGTGTAGTTCCGCACAAATCCATCTGCCACCCTGCAAAAGTATCTCAACAAGCAGAAATTCAAACTGAACGATTTAAAATAAAATCCATAGGTGTTATGTTAGGCCAACACTGAACCCTTAAAATTAGTAGCATCAAAATCTTACAGTGCTGCTTAATAGCACCATCAATGACATCTTCAATCAATTTGCTTCTGATTGTGAGCAGACTGATGAGGCAGTAATTGGCCAAGTTTGTCCTGCTATTTGTGGACAGAATTTTTCTTAATTTTAAAAAATTTAGAGTACCCAATTCTTTTTTTCCAATTAAAGGGCAATTTAGCATGTCCAATCAACCTATCCTCCACATCTTTGGGTTGTGGGGGTGAAACCCACGCAGACACGGGGAGAATGTGCAAAGTCCTCACTGACGGAGCCGGAATCGAACCGGGTTATCATAGAATTTGCAGTGCAGAAGGAGATCATTCGGCCCATCGAGTCGCCTCCGGCCCTTGAAAAGAGCCCCCTACTTAAGCCCACGCCTCCAACCTCTGCCCATAACCAAGTAACCCCACCTCACCTTTTTTGGACACTAAGGGCAATTTAGCATGGCCAATCCACCTAACCTGCACATCTTTGGACTGTGGGAGGAAATCAGAGGACCTGGAGGAAACTCACGCAGACATGGGGAGAACGTGCAGACTCTGCACAGACGGGAAGCGAACCTGGGAAGCACAGCAGCTGGCCTGTTGCCAGGGTCTTTGGTGAATCCAGAGCTGTCAACAATTATGTCATGGCACATGGAGTAAATGTAATTAGCTGAAGACTGCTATCTGTGATATTGGTGGCTTACATTGGTTGTTCAATGCCTTGGGATCTCCTGAAGTTATGAAATATGCGGCCTTATCTGAGTTGTTTATTTAAATATTTTAAATTCACTGAGTGGGACGTATTGGACATTTCATTTACTGTAGAGAATTTCTTGGCTTTCATGTCTAACCTTCTCTCATCCAAGTGCTGGTGAGGTGAAATCAATCCATGTTCTAACCTTTCATGAGAAATCCGCCTGATTTATAGCATTAGCATATGTATGAGGTGGACCATGTGAATGCCTGGAAAGAAGCAATTTGGCATCATTCAGGGATAAAATACATCATACTTTAGTTTAAAGGATATTGGTGCCCCACATCTCTGGTCTCCAAATTGGCAGAGATTGGACAGAGGAACCAAAATGGGT
This sequence comes from Scyliorhinus canicula, assembly GCF_902713615.1. NCBI lineage: Eukaryota > Metazoa > Chordata > Chondrichthyes > Carcharhiniformes > Scyliorhinidae > Scyliorhinus > Scyliorhinus canicula. The sequence goes on along the minus strand of NC_052147.1, from coordinate 260,063,252 downwards.
AGCAGGACCCCACGGAAAGTCCTGATGCATTGACAGCGTGGGAATTGCCTGAGATGTTTGAACCTGAGATGGTCAATTCCCTTGCTAACTGGGATCCTCTAAGAAAGTGTCTGACTGAGCTTGAGTCCAAGATTTCGGACAGTTCTGGTTTACTTATCTGGATAATTACCATGGAAATGTTAGATAAAAAAATCGAACTCCTGGGTAACTATTCAACTGATACCCCTCCCAAACCCCAATTGCCCACATTGATACTTCCTGACTCACCCTTATCCCTTCCCCGACTATCCCCATGATTCCTCCCCGACCTGACCCAACTCAGCTACCCCTTCAGACCCGACCCAACTACCCGCACCAAACCAATGACCCTCTCCCAATCGAAACTGACCCAAACTCACCTTGGCTCCCTCTCCCTTGACCTCAATCCACCCTCTCGATCCAACCTGACCAGCCCCATGACAAACCTGCAACCCCAACCAAACTTGTCAAGTCGTTAATGTAACAATCCTGACCAAACCAACTTAACTACCTGCCTGAAGCCAACAACCCCCTCCTAATCCAAACTGATCCAACCCCACCTGACTCCCAATCCCTCGACCTCCGACCTTCCTCCCGACCCAACCTGACCAGCCCCAAGACCCATCTGCAGCTTCAACTGAACTTCACTAGCTATTAATGTAACATTCCCAACCAAACCAACTTAACTACCTGCCCGAAGCCAATGACCCCCCCCAATCCAAACTGACCCAGCCCCACCTGACTGCCACTTCCTTGACCTCCGACCATCCACCCGTCCCAACATGACCAGCCCCATGACCCAACGTACCACCAACCCAACTGGATTGGCCTTTAATGTAACAACCCCTACCAACCAAACCTGACTACCTTCCAACCTACTCACCCACCTACCCATCTTTCACCCGTCCCATCGACCACCCCACTCATCTGCCTCCCTACCTACCGCAACCTTACCCACCTGCAACCCTATCACCTCAGCCAGCTGCCACCCTACGCACATTACCACCTGCCAATCTACCCACCTGCCACCCTAGCCACAACAAACTGAAAATCTACCCACCTGCCACCCACAACCTTCTGCACTTACCACTTCACCCAACTACTCACCCTGCCTATTCACTAAAATCCATTCATCACCCGTTCACCAATGTCTACACTGGGTATTTAAATTTACCTCACGGCAGCTGGTGCTGTAAAAAATGGGAGTATCTTCTGCGTTAATTCTCTTTGCTGATCACTGTCAGGATTCCTGCACTGAGCGAGTTCTTCCACGTCGTGGATCAGACGCCTGGCACCTTTAAACATATCCAGGTAGGTGTTTTGTTAGATCTCTTTTAGACTTTAACATACTGGCATTCATTCTCGCCAGTGAGATCCGATTTTCCCCATCCCTCACCGTGAAGTAATGGGGTTCCCACCCAAAAGGGCAGGGACCTCATTTAAATACATTTCAATGAATTAGAATATTATTAAAGGGCCTACCCATCACATGAACCCCTCACTGAATATTAAACCTTGCCAACGTGACATCACATTTGCAAGATTCACAACAGCTATTTGAAGATGGGAAACAGTTGCGGGGATCCCACTGAGGGCGCCAAGGTAAGTATAGCCATCGGTAAGAGAGGGACCTGCCTTCCCCAGCAGTGCCAAGCAGGCAGTGCGAGCAGGGTAAATCCCAGGAACGGGCTCTCCCGGCTTTCACCGGCCACGCTGCAGCACAGCGAGCTGCTTTTCCGGCGCAGCGTGGCCGAAGGATCGCAGGGACTAGTATCTTTCCAAAGGGTAAATACTCCAAAAGTGAAGAATTTGCAGAGATGTGGGGAAAGAGCAGAGCAGTTGGATGAATCAGAAAGACCTTTCAAAGTGATATCAGGAAGCTGATGGGCCGAGTGAACTCATCCTGAAACCAGGCAAGCTGAGCCTCCTGCTATTGTGTAGGTTAAAAGGGACCGATTGCATTGTAGCCTTTTCCCTGTCAAATTATTTAAAGAGACGGGTTTCTCTTTAGATCTGAGTAACCAATATAACAATTGGTTGGAGACCTATTTCCCAGTCAGTCCTCCAGCACCTTCTGTCTTTCTATTAGTGCAACACCCATGTCAGTTTCCCAACTGGGGCGCAGGCCCCGTTATTCACAGCTAAATTCAGCCCCTAAAAAGCCCCTAGTTGCCACAATCCGGCGCCTGTTCCCGTACCAGCCTCCCCGAACAGGCGCCGGAATGTGGCGACTAGGGGATTTCACAGTAACTTCATTGAAGCCTACTTGTGACAATAAATGATTTTCATTTCATTTTCATTTCATTTTTCATTTCATTTTCATTTCATTTTTCATTTCATTTTAGATCCTTCAAAGTTGCCACCCAGGTTGATAAGGTTGTCCCCTCGACAACAGTTAGGTCATCCTTTACATTATAGTATTGGGGGCATTGTCCTTTCTGCCAGCCATTCGTGAGGTGATGTATGACCCCCTGCAGAAGAGGGTCCTTGGCGGTCTCTTCTCAAACGATGACGAGGCATTCGTCAGATATCGCGAGGGTGCTGGCACACAGTTGCACCTGTGCCTCAATGTCGTGTATGAAGTCTACCGGCTCACATGGTGGGGTGATGGCACGCGACAGGGCATCCGCGATGATTAGCTCCTTTCCAGGTGTATAAACCAGTTCAAAATCATAGCTGCGGAGTCAAAGGAGAATGCGCTGGAGCCTGGGTATCATGTCATTTAAGTCCTTGTGTATAATGTGCACTAGGGGTCTGCGGTCCGTCTCTACTGTAAAGGTTGGGAGACCATAGACATAATCGTGGAATTTCATGATGCCAGTGAGAAGGCCCAGCCATTCTTTCTCTATTTGAGCATATCGTGCTTAGTGGGGGTCATGGCCCTTGACGCGTAGGCCACTGGAGCCCAGGACAAGGTGTCGTCCTTCTGGAGGAGCACCACCCCAATGCCGTCCTGGCTGGCGTCTGTGGAGATTTTAGTCTCCCTCGCTGGGTCAAAAAATGTTATAACAGGAGCGGTGGCTTGCTTCGCTTTCAACTCAAGCCACTTTGCTTGATGTGCGGGTAGCCACTGGAAAGTGGTGGACTTCTTCACCAGGTGCCTGAGGGCCGTGGTGTGTGACGCAAGGTTGGGAATGAACTTCCCCAAAAGATTTACCATCCCCAGGAAGCGGAGGACCACCTTCTTGTCCTCTGGATCCGTGACGGGATTAGGTTCCAAATGCAGCAGCCCTTGCTGCACACTTCGAACGTGTCTGCGTTGGAACTGGGATCGCTGACCCCCTATCGGAGGTACAGACCTGCACAAAGCCGCATAATCGGCAAGCTTCTTGCAGTTGGGATATTGCCTGCCTATTGCAGGGCATTGCCGCTTTAAATGGGCCTCAATTGGGGCACGTCATCATGTCGACGTCGTGACGTTCGGTGCTTGGTCGTATATGCGCAGTGCGGTCAGCCGCCGCTTGCACCTGCGCAGTGTAGTTTCCGGCCGCATTATTCTCCCGACTGTGGTGCGCATGCGTGGGACCCCTTGAAAAGCTCGCAAAATGGCCGCCTTCATCGATGCTCAGGCGCCGCATTCAGGCGATGGCCTGTACACTCTCAGTGGGAGTCAAGCTGGTCCTGCTCTGCCGACTTAAGGTGGGAATAGCGACTTTTCGCCTGTTCGTGGACTTTGCATGTCTCGATGACCATTGGCAGGGTCATATTTTTTATTTTTAGGAGCTGCTCCCGCAGGGCATCGGAGTGGACGCCAAACACGATCTGATCCCTGATGAGGGAATCAGCGGTGTCACCATAGTTGCAGGATTGCACTAATATGCGCAGATGAGTGAGAAAAGACTGGAAAGGCTCATCCTTACCCTGAAGGCGCTGCTGGAATACATAAAGCTCAAAGCTTTTGTTTGTTTCGACTTTGCAGTGACTGTCAAATTTGGCTAAGAAGGTCTGGAACTTGGTCTTGTCCTCACCGTCGGCAAAAGTGAGCGAATTGAAGATTTGAATGGCCTGGTCCCCCACAGTCGACAGTAGCAGCGCGATTTTTCAGGCATCAGATGCTCTTTCGAGGCCCGAGGCCTCATGGTATAAACTGAATTTCTGCTTGAAGACCGGCCAATTGGCGCCAAGGTTCCCGGAGATATGAAGCTGTGGAGGTGCCTGAATCTTTTCCATGCCGCTGGAAGGCAGTTGCTGGTCGTCGGTGAATTTTTGAAGGTAAATTACTTAGAAACAGTAGCCACTCCTGGTATCCTGTTGTGTTGTTCACCCTGGGGTAACACGGACTGCAACACGATGCAGTTAAATGATCAAGCATACACCAAACGTAGGCGTTGGTTCAATAAGGTTTATTGAACTTCAGTAATGAAGCACACAGTTGCCTGTGGGTTGACTCTATACTACTCTAAGTAAACTAACATTAACTATCTAGACCAGGCTAGCTCTGATCCGCGTGTAGAAGGAGTTGAACGATTTGTACACCCTGACTGTCACTGCAGTTGTCACCAGTGGAAAGAGGCAGAGTGCTGATGCCTCGTGTGTTTTATAGTTGGAAGCCCCCCTCTGGTGTTCTGCCTGGTGATTGGTCATGTTCTGTTCGGTATGTTGATTGGCTAACCTGGGTGTCTGTCACTGCCTGCTTTTACCTCATGATGTGCATAGGTGCATATTATGACAAGACCTGGCAGGATGGGGGGTAGCGTTGCCGATATTATCATGGTGGTTGAGGCTGGGGTGTCACCCTCCCCCGGTAATTGTGCCGTGGTGGGGGAGAGCCCATGATACCTTTGGGTGGGGTAGGGCTGCGGGGTGTGTACCTCAGCTCTGATCAGGGCGCCCTTTAAAGATGACGCCTCGATATCTGTGGAGCCAAGCTTGTTGGCTCTATCAGGCCCTGTCCCGCCAGGCTAACGGCATAAACCACGCCCCCACTTTTCTTTTGTCAGAATGGCTCAAGATCTGGCATGAAAACTCGGTAGTGCAACTGGAGAGATACTCACCGGATTTCAGTCACAACCTGACACTCTGGTAATTATGGGAAAATTCCACCCATTGACTTTGATATTGTCCTTTTGACTTACATTTCAAGCTGGTTTCCATAAAGCCTAAACTGCAACAAACAGTTGAACTCCTGAGCCTATAAACATTACAGTGCTCATTCGGACCATACCGTCAGCTTACATTTAGAAGCTCTACTTTTTAAAAATAAATTTAGAGTACCCAATTCATTTTTCCAATTAAGGGGCAATTTAGCGTGGCCAATTCACTTACCCTGCACATCTTTTGGGTTGTGGGGCCGAAACCCACGCAAACACTGGAAGAATGTGCAAACTACACACGGACAGTGACCCAGAGCTGGGTTCGAACCTGGGACCTCGGCACCGTGAGGCTGCAGTGCTACCACTGCGCCACCGTGCTGCTCTACTAATTGGCATGACAACCTGCGTCGGCTTCAAGGGATGCCAATGATGTGTTATGTACTCTGGGATAACACAGGCTGCAACTCGATGCAGCTTTGACCAAAAGATACTCCAGATTTTGAAGTAAGTTTGTTGCACGTTTTGCTATGGGCGTAAAACGCGTTTATTGGGGTGTATTAACTTCCAAGTGCTTAACACCACTAGGCTCTGTCTTATGTATTTATTCAGCTTAGGAGTCGCCAGTTGCCGTATAGACAACGTCACGAGTATTCCAAGGTCAAGTTCAAAGTAATAAAGACGATACACCGATTAGTAAGGTCCAAACGATAATATTTATTATACAGTAATAATAAATATTCATGCACACACTAAGAGACTAAGCTATGACTAAACTAAAGTAATCAGAATACTTATCTAACAGGAACAGGCAAGGTCAGGGAGCGAGGCCTTCGTCCTGGTCTTGGGCTGCAACCTTCAGCAAGCGTTCTGGTCACTGGGGGTTCTAGCGGGCTTAGTTCGCGTAGCGAGCGTCGTACTGGCACTTACGGTTCGGCGGCTGGTGCTCGCCGGCTGGAGTCAGATTGGATCTTCAAGTTCTTGGTCAGAGCCGGAGCACGGAAAAGCAGACCTTGACCGAAGTTAAGCCGGAGCACAAAACAGACCGGACAACACGAGGTCCCTGTCTTTTATAGGGATCCCATTGTCCTTCCCTCTTCTTGGGCGGGCTTTAACCTTTGGATATCTATTGGGTCAATTCCTCATCGATACTGTTTTAATTCCCCAATGCGAGGGGGTCTCCGTGATGGGGGGGGCGTTTCTTATGCCCTTTTGTTTGGAGGTTTCTGGTGCCTCGATGTCTGGGCCTTGATTCAAATGTGTCCATTCAGAATCAAATGTTTCTATTGTGTGGGTGTTCAGGTCTGATTGCCTCATTAGCATGCAAAGCGTTTTGCCATTTGCACCTAGCTAAGGTCTTCTCACCTGAGCCCAAACTGGTTTCTGTTACTTGCAGAATGCAAAATGCTCTCTTTGCAGACTGCTGTTCTGGCTAAACTGCCTGTTTCCCTGCAGTCTTAGCGCTTGGCTTATTTTGTAGCTCAGCGTCCATTTTAGGTGGCTACAAGTTCAATGTGATTTATTGAACCATTAGCACAGTTCTCTATGAGTTCGACTCTCCTGCTAATCTTGCTATAGTAACTCAGTCTAACTAACCAGTCTGCTCTGAGCCACGTGGTGGGTGTGATGCTTCTGATCTGCCCCTGTCCTACTCTCTAAGTGTCGTCTGTGGAAAGAGAAAGAGCATGTGTGCCCTGTCCTTTTATATATGGGTTGTGTAATGCCCCCTTGTGGTAGTGTCACCTCTGGGTGTCTTGACTGCCCATTGGTCTTATCCTATTCTATGTGTTCATTTGCTGTATGTCTGCATGTCATGACATCTCTGGTGCTCCCTCTAGTGTTTACTTAGTTGTAGTGTATTTATATTAACCCCTTGGTTATATACGGCGATGCATATCACCACAGCCAAGAGCCAGTAAGGTAAGAAGTCTTACAGCACCAGGTTAAAGTCGAACGTTTGTTTCAAATCCCTAGTTTTCAGAGCACTGCTCCTTCCTCGGGTGAATCTCCACATCATAAGAGCCAGTAAATTCAAGGTTTCCTGCGGGCATTATTCTCAGAATTGGCTGCAGAATGTCAGAATAAAACAGGAATGAGAATTTAAATATTTGGGGGTAATACTGATATCACCGTTGCTAGTTATTGGACCAACATGAAACTTATATTTAAACTGCTAGTTTACGATGCTGCCACTTGGTGTCACTAGAGTACTTGCTAAAATTGGTACTTCCTGCCACAAGGTTCACCATCATCTCTCATCACCTTAATCTAACAAAAGACCCTGCCCCTTGTTAGGAATAAGATGTAATGCCATACTATAAGAAGTTCTTATTTTCACTTGAATGGACAATTAGAAATTGTAGAATTCTCACCAATACATTTATTTGATGACATATGAGCACCATTTCAAAGGTAAAACTATTCTTAGACATTCCTTTGTATTAATTTATTTGCCCTTTGATTGGTCAGCAGCTCCCAGAGGAAGGACCTCCTGCCACATAAGGGCGGGAGGCCAATTAATGGCCTCATAGAAGGAAGTAACCAAGAGCTGATTATTGATCCTGGTTTGAGATTTTAACTTTTGAGTTGCTTTTTCCAACAGAAGTCTTTGGGCGCGATTCTCCGGACTCACGACGGTTCGGAGAATAGCGGGCGTCGGAAATTTTTACGGCGACACTGTTCCGACGCCCTCCCGCTATTCTCCGAACCCCGCAAAATGTCGGAGTCGCGTTTCCCGACAAACGCCTCCTTCCCGCCCCTGACACGACCAGAATCGCCACTGATAGCCCCCCCGCTATTCACCGGCCCGGATGGGCCGAAGTCCCGACGTCATGGCGCCCTGTTTGGACGTCGTGAAACACACCTGCTTTTTAAATTCGTCAACCAGTCGGCCTGGCTGAAGACTGCTTGGAGGAGGTCAGGGCACCACTCTGCGCACCGCTCAGCGCACCGCTCAGCGCACCGCTCGAGTCTGGCCACAACGGGGAAGGCATCCCTGGGAACGGGAGGGGGTCCAGAACGGGGGCAGTGGGGGGGAGACGGGGGAGGCAGTGGGGGAGACGGGGGAGGCAGTGGGGGGGAGACGGGGGAGGCAGTGGGGGAGACGGGGGAGGCAGTGGGGGAGACGGGGGAGGCAGCGGGGGAGACGGGGGAGGCAGTGGGGGAGACGGAGGGGGCAGTGGGGGAGACGGGGGAGGCAGTGGGGGAGACGGAGGGGGCAGTGGGGGCGACGGAGGGGGCAGTGGGGGAGACGGAGGGGGCAGTGGGGGAGACGGAGGGGGCAATGGGGGAGACGGAGGGGGCAGTGGGGGGGAGACGGAGGGGGCAGTGGGGGGGAGACGGGGGAGGCAGTGGGGGAGACGGGGGAGGCAGTGGGGGAGACGGGGGAGGCAGTGGGGGAGACGGGGGAGGCAGTGGGGGGCGACGGAGGGGGGGGGGGGGTAGAGAGTGAGCCGTCCAACCCCGTAACAAAATGTCTGCCAGCATGCCATGGTGTGCCGGTGACGAGGACACGGCCGTTGGTTCCCCTGTGGCTTCCGGCCACAGGCCACTGATGCACCCGTGAGGAGGCCATAGTTTACTGGCCGTTGGATGCAGAAAGTGACCAGGGGTTAGGCTGACCGCGTGTCAGTAGCGCGACCAGGCCACCGGAACACACTGGTATCCCATGGCTGGCGGCTGCCGAGGTGTCGACTAACGTCCGTCTAACATGTCCCGTTTCTCTGCCTCCCACCACCCTTCTGTAGGTTAGCACGATGCATGGGAACAGAACGGCTATGTTCTGCGCAGTGGTTGGGGCCGCTTTACTGGATTTGGAGATGCAGCAGCATCCACACCCACAACCCGCAGTGGCTGCAGGGCCAGCTGCAGCAGCAGAGGGAAGGGCCGAGGAGTTGCCAGTCGTCGAGCAGCATGGGGGGGGGGGAGGAGGAGGAGGAGGAGGAGGAAGAGGAAGAGGAGAGAGTGAGGGTGCAGCCACGGCGTCAGAGGCGACGACCAAAGCCGAGGGTGTACCGTGTCCGGGTCTCTTTCCTAACAATGCCGGACATCACCTGCAGGAGAAGACTCCGGCTGAGTAGGCGGACGGTGATACATATCTGCGAACTCCTGTCGCACCTCGCCCCACGTGGAACGGGGGGAGGACACGCGATCCCGGTAGCCATCAAGGTGACGGTCGCTCTGAACTTCTATGCTACCGGTTCCTTCCAGTCTCCGAGCGGGGACGTCTCTGGGATCTCCCAGTCATCGGTGCACAGGTGCATCCAGGATGTGACCGACGCCCTCTATGCCATCGCCGATCGCTACATCACCTTTCCCGAGGACCAAGCAAGTCAAGACTCACGAGCCCGTGGATTTGCCAGTGTGGCCGGGATACCGAGGGTTCAGGGGTCAATCGACTGTGTTCACGTCCCCATGCGCCCGCCTGCTATGGACAAGGAAGTGTTCACAAACAGGAGGGGGACATACTCCATTAATGTCCAGGTGGTATGCGACCCCCACATGAGGTTCATGAACGTCTGTGCAAGGTTCCCAGGGAGTGTGCATGACTCCTACATACTAGCGCAGTCGTTCATCCCTGCGATGTTTGAGGGACGTCCCCCCCCGGCTGAGGGGCTGGTTGCTAGGTGACAGGGGTTATCCGCTGAGGTCTTGGCTGATGACGCCTATACGGAGGCCTCAGACCAATGCGGAAACACGATACAACGAGGCCCATGCAGCAACCAGGGGTGTGGTGGAGCGCTGCCTTGGCCTCCTGAAGATGAGATTCAGGTGCCTGGACCGCTCCGGAGGGGCCCTGCAGTACCAGGCCGACAGGGTCGCTCGCATTGTAGTGGTCTGCTGTGCGCTGCACAACATGGCGATGCAGAGGGGAGATGACCTGTTGCAGGAGGCGGAGGGAGAAGCTAGTGGCAGTGGTGCCAGCACAGAGGAGGAGGAGGAGAAGGAGGAGGAGGAGGAGGAGGAGGACGCTGGCGGAGTGGCGGGCGCAGCACGCAGACACGACCCAGGTGCTAGTGATGTCCAGGAGGCGGCACGACGGACCCGGCAAGGACGGCGGGCACGCGACGCCCTGGTGGCAGCACGGTTCACGCATCGCATGTGACGTCCCTGATGAACACCAAACCACCACCTGCATCGCTAGTCATGCAGAGGGTCACCACACAACTGCCACCACCACAACCCCCCCCCCCCCCCCCCCTCAGTGTACACTGCTCCACTTCGACATGACGCTTATCACTGGGTACAGACGGAATGGCACAACGTTGATGGCTGTGTCAGCGGGTGTGATCAGTGCCATGTGGAATGATGACAGCCCGCTCTGCGAAGAGCTGTGAGCTCAGAATCGTTAGAGAGAGTCTGACCCATGGCAATAGCTGAACCATCCACCTGGAGGCCTGCAACGGTATCCACCAGGATCCGTAGGTTTGCAGAGACGGAGTCCAGGGAGTTAGACATTCCCGCCAGGGACTGTGCGATCTCAACCTGTGTGTGCACGACGCCATCCAGCACATGTGTCAGGCGGTTGATGGTCTCCGCGACCGACTGCTGCGACTGTGCTATCGACTGCTGGGACTGTGCCATGGCCCGCAGGGCGCCGGCAATGTCGGTTTGGCTCTGGCACATTGCTGCCTGTGAGAGGGCAACCCTGTCCAGGGCCGAGGATGACGCGTGCACATTAACCCCAACGTCTTGCATAACCTGACCCATTGCCTCCACCGCGGATGCCACCCGTGCGGTGTCGGACTGGGTCTCTGCCTATGAGCGGCACCACTCCCTGCTCTTGGACGCGGTTCGACTCCTCTAACAGCGTCTGCAGAGCCAGGAAGGCTGCCCTCCTCCCGCCATTGTTTCCCTGGGTTTCCTGAGGCATCGGCTGTGCGGGTGGGTTGAGAAACTCCAGGAACTCTGAAAACGTCTGGGAGCCAGCTGCATCCTGGGCCTGGTCTGGCCTCCGCGAGTCCGGGCCCTCTGTTGCTCCGACCTCCACCTGCTGTACCTGCTCAGCTGTGATGTGCCGACCAGACTGTACCCCAGGAGACCCATCACTAAATAGGCCCGCCGGGGTGTGTGTCTCTGGGATGATGGATGTGGTGGGAGAAAGCAGTGCCGCAAGCCCGACGCTCTCAATGCTTAGGGCCTCGTCCATGGTGTGGGGCTGCTCAGCGACAGGAGGGTTGTCCCTGGCCATTTCTGGTGGTGGTGGTGGACTTCGAACCCTCTGTGCGTCCTGGTCCGCAGATTGGGTTGGGGCGGATAGGGCTGCCCGCTGATCGGGCACCCTCTGTTGTGAGGCCCCGGGTGAGGTGGCGGCAGATTCCTGTCTCCGTCTGGAGGCAGACGGCCCTGGTCGTTCGGCATCACGTCCTAGGGAAGAGAATGAGACGGGTTATTTCGATTTGCTCGGCAGGCCGCTGGACGGTCCCAGTGGGCAGGGTGTGTGAAGAGACAGAGGATGGGGGAGGTGTCCCAGTGGGCAGGGTTTGTGAAGGGACAGAGGATGGGGGAGGTGTCCCAGTGGGCAGGGTTTGTGAAGGGACAGAGGATGGGGGAGGTGTCCCAGTGGGCAGGGTTTGTGAAGGGACAGAGGATGGGGGAGGTGTCCCAGTGGGCAGGGTTTGTGAAGGGACAGAGGATGGGGGAGGGGTGAGTGTTTGTCAGGGAGGGTTGTCTTACTTGCTGCAGTTCCGCCAACCTCGCATTGCGCGATATCGCGGGTGGCAGACCCCCCAACAAGGTCCAGTGCCCTCTGTTCAAAGGTGCTGAGAGGGTGCATGTTGGGCGAACCCCCTCCAGTCTTGTGCCGCTCACGGTGGTTATGAGCGGCCTTGGCCTGTTGGGGGAGGGAACATAGGTAGATCATTACAAAACGGTAGGTATCAGCAGTCCGTTCAGATACTGGCACAGTTTGGGGGGGGCAAGTTGTCATCAGACGATTGCATCTCTCCTCGGGGCCAGAGCGCTGGGTCTGTGACAACTTTGTGAACCACCCTCAAATAACTCTGCCCCAATCCCCCCCCCCCCCCCCCCCCCCCCCCCCCCCCCGGGCAGTTAAGGGGGAGGGATGGTTGTGACTAGGGGGCACCCTCATGGCACTTACCCTGGCAGACCTGGTGAGGTCGTGTAGCTTCTTCCTACATTGCTCTGCTGAGCGAGGGGTCTGCCCCACAGCACTGACGGCAGCAGCCACGTCACGCCAGGCCTGGCGTACCGTGCTGGCAGGTTGGCGATGCCCTCTCCGCGGGCGGATGATGCCCCTCCTCTGCTCCACGGCATCGAGCAGCGCCTCGACGTCTGCATCTACAAAGCGAGGAGCAGCTCTCCTCGGCTCCGACATCCTGCCCGACAGATTCTGTGGTCGCCCTCGCCTTTTTACGGCGTCGGGCGGCGTCACATGGGCGGGTTCGTGTCGTCGTCGCGTTCCGTCGTCATCACGCACGTAATTGACGCGGCCGCGCTACTAGCCCATTTCCAGGAAGTGAATCCGTCGGGAAATGAAGCCTTCGCGACCGTCGTAAAACGGTCCCGATTTTTACGACGGTTTTGCGACTTTCCGCGGGTGCGGAGAATTTCGCCACTTGTTTATTGCAGTGAAATGTCTTACTTTAATTTCTTAAAACATGTTTAATAAATTAGTATTGTTCCATAAGGTAAAAGATAAGGTAATTAATGTAGGAAACCTTTATATATAGAACATATAAAATTTGCAGCGCTGAAGGAGGCCATTCGGCCCATCGAGTCTGCAACGGCCCATGGAAAGAGCACCCTACTTAAGACCAGGCCTCCACCCTATCTTCATTACCCAGTAACCCAACCTAACCTTTTGGAAACTAAGGGCAGTTTTGCATGGCCAATCCACCTAACCTGCACATCTTTGGACTGTGGGAGGAAACCGGAGCACCCGGAGGGAACCCACACAGACACAGGGAGAAATACCACACAGACAGTCACCCAAGGCCGGAATTGAATCTGGGACCCTGGAGCTGTGAGACAGCAGTGCTAACCACTGTGCTGCCGTATAGGACAGGATTCTCAATTTGGGAGACTATGGGCTGGATTCTCCGCTTTTGAGGCTCTGTCTGGAAGGAGTGTCTGGTCTTACGACCAAAACGTCGGCACTGCCCCCGTACCGATGCTCTGCCCGGTGGGGTCTATCAGCTTCCCCACTTAAAGCTCCCGGCTTTACTTGCAGATACGTCAGAGAATGGCCGGGTCCGCGGCCGCAGGTGTGCATGGAGGCGACTTGTGGCGACCGCGACGTACAATATGGCACAGGTCGCACGTTGATTTGGACTGCCAGATAGGGCCCTCCTGTAACCCACCTCGCCACGCCTGGACCACCCTCCATTACTCACCCCAGCTCCTGCCGAAGCCCCTCCTGCCAGCGGAACGGCTCCACCCCCCCCCCCCCCCCCCCCAACTGTGGCGGCGCTGGACACAGTCCGAACATGCATCCGAAAAACTGCACCGTCTCCGATATCGGCGTAAAAACGGATTCTCCAGCCAATCGGCGAATGCAATTTTGGTGTTGCCAATCGGAGAATCCTGCCCTATGTTCTCCCGCTGTAGTTGAATTACACATGATTTGCGTGAGCAATTCAGTATCCCTCGCCATGAAAATTAATGCATTTTGAGCGAGCTGCCCGACAGTGTAGTCCCACAGCAGGCCACCCCCCTACCCTAGCATCGCAAGTCAGCCCTCCAGCACTGGTGTTTCTGGGTGCCCCCCTTCTCCAAGTACATGGCTATTCTGACCTGCATCCCCAGGGACCCCCTTAATAGGGAGACCCCCCCCCCCCCCAGAGGGGCCCACTGACTAGAGGGAACCCCCCCCCCTAGAGCCCTCCAGTAAAGAGACCCCTGTCAAGACGCTAAAGAGCAGTCCAGTGAAGGGCGCTGGAACAAATTACAGTTGTAACATTTACCTGGAAGCATCACGTGGCCATTCATGGAATGAGAACAGCTGTGACCTGTGTTTAAACCCCTCAAGTCCATTAGCTGTAAGCCGTTCGTTCCTTTCTGGTTGTGGGCTGTGATTGACAGCTTCCGCAAACCAGCTCTGAGCCTTGCTTCATTCATCTTCTTTGTGGATGAGTTAATGTAAATGCTGAAACCACAATGTTTACAAACATCAACCACATCAAAGAGAGTTACGAGCTGTCAATTGGCAGCTCAGTACTTCAAAATTACTCAAGCGTGATGAGGTTAATTGGAATGCACTTAGCTCTCTTTGATGTGGTTGATGTTTGTAAACATAGGTGCTCCCAGGGGCAAATGGGGGGCTGCTTGCAGAGGGTGAAGATTGGGCAGGCAGACAAAATGGCACCCTGATCTGCAAGGAGCCTTTCCTGCTGGGCTCGTCAGCAGTGTAGAGAAACTCTATGAGGCCAAAGAAATGGCACAGTGCCGTTGAATAGTGGTTTGTTCTCGGCGCTGCAGCTGGCGAGAAACACCATGCTAAACGTGCCCAAAATGGGACATAGATTTTTTTTCTGGTTAAATTACATCCCAAGACTTGCAGCTTGACATAACTCTCTATAGCATTGAGTGTGACTTTCAGTGCTGGGGCATTTTTGTAAATATCAAAACACTTTTTGAGTGCATAATTTTCACGAGACTGAAATACCATGGGCGGGATTCTCTGACCCCGGGGCCAGGTTGGAAAATGGCCGGGCCGGGCGCGATTCACGCACCAGTCGGGGGCCGCTCTACGCAGCCGCTCCGCCGATTCTCCATGCGGGATGGGCCGAGTGGCCAGCAAGATACCCCGAGTCCCGCCGGCGCCGTTCACATGTGGTCTTTCCCGGCGGGACCTCAGTGTCCATCCTGCGGGGGGGTGGCCTGGTAGGGGGGAGGGGAGATCCGACCCCGGGGAGGGGCCTCCACTGTTTGGCGGGCTACCTCTCCTGGTGGGGGCCTCTTTTACTCCGCGCTGGCCTCTGCAGCTCTCTGCCATGTTGCACCGGGGCCCGCGTGGAGAAGGAAGCTACCGCGCATGCGCGGGTTCACGCCGGTCACAGCGTGCATGCATAGACCCGCAGTGTCCGTTTGACGCTGGTATTGGCAGCTGGAGCTGCGTGAGTCACTCCAGTGCCATGCTGGCCCTCTGTAGGGCTCAGGGACGCTGCTCCTGGGGGCCTGTTGATTCCGCCATAAAACTCAGGATCAGAGAATCCCGCCCCATGTTCGTATTGTATCATTTTATGTTGCATGAAAAAAGCTTTTCCCCATTTACCCCACCTGTACCTTCATTCCCACCAGTAATGTATGACCGAAATAGGTTTGAGTTATGGATGAAGTCACATTGTTTCTGTTGTTCTGTGGACTAAATATCCAATTCTGGCACATCTCGCTAACGGGGCCTGCAAGTAGTCCAGAAAACTATCAGAATGTAAAATAGGCTTGGTCACTTCCTCCCATAAATAAGGATTATTTTCATCCATGGCATTCTTTTAATAACTAAAATAGGGAAAACTTGTTCGCGATTGGTAATTGGAAATTTAAAAGAACCTTTCTACAACAAACCTTCTGAAAGGAAGCTGGGAGTTACTTGGTGAGACCATGTAATAGATGTTGACCGACATGGCATGATTTTCCTCATGACAAGTATTATGGAAGAAAAGTGAGATAACTAGGTAGAGTGGCAATCCAGCATATGTGCTGTGAAACCTAGAATGATGGTTTGCAGGGAATAATGTGTCTTTGTTGAGGTAGTGGGATGGCTTCCAGCAATATGAAAGATTCTCTAATTGTATCTGGAACAAAATATGGAGGCAAATGCAACTGGACTGAGTTCAGTTGCGTACAGCTCTATTAATCGATTTTCAATGAGGTCAGACTGATTTTACAAACCCTGGGCTGGATTCTCTGTTTTTGGGACTATGTCCCCACGCCGTCGTAAAAACTGTGGATTTGCACGCCAGAAAAACTGGCGTAAAAGGGCCACATATTCCTAGCCCTGCAGGGGGCGAGCAGGGACCCGGAGTGGATCTAGCAGCGTTTGCTGCAGATGCGGACGCCCGCACTTCCGGGTCAGAGGTCGCACACGCGCACAGCGGCAGCCTTCAGCGGCCGCGCCGTGCTCCATGGCGGACTCAGACCGCGGAGCAGGACACTAAAAGTAGACATCCCGATTGGCCGCGCGCCCGACCCGGACCGCCCGCCCAAAACTTTCCCAGCCACTTATAAGGCCCCCCCCTGCCCTCTGATCGGCCGGCACCCGCCCAGGGCGGCCGCGGACTGAGCCTGCACCTGCCACGCCAGTATCCCGATTGGTAGGATCATATTAGATCCACGCCGTCGGGACTTCAGACTGGTCGGGGGCGGAGAATGGCAGGGCGGGCCTCCAGTAATGGCCTCAGGTAAGCGGATGTAGGCCCCGGAGAATCGGGGAACCGGCACTGGTCCCGATTCCAAGTGGGGAACTGGATTCTCCGTCCCGGCGCCGGCTGCGATTTCGACGCCGGGGTTTGGAGAATCCTACCCCCTATATTTTTTTTAAGTTAATATTTGGAGACCTCAGTTGGCATGTACTCATGTTTGGGAAGCTAATGGTCTGCAGAACTCTTGTTAAATAATAATCTATATAAATAAATAATCTATATTATTGTCACAAAAAGGCTTACATTAACACTTTAATGAAGTTACTGTGAAAAGTCCCTAGTCACCACACGCCGGCGCCTGTTCAGGTACACAGAGGGAGAAATCAGTATGTTCAATTCACCAAACAAGCACATCTTTCGGGAATTGTGGGAGGAAACCAGAGGAAACCGATGCAGATACAGGGAGAACGTGCAGACTCTGTGCAGACCGTGACCCACGCCGGGAATTGAACCTGAGCCCTGGCGCTGTGAAGCAATGGTGCTAGCTACTGTGCTACATAAATGGGACATAGTAAAATATCAACATGTTTTACACCCACCCAATTTCATTCTCTATTGATTTCATTGTCGAAATGGATGACAGTTTGCTGTTATCCATGTTATGCCAGCATCCAGGACCAATTGGCCTTGTGTTTGCCATGAAACTTTGGCGCAAGCATGCACAGGATAATAATTAACCTTTCCAATGTCAAAATGCCAATGGTTCATATTTAAAAAAAAATGTATTTTATTACAAACATGTATCAAAACAGGTTACAGCAAATAAACACACTGGGAGACATACTTCCCAACAATCAACAATACAGATTTTGCCCCAATTTCAACATCCCCCCTCCCTCCCCCTGCGACAAACAGCGCCTCAAACACGGTCACAGACATCCCACACCTTTTCCTAAATCCCCTGCTGAGCCCCTTAACTCATACTTTATCTTCTCTAACCACAGAAGTCATACAGATCACCCAACCAAGCTGCTACCCCCGGTGGCGATGCCGACCGCCACTCCAGTAAAATTCGCCGCCGTGCAATCAGAGAGGCGAAGGCCACAACATCGGCCTTCCTCCTCTCCATGAGCTCCGGCTTCTCTGAGACCCCAAATATCGCCACCAAAGGGTCCGGGTATACCTCCTCCTCCACTATCCTGGCTAAGACCATGGAAACGCCCGCCCAAAATCGTCCCAATTTTTTGCAACCCCAAAACATGTGCACGTGATTCGCTAGCCCCCACCCACATCTCTCACGCTCATCTTCTACCCCCTGAAAGAACCCACTCATTCTCGCCCGAGTCATATGCACCCTGTGCACCACCTTAAACTGTATCAGGCTCATCCTTGCACAATAGGAGGTCCCATTTACCCTACGCAGTGCCTCACTCCATACTCCCCAATGGTTCATATTAGGCAGTGGGAAGGCGACATGCTTGATTTTATAACTTCCCCCACCACCTTCAAAGCCACCAGCGAAGGGGGGAACATCAAATCCAGATTACAGTCTAATTTGGGGAATTAAACTAGAGAGCATTAATAGATGATATTTGTTTTGAATACCGACTGCAATCTGCCACAGTCCTTGAATGTAAACATGGGAATACTAGTGTATCTCGGCTGCAGTGTGCACCATTTGCTGGACTGTATCTTCCCACCCTCCTCACTCCTGGAAGGACCTGGGAACAGTATGTTCAACTGCAATTCCTCGTCAATGTGCACACCATTCCACCTATTGCTGTTCATTCATCATCACTCTGTCAAAATCCTGAAATTTCCTATCCAAAATGCAAAGTGGGAGTACCTTCATCACACAGTCTAGCTGGGTTTAAGAAAAAGGTTCACCGCTGCCATTTCAGACAGAAAATGCTGGTTAAACGCAGCAGGACTGGCAGCTTTCTGTAGAAGGGTTATATGGACTCAAAACATTAACTCTGTTTCTCTCTCCACTGATGCTACCAGACCTGCTGAGTTCATCCGACAATTTCTGTTTTTATTTCAGATTTACAGCATCCGCAGCATTTTGCTTTTATATGAGCAATAAATGTTGGCTTTGTCAGTGACTCCCACATCCTGCGAAAGAATCAAAAAATACAGTACCTGTCTCACTCCTGTTACATTCAGATATCATTACCATAGATTAATGAACAAAGAAAATGCTTTTATCCATCAATACCCAAACTGTTGTTCTCTGTTACTTTGTAACAGTTACAAAGTGGCTGCTGTGGTTCTATAATCAATTCAGTCTCTTTTTAAAGGATAATCGCTTTAAAAGCAGTGTCTTCCATGGGCTTGAAGAGATGTTTTATTCTTTTACAAGAAGTTCTTAACAATAGGAGCAGGTTAACTATAATGTTAATGGCATATAAATTCTGTGAAATTAGTGGCAGTAAAATTGGCAGTCCTGTTAGCATTGAAACTTTTCAGGCTCAGCACTCACCCAGGTAAACAGACTGTGGTACTCAACCATAGGAAGAATAAACTTAAAATGTACATAGCATCTTATGTGAGACCCTAGGTCCACAAAGTGTTTACATAGAGCATAGAACAATACAGCACAGAACAGGCCCTTTGGCCCTCGATGTTGTGCTGAGCAATGATCACCCTACCCAAACCCACGTATTCACCCTATACCCGTAACCCAACAACACCCCCCCTTAACCTTACTTTTTAGGACACTATGGGCAATTTAGCATGGCCAATCTACCTAACCCGCACATCTTTGGACTGTGGGAGGAAACCGGAGCACCCGGAGGAAACCCACGCACACATGGGGAGGACGTGTAGACTCTGCACAGACAGTGACTCAGCCGGGAATCGAACCTGGGACCCTGGAGCTGTAAAGCATTTATGCTAACCACCATGCTACCGTGCTGCCCCTATTTCACAGCCAGTGAAATAGCTTTGAAATTGGGGAACGCTAAGGCCCCCAAAGCTCCTGCATTTGATCCTTGGTCTGGACTGACTTGCTGGCCAAGCTGTGACTCTCTGGTTGGAATTCTCCGGTTATTGCGATCCGCTCTTCCCGCTGGCAGTGCATCCCTGCCGGCGGGATTCCCGGCAGGATGGGGTGGTTACAATGGGAAATGCCATTGACAAGCGGCAGGGAGATAGAATCCAGCGAATGGCGCACCACCGCGAAACACGTGGCTCAGAATCTCGCCCACTATGTTCCCCTCCAGTCACTCATGGCTAGACAGAAATATCATAGTTTCTGCTCCTGGCCACTATCTAGTGGCCCTTGCTAGACCATCAACTGGGGGCAGGATCAGCTGGAACTCAAGCACTGAAACTCCCAAGGATCTACATCTCCCTGTAGCTGCCGTTTGTACTTGGTCTCCGTTGCTTTCCGAATTTTCCGTCCAGCCTTGGAAAGGTGGAATATATTTACAATCATAATGATACTGAGGGGTGGGAACCAGGAGTGGTGCCAAGGAAGAACACCTTCTATCTTTGCATTTTTTACTTACTATTTTATTCCCATTGCAGTGATTTACAAAAGAAGCTAAACTGATGTGAGGAAAAAACTTTTTCACACAAAGGCTGGTTTGGGTCTGGAATGCACGGCCTGGAGGTGTGGTGGAGGCAGCTTCAATCGAGGCATTCGGGAGGGCATTAGGTGATTACTTGAGTAGAAACAATGGGTGGAATTTTATGCCCGTTCCTGCTGGTGGAAACCTCTGGACCCACCGATGGCGATCCTAGCCGCGGGTTTCCCGGTGACAGATGGTGCATTCAACGGGAACCCCATTGATAGGGGCGGCATCGGAAGATCCCGTTGCCAGCCAATGGCGGGCCGCCTCCCCGACCACAAAACAGGCCTCAGGAGATGCAAAAGTCCGGTCCAATGTGTGGGGGAAAACGTTGGGAAATGGCACCAAATCATGATGCTCATTTGAAGGGCTGATGCAGACACGATGGGTCAAATGGCCTCCTGCGTGTAACAATTCTGTGATTCTATAATCAGAACATGGCGGTGAATTGGAAGGTGCTGTATGAAGTGAGCTGAAGCACAACAGTCTCAGATAGGCCACCCCAGGGAAGGTCTAGGATAGAGAATTAACCTAAAATTCTGAGGAATAGTCATACATAGGGGCATATGGACTGTCCAGTTTCATTCCTTCTTTTTTTCTGTTTATTCAGCAGTTGAATACAACTGAGTGGTCTGCTAGGCAAATACAGAGGGCAATTGAGAGTCAACCACATTGCTGTGGGTCTGGAGTAACATGTAGGCCAGACCAGGTAAGGACGGCAGATTTCCTTCCTTAAAGCACATTAGTGAACCAAATGGGTTTTTAAGACAATCAACAATTGTTACATGGTCATTATTAGACATTCCAGGTATTTAATTTAATTTAAATTTCACCATCTGCGATGGTATAATTCGAACCCGGGTCCCCAGATCATTACCCTGGGTTTCTGGATTACTAGTCCAGTGACAATACCACTACCCCACCGCCTCCCCTCGAGCCACCTACTTGGCAACGAGTGTAAACCGGATCAATCGCAAGTCCTCAGTAATTCAGAATTCGATGGGAAGGGAGAAGCCTCCAAAATGAACAAAGAAATTGAAAAGCGTCAATGGCATCATAAAATAGTAAGTAAAAAATGCCCATGATTGGGACATTGGCCAAATCTCACGGGATGATATTGGCTGCGCCAAATCAAGTTGAACTGTTTGGAGATCTTCAAAATAGCGGATACTGTTTTCCAAGATGTCTTACGTAAATATAAAGGTGGATTCCAGAATGAGCTAGGTCAAACGGTGGCACAGTAGTTAGCACTGCTACCTCACAGCGCCAGGGACCCAGGTTCAATTGCAACCTTGGGTGACTGTCTGTGTGGAGTTTGCACTTTCTCCCTGTGTCTGTGTGGGTTTTCTCCGGAAGCTATGGTTTCCTCTCACAGTCCAAAGAAGTGCGGTTTAGGTGGATTGGCCATGCTAAATTCTGCCTTAGTGTCCAAACTTGTGTAGGTTGGAGTGGTGGGGGAGTGGACCTGGGTAGAGTGCTCTTTCAGAGGGTTGGTGCAGACTCGATGGGCTGAATGGGATTTTATTCTTTAAATTCTATGATTAAGTAGAATAAAGGCCAAGATTTACATCAACCCTGTGATGCACAATCAATTGCACAAAGACTCAGATTGGGTACAACTGTGGCTAGGCAAGGCCCCAGCTGGGGGCGTCGTTTGCGGGGTCCAGGAGGGATAGGACGGGTGGTCCGTGCAGCGAGGGGGGTAGGCCTGAACATTACGGGATGCGACCGTCATGGAGAACGCTAAAGTTTTTGTCTCCGCTAGGTCGAGTATGTCCCCTTCCAGCAGTCGTTGTCGGATGGGGTCCGACGGAATCCCCGTTACGAACGCATCGCGCATGAGGAGATTAGAATGCTCGGTGGCCGTAACGGCCTGACAGTCACAGTCCCGGACGAGTGAGATTAGGGACCGCCAGAAGTCTTCGATGGACTCACCAAGGAGTTGAGAGCGAGTGGCGAGTACGTGCCTGGCGAAGATCATGTTCGCTTTCTGTGCGTAGTATTCTTTTAGGAGTGCCATGGCTTCCGCGTAACTCGGAGTCCTGGATCAATGGGAACACGCTTGAGCTCAACCTGGAATACAAGACCTGTTTCTTCTGAGCCTCCGTCGGCGTGGGGGTCGCTGTGTTGCTGTAAGCCTCGAAACAAGCTAGCCAATGATTAAAGTCCTTTCTGGCTTCGGGCGAGTGCGGATCCAGCTGCAGGCGATCTGGTTTGATTCTGAGATCCATGTTGTTGAAAATCTGACTGCAATAAATTTATTGCAGTCAGATGTGTGGCCTCCTACTGCAGCTGGCGAAATGGCAGATCAATGGAGGACACGCATATTTATACTGCTCCTAGTGGGCGGAGCCAGCTGGCAGGGGCTACCGGTGTACACAGTGGTTCACCACACCTGATTCCACATCAAAGTTTTTCAGGGCGAGACTTACCCCTTACGCCAGCACATTTTGCAAAAAGGAGACACTCCATTTCAAGTAGCCGCCCTGGCCCTCATCAAATACTTTGCCTCAGGCCCACTTTGTTTACCGGGCAGAATTGTTTAAAAGTCAGGCCCAGCCTCCTATATGGTGGATTTGAACGGCGGAACAGTGGGCTAGCATGCTGACCACATAAGAAGCCGGGGGAACACAACCCCAATCTCAGAACAGTTGGAGCGGGCAGGCAGCACCAGTTCTCCTGTGGTAGGACCAGAGTCTATGAGTTCTGAGGAGGCCCCATCGATGACCTAGAAGGGAGCGGGAGAAGTGAATGGCCCCAATGAGTGGTTGAATCTTCGAGACAATCATCCATGGATGACAATATTGCTATCTTAGAGTTTGAGGAGCCAGCTGGGGGACCAAGGCAATCTACAGGATGCAGAAAATCCCCCCAAATGGTTCACATTGCAATGAACTGTTATGGACTCTCTCCCCTTGTATTTCTCAACCTTTTTATTGTATATAGTAACTGACATATCCTGTTCTGTAAATATGTTACTGAGGGACTTAAGGGGAAGGCATGTGGTATCACAGCCCCTTTAAGGGCCGAACCCTTGCAGTTGACGTAATCCCCTCGGGACCTATTGCGCGGTGCTCGCAAACCCCAACCAATGGGGAAAAGGAGTGGGGGCCTGGGAACATGGAGCCGGCAAAGTAGACCCTGGAGCCAGATAGTGAAGACCTGTTTAGTGACTCTCTGCCTGTGTATAGTTTACCTTGACTTGTTAACAATAAAACCTTGTTCAGTTCATGGAACCATAGAATTTACAGTGCAGAAGAAGGCCATTTGACCCAGCGAGTCTGCACCAGCCCTTGGAAAGAGCACCCTACTTAAGCCCACGCCTACCTATACCTGTAACCCAGTAACCACACCAACCTTTTGAACACAAAGGGGTAATTTATCGTGGCCAATCCACCTAACCTGCACATCTTTGGACTGTGGGAGAAAACTGGAGCACCCGGAGAAAACCCACGCAGACACGGGGAGAACGTGCAGACTCCGTACAGCCACCCGAGGCCGGAATTGAACCTGGGTCCCTGACGTTGTGATGCAGCAGTGCTAAGCACTGTGCCACCGTGCCACCCTTTGGGTACTTAAAGATACTCTTTGAGATGTCATTCAACAGTTACTCAGTATTGAATAATTCAATATTAAGCTCCCAGTCCTGGAAATCATTTAAATCTTTGCTTTAAGTTGAGGATAGCGAACCATTTCCTGAATTTAAACTGTATCTTGCACTCCACAAAAAACAGCTAAAGCTCATTAATGTTCCTCATTTTCCAGATGGTACATTAATGAACTTTGAAAAGCTGAGGCTGTACGAAACTCATCTATAGGTAGAAAGCTCTTGTAAACTAAGAATTAGATTGAAATTTCATAAATGGTGTAAGTGCGAATTGAAAATGCTGTGATTACACACTGGGTCTGTCAGCATCTGTGAAGATAACATTTGGCAAGTTAACATTTCAGATGGGGATCAGGTGCTGGGTATTCTGGCAGAGTTCATATCAGAAATGGTACCTTGTCTTTTCTCTTTATGTGTTCTCGTTGGGGAATTTCAGGCTGCAATCTGATACTTTGCAGTTTTTAAAGCCTCTCCTCATACAAGGTGTTTTTTTTTTAGTGCTTTAATTGTAACCTGCTTTACATTCCTCTCACCTCACTAACTAATGAAAGTGTGTTAGTCAAAGCTAACACTGCGGATAATGCTTCACCAGGGCAGAACCAAAGGAGAAATAAATCCTTCCGCCCTCTTCAGTTGACCCTGTCATATGCTTTCTGACCAGGTACCTTTGTGCTTCATCCACTTTTACACACCTGAATGAAGGAGAACAGCCCTTTAAATAGAACTGGAGTCAAAGCAGTTCCATGGGGAGAGGGGCCCCATTCATAGCTGCCATCTTGATTTCAGGTTTATTAGCCTTCATTAGTAATTGAGGTGTCAATCAGTAGAGATGATAATCACAGACCAATGTGGCTCCAGAATGAAACAACATGTAATATTAGACAGCTTGAAGTAGCTGACCTCAGACTGGCCTTCTGGGGCAAGCAAATATTTTTTTTACAAAATCTTTCCAATCACAAGCTTACTTCCTGACTAAATCAGAACGAAGGTATAGCCAGCAATCATTTTCAGTTACGACTTGCGCAATTCTCGCGTGGAAATTCCTTCAGTTATTCCTTTCGCCTCGAGGTTCTTGCTGCTGCATAGCTCCCTGCTAAATCCTCCCCGTTCATCTGCTCGAGCAGCTGTCAGGACCTCTCACCTTTATTGCTGCTTCGAAGTTAGTCGGCTGATTGGCTTTTCTCTTTGGATTCTCTTATGTTTTGTCACTTTATGATCAAATGCTTGGCTTCCGGGCACAAGGTCTGACAAAACTTGCTCAAATTTAAGTTTCAGTTAAGTTGGAAGTTGAATTGCCAGCCTCTAGTCATGCTGCCACAATCATCAAGGTCGCAAGAATGATTGTCATGTGTTCTTCTCCCACTGAGTTTATCACTTCTTACTCTGGCCTTTGAAGTCACAACCTTTTCCAATATGTACTTTGTCTCCTGTACCAATGGAATCATAGCTCAATCCATCCTGTTGTTTTTAAGAGCAAAATGTTCATCTTCTGTACTCCCCATTCCTGTAGATAAGTACATTTTTGATGGCGCTTACACAGGATCTCGACGTCCATGACTAGATTTTAGGTGTAAAACAATGTATGAATTCCATCCTATGAACTGAAGAACATCAATTTCATAAAAAATCAAGGTTCTCGGTACAGAAAAAGAACCTCCCCAGTTCTGTAACTTTAAAGTCCCTCCAGTGAATATTTATATGGCGGGGCATCTGCTTATTAGGAACCTTAGTCAATTAATCATTGGTGAATATCATTAACCATTTTCCCAAATGGCTGATATTTCAAAAGTGTCTAATGAGAACCAATTTACAACCCAAACACCACATCTTGACAATCATATTGCAATTTGCATAGCCATTAATCATCGCAACTGACCTGGCTTATATAAATTAAAAGTGTGAGCAGGGTTGCAGATGCTGGTGGAGTTGTACGCTAACATTCATCAACACCTTCAGTGGAATCGGGGCCAGAATTGAGAGAGGAACAAATGAATTCAGAGGAAAGATGCTGTAGACCACGTTCTGAATTATCATGTCTATAATGAGCTGTTCAGCTCTCTAATTGGCGTTTTATATTGTTACTCTGACTGTAGAAATGACTGATAGCTTCAGCTGCTCTCTTTATTTTAGTCCCGAGCTAGGATCTTTGTCTCAAATGGAAGGATCCTTGCACTAAGCCACATACACTTACTCACTCTTTAATAAGCTTTTCCCCCCTTGAGAAAATGATTCAAAAGCTTCAGTTGCGAGGTAGATTCCAGTCTTTGTGTAATGAGGACACGCTCAGATAATGAGACCATTAGATGCACGCCATAGCACATGAACAACATATTCAGAAGTGACATTTTTACAGCTTATCATTTTAAAAATCTATGCACTTTATGAGCAAATTGTTATTGAAACATATGCGTTCTTCACTGTGGTTTACAGTTCGAGTTTTGCAAAAGGAATACCTTGGTTGAACATGCTCACATTAGTCCATTGCTCTCATTAAGCAGTTTTCTTTTTGCATTGATAAAAAACTGGTATTAGCAAGTAAAACATTAGCAAATAGCAGGCACACCCATGAGTAGTTGAGTCATAAAGGCCAAGATTCCTGGGATGATATCTACTGTGATTCTGTGGGCTCCCATACTTTCTCACTCACTTGGTAGCACTCTTGCCTCTGAATCAGAAATTTGTCGATTTAAGACCTAATATAGATTTCAGCGCATAATCTAAGTGATACTTCAGTACAGAATTGAGGCAGTGCCACATGGTCAGACACACTGGGCTGGATTCTCCACTGTCAGCATTCTCCATTACGCCGGCAGCGCATCTACGCCCGGGGATTTCCCGACGGCATGGGGCTGCCCACAATGGGAAACCCCATCGGCCAGCTGATGGGACGGAGAATCCATCCACTGGCGGGAGCACATCGCACATGCGGGATGGAGAATCCCACTTACTGTCTTTGGATAAGTGTTATAACCTGCACAGGTCTTATAGGGTAGGGGTGATTAACTACCCCGTGTCTTGCAGAATACGAGTTCTCCCAAGGGGATCCTTAACAATGTTTGCTTTGTATCAATAGAGTCAGCTACCAAGGCACCGACCCAATAACACCCAGTAGGGAACTACTGGAGCTGTACATAATAATAATTGTAAAATAAAGTAAGTTTTTGTTTTTGACCAACTTGGTGTGGGCTCTTTGTGCCACTTACAGAAATAAGATCATAAGCCAAGGCTGCTGGCTGCCCAGATAGATGTAATATATCTTATAGTCCTATCTGGAGAAGTGTTAGGAGTTCTTATAGTGCCCTGGCTAACATTCCTCACTCACCCAAAACAGACAATCTCATTGTTCACTCCTTTCCCGTGTTTGGCACTTCAGCTATGCAACAATGTCATTGAAGTAGCTTCTGGTTGTGAAGCATTTGAGATGCCCAAAGATGCAATAAGGAGCCTTAGGAATTACATGTCTTTATTTCCTCTCTCATCAGCATCATTTAAAACAAAGCTCTGCCCTGTTAAATTTAAATTAAGGGGTTGGGAAATTGACACAAAGGCAACTGGAATGGTTATTTCAGCATGACACGATGCAAAAAACCAAGAATTTCAAATTCTAAAGTCTCTCCAGCACTCAAATGGAAAATGGAATCTGAGCTTATATCATACTCCTCTTCACAGCCAGGGATCTAGAGTTTCCCCGAGGGTGGTGATGCAGTATCAGCTGAAAATCAGTATTCGAGCCTGTTATAACCCCCACTGGGGCTGGTTTAGCTCAGCTGGCTAGACAGCCGGCTTGTGATGCAGAGCAAGGCCAACAGCGTGGATTTAATTCCTGTACCGGCTGAGGTTATTCACGAAGGCCCCTCAACCTTGCCCCTCGCCTGAGGTGTGGTGACCCTCATGTTAAATCACCACCAGTCAGCTCTCCCCCTCAAACGGGAAAGCAGCCGATGGTTATTGGGGACTATGGCAACTTTACTTAGTTAACTCGCACGAGACCTACGGTGATGGGCCGATGAGCCTTGTGGAATACGAGCTTCCGCCATGAGAGGCGCAACCCATATCAATAGACTGATGGATTCTAACATAAAAGCTGGTCCAGATAGGAAGCCGAGCAAGAGAGGTCCTGGACGGGACCTGAATATTAATGTGTATATAGTTGCTTCAAACAATAAAACATTTTTCTTTATGTTCATGAACCGGACTCCACTGTGACCATTAAAAATACAATAAAAAGGAATGCATTTATTAAACATGCTCTGCTGCGACTTCTTCTGTTAAGAAAGGGGTGAAAGGACTGGTCAATTTAGTTCTCCCAGGTTGTGCTTTGGTTATGTGTTCTGTCGACTGTCGAGGGGCTTTTCACAGTAACTTCATACTTGTGACAATAAAAGATTATTATTATAAACCTTGAGCATCACACATGACAGGAGTGTAATATGAGAACAGCACAAAGAAGCAAACGTGTTAACCCATATTATTTCTGACAATATTGATTGATGACCAAACTGGCACTGGTGTAGCATTTGAGCTCCGTTAACAATAGATGCACAACAGTTCAAAGGTGCTAATTAAAAGCAAGTTGTTCGGAGGTATAGGTACATCACTGATGCGTGAGATCATCGTAAGGACCTTTACTTCAGCATTTATTGCAAACGTCCTGACAGATTTTCACAAGATAAAATCATAATAGCATGTGCTTACTGCGGTAATTTATTTTCACTGTCAGATTTGTCAGTATTATTGCTCATTATCTTCTTTCTGAGCATGATCGTGAGATGCGTAACAAGGCCTTGTTGAATACGATGATTATGAAAGTAGACCCAACTAAATAATGTATCTGACAAAGTCCCAAGCTTAGTGTGATGTGGACGAGCATGATGGCTCATTCCCTAAGGTTAACTGACTTCTGAAGGCTCGCTCTGTAAATTTACAGATGAAGAACGGCGAGGCACTGGAGAGCAGTGGAATTGTCTTCCAGGATGAGTCAGTGTCTTCAGAAAAACATATGGGGAAAACATCTCTTTTAAGGGATGAGGCATGGTTATATCTTCCCAATGGTGAAGATTAAGACTTGTGGGATCTTACCTTGGGATATCCTTTAAAAAACACTGCTTAATAGTGCCATGGGGCAGCACGGTAGCATTGTGGATAGCACAAATGCTTCACAGTGCCAGGGTCCCAGGTTCGATTCCCCGCTGGGTCACTGTCTGTGTGGAGTCTGCACGTTCTCCCCGTGTGTGCGTGGGTTTCCTCCGGGTGCTCCGGTTTCCTCCCACAGTCCAAAGATGTGCAGGTTAGGTGGATTGGCCATGATAAATTGCCCTCAGGGTCCAAATTGCCCCTTAGTGTTAGGTGGGGTTTCTGGGTTATGGGGATAGGGTGGAGGTATGGGCTTGGGTAGGGTGCTCTTTCCAAGAGCCACTGCAGACTCGATGGGCCGAATGGCCTCCTTCTGCACTGTAAATTCTATGAAATTAATGTTAGCGATCATAAATATTGTTTACAATCTGTAACTACTACACAAAGTTTACCTTCAACATATTTTTAAACTATTGTAAGTACAATAGTTACTTCCCTTTTTTAAAAAATATTTTTTATTCTCCTCGTTTTTCACATTTTCTCCCAAATTTACACCCACCAACAATAAACAATAATCAGTAACAAATCTGTCAATCCCCATATCAATAACAACGATCCCATCCTCCCACCAGACCCCAAATATTAGCCTGCATGTTCACACAAACAAATGACAAAAAGGAATTAGGGATCACCCATAGTCGCCATTAACACACAGCCCCCCTCCCCACAACCCTCTCACCCACCCGCCCCAACTAATGTTCGATGTTATCCAGTTCTTGAAAGTGCATCATGAATAATACCCATGAATTGTAGAACCCCGCCATCCTTCCCCTCAGTTCAAACTTAACCTTCTCAAGTGTCAAGAATTCCAACAGGTCCCCCCGCCATGCCAGGGCACAGGGTGGAGAGGTTGCTCTCCAACCTATCAGGATCCTATCATGCGATCAATGAGGCGAAGGCTACAACATCTGCCTCCGCACCCGTTTCCAACCCTGACTGGTCCGACACCCCGAATATGGCCTCCCGGGGGCCTGGGTCCAGTTTCTCGTGCACCACGTAATTTAGGAATTACCCTAAAAACCTCCTTCCAGTAATCCTCTAGCTTTGGACAGGACCAAAACATATGAACGTGATTAAGGCCCCCCCCCCCCCCCCCCCCCCCACTCGCCCACACGTTCACACACATCTTCTACTCCTTCAAAGAATCGGCTCATCCTCGCCCTTGTGAGGTGCGCTCTGTATACCACCTTCAGCTGCATCAGCCCCAACCTCGCACATGTGTTCAGTTTTGGTCTCCTTACTTGAGAAAGGACGTACTGGCGCTGGAGGGTGTGCAGAGGAGATTCACGAGGTTAATCCCAGAGCTAAAGGGGTTGGATTATGAGGGAAGGTTGAGTAGACTGGGACTGTACTCATTGGAATTTAGAAGGATGAGGGGGGATCTTATAGAAACATTTAAAATTATGAAGGGAATAGATAGGATAGATGCGGGCAGGTTGTTTCCACTGGCGGGTGACAGCAGAACTAGGGGACATAGCCTCAAAATAAGGGGAAGTAGATTTAGAACTGAGTTTAGGAGGAACTTCTTCACCCAAAGGGTTGTGAATCTATGGAATTCCTTGCCCAGTGAAGCAGTTGAGGCTCCTTCATTCCATGTTTTTAAGGTAAAGATAGATAGTTTTTTGAAGAATAAAGGGATTAAGGGTTATGGTGTTCGGGCCGGAAAGGAGCTGAGTCCACAAAAGATCAGCCATGATCTCATTGAATGGCGGAGCAGGCTCGAGGGGCCAGATGGCCTACTCCTGCTCCTAGTTCTTATGTTCTTATGTTCTTATGAGGTGGAGGCATTCACTCTCCGGGACACCTCACACCAGAACCTCTCCTCCATATCCTCTCCCAGCTCTTCCTTCCACTTTGCTTTGATCCCTTCCAGTGGTGCCTTCTCCATTTCCAAAATAGCTCTGTAAACTGCTGACATTACCCCCTTCTCCAGTCTCCCTCTCGGCAGTACGTCCTCCAGCAATGTGGAGACCGTCTCCACCGGGAAGCTCTGTATCTCCTTTCTGGCAAAATCTCGAACCTGCATGTATCTTAACATTTCTCCCTGCTCCAGTCCATACTTCGCTTCCAGCTCCTTCAATCCTGCAAACCGACCCCTAAGAAACAAATCTTTTAGTGTCTTAATGCCCTTCTCCTCAGGGGCGGGATTCTCTGACCCCCCGCCGGGTCAGAGAATCGCCGGGGATCAGTGTGAATCCCGCCCCCGCCGTTCTCCAAATTCTCCGGCCCCCCAAAAATCGGCCCGGCATGAGTCATGCAGCCCGCCTCAGAGAATGGCGGGGTCCGGCGCAACTCAATGGGCCCCAGGGCTGCCCAAATTCTCAGGCCCGCGATGGGCCGAAGTCCCGCCCATCTTTTGCCAGTACCGCTGGCATAAATTGGAGTAAATTTGTGGGACCTGGCGGCCAGGCGACCTCCGGGGTTCTTGGGGGGGGAGGGGGGGGGGAGATCTGGCTGCGGGAGGTGCCCCACGGTGGCCTGGCCCGCAATTGGGGCCCACAGAACCGCGGGCGGGCCTGTGCCATGGGGGCACTCTATCCTTCCGCAAGGAGGCTGTACCGGTCCGCCATTCCCAGTTCGGAAATGAAGCCCTCCGCGCATGCGCGAGGATGACGCCAGCACATGCCGGCGCTCCCGTGCATGCGCCGACTCGCGCTGGCTGGCGGAGGCCCTTCAACGCCGGTTGGTGTGGTGCCAAGCCCCTTTCCCACCGACTGGCAGGGCGCAAACCACTCCGAGGCGGGCCTAGCCCCTAGGTGCGGGCCTAGGGGGATTCCGCACCTTTGGGGCAGCCCGACGCCGGAGTGGTTCACGCCACTCCCTCCCGCCAGAGTTGCCCGCCCCGCCGATTACTGAAGAATCCTGCATTTCCGAAAATTTCCATCCCACCTCCCTGGCTTAAATCTGTGGTTCCCCCGAATCGGCATTTCCCTTGCCCCTACCCCCAACCCGATGTGTTGGCGAAACTGCCTCCAAATCCTCAATGAAGCTATTATTAATCCCGGATTCCCTGAGTATTTCCCTGGGGCTATCGGGAGAGGCTCTGTTGCTAATGCTTTCAATCCCGACCCCCTGCACAAACTCTCCTCCATTCTGACCCACTGGAAATCAACCCCTCTGACCCAGCTCCACATTCATAATACATCAGGTTCGGAAGACCCAAACCCCCTACCTGCCTTCCTCTCTGTAGCAGCACCTTTCTAACTCTGGCCACCTTCCCTCCCCATATGAACGAAGTAATCCTTCCCTCAATCTCTCTGAAAAAAGCCTTTGGCAGGAAAATCGGCAGGCATTGAAAAATAAACAGATATCGCGGCAACACGTTCATTTTAACTGCCTGTACCTGACCCGCCAGTAACAGAGGGAGACCATCCCACCTTGCCAGATCAGCTTTCACTCTCCCCATCAAACTAGAAATGTTGTACCTGCGGAGCCACCCCCCCCCCCCCCCCCCCCCCCCCCCATCCCCCCAAACTCCCAGGCAACTCCCAGGTACCTAAAGTGAGTCAGTGAGTCCTTGCCCTACGGAATGGCAGCCCCCCCCCCCACCCCTACCCCACCCCCGGCCAAGACACCACAAAATACTCACTCTTGTCGAGATTTAGTTTGTACCCCGATAAAGACCCAAACACTCGAAGCAGCTCCAATATTCCCCCTATCGACACACTCGGTTCCGACACGTACAACAGCAAATCATCGGCATATAAGGACACCCAATGTTCTATCCCCCCCCCCCCCCCACCCGCACTATTCCTTTCCATACCCCCAAACTTCTTAATGCGATGGCCAACTGCTCAATCGCGAGCGCAAACAGCAGGGGTACATAGGACATCCCTGCCTGGTCGCATGGTGGAGAGAAAAGTATCTCAAGCTGATGTTGTTTGTGTGGACACTCGCCCTCGGCTCCTTATATTGTAGCTTTACCCAGTTCACAAATCTTGGTCCAATCCAAAACCGCTCCAGAACTGCCGTCAAGTACCCCCATTCTACCCGGTCAAACACCTTCTCAGCGTCCAATGCCACAACCACCTCTGTTTCCTGCCCCTCTGCCGGTGCAAAAACGACGTTCAATACCCTTCTAACATTTGAAAAGAGCTGCCTCCCTCTCACGAACCCCGTCTGATCTTCACCTATCACCTTCGGGAGGCACTCCTCCAGCCTACCCGACAGTACCTTCGCCAATACTTTTGAGTCCACGTTCAGAAGTGATATGGGCCTAAACGACCCACACTCCGTCGGATCCTTGGGCGGGATTCTCCGACCCCCCCGTTGGGTTGGAGAATCGCCGGGGGGCGTGAACCCTGCCCCCGCCGGCTGCCGAATTCTCCGGTGACGGGAATTTGGTAGGGGCGGGAATCGCATTGTGCCTGTCATCGGCCGCTGGCAGCGCCCCCCCCCCCCCGGTGATTCTCCGACCTGCAATGGGCCTGGAAATTGATGCCTGCCCCAAGGTTTGTGGCAACACCCCCTTCCCTATCGCCTCTTCAAACAGCCCCACCATCAGGAGTGCTAGCTTGAATCTTGAGTCCTTGAATCTTTTATAATATTCCACCGGAAACACATCTGGCGCTGCCACCTTCTCCGACTGCATCCTCCCAATCGCATCCTTTATCTCCTGCTCCACTATCGCTCCTTCTAATGTAGCCCTGTCCCCCTCCCCTAACCTCGGGTACTCCAACACATCTAGGAATTCCTCCATCTCACGGTCTCCCCCAGGTGGCTCTGACCTGTACAACCTCTCATAAAATTCCTCAAAAACCTTGTTAATCAGATCTGGAGCCACCACCAACTTCCCTGCCCTTACCCTCACCTGAACAATGTCCCTTACCGCTGCCTCCTTCCGGAGCTGACCTGCGAACATACCTTATCTCCATGTTCGTAAACTGCACCGCTTGCTTGTCTCAGTTGGCGCACCGCCTTCCTGGTAGATAGCCGGTCAAAGCTCGCCTGTCGTTCCTCCCTCTTTTCCAGCTTCGCTGGGTCCCCATCTTCTGCATAACACCTATCTTCCTCCAACATCTCATCTATTACCCTCTGCCGCTCCAAACTCTCTTCTTTGTCCACCCTGGCCTCAAAAAAAATCACCTCACCCCTCACCACCGCCTTTAGAGCCTCCCAGACAACTGCCTTCGACACCTCACCCGTACAGTTGAAACCTACATATTCTTCAGTTATCTTTTCAATTTTGTCACAGAAGTTTCCACCCTGGCCACTGCGCTATCCCCTTCTCCAGTACCATATCCACCCAATGCGGGGCATGATATGACACTGCAATTGCCGAGTATTCCGACCCCTTAACCCCAGCCAACAAAGCCTTCCCCACCACAAAAAAATCGATCCGCGAGTATGCCTTATAGACTGCTGAGAAAAATGAGTGTTTTGTTATACTCTTGACGTAGCATAAGCTGCTTCCTTGATGTGCTCTCTGACAAAGGAAGGTTCAGACTTGGAGATAGCTTTAACACATTTATTAAACTGTAAACGATTCTCCTACTTGGATTTGACTCTCCTGTTAATCCTCCTATAGCTACTTAGACTATCTAACCAGTCTGCTACAATCCACGTGATGGGTGTGATGTGTTTCAATCAACCCTGTGTACTTACTAAGTGTCTCCACTGGAAAGAGAAAGATCATATGAGCTGTATCCTTATATATGGGTTGGTGTAATGCCCCCCGGTGGTAGTATCACCTCTGTGTGTGTCGTGAATGCCCATTGGTCGTGTCCTATCTTCCTGACCTATTGGTTGACTGTCTGCGTGTCATGATGTCTCTAGTGCTCCCTCTAGTGTCTAGCTAGGTCTAGTGTGTTGACATTAACCCCTTGTGTATTTACAGTGATGCATATCACCACAACGAGTACTCCCGTTCCCCTGGGTGCGGAAACCTCCAAGGGTCCACCCCTCCCATTTCCACCATTAGCCCAGCCAACGCCTTCGCCCCCCACCGTGACCTGTCCAATCTTGGCTCCTGCACCAAGTACCAGTCCCCCCCCACTATCAGTTTGTGCGTATCCAAGTCGGGGATGGCCCCAAACACCTTCTTTGCAAATCCCATGTTCTTGAAAATACAGAAAATGTGTCATTTGAAACATGGAAGTCTGGCAATATCTGGTTTGAGAGGGTACAGGGAAAGATCCCACAAAAGGTTAATAGCAGCTGCAAAGAGCAGGGTTATAAAATGCAGATTCTTGCTCACAAGCAGGCTAATCAAACACACCAGTCTCATGTGGTAAGCTAAAACAATGGCTCACACCTTCATGGAATGTAACTATCTCAGGAAGCATCTGAAAAAGCATGGATGAGAGTTTCAATTGCATTAAGTGATGAATGTTTAAAACAGGCAAGTCTTTCAAGTCATAACCAAGTTAAATTTTAGCATACCGCTAAAAGCAAAGTTTCACACCTTAATTGAAATAAACTCTCTTAGTAAACAGCTGGAAAGGATGGAAGATACTCAGTCAAATTTGGTGTCAAATTTAAAGTGTAAAATTCTATGAACATCAAGTCAATTAGAAGAAAATTGGAGACGACCTGTCTACGAGAAACATCATTTAAGTCAAAATCAAAGGCAAAGTTATGAGCTGGGGACAATTGGAAAATTAAACGATTTGAAATCACAGAATTAAAAGTAACACCTATTGAAACCAAAGCATTGTTTAATCAGATCTGAGAGGAGACGATATGCCCAAAATGAATAATTAGTTGTAGTAAGATGTTTACATCAAAGATACTTTTAACTATCAAAGTGAAACAAGCCCATTTACAATAAAGTCGTTAAAACTTAATAACTCTCAGAAAGAGAATATAAACCCAGGGAGCAGCAGCAGAGGACAGAGAACAGCACCAGCAACAGGAGAGAAGGGGAGGAGAACTCAGAGAGAGAGAGAGAGAGAGAGAGAGCTCGGTCATGGGAAAGACAAGACAAGCAGCCGAGTTTAAACAGTTATACATCTAAGGAAGACTAGAATTTAAACAGGAGTCAGAGTCAGCTTAGAGATAGCTAGCAGAGCCAGCTCTCACAGCTCGGTGCATGGGAAGAACAGGACACAGCAACCGAGTTCACCAGCGAATACAACTCAAGAAGACCAGATTTTAAGAAGATCGATTGCCAAGGTGGGCCTGAAGCAGCCAGAAGCAAGATCTTTTTTCCTTTCTGTAAAGAAAGTGTTTGCAGCTTTTAAAAGAAAAAATATAATAATAAAAATAACTTAACCTGAAAAAGTGGTTATTAGCTTACTTCACTTCCTTAATAACGCAGGACCCAGGACATCGATGCTATTAAGGGGTAAGTAGGTAAAATTCTTCGGTGAAGGTATGGGTTATACCGGGGGATAACTTGAAAAGATAGTTTGACCTGAATAGCACCCACAGAAGCCTGCACTGGAGTCAGGGAGTGAGAATCCCTGTTCACCATTTAGAATATCAACCTTTTTTTTGGTATAGGGGGAATTCTAAGAATAGTGGTGAGTTTTAACTTCACCCACATCGTCCCAATTGGGACCGTATACACTTACCAGCACCACTAACCTCCCCTCCAGTGCCCCTGTCACAATCACATATCTACCCCCCTGATCTGCCACCACCTTCTCCATCTGGAAGCGTACCCTTTTGCTGACCATTACTGCTACCCCTCGAACACTTCCGTCAAATCCAGAGTGAAACACCTGACTAACCCAGCCCTTTTTAAGTCTCACCTGGTCCTTTATCCTCAGGTGAGTCTCCTGCAGCATTGCTACTTCGGCTTTCAAACTTTTAAGATGCACAAGCACCCTTGACATCTTGACCGGACCTCCTTACCCCCACACGTTCCACGTGACAATCCTAACTGGGGGTCTCTCACCAGCACCCCCCCCCCCCACCCTTCTTATCCACCATCATCATACCACCGGGCCCTGCCGCATGAGCCTGACCCGCCCCATCCATTAATAACATCGAACCCCTTCCCCTCCTCCCAAAATCCCACCCCCTACATTTCCTCCCCCCCCACCTCACTCGCCTCGTAGGCCCATCGAAATTTGCTAACCAGGCTCCAATGTCCGCAGCCCTCCTCTCACCTCACCTCCATTCACGAGCCGACTTTAGTCTCCCCCGCCAAGGTATACCGTCCCCTCTCACCCAGTCCCAGAGAAAGAAAAACCAAAAACATACAATTCAGTAAAATAAGATATAACCGTCGCAACACAGAATGCCAATCACCCCAACCAATAACTTAAACTCTGTAACAATGTGAAGTGAAGTAAATTACAATACACATCAGTAAAAAGAAAGTTATAACATTTAAACATTTTCCAGCTCCCCAATCACAGTCCACAGTCTCTCTTCCAGCTCTGCTCCTCATGTCTGTCCCAAGCCTTCTGCCCTCACGAACGCCTTAGCCGCCTCCGCTGTCTCAAAATAAAAGCCTTTGGCGTTATACGTCACCCTCAGCTTCGCCGGGTATACCATACCAAATCGCACCCCCTTTTTGTACAGTGCTGCCTTCACTCGCCCGAACGCCGCTCGTTTTTTTGCCAACTCCACCGTCAAGTCCTGGTAAATCCAAACTCCAGCACAACCCCACTGCACCTCGCGTTTCTGCTTTGCCCAGCTTAACACCTTCTCCTTCAATCAGTACTTATGGAAGCAGATAATTACTGCTCTTGGCGGCTCATTCACTTTGGGCTTCGGCCTTAATGACCGATGAGCTCGGTCCAGCTCGTACCGGGAGGGGATCTCACCCTCCCCATCAACTCCGCCAACTTCTTAGCGAAGTACTCTGTTGGCCTTGGGCCCTCTGTCCCTTCGGGCAAGCCCACAATTCTCAGATAGTGCCGCCTCGAGCGGTTCTCCAAGTCCTCGAGCTTTGCTCGGAGTCCTCTGTTGACCTCCACCACCCTCTGCAGTTCGTCCCCCCATCGAGGTGAACTGGTCGCTGTGCTGCGATCGGCCTCCTCCACTTCCTTCATCTTCTCATCCTGCTCTCTCACCTCGGCCGACGACTTTGCCACAGCTACCCTCACCGGGGCGATTCCCTCCTCCACCAATAACTTCAATGCGACCGCCATCTCCTTCCTCAAAGCCTCCATGTGCCTCGCAAACTGCTTTTCCAGCTCCACCGCCATCACCTTGGTCATCTTCTCCACCGTAAGCAGTGCGGCCCGACCATGCGGTCTGGCATCCGCCATCTTGTCAGCACTTTTGCTGGTCCTCTCATTCAACGGCGAGCCTGCGTTTCCTTCCTTCTTCGACGCTGCTTTTCGCATCTTTTGACGACTTATTATTTTTCCTTTTTTTTCACCCTTCTTTCCTTCTTCAATCTTTTTTTTATAGAAAAACAAAAAATTTTTCCTTGATAAAAAGAAAAAAAAACTTTCACCAAGTTTCTTTAAAACTTCTTTCTCTTTTTTGTATTCCTCCAGACTTTCCCTGGGACCGGACTTCAGTCTTCTTACAATATTCTAGGCGGGAGCCACCCGATGTGGGACATCTCACCTCCATCGCGCCCTGGCTTCGGGCCTGTCGCCTCGACCTCCGTTTGGCTCCGCCCCGCTGCTCCGACATCCGCGCACGTTGGGCCCAACGCCTCAGCACCAGCCGCCTGAAACCCGTGTGGGGTTCCTCGCCAGTTCTCAAACCCGCCCTGCTTGATGCCTTGGACGGCCCCAAAGGCTGACAATAATCGGGGGGGGGGGGGGGGGGGGGGGGGGGGGGGGGGGGGGGGGGGGGGGAGCGAAGAATCGGGGAAACCCCCAAAAGTGCTGCAAATAGTCAATAGTTACTTCCCTTAACACTTCCTATTCATACTTCTTCGATTAAACCTTTCTCATCATATCAGTCCAACGGATCTGACCATCATGCTTTGGTGCGACGATTATATTTTGTTCTTTTTCTATGTCTCTGAGTTGATTGTTGCAGGCTGAATTTCCAAAGTGAGTGGTGCATTTTTACCTCTGCATTCCTGTAGCTGTCTCTAGCACTGTGGTAGTTGTTATGTTTGTGTTATGACCATGGTAATGATGAACACAGAACATCTAGTGCTTTAACTAGAAAGATGATTTATTAACAAACACGTGGAAAGCTAACTAACAAACTATAATACAGGCGATGGCTACTAAATGAATTCAGTGGATTCTCCTGAAGCTACTCTTGGTGCGACTATCCTCTTGTGAAACTTACTACCAACTGTTGGGTGTCTTAAGTCATATGGTAGATGTCTATCGCCACCTGCTGGACAGAGGTTGTACCTATAACTATATACATTGCTAAACAACTCTATACGTTAATATGTACATGCATTTCACCACAGTAGTGTTTTCCAGGGGTCCCCTTTAGCTCACTTATCTAGACAGCTGGTTGGTGATGCCAGCAGTGCAGGTTCAGCTCCCATAGCAGCTGCGGTTATTCATGAAAGCCCTGCCTTCTCAAACTTGCCCCTCGCCTGAGGTGTGGTGATCCTCAGGATAGATCATCACCAGTCAGCTCGCCCCCTCAAAGGGGAAAGCAGCCTATGGCCATCTGGGACTATGGCGACTTCATCGTTACCTAGTATTTTCCAGGCACCATCTACCCGACAGCTTCTTAAATCTGTCTGTGGCTTAATGTTCAAATGCGCCTCCTTTTTCTGCCACGCCTCCTCTGTCTTCGCTCTCCTTGCTGCTGTCACCATGACTTGAGAACCCCTCAAACTCAAGCCCCCTGCACTGGCTAAAACACTGCATTCCTGATTTATGACCTGGTACTTGCTGTCCACGAGCGTGGTGGAAGGAGAGATGATCAATGATTTCATAAGGAAATTGGATGGGCACTTGCAGGAAATAAACTTGCAAGGCTAAGAGATCGAGTGAGGGAGTGGGATTGGATAGGATACTCTGCGGAGAGCCGGTAGAGGTTTGATGTGCTAAATGACCTCCTTTCATGCCTTAAATGAATCTCTGGGTTGGTTTCTTCAGATGGCAGAGCTTCGCCCCAGTCATTTAACGTTCAGCTGGGCACTAATTGGCTTGGGCGAGACATCCTCTCTCATCTGCGTAGGGAATCCAGCCAATCAAATAGTCCGCAATGTAATCCTAGTAGCACCAAAATCAAGTGGTGCCTGCTGCTGGGATTACAGCCAGCCCCCAAAGAAGAGAATTTAAAGGAGACCAGACTGAAGGTAAGTCTGGGCTATAGCTGGCAGATCCGACGAAGGGGCATGAAGAGGTTGCAGGGCTGAGTCTGAAAAGCCGGAGGGGAGAGGGTTAAAGGGGCATTTGACTATGTGGGACGCCTCCGGTGGGCACAAGGAACTTCCAAAGGAGGTACACGTTACCCCACCCACCCTCCATAAAATGGGGGGCAGGTCAGGCATGGGCAGGTGGGAGACAGGAAGACCACACACTACATTTTACGAGTCCAATGTCTTCAAACCTGCTGCTGTGTGTTCATAATATTCCACCCAAGGCTCTATGAAAAAGTTCAAAGTCTAAACTTCTTCCAGTGCTTTCGGCACTTTGAAAGTTACTGGCACAAAGGATGAAAGTTAAGATTGGTTGGAATGACAGCTGATTGTAAACTTATTGGCTGAGTTATTCCATCAACTCGTTGAAAAAGTATCAGCAGGGAGACACCACAAAACTAAATCACTTTTTTCTTTGAAAATCCAACAAACTGAAACCAGAACAAATTAACCAAATCTCTCAAAGGGTATTTTGAAAAAGCTTTCATCTACCATTTCCCTTTTTCACACAGAAGCACTAACAATATTGATAACATCAGCACATTAAAAAGAATAGCTAAACCTTTGTACAAATGTGGCATTTAGCTTCAGAAGTGCGCGCAAAATGTTTTGCCTCTGGAGAACCACCCTCACACTGCGCTCCCCCGTCCCCGTCCCTGCCCCACCTCCCATTGAGACCTGGGATTTGAATTCTATCTCAGTCTAGGAGCTGAAACTTTCATCTGAAGTTTGAAGAGTTGGGTGAGTTCCAGCACTGTCTGAGCAATAGTTGAATGAAAGACATACACTATGGAAATCAGCGGTGTCTCTGTAGGTCACACCCTGCTACATTTATTTGATCAATATAATTGACAACATTTATCACAACTTTCTAATTATGTCTGTGTACGCTCACCATACAAACTGCCATTGAGTACCAGAGGGAAGTGGATAAAATGAGTGTGATATTAGAGTATGAACGTTTGACAGTCCGTATGAAGTTCGTTTGTCGACCATATTTCTTCCACACAAAAGGAATTGCTGTGTTGCAGGCTGTTTTCAAAGTGGGTGGCACATTCTTACCCCTGAGGTAGCATTAAGCCTTCGTACTGTAATATCATACAACAAACAAAAAGTGTATTGTACTCTTTGCAGACACTTTCATTTCTTAACTCTGTTGTGTGTAGAAAATATTCCAATGACTTTTTTATGAGCGTAGAGTCCTTTAAAGTTTATATTTGGGACAGATCCTATTTTTTAACATAAACAATCCGATCTACAGTGGGAAAAGTTTGATTGAACATGCAATCAGAATAATTATTCTTTAAATACTCTGAGGGAGAGCTTTTAGTAGGCGTTGAAATCTTTTAAATTAAATATCTCATGCTTCAGGTTAAAAGTCACACTGAGCTGTTATTGCTTAATGTTACTGCTAACACATCATTCAAGACCTTGTTTCTTCTTGCCTGTCTACACCTAATTTGCTTTACAATAATGACAGTAATTTTACTAATTTCACTGGATAGGGTGAGGTTAGCAACAGTAAATGGGATGCTAATGTTTTTAATTGAAAAGCAATTGTGAATTCCTGAGATCTGCAATGCAAAACAACACCAAGGTCGAAGAGAAAAGCGCAAAGATAAAATGAATTAAAAACAGATCAGGAAGTTCAGGATACCATGCAAGGATTTTAAAGTCCTGGGGCTGGATTCTCCGAAAACCGGCGCGATGGCCGGGACACGGCACCAAACCGGCGTGGATCACTCCAAACACGCCCCCCCCCCCAAACATCGCAAAGTTTCCGGGCCTGAATGGGCTAGCAGCGGCATGACGCCATTCGCGACGGCATCACCCGCCGTGGACGCGCCGCGTACGCTGCGTGGCGTCACAGCACAAAAGACGCCCCCCCCCCGGAAGATCCACTAAGATAGACGCCCACCGCGCAGCCCCGAGGTTCCAGGAGCGCAGCATCGAGGCTCTCCTGGACTCAGTAGAGGAGAGGAGGGAGGGCCCTGTACCCTGGACATGGCCGCAGGGTTTCCCCACGCCTCAGCTGGCACCTGTGGAGGGAGGTGGCGTTAGCGTTGTGGCTGTGACATCAAGGACAGGCACCCAGTGCCAGAAGAAGGTGAACGACCTCGTCAGGGCAGCCAGGGTGAATACCACCTCCCCGGTGTGCGGCACACCCCCAGGTGCAACCAACCCTAATGCTAACCCAACCCTAATGTGCTGCGCACCTCTGCCAATATACACGCAACCGCTGGCGTGCATTCATATACCTGTCTAACACTGTTGCTCTTTACCCCTGCCACCCACCGACCCCCCCCCCCCCCCCCCCCCCCCACAGGAGAAGCGTGCAGGGAGCGTGAGAGGACTGGAGGGGGCCCAGCTTATGAGAGACCACTCACCGTCCATGAGGAAAGGGCCCTGGAACAGGCAGGCGGACCTGAGGACCGGGAGGTTGCCGATGCAGAGGTCAGGGGCCCGCCAGAAAGTGAGCCATCCATGGCCCGTCCCATTCCCTCATGTCTCCACTCCCCATATCCCCCCTCCCCAAATCCCCCTCCCCATATCCCCCATATCCCCCTTTCCCATATCCCCCATACCCCCCTCCCCCATATCCCCCATATCTCCCTCCCTCATATCCCCCTCTCCCATATCCCCATATCCCCCCTCTCCCATATCCCCCTCCCCATATCCCCCCTCCCCCATATCCCCCTCCCCATATCCCCCTCCCCATAACCCCCATATCCCCCTCTCCCATATCCCCCTCCCCATATCCCCCCTCCCCATATCCCCTTCCCCATATCCCCCTCCCCCATATTCCCCCCTCCCAACCTCCCCCATATCCTCACTCCCCCATATCCCCCACCCCATATCCCCCTCTCCATACCCCCTCCCCATATCCACCCTCCCCATATCCCCCTCCCCCATATCCCCCCTTTCCCCATGTCCCCATTTCCCCCCCTCCCCCATATCCCCCTCCCCATATCCCCCATATCCCCCTCCCCTATATCCCCCTCCCCATGTCCCCATTTTCCCCCTCCCCCATATCCCCTCTCCCTCATACCCCCCTCCCCATATCCTCCCTCCACCATATCCCCCCTCCCCAGAACCCCCATATCCCCCTCCCCCATATCCCCCTCCCATATCCTCCCTCCCCCATATCCCCCTCCCCAGAACCCCCATATCCCCCCTCCCCCATATCCCTCCTCTCTCATATCCCCCCTCCTCCATATCCCCCATATCACCCGATCACCGCCTGTGTGTCTAACCATGCATGCTGTATTGTATATAGCAGGACCAAACGTCAAGCCACCCATCCACGTGGATGCCGACCACAGGCAGGACGCCCCAGGGCGGCCACGAGTGAGGGAGAGACCCGGCCCCTCTGGCATGCGACGCACGCAGGACGCCCCAGGACGGCCACGAGAGAGGGAGAGACCCGGAGCAACAGGGAGACACCGCCCCCGTCTCGTGCGGGTGCGGCGACGCAGGCGTGTGACACCCAGCGACGAGGGGAGTAGCCACAGGCCCCCGTCGCAGCCGAGCCAGGACACCAATACCCAGGACAGCCCTCCTCAGGACACCGACACACATGACACCGAAATAAAGGACACTGACCCACAGTGGATGGGTGGAGACGAACCGCCACCCCAGAGTACCATGGACTCGGACTCTGATGATGCACACATCACAACGCCACTGCTGTCTCCAACACCCTCCGCCATCGCAGAGACACTCACCTCGGTTGGGCACTTTAGTGATGAGGCTTCTGGTACACTCACTGGTGTGCACAACACAGCCGTACCGGTACAGCAGGTGGAGGTAGGAGCAGCAGAGGGACTGGGAGGTCGGACGGCACCCTGG
The DNA here is from genome assembly GCF_902713615.1 of Scyliorhinus canicula. Taxonomy (NCBI): domain Eukaryota; kingdom Metazoa; phylum Chordata; class Chondrichthyes; order Carcharhiniformes; family Scyliorhinidae; genus Scyliorhinus; species Scyliorhinus canicula. Next base: position 260,019,525 of record NC_052147.1, on the reverse strand, counting down.
CGCAAGCAAACATCAGCCGCCCATAGACACGATGCAGCCACCAAACCTGGGACGAAGGAAGAGGATGACGGCTGGCTTGCAGCAGCTGCAGACGCAGGTGGAGGAGTGCGCCCGGTGCAGGAGCTGGGAGTGGTGCCGGTCATTCGTGCCACCCAGGCCAAAACCGTACGGGTGGCGTCCGCGGAACGGTGGAGGAAATGGGCGTGACGGTGTCAGACATGGGGAGCAGGATGCGAGGCCTGGGGCGTTCCGTGAAGGCAGCGTGTGTGGCCCAGGACATGGCTTCCCTCTCACAGGAAGCCATGAGCCAGAGCCAGCGGCAGATGGCAGAGGTGCTCAATGCCGTGACCCAGTCTCAGCAGGCCATGGCCCAGTCTCAGCAGGTCATCGTGGAGGGCATCGGCGCCATTGCCCATGTGCTAGCTGGTGTCGCATGGTCACAGACAGGGATGGGCAACTCTCTGAGCTCCATGGCTGCAAACCAGCAGACCCTTGTCGATACCAGGGTGGGCCTGCAGGACTGGCAGTGCCAGGTGTCGGGGGGGCATAGGATGACTGGTCCGTTTGCACCCCCAACCCATGTAGAGGCCCGGATGGCCATCGGGCACTCCGAGGGAGGAGGAGGTGCTGGCGCCCGTCCCGGGTCCCCCTGTAGGGGAGGTCCCGGAACGCTGCAGCCTCTCAGACTCCCCCCCCCTTCCGTCCCAGGTGCATCTGGTGGGCAACGGGCAGGACAGGCTGGCAGCTCGCCATCCCAGTCGCCCGAGCCGCAGCCTGGCCCATCTAGGCCGGGCCGCCTCAGGAAACGACGGCCAAAGGGATCCCGAGTCACAGGACAGGAATCACAGGAGTCCACCTCCAGTTCCGCTGTACCATCTGGGGAACCACCTAGGCATAGTCAAAGGGCCAGGAAGGCCAAACAATTAGACACTGAGTTGAGGGTGGTACTGTGGCCATGGGTCAGACATTGTCCAACGATGTAGAGCCAGGGGCTCATTGCAGAGCGTGTCTTCATCATCCTCCATGGCCTGCAATAGACAGGCTTCCACCGGTGGCCGTGTGAGCCTGACCCATCGTGCCGCAGGTGGATCTGCAATGGAGGGGTGGCGTGCATGTGGGTGGGGTGGGTGTGGTTGGTCGGTGGGTGAGGGGGAAGTTAGAGTGTTGGTGCTGGGTGGGTGACGGGGGGGGTGAGGCTGGTCTGATGTTGCCATGGTGTGCAGTATGTGGCCATACTCGCAGATTCCCACGCCCCCTAGTCAATGAACTGGGCGGCTATCAGCCTGTCCCATGCCCGCTGGCCCAGCCGGTAACGGTGGGCAGCCACCCGCCCATGTCAAGCCCGCCTGCCCTGACCATTGCCCTCATCCCCCTCATCTGCAGAGGACTGCGCCTCTTCCTGCTGCTCCTCCCCTCCCCACTCCTCTGCCTGCGGCACATCGCCCCTCTGCTGGGCTATGTTGTGCAGGACGCAGCACACCACAATGATGTGGCCGACCCTATCTGGCAGGTACTGGAGGGCCACCCCAGAGAGGTCCAGCCACCTGAAACACATTTTGAGCATGCCAAAGCACCTCTCTATCATACCCCTTGTTGCTGCATGGGCATCGTTGTAGCTGTTCTCCGCGTCACTCTGTGGCCTCCGTAAAGGCGCCATCAGCCACGACCGCAACGGGTAACCCGTCGCCCAGCAACCAGCCCCTCAGCCGGGGGGGGCGTCCCACGAACATGCCGGGGATGTAAGACCGTGACAATACGTATGAACACTTCCCGGGTACGGGGCGCGGACGTGCAGGATAATCATGCGGTGGTCGCAGACCACCTGGAGGTTCATGGAATAGGCCCCCTCCCTATTGGTGAACACGGCCCTGTTATCCGCAGGTGGCCGCATGGCGACGTGCATCCCATCGATCGTGCCCTGGACCATGGGAAAACCGGCCACGGCAGAGAAGCCCACGGCCCGGGCATCCTGGCTAGCCCGGTCCACAGGGAACTGGATGTAGCGATCCGCAATGGCATAAAGGGCGTCAGTCACTGCCCGGATGCACCGGTGCACCGATGACCGTAACCTTGACGGACACGGGCAGAGGGTGTCCTCCCCCAGTGCCACGCGGTACAAGTTGTGCCAGCAGCTTGCAGATGTGTGCCACAGTTTCCCGGCTCATCCGGAGTCTCCTCCTGCATTCCCGGTCCGTGAGGTCCTGGTATGATGAATGGGGCCGGTACACACGGGGCCTCCTCCGGCATCTCGGCATCCTCCTCCCTCTCCTCGTGCTCCTTCTCCTCTTCGTGCTCCCCCTGCTCCTCCTCCTCTTCGTCCTGTCGGGTGGGTGGCCCACCAGCCTTGGCAGCTGCCGCCTGCCCCTCTGCAGCATGCCCCTCTGCAGCATGCTCCTCTGTGACATGCTCCTCTGCGACATGCTCCTCTGCGGCATGCCCCTCTGCGGCATGCCCCTCTGCAGCATGCTCCTCTGTGACATGCTCCTCTGTGACATGCTCCTCTGTGGCATGCTCCTCTGCGGCATGCTCCTCTGCGACATGCTCCTCTGCAGCATGCTCCTCTGCAGCATGCTCCTCTGCGACATGCTCCTCTGCGGCATGCTCCTCTGCGACATGCTCCTCTGTGACATGCTCCTCTGCAGCATGCTCCTCTGCGGCATGCTCCTCTGTGACATGCTCCTCTGCAGCATGCTCCTCTGTGACATGCTCCTCTGCGGCATGCTCCTCTGTGGCATGCTCCTCTGCGACATGCTCCTCTGCGGCATGCTCCTCTGCGACATGCTCCTCTGTGACATGCTCCTCTGCGACATGCTCCTCTGCGACATGCTCCTCTGTGACATGCTCCTCTGCAGCATGCTCCTCTGCGGCATGCTCCTCTGCGACATGCTCCTCTGCAGCATGCTCCTCTGCGACATGCTCCTCTGCGACATGCTCCTCTGTGACATGCTCCTCTGCGACATGCTCCTCTGCGACATGCTCCTCTGTGACATGCTCCTCTGCAGCATGCTCCTCTGCGGCATGCTCCTCTGCGACATGCTCCTCTGCAGCTTGCTCCTCTGCGACATGCTCCTCTGCGACATGCTCCTCTGTGACATGCTCCTCTGCGACATGTTCCTCTGCGGCATGCTCCTCTGCGACATGCTCCTCTGCAGCATGCTCCTCTGCGGCATGCTCCTCTGCGACATGCTCCTCTGCAGCATGCTCCTCTGCGACATGCTCCTCTGTGACATGCTCCTCTGCAGCATGCTCCTCTGCAGCATGCTCCTCTGCAGCATGCTCCTCTGCGACATGCTCCTCTGTGACATGCTCCTCTGTAGCATGCTCCTCTGCAGCATGCTCCTCTGCGGCATGCTCCTCTGCGGCAGCCTGCACCGCCTCTCTGCCACGTTCCTGCTCCTCCTCCTCCACGACAACATGTAGAATAGCGGCTGATCAGAAAATATGACGGCCTGCGGGGGGTTTGGGGGGGAGGGGGAACGACAACATGTCATCATTGCCCGTACCCGCCGCACCCTTGCCCCGACAGCCAGGTGCAATGGGCTGCATGGGCGCGACTGTTGGAGGATGGCACCTGAAAGGCAGACAACCTCCCTTGCCCCCACTCCCCGGCACTCACCCCCCCCCCTCCCCGGCACTCTCCCACCCCCCTCCCCGGCACTCGCACTCAACCCCCCTCCCCGGCACTAGCTCTCTCCCCTCCTCCTCGGCACTCTCCCCCCCTCCCCGGCACACTCCCCCCCTCCCCGGCACTCACCCCCCCTCCCCGGCACTCCACTCTCCCCCCCTCCCAGGCACTCCACTCCCCCCCCCCGGCACTCGTTCTCTCCCCCCCCTCCCTGGCACTCACACTCACCCCCCCCTCCCCGGCACTCGCTCTCTCCCCCCCTCCCCGGCACTCTCCCCCCTCCCCGGCACTCTCCCCCCCTCCCCGGCACTCTCCCCCCCTCCCCGCACTCCCCCCCCCCCCCCGGCGCTCGCTCTCTCCCCCCTCCCCGGCACTCTCTCCCCCCCCCCCCTCAGCACTCGCTCTCTCCCCCCCTCCCCGGCACTCCCCTCCCTCCCCGGCACCCTCACCCCCGCCCCGGCACTCACCCCCACTCCCCGGCACTCAGCCCCCTCCCCGGCAGTCCACTCTCCCCCCCCCCCCCCCGGCACTCGCTCTCATCCCCCCTCCCTGGCACTCTCCCCTCCCTCCCCGGTACTCTCCCCCCCCTCCCCGGTAACTCTCCCCCCCTCCCCGGTACTCTCCCCCCCCCCCCGCACTCGCTCCTCTCCCCACCTCCCCGCACTCGCTCTCTCCCCTCCTCCTCGGCACTCGCTCTCTCCCCCCTCCCCGGCACTCCTCCCCCCCCCCTCCCCGGTACTCTCCCCCCCCCCCTCCCCGGCACTCTCCCCCCCCCCCCTCCCGGCACTCGCACTCCCCCCCCCCCCCCCCCCCCGGCACTCAGCCCCCCTCCCCGGCACTCGCTCTCTCCCCCCCTCCCCGGCACTCTCCCCCCCCCCTCCCCGGCACTCCTCCCCCCCCCCCGGCACTCGCACTCCCCCCCCCTCCCCGGCACTCACCCCCCCTCCTTGGCACTCGCTCTCTCCCCTCCTCCTCGGCACTCGCTCTCTCCCCCCCTCCCCGGCACTCTCCCCCACTCCCCGGCACTCACCCACCCTCCCCAGCACTACCCCCCCCCCCTCCCCGGCACTCACCCCCCCTCCCCGGCACTTGCTCTCTACCCCCCTCCCCGCACCCCCCTCCCCTACACACACAGACTGCGGCCACGCCGTCACTTCTCCTGTGGCCACCCCCAGCACCATGACCTACCTCCACGCTGCACGGCGTCAACCATTAGCACTGGTCCGGCCCATCCGGCCGGGAGAATATGGGCAGCATCGGGGTCATAGTGTCGCGCTGGCATGTACAGTAAACACCGTTGGTATATCATTAGCGGGGCTGACCCCGTATTCTCCGGGGCCTCCCCAATTCTCTGCCTCCACTGGGGGAAATTCCAGCCGGCAAAGTTCACTTAGACCATAAGACATAGGAGCAGAGTTAGGCCACTCGGCCCATCGAGTCTGCTCCGCCATTCAATAACTTGTGCTTTCAAAAATTGTGAAACCAGCTCCTTGGCTGCCAATGGGGTGAGAAGAGGTACGGAAAGTGTCCAACATCACCATAGTGTGCTGACAGTTGTGCCACTGGCTAGGGGCTTCTGCTAGGGCTGGGGGTAATAGTGGTTGTGGCCAGGAGATGGTCTGTGGGGTTGGGGTGGACGGGCATGGAACACTATTGCCGCAGCTGCGCATGCTGCTGACTGCCCACTGCAAACTTAGCCCATGGGTCGTATAGGTCCCCCCCCCAGGCCACCCCCTAGGTGCCCTCTTGCCCCAGCTGACCCATCAATGGGATGAGCGTGTTTCAGTGCAACCAGTGCCATCTTGTTGGCTGGGATCGTGTGTGTGGGGAGTGAAGTGTGTATATGCAGCTGCAGCTTGTCAGCCATCGAGTGTCAATCACGGACCAGATGAATCAGACACCATTTTTCATTGGAATCGGTCGTGTTCCACGTGATGCCGGTGCTAGCCCCTCAACGGTTGCTGAATCAGTCCAGGTGCGGTACCAGCTTTGGTGTCGTAGAAGTCCACAAACGCTACCCCAGCGTCAACATTTAGTCTCAGGAACGGAGAATCCGCCAGAAAACTTCTACTTACTTTTAATAAAAGGTGGCGGAACAGAGTCACAGGTCTGCTAATTAGTTTTTGCCAACAAGCAAATAACATTATTAAACATAAAAAATTGGATTACAGTACAATGCTCCTTTACTCCCCCCTTAACTTAACAAATACACACAGATTTAAAGATTAACATGGATTACAATGTGCATCTTAAACTACAATGGTCTCATTAACACAATAAGTCCATTTTAAGCACACAAGATGACTGTGGTCAAATACACTCTCTTTTTTGTTCTCATGTTAGTGACTATGGTTTTTGCCTCAGAATCCCCCAGATGGATGCCACATGAGAGTTTTTAAACTTCACTCGCAAAACACACTTTGAAACCTTCTCCCATAATAACGCTTAGTTTAGGTGGTTTGCATTCTGAAATCTGAAATAGCTTCTTCCCCACCGTTACCACTCTCCTGAATGGCCCTCTTATGGACTGAACTGACCTCGCTTTGCATCTTCTCTACAATTGTAGCATTATATTCCGTCTGCTTCACCCGATGTCCATGCCTATGTATTTAGAAGTTTAGAACAGTACAGCACAGAACAGGCCCTTCGGCCCTCGATGTTGTGCCGAGCAATGATCACCCTACTCAAACTCACGTATCCACCCTATACCCGTAACCCAACAACCCCCCCTTAACCTTACTTTTTAGGACACTACGGGCAATTTAGCATGGCCAATCCACCTAACCCGCACATCTTTGGACTGTGGGAGGAAACCGGAGCACCCGGAGGAAACCCACGCACGCACAGGGAGGATGTGCAGACTCCACACAGGCAGTGACCCAGCCGGGAATCGAACCTGGGACCCTGGAGCTGTGAAGCATTGATGCTAACCACTATGCTACCGTGCTCCCCCTAAACATTTACATTGTGTATTTATCATATGTCCTATGTTTTTCATCTATGGAACGATCTGCCTGGACTGTACGCAGAACAATGTTTTTCACTGTACCTCAGTGCACGCGACAATAAATCTCAATCTAAATAGAGATCAGCAAGTAAACTTTGTTCAGTCAGTAATTATTCTCATTATTTTTATTTGCTGTTAAATAGGAAAGGGAAAAAAATATCATTGGACGAGCATCCGAATTATGAGCAGGAATAGGCCACCCTGCCCCTCGAGCCTGCTCAATATTCAATAAGAAAATGGTGATATGATTTTAACCTCAACCCCAGGTTCCTGCCCACTCAATTGTCCAAACTGTTTTTTTTGTTATTTAGCTATTAAACAGGCGATACATTTGATGGCTCATGATTATTTATATTTCAAATATAGCATGAGGAGTTCCCATTGCTTTGAAAGTATAGTTCAAATCTGTACAAACATTCAACATATTTTTTGCTCATAGGAATATATGAAGAGGTTTTATCCATTTCTACTGGTGAACATAACCTGACAATAAAACCAATGATGACATCTGGGATTCATCCTGTTGGATTCATGCCTCACAGGTTCTATCACTTTAATCAGTGGGAACTCCCCCCCCCCCCCCCCCCCCCCCCCCCCACCCCCCCACACCTTTTAGAGGTAATGGATAACACTAGGACGTAATATCATAAGTTCATAAGGAACAGGAACAGGAGTAGGGCACTCGGCCCATTGAGCCCACCCTGCCATTCGGCATTATCATGGCTGATCCGATTGTTGCCTTAATTCCATTTTCCTGCCAGTCGCCCCTAACCCTGAGCTTCCTTGTGAACTGTTATGTTTCTAGCTGACGTTATTACTGGACTCTCAGGTCCCAGAGTGGAACCTCAGGTCAATAGACCATAATGTTTATTTTTTGCTTAGAGACATGGATGAACAGACTTGCAGGACTGCCGATTAACATTTAACAAAATGATAAAACCTTCATTAAACAAGGAAAGGTTAGCTATAATACGCTGTATACAGATTTGTAAGGCGGACACTCGTCACAAAATATATCTGAAACTTTACACAGTCCATGTAAACCAACAGGCCAACTGTGGTCAGACACACCACACTCTGACACCAGGTGGCAGATGCCACCCAATATGGCTCCTGTGGATGTATCATGAAATTCCCCCAGATGCTCATCACCCTGTGAGCCAACTGGTCTCACTGGAACTCTGACTTTCACACAAGAATTTCCACAGGGCGTTATTCAGCTTCTTCTTCTTTGTTCTGTCAAATTAACTGTCTTCCTGAGACATTCTTGTGTTCTCTTATCCAGGTTTCTGGAATTTCCTCCTGTTGACTTGGAAAATCTGCTCTCTGCAGATCCCTGTCTTGTGTCCAGCTTCTTCTGGCACTAGCTTACAATTAACTCAAAAGTTATTTCTCTCCAAGGTTGCTGAGCAACAGCCTAGTTTTTCTGTAAACCCTGGTTGCTTTTATGTCCTAAACCCTCAACCATGCATGCACCTGAACCAAACTGAAGGCATTAACCCTTTCAAATACAAAAACACAAAATCTTTTATTTTTTTTAAATAAATTTAGATTACCCAATTATTTTTTCCAATTAAGGGGCAATTTAGTGTGTCCAATCCACCTACTCTGCACATTTTTGGGTTGTGGGGCGAAACCCACGCAGACACGGGGAGAATGTGCAAACTCCACACGGACAGTGACCCAGAACCGGGATCGAACCTGGGACCACAGCGCCGTGAGGCAGCTGTGCTAACCACTAGGCCACCGTGCTGCCCTCAAAAACACAAAATTAAACATACTTAAAAGCTGTATCCTGTTTCTAATGTCCACCGGTACAGATTATTAAAACTAGCTCTATTTCTTCACATGATGAAAAAGTTGTCTAACTCAGCCTTGATATATTCAATCATTCCAGACTCCACAGGTCTCCATGGAAGAGAATTCCAAACACTAACGACACTCTGAGAGGAAATTCCTTCTTAAATGGGAGACCCCTCATTTTTAGACTGTGTCCCCAAGTTCTATATTCCTCCTCAAAGGGAAACATCCCTGTCATATCAACTGTATCAAACCCTCTCAAAATTTTATATTTCAATTAGATACATTGGTTTAAAAAGTACTTCTGTGTCTTTGTGTGTGAGTATGCGTGTCTTTTGTGTATACGTGTGTCTTTGTTTATATGTGCTTGTGTGTGTGTCTTTGTGTGTGTATCTGAGTGTGTGTGAATTTGTGTCATTGTGTGTGTATGTATGTCATTGTGTGTGTTTATATATTGGGCTATATGTCTTTCTGTGTGCATGTGTGTTTGCGTGTGTGCGTGTCTATCGGTCTGCATGTGTTTATGTCTGTATGTGTGTCTGCATATGTGTTTTGCGTGTGTGTATGTCTGTGAGTATGTGTCTCTGTGCCTTTGTGTGTGTCTGTGTGTGAGTATCTGTGTGTGAGTTTGTGTCAGCGTGTGTGTGCGTATGTGTTTGTGTGCATGCATGTCTCTGTTTATGAGTTTGTGTGTGCATATGTGTGTGTCTGTGTGTCGGTGTGTGTGTGTCTTTGTTAAAATTCAGTTCGACTAAAAGATGCCTTGTAGCAGGACATTTGTGAGGAAGCCGAAATGCATTAAGCATATGTTAAGTGGCGGAAATGATCTTGAATGTTCAGAAGTTATGCCTGTATAAGGTACTGGAAATCCTAACTGTTTAATCCAAATGAATTTTTGGAAAATCCTTAGCCTTTAAAATCTAATTACAGGCATTATGCCAGATTCGGCAGCTGTAGCAAGACTTCTACCTCACAAGGACGCCCATTCAACTAATACAGCTCGAAAGTGAATAGCCTGCAGCATGGAGATATGATTACATAATCACAGAATACAAATCAGATAACTTCAGAGTTGCATGCAGGGAAAGTATTAGATTCAGATTTTCCAACAAAATCTACAATAATCAGTCATTTATAGAGGTTGCAATCTAAATCTTAAAAGAGAACCAAGGAGGGAAATGTTTTTGAAGTTCGGCTGTTTGGTTCCTCTGTGGTTTGCAAATGATGTCACCTTACCAACATTTAAAAAAAGGTGGGTAGGAAAAACGGAGGATTGTCCACACTAATATTGACTGCAGTAGCGAGCCTGGATTACCCATCTGCAGCTACATCATCTCCTGAAGGAGGCCAAAACCAGAGTCAAACCTAGAACCAGTGAGGAAAGAGAAAATGGTGTAGAAAATTGCTCTCCATCCTCATCATGAGATTGGAGCCAGTCCTGATGATTACATGGTCCATATGTTACCTGCAAAGCCATTTATCTTCCCAATAATACGATTTCTGTACCGGTCAAGAATTGGCCCAAACTGGATGGGTTTCAATTTGATGAGATTTGTTCTAATTGCCACATCAGACTGGTGGAAAAGGTTTGGCTGGATTCCCAGGTGTTTCTCGGTGGCTTTGCTGACGGTGGAATTCTATACTTCCACCGCTTGTCAATGGGATTTCCGATTGAAGCCACTCCACACTGCCGGGAAACACCTCGGTGGGGATGCACTTAACGGCAGGAATAGAGGATCCCAACACCCGGAGAACTCCGGCCAATATGTTTCAGTAAAACAGTCAATGCTTCGAATGGCCTACATTTCCTACATATTATTGTCCTTTGGTCACAGAATTATAGTCATTATAAATGTTAGTTAATGAACTTCAGTACTGAACTGCAATTTAATCTGAGCTTCTCTTTGTTCTGTGCCTTATTTTCCTTTGATTTAACCGAGGTGGGTGATAATGGCACTGGAGCCTCTAATATACATAAAATCATTAAAATTTATAGAGGTTTATTTCTCCAGGGAAGTTATTTGTTCGTGGTCATGAAAGCAAATGAAGTCAATGCGATAGGACAGCTTAAATTTCCAGTGCCTAATGTTAACTCAAGGAGAGGTTTAACTCAAACTCCCAGTACATGGCTACAAAAATGTACAATATACAAAATATCAGTCATACCTCTGCTGGTGGATCTCTCACCTTTGACTCAGAAATTTGTGTCTTCAAGTCCCATTCAAAATGGAGCCAACGCTCCACTGCGGTGCTGAGAAAGTTCTACATTCTCAGAGGTGTGGTTGTTTGGTTGAGATATTGAACTCTACCATTCTGTTGCTTCACACCAGGATGATGGGCCTGTGTTGGCACTATCAGCGGGTCACCATACAAGGCAGGAGAGTGATGATTACTCACTGTGAGGAAAGCTCTGGTACTCCTCAGTTTCTGCTAAAATCTGACTCGTCTTTCTGCTGGCAGCATGCTCACCATCCTCTGAACGGGGTCGGCATCGGGGGTCGTTGATCTTGGACCACTGTGCCCAGGGGGCAGGGATGGGTCTGGGGGGCATGTGGGGCAACAGGGGATGAGGGGGCGGGCAGGCCCGCTGTGAAGGTTACACGACAGAGGCTTCACATATATCAGGAGTGACATGTTTAATGATAAACGTTTTACATTTCAATTCCCCCCCCCCAGCTACAGAAAGTGACCTCACCAGTGCCACTTAGTGCTCCTCACCCTTCTTGGTCTTTCGTGATCTACTGCTATGTCTCGGTGTGTCCCCAGGATGCACATCAGAGGTAGAGGCAGCCTGCTGCTTTCCATGCCCTGTGGCCTTTGATGCTCTTGGCAGACATCCTCTGGAGGGCCTGGAGCCAGGGGGCCCCATCCAACTTACCCGTGTCACTGGCATCACCGTACCACCCTATTCTGTGTGCTGCCCTTGAGATGCACGGTGTCAGGAGAGGTGGAGTAAGAAGTAGAGATCACCGTAGCCTCCTTGGGGAAGGCCTTATGTTGGCCTCCAGCACTTCCTCCTCCCTGAGACTGCCCGTAGGTTCATAGGCTCTTGCAGCCGCGGTGCGTCCGCCAAGGCTGTGACTAAGCAGCTGTAAACCACTCCTGGTTCGATACCGAAATCCATTCTCCGCTTGTGGTACAGAGCAGACATGTTAGCCCGGTGAGTACTCCCGTGCTCAGCCAGTCCAACAGGCTACACGTTGGCCCTGATCTGTAATGCAGCTCTGCCTCTGCATGTCCCCCTCCCCCCCCTCCCAATTCCATCCCCAAACCCAGTCATTCCCCCCAACACTTTCCCCCTAACCCCGCCACCGCTCCCTGTGGGCATGGGTACCTGCGCCTGTCGCCACCCATGGCAGTGATACGCTCTGTGACCTTTATCCTGCGCCTTCCTGTGAGGTCTACTGTGGGCGTCATCCTTGGACAGGCCATGTGATACCCTACCAGTAGGGTGGGGCCAGGTGGGAGGTGGCGCAGTGTTACATGGTCAGTAGCATGGTGTGGGCATAGCCCATGGGCGAGGCTTAGCCAGGGGGGTAGGCACTTGTTGGGACCATAGCTGTGGTGTGCTGTGGGTCCTATCTGCAGCACACTGGTTGTGCCTACTTGTCTGGGGCAGGATGGATGGGAGCAGAGCACAGCGGGTAGGTTTGATGACAGCCGGTGGTCCTGCACAGTGGGCGGGCTGATGGTGTCACGGGTAGGACACTTGTCCTGCAAGGGGCACTGTGCCAGGGTGGGTGCCAACAACCATGGCACACGCATCCACCGGTAGAGGCATGCGCCGCGGATCCCCTGCTGCCCCTGCAGTGGGGCATTGCCTTGGATGGGTGCACTGGTGTGTATCAATACCTGATGGGCCATGGTCTGCGCTGGGCCATACCCATCCCGTTGATGGGTCAGCTGGCGTCTGTGGATTCCTATGGGTGTGGCTTGGAGTGGGGGGAGGCGGCAGAATGGGGCCACCATGCGGCCAGTGGTGCTCCACACATCTACGGGCCATAGTGGGCAGTCAGTGGGGTGCGGAGCCAGAAGGCTGCCTTGCCAGCCGCAACAATGATGGTCCATGGCCGGACACCCCGGTCCTCGGGGATGCCACCAAACCCACAGCCCATCTCCTGGTTGCCCCCTGCTACTCCCAACGGCCCTGGAAGATGTCCCCCCAGCCTGCAGCACAACTGGCAGCCCACTGCCACACCTTTGACTCCTTGGCTTACCTCCTCTCCCTCAGCAACCACGGCGCCTGTTTTCCAATTTTAAATACAAGTCGTCACTTCGGCTTGGTAGAGGCGGAGCATCGCAGGAGGCCGGAGACTACTGGGTCATGCACGTTAATGATATGCTAACGGCCGTTACTGTGCAATTTGCATGCATATGCCAGCGTGCAGGATAGACTGCAATCATGCCGCTATCGTGGCATTCCATTGGCACCCAGCGCCACCCTCGATTTTTGGCTGACGTGCGACTCTCAACCCGATCATGATTAGCGATCTGTCGGCTGCAGCCATTTTTGAATCCACCTTATCAAGTTACCCTGTATCCCATGTGCATTCGCCTTCTTTATATGTCTCCCATGTGGGACCTTGTCAAAGGCTTTGCTGAAATCCATGGAAAAACCATCAACTGCACTACCCTCATCCACACACCTGGTCACATGCTCAAAAAATGTAATTTCATTTGATAGACATGGCCTCTCTCTGACAAAACCATGCTGACTATTCCTGATCAAAGCTTACATTGGAGGCAGTCCAGAGAAGATGAACAGAGAGATCTCGGCATCCAGGTACATAAATCCCTGAAAGTTGCCACCCAGGTTAATAGGGCTGTTAAGAAGGCATATGGTGTGCTAGCCTTTATAAGCAGGGGGATTGAGTTTCGGAACCACAAGGTCATGCTGCAGCTGTACATAACTCTGGTGCGGCCACACCTGGAGTACTGCGTGCAGTTCTGGTCACCACATTATAGGAAGGATGTGGAAGCTTTGGAAAGGGTTCAGAGGAGATTTACTAGGATGTTGCCTGGTATGGAGGGAAGGTCTTACGAGGAAAGGCTCAGGGAATTGAGGTTGTTTTCGTTAGAGAGGAGAAGGCTGAGAGGTGACTTAATAGAGACATATAAGATAGTCAGAGGGTTAGATAGGGTGGACAGTGAGAGTCTTTTTCCTCGGATGGTGATGACCAACACGAGGGGACATAGCTTTAAATTGAGGGGTGATAGATATAGGACAGATGTCAGAGGCAGTTTCTTTACTCAGAGAGTAGTAGGGGTGTGGAACGCCCTGCCTGCAATAGTAGTAGACTCGCCAACTTTAAGGGCATTTAAGTGGTCACTGGATAGACATATGGATGAAAATGGAATAGTGTAGGTCAGATAGGCTTCAGATGGTTTCACAGGTCGGCGCAACATCGAGGGCCGAAGGGCCCGTACTGCGCTGTAGTGTTCTATGTTCTATGTTCTATGATTGGTCCTGGGTATGGAGGAAGTTTCTTATGAGGGGAGGTTAAGTACTTTGGGCCTGTTCTCATTGGAGTTCAGAAGAATGAGAGGTGACCTCGCAGGGACATGACAGGGTAGATGCTGAGAGGATGTTTCCTCTTGTGGAAGAGCCCAGGATAATAGGGTATAACCTCAGAGTAAGAGATCACCCATTTAAGACAGAGATGAAGAGGAACTTCTCTCAGAAGGTAGTGAATCTGGAATTCTTTACCGCAGAGAGCTGTCGAGGCTGGGTCATTAATTATGTTGAAGGCTGAGATAGACAGATTTTTAGCTGCCTGCTAACAGTTATTCAATCTTCTATCCATGCTAATATACTACCCCTGACACTTTGGGCTCTTATCTTATTAAGTAGCCTTTTGTGTGGTAGGTTATCGAACGCTTTTTGGAAATCCAAATATATAACATCAGCTAGTTCCCCTTTACCTATACTGCTCGTCACCACCCCAAAGAATACTAATAAATTAGTCAGGCATGATTTCCCTTACATGCTGCAGGAGTTCCTCAGGGTAGTGACCTCGGCCTAACCATCTTCAGTAGCTTCATCATAAGGCCAGAAGTGGAGTTGTTTGCTGATAATTGCACAATGTTCAGCACTATTCCTGATTCCTCAGACACAGTGGGTGTCCATATGTAGCAAAATCTGGAAAACATTCAGGCTCGGGTTGATAAGTGGCAAGTAACATCTCCAACAAGTGAGAATCTAACCACATCCCCTTGACAATTCAATGGCAATATCATCGCCAAATAGCCCATAAATCCGGGGTGGGGGGAGTCCGCAATCTGCAAGACACTGGGTCAAGAATGGGTAGAGTTCTCTTCATTTGCTGAGATGAGTGCAGCTCCAACACTCAAGGGGGCACAACACCATCCAGGAAAAAGCAACCCACTTGACTGGCCCCTCATCCACCAGTTTAAATATTCACTCGCTCCACCACAGATACACAGTGACAGCAGCGTGCACCCTCCACAGATGCACTGCAGCAACCCACCAAGGCTTTTTTGACAGCACCTTCCAAACCCATGACCTCTACCACCTGGAAAAAGAAGGGCAACAGAAGCAAGGGATTACCACAACCTGCAAGTTCCTCTCCAAATGTTGTCATTCCTTCAGTGGCGCTGTCAAAATCCTGATACTTCCTTCCTAATCTGCACCACGTAGATTGCAGCAGTGCAAGTAGGGAGTTCACCACCACTTCGCCCTCAATTATGGATGAACAGCAAATGTTGGCCTTGCCAGCAATGCTCACATCCCATGAAAGAATTAAAAATAAAGCAAGAAACAAAAAGCCTGGTGTCTCAGAAGTTGGTTTTAACCCTGTAAGATTCTTCACTCACTCTATTCACTCTGTCCACTGGGTCTTCGCCTGTAAATCCACAATTATGTGAACCGGACTGAATTTGAATCGAGCCTTGATATGCAGGGGTTTACATGCCATTTCAATAAATCTGTGCACTTCGTAACAGTGTGGCACAAATCCCGTTCTCCCCACCTGAGGCTGTCACTCCAGTCAAGCTGGAAATGATTCCAACTGAATAAATGACATTGACCCCTTGGATCGGGGAATAGAATCAGATCACATCCATCGACCAGGTGAATATGATTGATCCCACCATAGATCTGCCCCCACAAAAGGGGGTCCTAATATCCTGCTATGCTTCAAGCAAAGCATCGGAATTACTTTTGCACCATCTGCAATACCAGAAAACCTGAACAAACAGCGGTGATGCATTGCCATTGCAATAATAATCGCTTATTGTCACAAGTAGGCTTCAATGAAGTTACTGTGAAAAGCCCCCAGACACCACATTCCGGCGCCTGTTCGGGGAGGCTGATACGGGAATTGAACCGGCGCAGCTGGCATTGTTCTGCATGATAAGCCAGCTGTTTAGCCCCCTGTGCTAAACCAGCCCCCATAATCTCTGGAGAGAGGAATAAAGATCTCCCCTATGGGCCCTGCCTGAGGCATTGTATAAATTGACAGCAGTATGGTCAGTTGTTGCTGCCTCAGAAAGTAATCTGTACCAGGGATTAAAAAGGGAACTTCATTATTATTCAAACAGTGTATCTCGCATCTGTCACACATTAGATGGAGGCAATGCACGGCCCAATATCGAACTCTTTACTCCATTCTGTTAACTCTGCCTGACTGAAATAAAGATCAGGATTTCTTCCCACTTGAGCAAGTTTCAATTCTTTCAAAGAACGTGTATGATGCAGATACATTTCTTAGAATTGTTCCATGATGATACTTTGTTTGTGTGAATATGGTGGACAAAAACCGTCCACCTCTTCCCTGAAGTTCTGACTGAGAAACGTAGGATCTTTTTGCACCCGTATGGCAATAAAATGGTAATTCCTGAAATGACGGTGCCGGAAGGTGGCGTCACAAACCCAAGGCCACCACACAAAACACAAGCTGAGCGTTTGTGCTTCCCTCTGCTGAGAAAATATTTAACCTCAACATGGATCACGGAAGGAACGAGATTTATTTATTTTTCCCAAAGATAAGCTGATTTAGTTCATCCCTGTCTAAATATACGATCATGTGGCTTTAATCTGAGCAAGCTTGAATTGACTGGGAAAAGACTGGTGATGATTGTTCCAGACTCTCTGGCGCACCTGCCATTTTCATGCTGAGAGTGTGGTGTACGCTGTGCTCTCTATTGGGACACAGTCGGGTAACGCAAGCTTGCTTTTGCATCTGTCACTGAACGAGACATTTGCAAATACTGAAGACGAGCTGAGTATGCTAATTAATGGCGTCCAGCATAAAATGTCTAAACGTTCGGATTTTTTTCCCCAAAAAAATTAATTAAAAGGACACAGTTATCAAGATAATGAACAGGAAAGCTCAGTGCAAATGATGATGTGATTCAACATCAACATACAATTTTGTGTCAAGTGCTTTGAACCAAGCAGAAACCATTCGCTCCTCAGAAGGGCATATAAACGATGAAGGCCACCTGGCCTCCTTAGCTCACCCACCCTTTCTTCTCTTAGATTTAGCGTGGAATTGACCTCTTTAATTCTGTCATGGTTCTTGAAACCACTCCATCCGCAGGCATCAAACTCCTGGTTAACTCGGTTGTACCACTGCAGGTTTTAATCAGTTTGCTTATGCCCGATGTCTGAGAGAGAGGCCAGATTTACCCACATATGTATTTGGCAGCTTTTTTAAACTCAAACCGTTAGGTACGTCCATTCGTTTGTCTCTGATCATTTTTTCAAAGCTACGGAATAGCCTTTTTTCAACTAAGCAAATCTGTTTGAAGAGACAGTCAAAGTGGAAAACTTGTATAACAGTAAGATAAAGTTCTCACATGAAACAAGTATTGTTCATTCATTAGTTTAAAATGTTAGTCATTAGGGTGTCACGGTGGCGCAGTGGTTGGCACTGCTGCCTCACGGCACCCAGGTCCCGAATTCGATCCTGGCCTCGGGTCACTGTCCATGTGGAGTTTGCACATTCTCCCCGTGTCTGCGTGGGTCTCACCCACACAACCCAAAAAGATGTGCAGGATAGGTGAGTTGGCCATGCTAAATTTCCCCTTAATTGCATTTATAATTTTCTTTAATTTAAATGTTAGCTGAGATCAATACCTAGCGAAAAAATATGTTGGGCTGGACGCTCCTCCGTCTGCCATCAGTAGCGGAACTCCCAATGCGGCAGAGAATGGAGCGCGGTGGAAAAGCCGATACTCCGCTCCCCCGCTAGCGGCAGTATCGAGATTTGTGCCCACGCCAATGGCAGGATACAAATGGATCAAATTGACCTATTTGCATTCTATCATCTCGAATTCTCCAAGCCTGTGTGATTCCCCAGTCCTCTGAGCCGGGATTCGTGTGGGTGAAAATTCAGACATTTATTTCCCAGTGTGGCCCTGGCGCGGTGGGCTTCACGGTGGGCCAAGGCGGTAACTCGTTCAGGAACTTTCCCCAAAAGTCCATTGGAGGGCCCCCTCTTCTACACAATGCAAAACCTGCCCTTGCCACCATACCCTCCTCCAGAGACCCCCCATAAGAGAGACTGCCACCAGAGACCCCCCCAATACAAATAATCATCAGAAACCCCCTCACCAAAGAGGTCCGCACCAAAGACAGCTCCATAAGCGAGACCCCTACCAGGGTCTCTGTAATGGAGGGTTTCTGCTGAGGCTCTCTGGTTGGTCACTCTCTCTCATGAGGGTGTTCCTGGTGGAGGTCTTTCTTATGTGGGTCTCTAGTAGGAGGTCAGGGCACCCTCATACTTTGGAAGGGTGGGGGCTCCCGCACATCCCGTGGTCTGGGGGGGGGCAGAGTTACATTGTGGGCAGAAAGGGGCCAGCCGCAAGACCTCAAAAAGGTGACCCGTCTGAGGACCTGGGTACGAATCCCGCCCCTGGGTCACTGTCCGTGTGGGGTTTGCACATTCTCCCCATGTCTGCGTGGGTTTCACCCCCACAACCTAAAGATGTGCTGGTGAGGTGGATTGGCCATTCTAAACTGCCTCTTAATTGGAAAAAATAATTGGGTACTCTAAAAAAAAATTTTTTAAGAAAAAAAATGGTGACCCGTTAGCGGGTTTTGTTAGCGTTGGAATCCCTCCCAATCCCCGCCGTGCATAAATTTGTATAGCAAGGGATATCGAGTCGCCTTCGGATTCCCACTCCCAGCACAAACGCAAAAGAGAATTATGTGCAGTCAATTTCCTGCTCAGCATTTCAAGTGTGAAGGGGCGTGATTGGAATGCACTTAACTCTCTTTTGTGCGGTTGGTATTCACAGACATTGTGGTTTCAGCACTTTAGCTTGCTCATTCATGGAGAACATGAATGAAGCAAGTCTAACAGCTGGTTTGTGGAAGCTGTCAATCGCAGCCCAGTATCAGAAATGAATGAATGGCTTGCAGCTAATGGATCCGATGGGTTTAAACACAGGCACAGCTGTTCTCTTTCCAGCAAAGGGCACATGGCGGTCCAGGTAAGTGTTTCAACTGTCATGTTTTTCACCACCTCTGTCTGAACTTCCCTCTAGCTTCCAAGCAGGGGTATCTTTTCTGGGATTCTCTGGGAGGTCCGTCTAGATAGGGGAGGTTCCTTTAGTTAGGGTGTCCCTGTGGGGGGGAGGGCGTTGCTTTTGTGAGTCACCTATTTTAGGGAATCTCTGGGGATCTGGTAATGAGGGTGGGCAGGGCGTAAATTGTGTGGATGAGGGTAGGGTAAGCCTTGAATGGACTTGGTCCACTGCGAGGTCCATCACATTATGCCCATGTTTGGTGATATCTGCTGTAATCTGCACCCAGCCGCTCCAACGCTGGCTGCCGAATTCTCCGCCGCCTGTTTTCGGGTGGGGGGGGGGGGAAATCACACCGCGCCGGTCAGGGGCCGTTGGCAGCGGCCCCCCCAGCAATTCTCCGAGTCACGAAGGGCTGAGCGGCCACCCGTTTTTGGCCAACCCCGCTGGCGTGAAATGGACATGGTCCACCCCGCCGGGACCTGGCATGGAGGGCGGCTAGCTGAGTCCTCAGGGTGGGGGGGGTGCGGGGTGGATCTGGCCCTGGGCCCCCCACGGTGGCCTGGCACACAATCGGGGCCCACCGATCTGCGGGGGGGGCCTGTGCCGTGGGGGCACTCTTTCCCTCCGCACCAGATTCTGTAAGGCTCCGCCATGGCCAGCGTGGAGAAGAAACTTCCTGCACATGTGCAGGAAACACGCTGGCGGTGCTGCGCATGCGCCAACTCACGCCGGCCCACAGCGGCCCTTCGGCACTGGTTGGCGCAGCGCCAACTCATCCGGCGCCATCCTAGGCCCCGGAAGTGCGGAGGATTCCTGACGCCGGAATGGTTCGCGTCGCTCTTGGAGCCGGCATCGGGCCATCGTGCCCAGTGCGGGAGAATCCCGTCCCTGGTGTTGGGCCCGCTAAGTCGATGCAAATAGGTCATTACGACCCATATGCTTCCATTTACATTCTCCCGCTGGCATGTGGGCACGAACCCCGATCCCGCGCCAGTGGGATGTCAGAGCATGGCCGGTGCCATTCCCAATTCTTCCCGGATGCCCGGTTCTCCGCAGCATCGGCAACCCCACTACCGGCGCTCTTCATCCAGATTTCTCTGCTAAGTTATTCACTTAAGGAAGTTTTTGTAAAAATATTTGGACTGTTTTTCTAGTTTGGGCTAGTAGTGATTTAGGGTTAGGTTATGGTGTTGTTTGCCGATGATGGTTAGGGTTAGGGGTAGGGTTAGGGTTAGGGTTAGAATCAAGATGGAGAATCATGCCTGTTGCGTTACTGCTGTTTGCCCTTCTTTGGCAGTGAAAATCAGAGTTAAATTCTTGAATATTACAATCTTTGGAATATTCATGTGAGATAATCATAGAATTTGCAGTGCCCAGTGCACCGGCTCTTGGAAAGAGCATCCCATTTAAGCCCACACTTCCAACCTATCGCCGTAACCCCACCTAACCTTTCTTTTTTGGAACTAAGGGCAATTCAGCAAGGCCATCCACCTAATCAGCACATCTTTGGACTGTGGGAAGAAACCGGAGCACCCGGAGGAAACCCACGCAGACACGGGGAGAATGTGCAGGCCCCGCACAGACAGTGACCCACGCCAGGAATCGAACCTGGGACCCTGGAGCTGTGAAGCAACTGTGCTAACCACTGTGCTTCCATGCTGCCTCACATGACATGATAAATCTAGAAGCTGAAATAAAATGAAGAAAATAGAAAATGTTCTTTTTGATCTGCAGCTCACTGTGATCTTCAAGCAAGAGGAAGCCCTTTCTGGTCCAGGAAGAATCTAGGATCACATATAGAATCATAGAATCATAGAATTTACAGTTCAGAAGGAAGCCATTTGGCCCATCGAGTCTGCACCGGCCCTTGGAAAGAGCATCTACCTAAGCTCACACCTCCACCCTATTCACGTAACCCCACCCAATAGATCGAAATACAGAAGACAAAAAGTATGAGGAAACACAAAAAAGTCGATTCCCCATATTGACATCTTTAAATGATGCTGCGGCTTTTATTTCAAATATTATTCTAAGAACTATGTGTACGTCATTCTGTGTGAAGAAAAAAGACTGCAATTAATCCTAAAGTTTGCACTTTACTATCTTGTACCTTTGCTCCTACTCTCACATTTTAGTTTGACGCAATTTAGAAGAGCTACATTTCTATATTGTTTACCATGTATATTTACATATGTGAATATATATATCACATGAAAAGGGGCTTTTCACAGTAACTTCATTGAAGCCTACTCGT
The DNA here is from genome assembly GCF_902713615.1 of Scyliorhinus canicula. Lineage (NCBI taxonomy): Eukaryota > Metazoa > Chordata > Chondrichthyes > Carcharhiniformes > Scyliorhinidae > Scyliorhinus > Scyliorhinus canicula. The sequence goes on along the minus strand of NC_052147.1, from coordinate 259,998,345 downwards.
GACAATAAGCGATTTTCATTTCACATTTATAAACCGGTACCTCTTAATCACCTCTTTGTAAAGCTAAAAAGTTCATGTTTATCTCGTCTCAACTCATAATTCAATCCTTTAAGGATTAGGTTTATGATGTTCACTGAACTGCTTCCAAGACTTGAGTGCACACTTGTGCATCGCTGCTCAAAAATGGAAAGAATATTCCAAGTATGTCTTAGGTGGAACACAGCAGAGTTGGAGCATGACTTCCTCTAACAAGTACTCCACTGGTTTGACAATCTGGGTGAGAATTCTTCTTGACTGGTGCCTCAAAGTGATTGGACAGGGAAAGCTTATTTAAATCCCTAAATCCCTTTCAACTTCACCTCAGCTTCAATTTAGCTATTTTGATACCATTCACATGCACATTCCAGCAGGAGGTCACAACCGGGAGAAGGAACCCAGGCTGATGCATCCCCCGCCCCAACAACGCCCTCGCGACAGGGTCAATAAGGTTCTACCTAAATTCAACAGCTTCTGCACAAACCCAGGATAAACCTACTTTCTATGTCTGGCTCACCACTGCAATAAATGGAAAGATAATAATTTATACGCTTTCTCTCTGATCGTTTGTCATAAGCTTGTTGGAGAATTGACTTAACCCAAAAGAAATGGCATCATTGACTTTTCACGGCATTTCTCCAGGGTTCGACTGGGTAGTTTGGAGAAACTCCACCAGAGTATTCACTCACGGGATCCCTCTTGAAGATTACACTCTATTGAAGAAATCCTGAGGGCGGCATGGTAGCACAATGGTTAGCACTGTTGCTTCACAGCGCCAGGGTCCCAGGTTAAATTCCCAGCTTGGGTCACTGTCTGTGTGGAGTCTACATGTTCTCCCCGTGTCTGTATGGGTTTCCTCCGGGTACTCCAATTTCCTCCCACAAGTCCCGAAAGATGTGCTTATTAGATGAATTGGGCATTCTGAATTCTCCCTCTGTGTACTCGAACAGGCGCAGGTGTGTGGCGACTAGAGAATTTTCACAGTAACTTCATTGCAGTTAATGTAAGCCTACTTGTGACAATGATGAGGATTATTATTATTAGACAAATGAGGGTAGGAATATAAGAATTAGGAGCAGGAGTCGGCCATCTGGCCCTTCGAGCCTGCTCTGCCATTCATTGAGATCATGGCTGATCTTTTGTGGACTCAGCTCCACTTTCCGGCCCGAACACCACAACCCTTTATTCCTTTATTCTTCAAAAAACCATCTATCTTTATCTTGAAAACATTTAATGAAGGAGCCTCATCTTTAATGGGCAGGGAATCCCATAGATAAAACAACATTCCAATTTTGAAACGATATATAAAAGAGAAACAGAGAATACTTTAAAACTTTGATTTGGTTTAACAAGGCGCTACCAGGAAACACCACAATGATCTTCACCATGCCACACAAAAGGTTGCTGTATAAGATAAGGATGCATGGCATTAAGGATAAAGTAGTAGCATGGATAGAGGATTGGTTAATTAATAGAAAGCAAAGAGTGGGGATTAATGGGTGTTTCTCTGGTTGGCAATCAACAGCTAGTGGTGTCCCTCAGGGATCTGTGTTGGGCCCACAATTGTTCACAATTTACATAGATGATTTGGAGTTGGGGACCAAGGGTGATGTGTCCAAGTTTGCAGATGACACTAACATGAGTGGTAAAGCGAAAAGTGCAGAGGATACTGGAAGTCTGCAGAGAGATTTGGATAGGTTAAGTGAATGGGCTAGGTTCTGGCAGATGGAATACAATGTTGACAAATGTGAGGTTATCCATTTTGGTAGGAATAACAGCAAACGGGATTATTATTTAAATGATAAAATATTAAAGCATGCTGCTGTGCAGAGAGATCTGGATGTGCTAGTGCATGAGTCACAGAAAGTTGGTTTACGGGTGCAACAGGTGATTAAGAAGGCAAATGGAATTTTGTCCTTCATTGCTAGAGGGATGGAGTTAAAGACTAGGGTGGTTATGCTGCAATTGTATAACGTGTTAGTGAGGCCACACCTGGAGTATTGTGTTCAGTTTTGGTCTCCTTACTTGAGAAAGGACGTATTGGCACTGGAGGGTGTGCAGAGAAGATTCACTAGGTTAATCCCAGAGCTGAAGGGGTTGGATTACGAGGAGAGGTTGAGTAGACTGGGACTGTACTCATTGGAATTTAGAAGAATGATGGGGGGATCTTATAGAAACATACAATAATATGAAGGGAATAGATAGGATAGATTGGAGCAGGTTGTTTCCACTGGCAGGGGAAAGCAGAACTAGGGGGCATAGCCTCAAAATAAGGGGAAGTAGATTTAGGACTGAGTTTAGGAGGAACTTCTTCACCCAAAGAGTTGTGAATCTATGGAACTCCTTGCCCAGTGAAGCAGTTGAGGCTCCTTCATTAAATGTTTTTAAGGTAAAGATAGATAGTTTTTTGAAGACTAAAGAGATTAAGGGTTATGGTGTTCGGGCCGGAAAGTGGAGCTGAGCCCACAAAAGATCAGCCATGATCTCATTGAATGGTGGAGCAGGCTCGAGTGGCCAGATGGCATACTCCTGATCCTAGTTCTTATGTTCTTATGAATTATTTCCTGTTAATTGAGAATACTTGTGGTCAGCAACTCCAATGAAACTATTAATTCTGGATTTACTGATGGATGCCTCACACATATATGTTGCTTAATACTCAAAAAAAGGTCTCAGTGTAGCACTGTGATATCCTGTTCATTCCTGTAGAACAAATAACAGATATGTTTCAAGGTTAAGAAGAAATAGCTCCACATAGCCTTGCACTTCAGTATCTGACCCTGCTCCCATTAAGCTCACAGCTGACTCTTTATTGAAGTGTATAATGTGGTGTGTGAAATTTCAGTCCCATAATCCCATTAGATTTTGCTTGAAGAATTCAAAGTAATTAGTTTGTAGCTGTGGCAAGATGTTAAGGAGCGCCACTTGTAAGAGACCTTTAATTTACAAAACATTTTTATATGACAGCAAAGAAAAAATCCAAACGAATAAACTTAATTTTTAAACAAACAAACACCTTGTGCTGGATGTCCTGCAGTGCAATGGGTAGTGACCCTGCCTCTGTGCCAGAAGCTCTGGGTTCAAGTCCCACCCCAGGACAGGATGGCCATGGAAGGTGTGTTCATAACACAGCCAAACAGGTTGATGATCAACCTGCAAATCTTTCCAACATGCCTGTGGCATTTCGTAGAGTTGGAGAGGCTCCTGGTCAGCCATAATTAACGCCAAGTGGTGCCCCACAAGCTATAGCTCTGGCTTCAGGTTAGCAATCTGTTCCAGCAAAAAAACAAACTAAAGAAAACAGACATGAAAATGTGCTTTGTGGGCCTCATGTGCTCTAGATGAAGGATGTAAGTCCTTAGGGCAGGATTTTCTGGCCCCATCCTGGTGGGACCCGCTGCGGGAGACTCGGCAGGCCAGTCAAAGGTCCGTCGACTTTCAGTGGGACCGGACGATCCCGGTGGTGAGCGAGGCTGGAAAATCCCACCGTAAGTCTAAATGTTTTGTCGATGTATTTCTATAGCTGTGTTGCTCCTCAGGTTCTGATTCAGTCTGACTCCTGTCTTTCTGATGACAGCACCCTCACACGCATCCTCATGGTGGAGTCTGCATTGGGGGATTTGATCTTCAGACACTGTGCCAGGCTGGGGAATGGGGGAAACAGGGGGCGAGATTGTGGGCAGGCATGCTGTGAAGATTAAAGTGGCAGAGGCTTCAAATGTATCACTCTTGTCGATGATCTGTGGTCTAGTGCTACGTCTAGGTGTGTCCCCGGGATGCATATCAGAGGTGGAGGCAGCCTGCTGCTTTTCACGCCCTGTGGCCTTTGATGCCATTGGCGGTCGTCCTCTGGAGGTCCTGAAGCCGGAGTGCCCTATAATCTGCACCAGTTCTGTGAGAATATTGTCCAGAGGCTCGACAACTGGCTGGGACCCAGCTGAGTACTGGGATCCAGCAGACCTCTGACTGCTACCTCCCTTGGATGTTCCTACCTCCACCTGATGTTAAATTTACCAGATTGTGCCCCCGAAGCCTGTTCACTAATGTTGCTCACCCAGGTATGTGTCTCTGATCTGGTGGAAGGTTCAGGTGATAGCTGTGACATATTGTCAGTGTTCTCTCTGGAGCTCTATTCCAAGGTATTCTCTTGGGTGGTGGGGGGGGTGGGGGGGGGGGGGGGGGGGGGAGAGAGAGGTTACGACTCTGGATGACCCGGCCTCCTCAGATGGTGATCCTGCAAGACAATGGACATGTGGTCAGTGAAAGGGAAGTATAATTTTGTGGGACATCAAAAACTCACTTGAGCTAGGTCATCTGGATGAAGGGACAATGGATCCTCACTTCGCAGGCTAACCTTGCTGTTGGTGACTTCTCTCCTCAGGTAATCCCATATCTTCACTGGGGTGAGTGTTGAGGGAGCCCCTTGTCAGTGGCGAGGGAGTCAGACATGGTGAGATTCACGTGGGGGCACGTTTTTTGCAATAAGTGCGGGAGAATACAGGTTGTGATCTCACCATAAAACCTATGCAATCAACCCACCAAACCCATCCAATGTGACACATAAGTCATTTTCTGGGAGAATGGTGCCCATTAAATTTAGCATGTTCAATTCCTGTACCATCCTCCCCAAACAGGCGCCGGAATATGGCGACTAGGGGCTTTTCACAGTAACTTCATTTGAAGCCTACTTGTGACAATAAGCGATTTTCATTTCATTTTTAATTTCATTTCAAGAGAAACTGAGAATTGAGTTATTTGAATGCCCCTAGTAAGTGCCAGCATCAAACCGTGCAATAATCATGAAGCGACAAAGCTTTACTTACATTACCAAACCAAGCTAGTCCCATTCCTCTGCTTCTTCTGGATAAATTTAGTGTTCTGCCTCACCATCCAAACACTCCCAATGCCCTTCCATTCCACCTCAATGCCCCACGCACTCTCCATAGCCCCTCATGTTCCCGATGCCAAGTTATGGCTCTTACATACACATTGACCCACTGTACCAATCATAGAATTTACAGTGCAGAAGGAGGCCATTTAGCCCATTGTGTCTGCACCGGCCCTTGGAAAGAGTACCATACCCAAGCCCGCACCTCCACCCTATCCCCGTAACCCAACAACCCCACCCAACCCTTTTGGACTCTCAGGCAATTTAGCATGGCCAGTCTAAAATGAACAGTCTAATTTAACGCATTCTTTGGCAATCAATGATCAGCCATTTACTACTTTGGAGATCTGTGATGTTTAATAAGCACACTCATTCATACAAAATTGTGAGTGTCTTTGGTTGCTTGGCTTTATTTGGAAAAACTAGACCATAATATTCATGCATTGTATTAAATTCCCTTCCTAAAGATGAACGATGGTATTTCAGGCCCGTCTGTATTTGCTGCAGTAGAAAGAAATCTTTTCAATGCATTCAGAGGAGGTGATGGATGTACTAAAATGTATGAAGGTGGATAAATCTCCTGGCCCTGACCAGGTATAACCAAGAACACTGTGTGAGGCTAGAGATGAAATTGTGGGAGTCCACGCTGAGATATTTGCATTTTCGTTAGCCATGGGTGAGGTACCAGGAGACTGGAGGGTAGCAAATGTTGTGCCCTTATTTAAGAAGGACTGCAAAGTCAAATCTGGGAATTCTAGGCTGGAAAGCAAAACTTTGACTTTTGTCTATATAAATGTTTCTGGAACCTACCTCTTCATTCACCTAAGGAAGGAGCAGTGCTCCGAAAGCTAGTGATTTGAAACAAACCTGTTGGACTTTAACCTGGTGTTGTAAGACTTCTTACTGTGCTCACCCCAGTCCAACGCCAGCATCTCCACATCGCCCTAACACTAACACAGATGTTAGTATGCTCGTAGTTCAGAGAGGGGTAACTTGATTGATTCTAGGGGTGGGTTGAGGTGGATATCTTATGAGCAAAGTTTAGGCAGGCTGGGCCTGTATCCATTGGAGTTTTGATGAATTAGATTAGAATTAGAATTAGAACAGTACAGAACAGAACAGAACAGGCCCTTCAGCCCTCAATGTTGTGCCGAGCAATGATCACCCTACTCAAGCCCACGTATCCACCAACAACCCCCATTAACATTATTTTTTTTTAGGACACTAAGGGCAATTTATCCTGGCCAATCCACCTACCCTGCACATCTTTGGACTGTGGGAGGAAACCGGAGCACCCGGAGGAAACCCACGCACACACGGGGAGGACGTGCAGACTCCACACAGACAGTGACCCAGCCGGGAATCGAACCGGGGACCCTGGAGCTGTGAAGCATTGATGCTAACCACCATGCTACCATGTTGCAAAATCCCAATGAGAAGTGATCTAGTTGAAACATACTGAATCCTGAAGGGATTTGACAGGATAGGTGCTGAAAAGATGTTTCCCCTTATGGGAGAGACTAGAGCTAAGAGGCACAGATTTAAAATAAGGAGCCTACCATTTAAGATGGAGATGAGGAGAATTTGTTTCTCTCAGAGGGTCATGAGTCCTTGAAACTCTCTTACCCAGAGAGTTAGAGGCAGGGTCATTGCACATTTTTAAAGGACGGGGTAGTGAGATTCTTGAGTGACAAAGGACTCAAACGGTAGACGTGAACGTGGAGTTGAGTCCACAATCAGATCAACCATAAACTTATGAAAGTGAAAATCGCTTATTGTCACGAGTAGGCTTCAAATGAAGTTACTGTGAAAAGCCCCTAGTCGCCACATTCCGGCGCCTGACCGGGGAGGCTGTTACGGGCTGTTATGGAAGGCATAGCAGGTTTGAGGGACCAAATGGCCTACTTCAGCTCCTAATTCATATGCTCAGATGTTTGTTTATGCCAATCCTGCCACCACTCCCAATTTCCTTCCTTATCGCTCAGAAACAGCTTGAATACAGCAATATTTAGAACCTGGTCCTGTGCGTTTTTGAAACACGTCTGTATTATCACCGCAACATTACAATCTCATGTAGGTCTCCATGCTTGTAGCTCACCAAACTCATAATAGTGAGCCAGAAGTTTCTACTCCTCCCAGTGAGACTGTTGCAGTGGCATTCATTAATAATGATAATAATAACAAACTTTATTATTGCCACAAGTAGGCTTACATTAACACTGCAATGAAGTTACTGTGAAAAGCCCCCAGTCGCCACACGCCAATTCGGGTACACAGAGTGAGGATTCAGAATGTCCAATTCATCTAACAAACACCTCTTTCGGGACTTGTGGGAGGAAACCGGAGCACCCGGGGGAACCCACACAGACACAGGGAGAACATGCAGATTCCACACAGACAGTGACCCAAGCAGGGAATCGACCCTAGGTCTCTGGCGCTGTGAAGCAACAGTGATAACCACTGTGCTATTAACCAGGATTGCATTTTGCAGTAAGATTAAAATAACACAAACCGAAGACAAGCAAAAAGGGAACATTGTGTCTTAGTCAAGCTTTACACCTTCAGTTCTCTGCCCGAAGGTGGATCCTTGGCTATTGCTTGCCAAGCCACAGCAAAGTGCTGTGATTTTTGTATTACTATGGTTAGGATGTGTAGGCGGGCCCAAGGGGATCGAACTTCATGCCAAAATGTACACAAAAATTTTCCCTGTTTTCCTACTTACACGGGACAGTATATATTGTAAAATGAAGAATATGTAAGTGGATTTCGTGTGGACTAGTGTTAGCACTGGCCACAATGGACTAAAACCAAAATCCCAAATGTTTGGATTACAATTAGAGCCTGCTGTTGGAATGCCCAAGTCTCCAATTTTGTAATTCCTTCCAATGTGCCTACCAGCTGAATAGTAACTGATTTGTTTGAAGTTATACCTGTATAATGTATGAGCTATGAATGTGATTTAGCATTGAGTTCAGACTCGCGGTGGTTGATAAAGTACTGACTTGGCTATTGCCATGGGAAAATCCTGATAAAATCTTCTTTAGACTTTATAATTGTATACCTTCCAATTTTAGTTTTCTTTCTCTTTCTTTAATTTATTTGAGGATACCAAACTGAATCAAGCTTTACTCCTAACTTATAGGTGCCATTGCATGCGATTTGGAGATTCTTAGAATCCCTACTACAGTGCAGAAGGAGACCATTTGACCCATTGGATCTGTACCAACCCTCCGAAAGAGCACCCTGCCTTGACTCACTCCCTCCCGCCCACCCCGTCCTATCCCCGTAACCCAGTAACTCCACCTCACCGGCACATCTTTGGGCATTAAGGAACAATTTAGCATGACCAATCCACCTAACCTGCACATCTTTGGACTGTGGGAGGAAACCAGAGCACCTGGAGGAAAAATACGCACACATGGGGAGAATAGCAAACTCCACACAGACAACCAAGGCCGGAATTGAACCCGGGTCACTGGTGCTTGTGAGGCAGCAGTGCTAACCACTGTGCCACCATGGTGCTCTGAATCTTGTAAAACAATACCCCGCTCCTGTGTGTGAACTGAATGAGAAGAAATGAATGTTGTTCTGAACAATCTTTCATGCATTTCTTTTATAACAACATAATTCTGCATGATTGCACAGGAAGGTTTTGTAACATTTTGTTCTACATTTTGTTGATTGTGGTATGAGATGTGACTGGCTATACAGCTACAAGATTTGGAAAAGTAATTTCTGCAATGCTTGTTATATAGTGTCATTGGGCAAACTGTACTGCGTGTTATGCGCCAAGGTTTAGAGAACCCCAAAATGTACGATGGAGTTCACCTGACCCACAACTTTTAATAGATTGTGGGAAGCACATGGACTACTCTTCAGGTGTGGCAGAGCAGAAATGGAAAAGTATATTTTAAAACAAAATAATTTTTATTCTATGAACTCAAGTTAACCTTTTTAAAACATACAGTGAACATCTTAGCAACCATCAATTCAAATACAACCCCCAAAGAATACAACACTAAGTCATCCTTAATAACTTCCCAAACAACATCCAGAAGACAGAAGAAACACATTTTAACAGAAGCACATCAGGTTTACATTCACTAATGAAAACATTTATAATTCTGAATTCACCAAATGATCAAGAGATAGTCTTTTCATGGCAGAGAGATCAACAGTACACCTGCTCTGTCTGGCGTCAGCTCCAAAACTGAAAACGAAACTAAAACAGACCCTGCAGCAAACAGCCTAAAACAAAAGTAAAATGCTGACAGACAGCCCAGCTCCACCCACTCTCTGACATCACTGCAGGAGTAAACACCTATTTCTTAAAGGTACTCTCACTACAGATATTTATATACACACCCATTTGTAAACACCCATTTCATAAAGGTACATTTCTTAAACACCCATTTCTTAAAGGTACTCTCACATGACATGTGCTTCACAGAATGTTTTCAGAGTGTGTAGTCAGTGGTCAAGACAGAACAAAGACCTTGTATATGTCACAGGAAGAGGCACGAAAACTGGGAACAAGTTTAAAAGTTAAATGCAATCTAAGGTGGCACAGTAGTGTGGTGATATGCATGTGCACAGTAATGTATCTAGTTATCTATTAATGTATATAGTTGTCTATATGACCTCTGACCAGCAGGTGGTGACAGAGATCCACTATGTTACTCCAGAGATCCAGCAGTTGGTAGTAAGTCATACTGGAGGATAGTTGCATCAGGAGTAGCTGCAGGAGAATTCACTTATTCATTACCGTTTGAATTAGTTATCTTTCCACGTGTTCATTTTGTTAATAAACTATCATTACGAGCCAAAGAACTAGATGTTCTGTGTACATCTTTACCACGACCACAACACAGAAAATAACAAGTATTACTAAACCACAGGAAAGCACTGGTTGCAGATGTTGTTCTTTTCTGCTCTCGAGTCGCCTCCAGAAATACTGAGCTGAAGGCTGTATATTCTCCCAGCCGGAAGGAGAGAGGATCAGAGGGGTGGATCGTACGTGGGTAATCTCTGGTATCTCCTGAGAACTTGCTATGCAGTTTAGCAGTAGGCATGGAAAAAGTCAACAACCAATCATCTTTGCAGCACAACATAGAATCATTGACACATGTAGGACAGAAGGAGGCCATTCAACCCATCCTAACTGTGCTGGCTCTTTGGCTGCATTATACAATTAAATCCATTTCTCTGTCCTTTCTCACCATGCCGATGTTTCCTTTTCTGGGATATAACTGATTCCCTTTTGAAATTTATTATTAAATCTTTTTTCACCACACTTTCAAACAATAAGGCCGGGATTCTCCGAGCCCATGCTGGGTTGGAGAATCGCTGCGGGGGGGGGGGGGGCGAGAATCCCGCCGTGCCGCTCTGACGCCAGGCTGCCGATTTTTCGGCGACCAGAGAATCACCGGCAGTCGTTGCCGTGTGGTCGCTGTGCCACCGGTCGGGGGCCATTGAAAGCAGCACCTGCGGTGATTCTCCGCGCTTGATGGGTCAAGTGCCCGCCGAGTTCCACCGGCGTGGTTTACATATGGTCCCACATGGCGGGTGCTCGGCGTTCTGGCTGCGGGGGCTGTCCTGGTGGGGGTGGGGGCGGCTGCATCCGACCGCGGGGGGGGGGGGGGGGGCTCCATGGTGGCCAGACCCGCGATCGGGGGCTACCGATTGGCGGACGCACTCATTCCGGGGGGGGGTGGGGCCTATGTTCCTCCATGCCGGGCCCCTGGAGGGCTCCGCCATGTTGCCCGGGGGCCGGCATGGAGACGGCAACCATGCGCATGGGCCGGCGCAGAGACGGCTGTGGCACGCATGTGCGGACCAGCGCTGGCCGAGGTGCACATGCGCGGGCCCCGTCGGCCGTGTAGGGTCGGCTTTCGGTGCCGGAGAAGCGCACAGCTCTCCGGTGATGTTCTAGCCCCCGAAGAAGAGGAGAATTACTGGGCCTGGAGGCCCATTGACACGCGGAGTCGCTCGGGCCGGTTTTGACGCCGGCGTCAACACTTGGCCGTGGTATTGGTGAATCCCGCCCTATATTTCAGATTATAACAACTCGCTGAGTAAAAATAAGTTCTCATTTTTTTTCACTTGCTCTTTTGCCAATTATTATAAATTTGTGTCCTCTGAATACTGAACTGGCTGCCAGTGGAAGCAGTTCCCCTTTATTTACTCTGTCAAATCCTGTCAGAATTTTGAATTTTGAAGAACTCTATTGAAGTATTGTTCGGCTAGAGGAATGTTTGTAATGGTGTTCCCCAGGGATTGGGACAGTTGCTTTTCCTGACATATATTAATGATCTAGACCTTGGTGAGCAGGGTACAAGGTTTTCAGATGACACAAAACTTCAAAGTATTTTGTACTGTGAAGACGACAGTGTAGAACTTTAATAGGACATAAGCAAGTTGATGGAATGGGCAGATAGGTGGCAGATGAAGTTCGATGAAGAGAAGTAGTGAAACAGTATAAAATAAGGTGCAAAATTCTTAAAGGGGCACAGGAGCAGAGGAGTCTAGGTGTATATATGTATAGATCATTGAAGGTGATAGGACAGGTGGAGGGAGCAGTTAATAAAGCATAAAATATTCTGCGCTTTACTAACGGGGCATAGAGTACAAGAGCAGGGAGGTTATGCTGAACTTATACAAAACACTAGCTAGGCCTTAGCTGGTGTACTGTGCACATTTCTTGGCACTTCACCGTAGAATGGATGTGAACGCATTGGAGAGAGTGCAGAAGAGGTTTACAAGAAAAAGTTGGTTCCAGGGATGAGAAACTTCAGTATGAGGATAGATTGGATAGGTTGGGGCTGTCCCCCATGGAGAGAAGGGAAGGCTAAGAGGGGGTTCGATAGAGATGTTCAAAATAATGAGACGGCTGGACAGAGTGGAATGGGCAAAACTGTTCCCGCTTCAAATAGGAGCAAGAACGAGAGGCACAGATTGAAAGTGATTTGCAAAAGAAGCAAATGTAATGTGAGAAAAAGCTATTACGCACAATGATTGATTTGGGCTGGAATGCACCTCCTGGAAGTGTGGTGGAGGCAGCTTCAATCGACGCATTCAAGAGGACATTAGATGGTTACGTGAATAGAGGCAATGTGCAGATATACAGGGGGAAAGGCAGGAGAATGGCACTAATTGGGTGATGGTTGTTTAGAGGGCTGGTACAGACATGATGGGCCAAATAGCCTCTTTCTGTGCTGTAATGATTCTGTGTTCTGTATCATATTAACCTTCTCCCCTCCAAGGAGTACAACCCAGCTTCTAGAATCAGGACAGGAGATGCCCTATGCACCGGGATCATTGGGGCCAGTCTCCTCATCACCCTCTCAAATATCTTAACATCCTTCCTACAGTTGGTGTCACAATTTGAACATAATACTCCAACTAAGTCCTAACCTGTCATTTATTTATTTATTTTTAAAATAAATTTAGAGTACCCAATTCATTTTTTCCAATTAAGGGGCAATTTAAGGTGGCCAATTCTCCAACCCTGCGCATCTTTGGGTTGTGGGGGCGAAATCCACACAAACACGGGGAGAATGTGCAGACTCCTTGTGGACAGTGACCCAGAGACGAGATCGAACCTGAGACCTCGGCACCGTGAAGCAGCAGTGCTAACCACTGTGCCACCGGGCCCTAACTAGTCATTTATAAAGATTCAGCATAACATGTTTGTTTTGTACTCTACGCCTCTAATTATAAAACCAAAGTTTATAAGACAGCAGAACTTAAATGAAGGATTAAAATAAAAAGGGTGAACCGTTTCCAAAATATTCCTTTTAGATTTTTGGTAAAATGAAACAAATGTGTGTGATATGTATTCTCTTTGAAATGGTGGTGCCTCTCAGGTATAATAATGTGCATCTAAGCACAGTTGCGGCTCAAGGCTGCTGTTTATGTATAACTGGGTCTCTTGATTATTAGTTTGTTGTTTATGCATAACTGGTGCAGCAAGTTCAGGCGAGGGTCTGGAGATTAGCTAATGTGGTACCGCTGTTGAAGAAAGGTAGCAGGGATAATCCAGGAAACTATAGGCCGGTGAGCCTCACATCGTTAGTGGGTAAATTATTGGAGAGAATTCTCAGGGACAGGCTTTAAATCCATTTGGAAACAAATGGACTCATTAGCAATAGAGCATGGTTTTGTGAAGCAGAGGTCGTGCCTCACTAACTTGATCGTGTTTTTTGAGGAGGTGACAAAGATGATTGATGTGGGGAGGGCAGTGGATGTTGTTTACATGGACTTCAGTGAAGCCTTTGACAAGGTGCCTCATGGCAGACTGGTACAGAAGGTGAAGTTACACGTGATCAGAAGTGAGATGGCGAGATGGATACAGAATTGGCTTGGTCACAGAAGGCAAAGGGTAGTAGTAGAAGGGTGGTTTTCTGGATGGAAGGTTGTGACTAGTGGTGTTCCACAGGGATCTGTGCCGTGGCCTCTGTTGTTTGTAGTGTACATAACCGATTTGGAGGAAAATGTATTTGGTCGGATTAGTAAGTTCACGGATGACACCAAGATTGGTGGAGTGGCAAATAGTGTTGAGGATTGTCAGAGGATACAACAGGACACAGATAGGTTGGAGACTTGGGCAGAAAAATGGCAAATGCAGTTTAATCCATAAAAATGTGAGGTAGGTCTACCATAGAGGAGAAACATACCATAAATGGAAAAACTCTTAGAAACTCAAAAGTGGATTTAGGAGAGCTAGAGGGGGGCATGAAAAAGCCCTGGCGGGAAGGATTAGGGAAAACTCTAAGGCGTTCTACACTTATGTGAGAAATAATAGGATGATCAGAGTGAGAGTAGGGCTGATCAGGATAGTGGAGGGAACTTGTGCCTAGAGTCTGAGGAGGTAGGGGAGGCCCTAAATGAATATTTTGCTTCAGCATTCACTAGAGAGATGGACCTTGTTATTCATGAGAACATGGTGAACCAGGTTAATAGGCTCGATCAGGTTGATATTAAGAAGGAGGATGTGCTGGAAATTTTGAAAAGCATCAGGATAGATAAGTCCCCTGGGCCAGATGGGATATACCCACGGTTCATACGGGAAGTGAGGGAGGAATATGCTGCGCTGTTGGTGATGATCTTTGCTTATTGACTCCACTGGAATAGTACCAGATGATAGAAGGGAGATGAACGTTGTTCCCTTGTTCGAGAAAGGGAACAGGGAAATCCCTTGAAATTACGGACCAGTAAGTCTTACATCAGTGGTGAGCAATATACTGGAGAGAAAGGATTTATGATTATTTAGAAAAACATAGTTTGATTAAAGATAGTCAGCATGGCTTTGTGAGGGGCAGGTCATGCCACCACATCATTGATGTGGTGTGTATGGATTTCAGTAAGGCACTTGATAAGGTTCCCCATGGTAGGCTCATTCAGAAAGTTAGGGGGCATGGGATACAGGGAAATTTGGCTGTCTGGATACAGAATTGGCTGACCAAAAGAAGACAGCGAGTGATGGTTGATGGAAAGTATTCCACCTGGAGATCGGTGACCAGTAGTGTCCTGTAGGGATCTGTTTTGGGATCTCTGTTTTTTGTAGTTTTTAGAAATGACTTGGATGAGGAAGTGGAATGGTGTGTTAGTAGGTTTGCCGATGACACGAAAGTAGGTGGAGTTGTAGATAGTGCGAGGGCTGTTGCAGGTCACATAGAATTTATAGTGCAGAAGGAGGCCATTCAGCCCATCGAGTCTGCACCGGCTCTTGGAAAAGCACCCTACCCAAGGTCAACTCCTCCACCCTATCCCCATAACCCAGTAACCCCACCCAACACTAAGGGCAATTTTGGACACTAAGGGCAATTTATCATAGCCAATACACCTAACCTGCACATCTTTGGACTGTGGGAGGAAACCGGAGCACCCGGAGGAAACCCACGCACACACGGGGAGGATGTGCAGACTCCGTACAGACAGTGACCCTAGCCGGAATCGAACCTGGAATCCTGGAGCTGTGAAGCAATTGTGCTATCCACAATGCTACCATGCTGCCATGTTACAACAGGATATTGACAGGATGCAGAGCAGGGCTGAAAAGTAGCAAATGGAGTTCCAGCTCGATAAACGTGAAGTGATTCATTTTGGAAGGTTGAATTTGAATGCTGAATGCAGGGTAAAAGGCAAGATTCTTGGAAGTATAGAGGAACAGAGGGATCTCTGGGTCCACATACGTAGATCCCTCAAAGTTACCACCCAGGTTGATAGGGTTGTTAAGAAGCCTATGGTGTGTTGGCTTTCATTAACAGGGGGATTGAGTTTAAGAGCCGTGAGGCTTTGCTGCAGCTTTATAAAACCCTGGTTAGACCACACTTGGAATATTGTGTTCAGTTCTGGTCGCCTTATTATAGGAAGGATGTGGATGCTTTGGAGAGGGTGCAGAGGAGATTTACCAGAATGCTGCCTGGACTGGAGGGCATGTCTTATGAACAATGGTTGAGGGAGCTAGGGCTTTTCTCACTGGAGCAAAGAAGGAAGAGAGGTGACATGATAGAGGTGTACAAGGTGATGAAAGGCATGGATAGAGTGGATAGCCAGAGACTTTTCCCCAGGGCGGAAATGGCTGTCATGAGGGGACATCATTTTAAGGTGATTGGAGGAAGGTATAGGGGAGATGTCAGAGATAGGTTCTTTACACAGAGAGTGGTGGAATGCACTGGCAGCAGAGGTGGTGGAGTCAGAGTCATTAGGAACATTTAAGCGACTCTTGGACAGGCACATGGACAGCAGTTAATTGAAGGGGCGTAGGTTATGTTGATCTTAGATTAGGATAAATGGTCGGCACAATATCGTGGGCCGTAGGGCCTGCACTGTGCTGTACTGTTCTAGTTCTAATAGAAACAGTAAGAAGTCTTACAACACCAGGTTAAAGTCCAACAGGTTTGTTTCAAACACTAGCTTTCGGAGCATTGCTCATTCCTCCCTGCCACTGATGGGAAAAGGTCAGGCTACCCTCAATACATTCCAACATTATCTTGCTAGCCTTCCCGCATCCCAGCCTGTCCCCCAAGGGCCTGGAAAATTCCAGCCTTAATTGTAATTACATATAATCACAGGGGGTCGGTTAGCTTAGCTGGCTGGATGGCTGGTTCATGCATGAGGAGTGATGCCAACAGCACGGGTTCAAATCCCGTATCCGCTGAGGTTATTTATGAAGGCCCCGCCTTCAGAACATTGCCCCTCGCCTGAGGTGTGAGACCCGCATGTTAAATCACCACCAGTCAGCTCTCAAAGAGAAGAGCAGTCTGTGGTCCACTGGGGCAGTGGCGATATTTTAATTAGATAATCTCACATCATTAGCAAAGCATGGTTGTTGCGAATGACTGGGATGATTAGTCATAATGAAAGACTCCAGCCAGTTGTACGCTTCCTCTTTACTTCTTCTATATTCCTCCTTATCTGAAGGCAGCATTATATTGGAATATAGACAATATCCCTCCCACAATATTTCACAAAAGTGGCTATTGTTTGTGTGTAAAATAGCCTAGTATCAGCAGCCAGTTTAACTGCAATTTTATTACAGACTTTCAAAGGGCAATCGTAACATTCCTATTGACTTCACTGAAAGTTGATGTATGATAGAGGCTTACGTTGGCCACTGTCCATTGCCTCTGGGGCAAGCATTTCCTGTCCTATATGGCTTTTAACTTTGGCATGTAATCTTAGAGGGATTAAAGATTAGAAAGGCAGATATTGAACTATGTAGGGAGCATTGGAAGGTATTCAAGAATATGGAGTAAAACACTGAAATGGTCTCTTTAAAACAGTCATTAGAATCTCCTGTGATTCCTTTGTAACCATTTTCTGGAATGTTTATGGCTTTGCACATCACACATTTTGTACAGTAAATTAGAAAAACATCTTGATAACTGCATTTTTACTCAGCACCAATGATCAAACCATTAACAGGACAAGAGGAAATGTGTTCCACGGAAGCCAAAAACAGCTTTCTCGATAAGGCCCAATATTCATTCACATTCAAACTGAGTACTGGCATTTCTAAATGTCTTTTTTGTTCAGGTAGATGAGCAAAATGTGTGGAAACATCTGATGTTTAAGGTTCTTAGAAACACTTTATTGAGAAATCTACATGTGCAGAATGTCTGTCTGCTCGCCATGCACAGCTCTCCCTGTGTGGTAACATCCAAAGTCTTAAGATGCCCTCTTGCAGAACCAAGGGTAAGGGGATCCCCGACGTGTAATCAGGGGTTTTAAGCTGGCAAAATCCATGCTCTTTACCAATGCAAAGCACAAGTAAGCTTCTCCAGTTAGCAGCATCTGGCACCAAGAAAGAATAGTCCTGGTGATAAGACAGGTCCACTCCACATGATTCTGTTAGTGGCTGGGTGCCTCAGGGCTCAGCGTTGGGACAACTGTTACATAGAACATAGAACATAGAACGATACAGCGCAGTACAGGCCCTTCGGCCCACGATGTTGCACCGACATGGGAAGTCAAAAACTAAAGGCCATCTAACCTACACTATGCCATTATCATCCATATGCTTATCCAATAAACTTTTAAATGCCCTCAATGTTGGCGAGTGCACTACTGTTGCAGGTAGGGCATTCCACGGCCTCACCACTCTTTGCGTAAAAAACCTACCTCTGACCTCTGTCCTATATCTATTACCCCTCAATTTAAGGCTATGTCCCCTCGTGCTAGCCACCTCCATCTGCAGGAGAAGGCTCTCGCTGTCCACCCTATCTAACCCTCTGATCATTTTGTATGCCTCTATTAAGTCACCTCTTAACCTTCTTCTCTCTAACGAAAACAACCTCAAGGCCATCAGCCTTTCCTCATAAGATTTTCCCTCCATACCAGGCAACATCCTGGTAAATCTCCTCTGCACCCGTTCCAAAGCTTCCACGTCCTTCCTATAATGAGGCGACCAGAACTGAACGCAATACTCCAAATGCGGCCGTACCAGAGGTTTGTACAGCTGCAACATGACCTCATGGCTTCTGAACTCAATCCCTCTACCAATAAAGGCCAACACACCATAGGCCTGCTTCACAACCCTATCAACCTGGGTGGCAACTTTCAGGGATCTATGTACATGGACACCGAGATCCCTCTGCTCATCCACACTACCAAGAATTTTACCATTAGCCAAATAGTCCGCATTCCTGTTATTCTTTCCAAAGTGAATCACCTCACACTTCTCTACATTAAACTCCATTTGCCACCTCTCAGCCCAGCTCTGCAGCTTATCTATGTCTCTCTGTAACCTGCAACATCCTTCCACACTGTCTACAACTCCACCGACTTTAGTGTCGTCTGCAAATTTACTCACCCAACCTTCTGCGCCCTCCTCTAGGTCATTTATAAAAATGACAAACAGCAACAGCCCCAGAACAGATCCTTGTGGTACGCCACTCGTAACTGAACTCCATTCTGAACATTTCCCATCAACTACCACTCTCTGTCTTCTTTCAACTAGCCAATTTCTGATCCACATCTCTAAATCACCCTCAATCCCCAGCCTCCGTATTTTCTGCAATAGCCGACCGTGGGGAACCTTATCAAACGCTTTACTGAAATCCATATACACCACATCAACTGCTCTACCCTCGTCTACCTGTTCAGTCACCTTCTCAAAGAACTCGATAAGGTTTGTGAGGTATGACCTACCCTTCACAAAACCATGCTGACTATCCCTAATCATATTATTCCTATCTAGATGATTATAAATCGTATCTCTTATAATCCTCTCCAAGACTTTACCCACAACAGACGTGAGGCTCACCGGCCTATAGTTACCGGGGTTATCTCTACTCCCCTTCTTGAACAAAGGGACCACATTTGCTATCCTCCAGTCCTCTGGCACTATTCCTTTAGCCAATGAAGACATAAAAATCAAAGCCAAAGGCTCAGCAATCTCTTCCCTGGCTTCCCAGAGAATCCTAGGATAAATCCCATCAGGCCCCGGGGACTTATCTATTTTCACCTTGTCCAGAATTGCCAACACTTCTTCCCTACGCACCTCAATGCCATCTATTCTAATAGCCTGGGTCTCAGCATTCTCCTCCACAACATTGTCTTTTTCCTGAGTGAATACGGACGAAAAGTATTCATTTAGTATCTCGTTGTTTCCCATTGACCCAAATGGTTGCACTCAGAAACTCAATGTCAAGTGGGCAAGTGGTGCTCAGCTGGGAGGAGTGATGGAACTGAAGGAGGCAGCGGAGAAAGTGTAGAATGAGTTTAATCAAGTAGGCATGTGGGCAGATCAATGGCAGTTGGAATCTAATGCGTGAAAGTGCTGAATATAGATGGAAAAATAAGAGTACTGTATCTGTTACTTCATGACTGAAATAATCCACAAATCTATGAGCCAAAATGCTAAACATATTACAGCTTTGTGAACATCAAGAAGCAAATAGCCAAAATAGCTGAATATAGGTCAGAAGAGATCATGATTAATGTACAGTGCAATAGCCACAACATACCTTGAGTACTGTGTCAGGTACTGATTGGCAAAACAATCTTCACCACATGACTTTGTTCTTGAATTTAATACAGCATCCATTAAATCCCGACACTGCAGAAGGAGACCATTTGGCCCATCAACCCTCTGGAAGAGTACCTAACAAGGCCCATTCCTCTGCCCTATCCCCTTAACCTCACCTGCATATTCCTTGATTACAAGGGGCAATTTTATCAAAGAACAAAAGAACAAAGACAATTACAGCACAGGAACAGGCCCTTCAGCCCTCCAGGTCTGCAACGACCATGCTGCCCGTCTGAACTAAAGCCCCCTACCCTTTCAGAGACCATATCCCTCTATTCCCATCCTATTCATGTATTTGTCAAGATGCCCCTTTAAAGTCACTATCGTATTTGCTTCCATTCCCTCCCCTGGTAGGATGTTCCAGGCTCCCACCACCCTCCGCAGAAACAACTTGCCTTGTACATCTCCTTTAAACCTTGCCCCTTGCATCTTACACCTATGCTCCCTAGAAATTGACTCTTCCACCCTAGGAAAAAGCTTCTGACTATCCACTCTGTCCATGCCCCTACAATCTTGTAGACCTCTATCAGGTTGCCCCTCAACCTCCGTCGTTCCAGTGAGAACAAACCAAGTTTCCCCAACCTCTCCTCGTAGCTAATGCCCTCCATATCAGGCAACATCCTGGTAAATCTTTTCTGTACCCTCTCCAAGGCCTCCACATCCTTCTGGTCGTGTAGCAACCAGAATTAAACACAATATTCCAAGTGCAGCCTATCTAAGGTTCTATAAAGCTGCAACATGACTTGCCAATTTTTAAATTCAATGTCCCGCCCAATGAAGGCAAGCATGCTGTATGCCTTCTTGACTACCTTCTCCACCTGTGTTGTCCCTTTCAGTGACCTGTGTACCTGTACACCCGGATTCCTTTGCCTATCAATACCCTTAAGGGTTTTGACATTTACTGTATATTTCCCATCTGTATTAGACCTTCCAAAATGCATTACCTCACATTTGTCAGGATTAAACTCTATCTGCCGTCACTCCACCCAACTGATCTATATCCTGCTGTATCCACAGGCGATCCTCATCGCTATCCACAATTCCACCAACCTTGTGTAATCCGCAACCTTACTGATCAAACCAGTTACATTTTCCTCCAAATCATTTATAAATCTTACAAACAGCAAGAGTCCAGGCACTGATCCCTGAGGAATGCCACTATTCACAGCCCCCCCATTCAGAAACGCACCCTTCCACTGCTACCCTCTGTCTTCTATGCCCAAGCCAGTCTGTATCCATCTTGCCAGCTCACCTCTGATCGCGTGCGGCTTCATTGTTCTGAAACAGTCTGTCATGAGGGACCTTATCAAAGGCCTTACTGAAGTCCATGTAGACAAAATTCACTGCCCTACTCTCATCAATCATCTTCGTCACTTCCTCAAAAACCTGATCAGGTTAGTGAGACACGATCTCCGCTCCACAAAACCACATTGCTTCTTGCTATTACGTCCACTTATTTCTAATTGGGAGTAGATCCTGTCTCAAAGAATCCTCTCTAATAATTTCCCTACCACTGACATAAGGCTCACCAGCCTGTAATTACCTGGATTATCTTTGCTACCTGTGGTAGTCACCACTGTTGTATATAGTGCACGTATAAGAGGTAATACGGTAAGGCTCTGGTACTACAGGTACGGGGGTAGATCCCTGCCTGCTGGCTCCGCCCAGTAGGCGGAGTATAAATGTGTGTGCTCACCGAGCTGCAGCCATTTCGGCGGCAGCTGTAGGAGGCCACACATCTCTGCGTAATAAAGCCTCGATTACTCTCTACTCTTGTGTCATTGTAATTGATAGTGCATCAATGTATTACACAGAGATTTTACAGCGATGAACCTTCGCATCAAGACAGATCGCCTGCAGCTGCACCATCAAGCAGACAACGCCACGTCGGCCTTCGACCATTGGCTAGCTTGCTTTGAAGCCTACATCGGATTAGTCACAGAACCACCCTCAGAGGCACAGAAACTACAGATCCTGTACACACGGTTCAACTCCGGTATCTTTCCTCTCATCCGGGACGCGCCCAACTACACTGATGCCATGGCGATTCTGAAAGAGAACTACACACGGCCGATCAACACACTCTACGCCAAGCACCTCCTGTCTACATGGCACCAACTCCCCGGTGAGCCATTGGAAGATTCTGGCGAGCCCTGCACGCCCTGGCGAGCAACTGCGATTGCCAGGCAGTTTTGGCCGTTCAGCATTCCAAACTCTTAATCAGGGACGCTTTCGTTACGGGCATAGGGTCGGCGTACATCTGCCAGCACCTCTTAGAAGGGGGTACGCTTCACCTCACAGCAATCAAGAAACTCGCAACCTCGCTCACCGTCGCCTCCCATAATGTGCAAGCGTACGCTCCCGTCCACACGGCAACCTCCTCCTGGATATTGTGGACCCCACCAGTGACCGCCCCCAGCCAGCCCCAAGCCTGCACCACGCGACAGCCAGCCAACCCTGAGGGGCCCAAGCGCTACTTCTGCGGGCAGACAAACCATCCCCGCCAGCACTGCCCGGCGCAGAGCTCACTCTGCAAAGCCTGCGGAAAGAAAGGATATTTCGCTGCGGTGTGCCAGGCCCGTTCGATCGCCGCTGTAACCAGCTCCATTGTTCCTGTACCCGCCACGTGCGACTCATGGGCGCCGCCATTTTCAGCCCCGCAACCCACGTGCGGCCCGTGGGCGCTGCCATTTTCCCCCTACCAGACCTCGTGCGGCCTGTGGGCGGCGCCATCTTTAACGCCACCATCTTCGGCACTATTTTGGATAGCGCCTCAGGATCCCTACTCATCGGGCCACTCATTGCCCACAACCGCCGCCGACCAGCCCGGGGCCCACCAACACAAGCTGCAGCTCGCCTCCATCACGCTCGACCAGTCCCGGCCACACAACCTCGCAACCGCGACAACGACGGTGAAAGTCCAGTGCAACCTCCAAAGCCTAACTCTGAAATTCGGCAGGCTCCTACCAGCCCTTACTGTACGCGGCCTCATGACCCTTAAGGTCGACCCACCTTCCCTGTTTGCAAACCTCACCCCGGATTGCAAACCTGTTGCCACCAGGAGCAGACGGTACAGTGCCCAGGATAGGACCTTCATCAGGTTTAGGGCAGCACAAGTGGATTCACAGCTCCAGGGTCCCATGTTCGATTCCGGCTTGGATCACTGTCTGTGCGGAGTCTACACGTTCTCCCTGTGTCTGTGTGGGTTTCATCTGGTTGCTCCGGTTTCCTCCCACGGTCCAAAGACGTGCAGGTTTGGTGGATTGACCATGTTAAATTGCGCTTAGTGATCAAAAAGGATAGGAGGGGATATTGGGTTACGGGGATAGGGTGGAAGTGAGGGCTTAAGTGGTTCGGTGCAGACTCAATGGGCCGAATAGCCTCCTTCTGCAGTGTATGTTCTATGTTCTAGGTCGGATGCCCAGCGGCTGTTGCGGGAAGGTATCAACGAGGCCAGCAACAGCCCCTGGAGAGCCCAAGTGGTAGTTGTGAAGACTGAGGAGAAATACAGGATGGTCATTGACTACGCTCAGACCATCAATCGGTACACGCAGCTCGCGCGTACCCCCTCCCATGCATATCTGATATGGTCAATCAGATTGCACAGTACCTGTCTTCTCTGCAGTGGACCTGAAATCTGCCTACCACCAGCTCCCCATCCGCAAGGCGGAACGCCAATATGTGGCGTTTGAAGCAGAAGGCCACCTTTACCACTTCCTTAGAGTCCCCTTTGGCGTCACTAATGGGGTCTCGGTCTTCCAACGGGAGATAGACCGAATGATTGACTGGTACGAGGTGAGGGCCACCTTTCCGTACCTGGGTAACATCACCATCTGTGGCCACGACCAGCAAGACCACGACGCTAACCTTTCCAAATTTCTCCACATCGCCAAACCCCTGAACCTGACGTACAACTAGGAGAAGTTCGTGTTCAGCACCAACCGCTCAGCCATCCTTGGCTATGTGGTGGAAAATGGAGTTCTAGGGCCTGACCGTGATCGCATGCGCCCCCTCATGGAACTCCCCCTCCCCCACTGCCTCAAGGCCCTGAAACGATGCTTGGGGTTCTTCTCATACTATGCCCAGTGGGCCCCTAACTATGCGGACAAGGCCCACTCACTCATTCACTCCATAGCTTTCCCCCTGACAGCCAAGACTCACCAGGCCTTCAACCGGATGAAGGCCGACATCGCCAAGGCCGCGATGCACACGGTCGACGAGACCCTCCCCTTTCAAGTGAAGAGTGATGCATCACACGTCGCTCCAGCCGCCACCCTCAACCAGGCCGGCAGACCCATGGCATTCTTTTCCCGTACCCTCCACGCCTCCGAAATTCGGCATTGCTCCGTCGAAAAGGAGGCCCAAACCATCGTTGAAGCTGTGCGGCATTGGAGGCATTACATGGCCGGCAGGAGATTCACTCTCCTCACTGACCAACGGTCGGTAGCCTTCATGTTCAATAACACACAGTGGGGCAAGATCAAAGATGATAAAATCTTGAGGGGGAGGATCGAGCTCTCCATCTACAATTGCGAGATTTTGTATCGCCCTGGTAAGCTCAACGAGCCCCCTGATGCACTATCACAAGGTACATGTGCCAGCGCACAAGTGGACCAACTCCGGGCCGTGCACGATGGTCTCTGTCACCCAGGGATCACCCGATTCTTTTACTTCAAAAAGGCCCGCAACCTACCCTACTCCATTGCGGAAGTCAGGGCGGTCACCAAAGACTGCCAGGTCTGCGCGGAGTGCAAACCGCACTTCTTCCAGCCAGACGAGCGCACTTGGTGAAGGCCTCCCGTCCCTTTGAACGCCTCAGCATGGACTTTAAAGGGCCCCTCTCCTCCTCCGACCGAAACACGTACTTCCTTAACGTGGTCGATGAATACTCCAGATTCCCCTTCGCCATTCCATGCCCCGATATGACGTCTGCCACAGTCATCAAGGCCCTCAATACCGTCTTCACTCTGTTCGGCTTCCCCGCTTACGTCCACAGCGACCGGGGATCCTCCTTTATGAGTGATGAGCTGCGTCAGTTCTTGCTCAGCAAGGGCATTGCCTCGAACAGGACGACCAGCTACAACTCCCGAGGAAACGGGCAGGTGGAGAGGGAGAACGGGACGGTCTGGAAGGCTATCGTGCTGGCCCTATGGTCTAAAACTCTCCCAGTCTCCGGCTGGCAGGAGGTCCTCCCCGACGCCCTCCACTCCATCCGATCGCTACTTTGCACTGCGACTAATGCAACCCCCAATGAACGTCTCCTTGCCTTCCCCAGGGAGTCCACTTCCAGGGTTTCGCTCCCAACGTGGCTGGCAGTTCCAGGACTCGTTCTCCTCCGCAAACACGTGCGGCTCCACAAGGCAGACCCGTTGGTCGAGAGGGTACAGCTACTCCATGCAAACCCGCAGTACGCATGTGGCGTACCCCGACGGCCACCAAGACACAGTCTCCCTCAGGGACCTGGCACCAGCTGGGTCCCCCCCCCCCCCAACTTCCCCGTCGCCACCCATCCCCCCCCCCCCCCCCCAGCGCACCTCACCACAGCCCCTGCTCCAGGATGATCCGTCCTCCCATTGGTTCCACCTGGGATGAAGATGAGGACTACACACTCCCGGAGTCACCAGCGACCATGCTGGCACCTGCATCGCCACCGGGACTGCGGCGCTCGCAACAGAGGTTCAAGGCGCCCAACGGGCTGAATTTGTGAACTTTTCCAGAACTGAACATTTTTTTAAAAATGCTCAATGACATGTAAATAGTTTTCCACCACCCCCGCCGGACTCTTTTTTAACAGGGGGTGAATGTGGTAGTCACCACTGTTGTATATAGTGCAGTATAAGAGGTAATACGGTAAGGCTCCTGTACTACGGGTACGGGGGTAGATCCCTGCCTGCTGGCTCCGCCCAGTAGGCAGAGTATAAATGTGTGTGCTCACCGAGCTGCAACCATTTCGGCAGCAGCTGCAGGAGGCAACACATCTCTGCGTAATAAAGCCTCGATTACTCTCTACTCTTGTGTCATTGTAATTGATAGTGCATCACTACCCTTCTTAAACAAAGGAACAACATTTGTATTCTCCAATCCTCTGGGAACTCCCTTGTAGCCAGTGAGGATACAAAGATTTCTCTCAAGGCCCCAGCAATTTCCTCCCTTGCCTCGTTCAGTATTCTGGGGTATGTCCCATCAGGCCCTGGGTACTTGTCTACCATAATGTTTTTCAAGGCCCCAATACATCCTTCCTTTTCATCTCAACATGACCCAAATGATCTACATATCCTTCCTCAGGCTCATCATCCACCAAGTCCTTCTCTTTGGTGAATACTGACGCAAAGTACTTATCATGGCCAATCCACTTAACCTGCACATCATTGGACTGTAGGACCAAACCGGAACACATAGAATAAACCCACTCAGACACGGGGAGATGTGCCAATTCCATATAGACATCCAAGTCATCCAAGACCGGAATTGAACCTTGGTCCCTGGCGCTGTGAGGCAGCAGTGCTAACTACCGTGCCCCTGTGCTGCCCTTATGGCAATATGATATGCATTCTCCAAAATTTTCATAGCTTGACAATTTTAATCGACTCATCCTTTTTTTTCTCAAACAACAATAGTCCCAGTGTAGCACCTCAAAAATCAGTCCTCTTATTTCTACACCCATCTTACATTCACATACAGGCATGCGGGAACCACCTTGGCTATTCCCCTAGACAACAGATATACCGCTTTGGATATTGTTGAGGGGAACAGCCTCTCAGGGCAAAGCAGCAACAGCCAAATTGTTGCATTGGTGCACGATCAATTGCACAAAAGACTCAGATTGGTACAACTGTGGCTTTATTACAGTCAGATGCGTGGCCTCCTACTGCAGCTGGCGGAATGGCTGATCAGGAGGAGGACACGCATATTTATACGGCTCCTTGTGGGTGGAGCTAGCCGGCAGGGGCTACCGGCGAATCTGTAGTGCAGGTCCTACCGTACATCCCCTAATACAGGTGCACAGTGGTTCACCACATGCATCATGGTTGGTATGCTGCAGAGGGGAAGAGTAAAAAGTGTAGGAATGCAATAGTTTTAAGTGATTCATCTGTAAGGGGAATTTCTGTGGCCGCAAACGAGACTCCAGGATGGTATGTTGCCTCCTTGGTGCTAAGGTCAAGGATGGCTCAGAGCAGCTACGGGCATTCTGGAGGGGGAGGGTGAACAGCCAATGGTCATGGTGCTCACCGGTACCAACGACACAGATAGAAAAATAGATGAGGTCCTAAAAGCCGAATAGAGGGAGTTAGGAAGCAAGTTGAAAAGTAATACCTCAAATAATAATCTTTATTAATGTCACAAGTAGGCTTACATTAACACTGCAATGAAGTTACTGTGAAAAGTCGCTAGTCGCCACACTCCGGCGCCTGTTCAGGTACACTGAGGAAGAATTCAGAATGTCCAATCCACCTAACATGCACGCAGACACGGGGAGAACGTGCAGACTCCACACAGACAGTGACCCAAGCGGAATCAAACCTGGGACCCTGGAGCTGTGGATCAACAGTGCTATGATTAGATCCTCCGAGAGTGGGTGGGCAGACTCGAATGATGAGAGGTTCAGAACGGTGCAGCTGGCAGCAATTTGCTCACCAATTCTTCCTTTTGCATTTGCTTTTTTTTTGCAGCTTTTGAATGCACAGAAATACCCTCGCAGCCAAGGGCCACAAAGGTGATTGTGTTGAAAGGAATCTTGTTCAGGTTAGAATCTCTGGAATGCCCCAATAGAGGACTCACTCGAGGTCAGCAAAGAAGAACCTTTTGAATTTGGAAGAAATGGAGCCAAAGGTCACATTCCAAGTAAGAGAAAATAACTAATTAGACCTGAAAGGTGAGTCTTTGAACTGGGAATGAGCTGCACTGTGCTGAAGTCTGAACGTTGACAAAAAGAAACTCAGAAGTCTTACATCATTACTGGATACAATGCTGCACGACACACATATGAATGAGAAAGACAAAAAGGAAAAAAGCAATTTAACTGACGTCAGCATATTAGACATTGTGCAATGAAATGGCCTACATCTAAAACTTAACCTTCACATTTACAGTCTGCGTGAAGGAGGGCGAGGAAGCATGATGATATATGGGCGGGGGTCTCCGGCCGTGTCCGCCCGGCAACCGGAGAATCCCGCTTGAGGTCAATGGATTTCTCCATTGTCCCCCCTCTCGCCCATGGTGTTCTTGCGGCGGGCGGGGCGGAACAATCCAGCCCATAATGAGAGAATAGCAGTCAATGCACATTCAGACTAGAACCATAGGAATCTACAAAACGGAAGGAGACCATTTGGCCCATCGCATCCATCCTGGACCTTTGAAATAGATCACTGGTGCGCCATACTGTAAAACTCTTTAAAAGGTGGACAGAGATTTCTACAGCATTTAGTATATTTTGGTAAACATTGTAAAGATGACAGAGAGGCCATCTCTCAGATTTGGTTTGGAGAAACATTTCACTGATCCATCACTGCTGAATTATTCAACATCATCTATTTATATTGTCCACAAAGTAACTCAATTTCTGCACATTCTCGTTTGTTGTCACCATAGCCTTAGTGGGACCATTGACATCGTCTTGCTTCTTCTCGGGCTTTCTTCTAATCTCCCTCAGTCTACATTCAACTATTCCATTTTTCTTCTTCCGTTTTTTCTCTCAATTTCTCCTTCAATAAATGCCAGTAAAAGGCTGCTGCACCTTCATTTTCAATGTTCATGGGTGGTGATCTTTTGTTCTCTAACTATACTTAGCAACTTTTTAATTCCTGAACAACTACTCTTTATCCAACCCACTCAATTGCACTAAAAGAATCCTTGGCAGGTTTCTCCGTTTTGCCGGGGCCCGGGGGTTTCCTGACGGCGTGGAGCTGCCCCACAATGGGAAACCCCATTGACCGGCCGGCGTAACAGAGACTCCCGCCGGCGGGTCGGGACAGAAATGCGGCGGGCGAGAATCCAACCCCCTATTTTTGTCTTTAATAGACTTTTATATTTTTTTATACCAGCAGAAAAAAACCGTTTGAGAAAGCACACCAGGATGGAAATTAAACATGCATCTCATTATAAAAATGCAAACAAACAATTGCCTGCCCATGTCTAACAAGATGAGAAACCCAAAATTTTGCGATCTGAAGTTGATGTTGCGGAGAAAGAGAAGGTACAACCAGAGAATCATTAATATTTAACATCCAGAGAGAACCACATAAAAATCAGAATATTTATCAGTGTCACAAGTAGGCTTAGATTAAAACTGCAATGAAGTTACTGTGAAAATTCCCTAGTTGCCACACTCTGGCGCCTGTTCGGGTACGCAGAGGGACAATTCAGAATGTTGAATACACCTAACAAACGCGTCTTTCAGGACTTATGGGAGGAAACCGGAGCACCCGGAGGAAATCCACGCAGACACGGGGAGAACGTGCAGACTCCGCACAGACAGTGACCCAAGCCGGGAATCGAACCTGGAACCCTGGCGCTGTGAAACAACACATGCATTCACAATTACACAGGAAGAAAATATTCCAGAAAATAATCCAAAGGGATAGATTTTAAGGGAACTCATGGAGTGGAATCTTATGGCCGCTCCCATCAATGGGATTTTCCAGTCCCGCCCAAGTGAATGGACTTTGCAATGGCTTGTCGGGTTTTACAGTCCGGCACCCACTTCGACACAGCCAACCAATTCCGCTCTTAAAGTAGGAGAGGGAAGTGGAGAGTCAGAGCATCTTAGGGAAGGAATTCCAGACTGTACTGTGGAATTTGGAATTTAACACAGAACTGCAAAAGGTGAGATGAGGAGATGATGGAAGAAAATGCTTGCCAGGCTGATGTCAAACGAGCAGGGAATTCAATGGGAGGTGTGTACTGGAGGGCTTGCAGTGATGGAGAGGAGACAGGTCATGGAAGGATTTAAACACCCAGGGACAATGTATGTCAGCAAGGGTAGAGCTCATGACCTTGATTTTGATCCTGGAGGTGGGTAGAGGGTGTTGGTAACATTCTCATTGCAGCAGCTCGCCTGCCTCAGGAGAAATCTTCCACCAAAGTGGGACCTTCACTCTGGGGACCATGTGTGAGCAGGTGTCTGGTCAGCTGATCTGGGAAGAAGTATACAGGGGCCATCGGGTACCAAGGTGGATTAATTAAAAGGCTGGCCCTGATACAGTGGGACATTTTCCCAATGAAGAAAAAAACAAAGGCCTTCGTCCCTCACACATACTTTACTCTCCAAACACACCCTATCCCCACCCTATCCCCACTCACCCCCATGTCCCCTCAAGTTAATTCCCAAATTCTGCCACTTCCATGTCCATTGAACCACTGTGCACGTTCTAAAACCAATGAACATCACCATGCAAAGTGGTGTGTGAAAAAGGCTTTGAATAAATGTAGTCCTTTGATCACTTTCTCCTACCCTTGAAAAAAGCCTGGACAAGTTAATAAAAGTGTCAATCATTTGGGCCCTTTGAAGTTTAAAAAATCATAAACCACCAGGAGGCATGGTTAGTAAGTTTTCAGATGACACCAAGATTGGTGGCATAGTGGACAGTGAAGAAAGTTGTCTAGGATTGCAACGGAATCTTGATCAATTGGGTCAGTGTGCTGATGAATTTCAGATGGAGTTTAATTTAGATAAATGGGAGGTGATGCATTTTGGTAGATCAAACTGGGGCAGGACCTACTCAGTTAATGATAGGGTGTTGGGAAGAGTTATATAACAAAGAGATCTATGAGTAAAGGTTCATAGCTCCATGAAAGCGGAGTCACAGGTAGTCAGGGTGGTGAAGAAGGCATTAGGCATGCTTGTTTTTATTGGTAACAACTTTGAATACAGGAATTGGGACACCTTGATGAAGTTGTACAAGACATTGGTAAGACCACACTTGAAATACTGTGTACAGCTCTGGTCACCCTATTATAGAAAGGATATTATTAAACTAGAAAGACTGCAGAAAAGATTTACTAGGATCTTTAGGACCAGGTCTACCAGGTCTATCAAGTCTACCAGGTCTACCAGGACTTGATGCTTTGAGTTATAAGGAGAGGCTGGATAGGCTGGGACTTTTTTCCTTGAAGCATAGGAGGCTTAGGGGTGATCTTATAGAGGCCTATAAAATAATGAGGGTATAGATAAGCTAGACAATCAACATTTTTTCCCAAAGGTAGGGGAGTCTAAAACTAGAGGGCATAGGTTTAAGGTGAGGGGGGAGAGATACAAAAGGGTCCAGAGGGGCAATTTCTTTACAGAGGGTGGTGAATGTATGGAACGAGCTGCCAGAGGCAGTAGTAGAGGTGGGTACAATTATGTCTTTTGAAAAGCATTTAGACAGTTAAAAAGGAAAGATGGGTACAGAGGGATATGGGCCAAATGCGGGCAATTGCGACTAGCCTAGTGGTTAAAAACTGGGCGGCATGGACAAGTTGGGCCAAAGGGCCTCTTTTCGTGCTGTAAACCTCTATGATGCTATAACTCTACAACAAACACTTGAAACCACTTAAGTTATGTTAACAACCATTGTGAAATTGACTATAGAGATCAGACAGATTGAGCTGTCACTCAAACAATGTTTCTTCAAAGAATGGGTGCAGATGTTCCGTTATTCTAATAGATGTCTGGGCTTTCACCCAAACATACATAATGAGAACCCAGAAATATATTAGAATAGTAGAACACCTGCACCTCACAAGATATATTGTTTGATTGACATCTCAAGCTGTCGTCCTCTGACCCGGAGCTCAGGTCGGAGGATAACTGATTTTTCATCACAGCTATCTCCAACACCCTCCATCATCCCAGAGATAGGGCAGTACGGTAGCACAGTGGTTAGCACAGTTGCTTCACAACTCCAGAGTCCCAGGTTTGATTCCAGGCTTGGGTCACTGTCTGTGTGGAGTCTGCACGTTCTCCCTGTGGTTTCCTCCCACAGTCGAAAGACATGCAGGTTAGGCGGATTGGCCATGCTAAATTGCCCTTAGTGTCCAAAAAGGTTAGGAGGGGTTATTAGGTTACGGGGATAGGGTGGAAGTGAGGGCTTAAGTGGGTCTGTGCAGACTCGATGGGCCGAATGGCCTCCTTCTGCACTGTATGTTCCATGTTCTAATTCCAGGGGTTTGCCAGTGCTCCCTAAACTGTTACATTTCCACAATCATTTGTTGTCCTTTGAATAAAAAAAACCTTTCATATAAATGTCTAACATGCATTAAATTTGTTATCCTCTTGTCATTCTTTTAAATGGGATTGTGATCCATGAACTGTGTTGCATTGAAATTTTGGAATGTCTAGTTCATTAACTCACTAAAGCACCTGTGGGCACTGGTGGTGTGCCATGAGGTGCTGGAGGTTAAATACTGACCTTTGATGAAAGTGATAGGCATATTTACATTTCCATCTACGCATTAGCAGTTAACCCATGTAATACAATATCTGCCTTGCAGGAAGGGTAGCTGCCAATTCCCTCTCCAATCACTTGGTTTCAGAGGAATAACCATACAATTAATTTAATCAGCAGTTTCACATTTCACTAAATCACTAGCTGATCATTAATGCTGAAAAACATGTGACCACCAATAAGACACACAGGAACATAAGAACATAACATCAAGTCAATAAAAGGACATTGAGCCCAGCGGGCTAATTGCTCTAGTATTGCAGCTTAATAATAATCTCATTAGTGTCACAAGTAGGCTCACATTAACACTGCAACGAAGTTACTGTGAAAATCCCCTAGTCACCACACTCCGGCGTCTGTACGGGAACACAGAGGGAGAATTCAGAACGTCCAATTCACCTAACAAGCACATCTTTCAGGACTTGTGGGAGGAAATCGGGGCACCCGGAGGAAACCCATGCAGACAGGGGGAGAACGTGCAGACTCCACACAGACAGTGACCCAAGCCAGGAATCGAGCCTGGCAACCTGGAGCTGTGAAGCAACTGTGCTGACAACTGTGCTACTTGCTGCCCGTATTTATTAGTTATTTGTATCAGTTTAAGTATATGTGGACTTTTTTTAAACATAATGCAGAATGTGACAAACCACAAAACTAAAATTAGTTTTTCAGGGACAAATGCTGAACTTAGTACATTAAACACATCATTCAACAAGAGTATAATTTTTTCAAGGATTTCTACAGCGGGACTAATGGTCTGAATGTGACAGTTCACATCAATTCAAGTGATTTCAGTACGCTCCCAAATGCGAGGACTTGAACAGTGCACCCTGTGACAGAGCAGGGGATCACTGACAGCAACATCTGGTTTACCACTTCGATATGTGCACATTAGGATTCCAGAGGTGGTTGTCAGTTTCACAGTTTTAATGATGGCAACTTTTCCACCCATCACCTGAACTGAGACGAGAAAATCAAAAGAAATTTAACACCTCCTAGGCATCCATCCATCTTAATCTCTGGATTGACCCATCGCTTTTCAGAATTTGCACCACAGTTTAAGAAAAAACAAACAAAAGAAACTCCAGTTTAAAATAAAAATATGTGAAATTCCCCTATCTTGAGCTTATCTCTCATATGCATATAATTGTGCTGACATCTCGACATATGCTGGACTGGTGTTGATATATTACAATTTCTTGCATGTTTCAACAGCATTTAAAAAATCATTCCTTAGAATTCAAACAAGGAATTGCAATATCCAGTACCATTTATTTTCATATTCTGTTAATAGTCTTCAGCATTTTATAAATGTGAGTAGTGTGCTCTGTTTTAGGTGTGGCTCTTGTGCAACATATAAAGGGACTTTGCTTACTTGAAGAAATGGTCCTGTGAGAAATCATACAAACCCAGTCATGGAAAGATCAGTGCTTTGGTTGATGGCATCTGCTGGTCATGCTGTCAACTCTGGTTCAATGGGTAGCATTCTCAACTCTGAGTTGGAAAGTTGTGTGTTCATGCGAACATACGTACATATGAACATACAAATTAGGAGCAGCATTTGGCCCTTCCTGCAACAACAGTCTGCGCTGTTATTTGATAAAATTATGCCTGCTCTGATTTCAACCTCAACTCTTCATTCCTGCCTAACCCAATAATCTTTCGCCCACCTTGGGTTTTGTTTATTGTCACGTGTACCAAGGGACAGTGAAAAGTATTTTTGCTTATTGCTTATCAAGAATCTATCTACCGTTGTTTTAAAAATATTCAAAGACACTGGGCATGATTTAATGGCCTCGTTGCGCCTGGCGAATTCACATGAGCCGGTTCGATTGTGGGAGCAGCCTCAGCTGTGAACCTCACTGGGCGGCAAGCGGTTTGCTATCGAACCAGATTCCTCCTGCTGGCGGATTCCGGAATCCACTTAAACGCAGTGTGGAAACGATAATCACCAATTAAGGCAAATCTCCATCTCAGTAACAAGATGATCACCCAAGGTAAATGCCTCCTGGGATCAAATGGCTCATCAGCGAGAGGTCCCATGAGTGATGATTAGCACTGGTCCACACAAACGAGGACCAGTTGGAACAGCACCTGGCTGGTGGTCTACCAGGCCATTGGAGGCTCCTGGCTTGTCAGGGACAGGGCAGGGTGGTACTGTGGCTCTCGGGCACCTTGGCACTGTCCAGCTGGCACCTTGACACTGCAACCCTGGCACTGCTGAGGTGCCAGGGTGAAATTGCCAGCTTGATACGAGCACTAACAGGGTACCAGGGTATCAGTGCCAGGATGCCCGAATGCCAGGGTAGCACTAGCAGGGGTCAGGGCCTGAGGAGAGTGATGCCCTTGAAAGGAGGGATGAGGGGAGTATGAAGGGTGAAGGTTAAAGGGCGGGCATGAGTGGCCTCCTGAATGTTAGGGGTGGGGAGGTGAAGGGTGGGGGTCCCAGAAAGGGGGACGTCAAAAGAGGGTGCAGGACAGCTTGAAAAGGGGGCCCCTCAGCGATCCTTTGGTGGGGTGTCCTCACTGCAGGGGGTTGTGCCATTGTGTAGGGAGGGTGCCACTGCCCATGGGTGGGGGTTGTTGGGGGCCCTCAAGCTCACTCAGAGATCAGGGCACACTTCCAAAATGGTGGCCCGATCTCTGAGGAGCCGGTCTGGCCAGCGGGCTCTGCTCCCCAGTGCTGAAAGTAATTCGAAGTATGGGCTGGGCTGAAGAAGAACTCGTGAGTGCCCCAAAAAAATAACTAAGTGCAGTTCAATACCAGTCAGGAGCTCGGCAACGTGGCCATCGAGGAGCTCGTGGGAAACCTCACTCACAACGGCACTTTGAACATGCCCCATTCAATCCCTACTCTGTCTCCACTGCCTTATCAGGAAGAGAATTCCAAAGGCTCACAACCCTCTGAGATAATTTTTTTTTTTAACTTCAGCACAGGAAAGCACGGTAGCACAAGTGGTTAGCACTGTGGCTTCACAGCTCCAGGGTCCCAGGTTCGATTCCCCGCTGGGTCACTGTCTGTGTGGAGTCTGCACGTTCTCCCCGTATCTGTGTGGGTTTCCTCTGGGTGCTCCGGTTTCTGGATTGGCCATGCTAAATTACCCTTAGTGTCCAAAAGGTTAGGAGGGGTTGCGGGGATAGGGTGGAAGTGAGGGCTTGGGTGGGTCGGTGCAGACTCGATGGGCTGAATGGCGTCCTTCTGCACTGAATATTCTATGTTCATCTCTGACTTAAATGTGCAACTCCTTATTTTTAAACAGTGACCCCAAGTTCTAGAGTCCGCCAGATCCACTTTTAATGGCCCAGTTAATGTTACAACCGGAAGAGAAGGTCCCAGAATGGAATCCTGGCTCACAAGACCATAACTTTTATTTTTTTTTAATAAAACATGGAGGAGCAGAGTCACGGGACTACTGATTAGTTTGGCAGCAAGAGAAAGAACATACCTTAAACATGAAAAACTGGATTATGATACAGTACGCCTTTACATCCCACTTAGCTTAACAATTACTTAGGTTTTAGGATTACCACGGATTTCAAAAGTACATCTTAACCTATAATGATCTCATATTATTATTAACACAAAGTCCCTTTTAAGCTCACGCCCGATGACTGTGGGTCAATACATTCCCCACTTTGAACCCCATGTGAATGTTTGTCGTGTCTCCACAGAATCCCCCTGAATGATTGTCATGTGAGGGTTTCCAAACTCCACTCCCCAAACATACTTTAAAATCTTCTCTCATAAGTATGCTTGCCTTCAGTGGTTTGCTACCGAAATCCAGACCAGGTTTTCCAAATGATATTTTGAGCAAAGCTTCTGTTCCACTTTTAACAGAGAATCCAGTCCAGGATTTTACACCGACCTGCTTTGGATTTCTTTGTCTTGACTGCTCGGCAAACTGCTCACAATCTCTTTAACTCTCAATTTCCAGACTAAACTAAAATTACCTCAAATGTTTCATCTACCTCTGCCTGCTGTCCCACTTTAAATCTAGTTACTGCAATTGTGTATTTATTCTGGTCTCGGGTAACTCTGTGTGGAGTTTGCACTTTCTCCCCGTGTCTGCGTGGATTTTCTCCGTTTTCCTCCTACAGTCTAAAGATGTGCAGGTTAGGTGGATTGGCCATGATAAATTACCCCTTAGTATCCAAAAGGTTAGGTGGGGTGACTGGGTTACGGGGATATTCTGGAGGTGTGGGCTTAAGTAGGGTGCTCTTTCCAAGGGCCGATGCAGACTCGATGGGTTGAATGACCTCCTTCTGCACTGTAAATTCTATGATTCTATGAACTCAGAACATTTTGTTTTATCCTATAGAATCCCTACAGTGCAGAAGGAGGCCATTCAGCCCATCGTGTCTGACCGGCCATCTGAAATAGCACTCTACCGAGGCCCACTCTCCTGGCCTATCCCCATACCTCTCGCATTGATAATGGCCAATCCGTCTAACCTGCACATCTTTGGGCATTAGGGGGCAATTTAGCACGGCCAATACACCGAACCGGCTCATCTTTGGATTGTGGAAGGAAACCGGAGCAAATCCACACCGACACGGGATGAAAGTGCAAACTCCACACAGACAGTCCCCTGGTCCTGTGTCACCATGCCATACACTTATTTGAGTTCTTCTGAACAATACCTTGATCTCTTTTCTCTTAATTTCAGGTGTTTTAAATAGTCCTTCTGTCCCAATTTCCTGATTATCTAGATTGTATCTTGTTCCTTAGGAAGCTTGCATCTTTGCCACTTCCTTGTTCTGTCCAGCTATTCCTGGCAGATTGAAATCTGCTCAGTCCCCAGTGGCCTGTCTTCAATTGCCCACAAATTCAGCTGAAACAACAACTTAAAAGCTTTTCTACCCAGATTTTCAAAGTCCTAGTTGCTGAGCAACACCCATATGTTTATGCCTTTAATTTATTCTTCACACCATCTCTCTAAGCACAATAGAGACACAGTTGAAACTTCACCAACTCCCAAACATACAAACACCTTTGTCCAGCATGAATCTAACTACAGGTTTTACCCTTCCAGAAACATGAAATTAAACCCACTTCAAATGTGACCTTATTTCTAATGTTTACCAAGCAAATCTACTTCCCTTGAAACTACCTTTATTTCCTAACTCCATCTTGTCAAGTTCATGTAAAGGTAAAAAGGTAAAGTTGCCATCGACCAAGATGGCCATAGGCTGCTTTCCCCTTTGAGGGGGAGAGCTGACTGGTGGTGATTTAACCTGAGGATCACCACACCTCAGGCGAGGGGAAAGATTGAGAATGCCAAGAGATTTAAGCACAAAAATATTTTGTTTGTAACTCTATTTAAGAGCTGAGGGGGTACAGCACTATTCCAGATTATCTGTTTCAGAGGATAAGTGGAACCAAGGCTCTCCCATCATTTTGACTAAGAAGTCTTGCAGCACCAGGTTAAAGTCCAACAGGTTTGTTTCGAATCACTAGCTTTCGGAGCGCAGCTCCTTCATCAGCCACGCTCCGATAGCTGGTGATTCCAAACAAACCTGTTGGAATTTAACCTGGTGTTGTAAGACTTCTTACTGTGCCCACCCCAGTCCAATGCCGGCATCTCCTCATCATGTCCTTTTGAGTGTCCGTTTTAAAGCAGTGAATTGTAGTTATCCGCAGGGTCCTGGTCCAAATTTGTTCCTCACCCCACATCAGTAAAACAGATTATCTGACCATTGGTATATTCTCTTTGTGGGAGCTTTCTGTACACCGTATTACAACAGTGACTACATTTCAAAAGTACTTCATTGACTGCAAAATACTTTGGTAGTGGAAGGAGCTGTATAAATGCAAGTCGTTTTTCGCTATTATGCCATCAATTATTGTGTTTTGAAACAACCAAAGTAAAGGACATTTTGTTTTCCTTTTTGCATAAGCTTAAAGCACAAAGGTTGAAAGCAAACTGCAATGTACACTCCTACCTGGGGTCCCAATGATGGAATCCTGACTGTTATAAGAACTGAAACTTGCGATTGACATAAAACACAAAAGTTAAATTTCAAGGTTAATATACCTTGGAAGTGTTCTTGAGGGTGAAGCCTTTATAACACAGAGAGAGCAGTATTTGCGGTTCCTCTCATGGCAGTGAACGGGATTGATGACCCACATCTGCTTCATGATAGATTGGTGTTCAGGGGCATGATAGGTTATTCGCAGACAGTTGTGGTATCAGTTTGTCAGTTTATTTTATTAAGCTTCTTTTTTTTTGTGTCAATGTAAACACCTGAGATGTTTTCACTTAGCCTTCGGCCTCATTCCTGTCTAGTCCAGCTTGACATCTGCTAATAGATATCAGTCGCAAATGTTTATGCCTAAGGTGTCAGTGCAACGTTTGGCGTGTTTCCCTTTCTATCCAGGGCTCAAAATAATTTTGTTTTTTCAATATTTGATGAAAGAAGCAATCATTGGGAATTCCTCTGGGTCAACAAGCTGCATTCTTCATGATTGTTCTGTTTTAATAGTCTGTAAGTAGCTACAGGTATATGGAGAACATTTGTGTTAACATTTGTGTAGGCTAATAGGAACCACTGATTCTTTCTCACTTAATCTGATGTACCAGATAACATCCGTGCACTAAAGCCAATGTTTGTACAATATTCAAAAGCTTCCACAGGTTTCTTCTTGTGTTAGTTGCCAACACAATATGGTCTTCCAGATTATGTAATTTGTTCAATAAGGCACTGAGGTTTCCTAGCTTCCTGTATAATGGCTGCCCTTGACCCCATTTGTCATCTCTCTGAATTTGAAGCTGCCGGTGTCAGCTGTCATGAGCCCCAGTAGCACGGTGAGCATTCAGGGACTATTTGGCAATCTCCAAGACTGGATTATGAGTATAGAACAAGAAGAAGCAGAAAGGAAACGTTAAACAGATTTTAATTTGAAATACTGATTTTTTTTTTTAGAATCTCCAGCAACAATTAAAATGTGAATGAATGACGGTCCACAGTTGTAACAATTCATTTTCAATGCGGAGCAAGGTTGATTGGCATAAAATAACACTTACCAGGTCATTAAAAGGGTATGGACTTGAATGGGAAAGACTGAACCTTCTGAGGAAGGACCTGAGGACGGAGCTGCGCTCCGAAAGCTAGTGATTCAAAACAAACCTGTTGGACTTTAACTGGTGTTGTAAGACTTCTTACTTCTGTGGAGAGATTAGCTCATATCTAACCACGTAATAACAGCAGCTTCACATTGTGCAGTGCATTGCAGTGGTTGAGAGAAGGGGAAAGGTATAGGGAAGGAGAGGGTATTGGATAAGAAGGGGGGGAAGAAGAAAGGGGAGAAGGGAGATGGTGGATTAATAAAAGCGTTGGGATGAGGAAAATAAAGAAGAGCAATGGGGGTGGGAGACAGTGGAGAAGGATAAGGACTGTGGGAGCAGGAGAAATCTCAGTGAAATAGGAAAGCTTCAACGGTCTTTCCTCTCAGCGTCAGAGAGAAGGAGGGGTGTGATTACTTCATTTAATTATCCAGGGAGATAATTTGAGGTCATCATGGACAATATATTCCTTCCAGAAGACACCTGATGACATTCTGCCAGCTGAAGTGAATATCTGGATAGCACTAACAACTGAAACCTGGGCCCAGGTTTTGGTGGAATTGTGGGGATTCCACGCTTTAGCCAAAAATCATGCAGGGATACAGAAGTCCTGCCCCCATTTCTGACAGATCCTATTTTCACTGTCGGCAGGAGGGATGAGGCTGGGATGTGATTCACACACTGGAGCACCTGAACGCAGCACTGCAATTTGAACTCAATGCAGAGTTCAAACAGACCCTACTTTTGCTGGAGCAAACTCCATTTCCCCACAGTGTGTCTATCTTACAGTTTTGAAGAGGAGGCACGAGTGCGCGTAAATGCTTCATAAGATCTGTGTTGTCAAGTTATATGAATATAACTTTAAAAATATACTGCTGTGCCTGTAAGGTGAAAACATCAATGCTTGCAATTTTGTTAGCACTTTGTGGACACAAAGCTTGAGAGCCATCAATCTGGTTTTTCTCTATTATATCACAGGATGCCAAAACCACTGGCGAGAACAGCACTGCTGCCTCACTTTGGCAGGAACCTGGATTCAATTCCAACCTTGGGTGATTGCCTGTGTGGAGTTTGCACATTCCCCCATGTCTGGTTTCCTGCAGGTGCTGCGGTTTCCTCCCACTGTCCAAAGATGGGCAGGTTAGGTGGATTGGCCATGTTAAATTTCCCCTTAATGTTGATAAGGTTACTATGTTGCGGGGATGGGGTGGGGCTGTGGGCCCAGGTGGGTGCCCTTTCGGGGGGTCGGTGCAGACTCAATGGGCTGAATGGCCTCCTCCTACACAGGGGTGATTCTATATTCTCATGATTTATTATGCTGAGGCTAAGTGGCTAATGATGTGAGACCTTGGAAGAAGCAAAACTTAACATCAGCGAGCAGATTATTGCTGAGTAAGTGTCATTTCATAGAATTATAGAATTTACATTTGATACTGTCAATGACTCCTTCCATCACGTTGTTGATGATCTGGAGTAGCCTGATGAGGCAGTGATTGCTGGGTAGGATTTGTCATGATTTTTGTGGACAGGCCATACTTGCGCAGTATTCCACATTGCCGGGTCGATGTCAGTGTTGTAGCTGTACTGGAACAGCTTAGCTTGGGGCACGGCTGTTATCATTATTGCTTACCTGCTTTCCACAACCTTTCATTGTCACAATGCTGGCCTGTGAGTTCACAGTTCATTGACAACTCCAAGAGATTATGAAGGGATCAGCAATCTTTGCTATGGGGCTTTTATAAGGGATAAATTGCTTGAAGGGATTTAAATGTGTTAAATAGTTTGTTATCCATTATTCTGTTTATTTTTAATTAGCAAAATCCATAATAGGTACTTAGAGCTTTATTTTATTTTATTTCAGCATGGCTCCTGAGATCTGCCCGTGATGGAGGTTATGAAAGAAAGGGTTGGCATAAGTTGGTACTCAGTTGACTTAAGCACCCCCCCCCCCCCCCCCCACCGCTCAAACTGTCTACCCGAAATATTTGAAAATCCAACAAATTAGGGCTGTTTCTCCCCAGTGGGGTGCTTCGAGCCGGGAATATTCCCAACTCTGCAAGTCAAAATCCAGGTCCTGGTGTTGGCAGGGGAAAAATCTGCGATGAGGGATCTTAATGGACCGATGAGTGTGATGGTGGAATAAGGGACGTGGCAAGAGCACGTATTGGGAAGTTGGATCCATCCATCTTGCGAGTTTCTATCCTTCAAAATAAATGGATAAAAGGAAAATTCACAGAATGGAAGTGTGGAAAGCTGAGTAACTTGCGTGGTATCTCTATCACTGACATACCAAGGTGGAAGGCATAGGTTCATCTCACAGGTCACTGACAATGTTAAAAATAATAGAAAAGGAAATGAGATAAGTCAGAAAACAAACATTAGATGCATGTAACATAAGGAATATATGAGAACAAAGTTAGACAAAGTATTTAATAACCAATGGAGGACATTGGAACATTCCTGGGCCTCAGCGTATCTCTAATAGAGGTAGTGTACGGCCCAATTTAATTAATTTGAACTCAAAAAGATCATCATTAAACTTTAGTTACCTGTTGTGCCCACTGTGTACAAATGAAGAGATCTGTTTCAAGACAAGAACCTTTTCGTTTTCAACTTGACTTCCTTAATAAGGGCCAAAGATGTTATTTTAAGAATAGCATTTAATCAACCTTTTTTTATCGTTGTTTTGGTTACAAACTTTTATTTGCATGGTTACCTGGCAAAATAATAGTCAATGCCCGGGCACATAAAGCTTTATTTCATTCATTCAAACTTTGTTTTTATCTATCAAGTTCATACAGGATCAGTTACAGAATGATTGTCAAGTCATTCAAAGAAAAAGAACTTGTTTTTATTGCCACAACCTCTTTAAAGTTCTGCCTGGCAAACTGCTGGAGTTTCCTTTACAATTTTCCATTCAGTCACAGTGCCAGAGGCTGTATTTCTACTATGTTGTGCATTATGTGATTAGAAACTGCATTTTTGCAAACATTGTCCACAGAGTGAATAGATTTATTTGATAACAAACTGAATGTACTGACTATATTTGTTAAAAAGACTCACATTTATATTGTGTTTTTTAATGATCCCTGGGCATCTTTACAGTCAATGAAGCACTTTTTGAAGTGGAGTCACTATTGTAATGCAGGAAATTTGCACACATCCAAATCCTACAATCAGCAGGACCAGAGCATTTATTTTTGTGGTTGACTGTAGGATAGTCAGAGATATCCCTGCTCTTCTTCAAAATAGTTGACCTTTTCTGTCCACCTGAGAAGGTAGAAGGGGCTTTGGTTTAAAATCACATCTGAAAGAAGCATGTCCAACATTGCAGCACTCTCTCAGTACTGCACAGGATGTGGGCATCCCCGGTTAGGCCAGCATTTAGCGCCTGTCTTGTTATGCTCTTGGCGTAGCATAAGCGGCTTCCTTGATGTACACTCTAACAAAGGAAGGTTCAGGCGTGGAGATAACTTCAACACATTTATTGAACTATTTACAATTTTCCTACTCACCACTACTGTTAATCCTTCTATAGCTACTCAGGCTGACGAACCAGTCTGCTACAATCCACGTGGTGGGTGTAATGTTGAATCAACCCTGTGTCTGTACTCACTGAGTGTCTCCACTGGAAAGAGGAAGATCATGTGTGCTGTGTCCTTTATATATGGGTTGGTGTAATGCCCTCCTGTGGTAGTGTCAACTCTGTGTATATCGTGAATGCCCATTGGTCATGACCTATCTTATTGACCTATTGGTTGAATGTCTGTGTGTCATGTCTCTGGTGCTCCCTCTAGTGTCTAGCTAGTCTATGTGTACTTACATTAACCCCTTGTGTATCGACAGTGATGCGTATCACCACATCCCCCCTTTTTTCGTGTTACATATTTTCTGTACACTTAAATAAAATTGAACAAAAAAAACAGGTAGATAAGCGATGCTCTGTACAAGTCATTAAACAATAAGTCCAACTCATATGTATGAGTCCAAAACCCATCAATTATCATGGTTGAATGTCTTTCTTGTTGGGTTGGTGAGTTGGTGATTTTGATGGCGGCATGTCCTTGTGAACGCCATCAGTGTCCCTGTGCATAAGGAACCAAGAAGTGGTCAAATCACTTTGTTGTCTGATTTGGAG
The DNA here is from genome assembly GCF_902713615.1 of Scyliorhinus canicula. Lineage (NCBI taxonomy): Eukaryota > Metazoa > Chordata > Chondrichthyes > Carcharhiniformes > Scyliorhinidae > Scyliorhinus > Scyliorhinus canicula. Next base: position 259,955,261 of record NC_052147.1, on the reverse strand, counting down.
TCTTTTTTTTCTTCCGATGCTTGTGATAGCGATGTTGGATGGCATCTGTCCTGAAAGCCAGGTTGCCTGTTGGTAATGCAGCACACGGGAATTGGGAAGATGCATCATCCTGCCATGGTATGTCATTGTACTGAGCTGAGCAGTAACAGTGTCCCTCATGGGCAGAGTTGTACCATGTCGTACCAGTCGTACTTCCATTGGTGTAGTCTTTGTCGTGCTTGCTGTCGACGTAGTTGCCTTTGGTACGCGTCGTGTCGTTGTCTTTGATCTGGTTTTTACAGGTTGTGATGTTGTGTTGGTCGGTTTAGTTGCCGTGTTTACTGCGCTCAAGGACCACACTCTGTGGATAAAATGAGTCCTTCACACAGTTACTCATGTCAGCGTGTTTGTGGCATCTGCTGTTTCCTTGAGTGTGCCGTCACCGAGTTTGCGGCGCTCCCCGTCTGGAGTCATGTCCGGCTTACTTGAATCAGCTTTGCCTTGTTGATTCTCCCCATCTGGAGTCTGGTCTGTTTCACCTGAGTCAGTTTTGGTTTGTCGACGCTCTCCGACCGGAGTCATTTCAGGTTCATTTGAGTCAGCTGAGATTTCTTGATGCTCCAGGTCAGGAGTCAAAACATTCAGGAATGCATTTGCTTGTGGAGAGGCTCGAGCGAATGAGGTTTGAAGTAACGTGGTGTCACCGGAGTCACCAGTGGTCTCACTGTGATCGTCGAGTGCCTCTGTACATTCTAGCTGAGGTCTGTCACATTGCACATCCTGTATGGGAAGTGGGATGCTGTCGTCACTTGTCTCACATACAGTGGTAGAGCCTCAGTAGCTTCTTGCTGTTCACTTGAGCTGGGTAGTCTGTCAGAGTCTTCTTCTGGTGGCTCAAACAATGTGGGTGGACTGTCATAGTCGCTTTGTTTTGCCCTTTGGAGAACTTGAATGTTTTAAAGATTTCTTCCACTCTGGCACCGGCAATGGTGAGCAGAAGCTCTGTCTTTTCAGCATCGGCCACGTCTTGTAGGTCGGCTGCTACCAGGAAGATTTCAAACCTTTGCCGGAATGCCCGCCAGTTTTCACGGAGATTGCCGTGGCACTTGAGCCGCTGCGGAACCGGGATCTCGATCATCTTGCCTGGGTGTTGTTGCTGGTTGTCACTGTTTGCTGAGTTGTAGCTATATGGGTTGAGACAGTTACTCACTGGTACCATGTCTTGTTATGCTATTGGCGTTGCATAAGTGACTTTCTTGATGTGCACTCTGACAAAGGAAGGTTCAGACGTGGAGATAACTTCAACACGTTTATTGAACTATTTACAATTCTCCTACTTGGGTTCGCCACTACTGTTAATCCTTCTATAGCTACTCAGACTGACAAACCAGTCTGCTACAATCCACGTGGTGGGTGTAATGTTGAACCAACCCTGTGCCTGTAGTCACTGAGTGTCGCAGGATTTCTTGCCTCTGACCTGGTCCGATGGCCACATTATTTATATGGCTATTCCAGTCCAATTTTTGATCAATGGTAAAAATCAGTATATTGATCGTGGGGAATTTAATGATGTGCATTGAATGTCAAGGGGCAATGGTTAGATTTTTTCTTGTAGAAGATGGTCATTGCCTGTCACTTGTGTGGTGCAGATGTTACTTGTCATGAGTTAGCCCAGTCTCTGTTGGGGGGATCTGATAGGGGGTCTGATAGGAGTGCTGATGGGGGCTGGAGGGGTCAGTGAGGACGGGGGGGGCTTGTGTTACCCTCATGCCTGTGTGCTGTGGAGGGGGTGTGACCTGTTATTCCCAGAGTGGGGGAGAAAGCATGCCCCTACTTGTCAACAGAGGGTGAGCAGGATTTGTGTTGTGGGGGAGGGGCACCATAGCTGTACCTCAGTATCTCAAAATGGCGGATCGCTACCAGGATTCTAAAGCAATCTGCGATCTCTTATCTATGCATAAATTAGCATGATAAAGGAGAGGGAATTGCACCTGGGCACCACTCCCAGCGCCAGCGGAGACTGGAAGCAGGTTTCTGTTGACGGGAGCACTTAGTCTCCAGAGCAGAGAATCCAGCCCTTTCTAGGCCTTCACCAAGTGGTCATATATCAGATGAAGTGGAATCCACTTGACCTTCTTTGCAATGATTTCGGATGGATTCAATGTAAGGTGTGTGATCTTCTCCGTCACATTACCACCCAGGTGCTGAAGGTGAAATTTCACCCAATTATCTCTAACAAACAGATGAAACCGACATTCACCAGGACTAAACAACGATAGGGTTAAGCTTCACGCACAACTGGTCAGAGGGCATCATCCTTGAGAAAACACAATAAACGCGTCTGGCCACACACCCTCCATCTCAATGCAATTCTTTATCACTGGCTGATTGCAATGTCTTTATGCAGCTGATTGAGACAAATGTGGTTACCTTTGGGTAAACACGGTTAGCTGATAATCAGGGGTTTCCGACAGTTGATGGATGAAAGGATGATAGATGCCTGGCCACACATTTTCCATCTGCTTTGGGAATTGGGGAAAACTTGTCTGAGATTCCTCTCTGCACATAGCCGACACCAAAAAGAGACAGTAATACTAATAGATAATAAATGTGAGTAAAAATGAAAAGAATACTTCTGAGAATAAGCAAGGTACAACCTTGGGATATGACCCAAATACAGCTCAATGTTTTCTTTAGAGGTATCATATTGAGTCACGCTGTCAGCTTAGGTTCCCTCCCTCACCACTCACCTACTGCTGTACTTCAAAGGGCAAAACCCCTCAGGTTTTTTGCTGTGTGCATCCTTTCATTCTGTTTTGGTTCTATGGAAATGACAGCAGGCACATACATGCATTTTAATGCTTCTACGATTTACACAGCAGTGGGAACTGTCATCAGCAAGATACCATTGGTCTGAAATCAGTGGTGGGATTCTCCATTTCAGAAACTAAGTGTTGATGCCGGGGCTGAATTGGTAGTGTTGTACGACAGAAAAATTGGCGCCGTTCCCAGAGCAATTCGTCAACCGTTAATGGGGTAGCATCAGCACCACGTGGAACACAATTGGTTCCAATGGAAAATGGTGTCTGATTTGCTGGGGTTGGGATTGGTGCTTGAGAGGCTGACAAGCTGCAGCCGCAGACAAGCACTCCACACCCCACGCACACTCATCCCAGCCAAAAAGATGGCAACACGGACAGGTTAATTGATGCAGAACTTGAGACCCTGCTGGGTGCAGTGGAGGAGAGGTGGGCTACTCGTACCAGCCTCCCCGGACAGGCGCTGGAATGTGGCGACTAGGGGCTTTTCACAGTAACTTCATTGAAGCCTACTCGTGACAATAAGCGATATTTTATTTTATTTTTATTTACCCTATATCCTGGGGGGTGGGAAGGGGGGGGGGGGGGGGGGGGGAGGGGGGGGTGGAGGAGGTTACCACCCGCTGTCATGCACTGGGTCTGGTCCCAGGTGGCAGATTGTTAGCGCCATGGGCAACTGCACCAGGACCGGCCAGCAGTGCCATTAAAAACCTCCCCAGGGCAGCCAAGGTGAGTAGGCATCACCATGCCCTTGGATCTAACCCCCGGCCCACACACCGTAACCCCAGCCCTCCCCCCTCCTCCCCCACCAGGAGGGCGACCAAACGTCCATCCTGCACCACCTGCTAGCACCCATACCGGCCGCCAGTCTGGGTGCCCTGGCCATGAAGTTCCACCAGCTACCCACCGCCTGTGCTGCATTCGTCTGACTGTCTAACACTCTGCGTTTTCTGTGCCCCCTCCCCAGGAGAAGGCAGCCCACAACAGCCCGAAGAGCGAAAAGGCTGGAGGGGGACTGTACAACCTGCGGCCTTTCACTGCGGCAGAGCAGCAGGCACTGGACCTGATCGGTGGGCTCGGAGAGAGAGCAGTCACTGAGGCGAAGACCGGAATCAGGCGAGCAAGTGAGACCCCATTGAGTTACGGTTCCCCATGCCACATGTGCCACCACCCCCACTACCACCCGCACACCCCACCTCCACTACAACCATCGCCACCCCACCCCATAAACCCATCCACCCCATCACCATCCTCGCCCCACACCCCACCCCTCTACACAAACACCCGCATACCCCCCACTCCACCATCCCACCACCATTCCCACACCCGCCTCCTCCACCACCACAACCCCACACCCCCCCCCCGCACCCCTCCTCCACTATCACCTGCCACCCCAACTCGCGATCCAATCATGCATCATGTCCTGTGTCTTGCAGGATCTCCTGCCGATGAGCGGGCCCTTCTGGTGTCCCCTGCCTCCGACCCTAAACACAACCCCAGGTGGATAGCAGCATAGAAGAGGATACGGACAGTGACAGGAGCCCTCGACCCGCAGCCTGAGACGACCCAGAGCACCAGTCCGGGGACCACACTGACTTCCCATCACAGCTGTCTCCAACATCTTCCACCATCCCAGAGAAACTCCTCTCGGTTGGACATGTTAGTGAGGAAGCCCCTGGGGCACTATCTGGTGGGCACCACACACGTGCAGCGGTACAGCAGGTGGAAGTCAGCAGGACACCACGGACTAGCTGCCGTCCAGGTGGGTTTTGGGCTTCTGGACAGGGCAGCCCCAGCTGGAGTCTAGATACAGTCGCAGAACCAGGGACTACATGAGGAGTTGTCAGCAACCATCCAGCGCCTGCAGGTGCAGGTGGAGGAGTCCGACCGCTTGCAGGAGCAGGAGGTAGTGCCGATCATGCAAGCCACCCAGGCTAACACCGCATGGGTGGTTTCAGTCATGGGTCAGGGTGTTCAAGGTCTGGGGTACTCTGTGCGGGAGGTGGCAGAGGCCCAGGACAGGACTGCCCTTTCACAGGCAGCCATGTACCTGGGCCACCTGGACATTGCAGCGGCGCTCCAGAAAATGGCCCAGTCACAGCGGATAGTGGCTAAGGGCATCGGTGGTATTGCATAGGAACTGGCCAACGTGGCACAGACCCAGAGGGAGGTGGCACAGTCACTTGCTGAGGTAGCACAGACCCAGAGGTAGTGGCAGAGTCACAGTGTAGTGTGGTGCATTTCCAGAGGGAGGAGCTCCATTCCCTATGCTCCATGAGGCCACAAGTATCGTGACCCTGGTTGGGAGGGAGTGGCCTCCAGGACTGGCAATGCCAAGTGGCAGGGTAGCCTCAGGGGTTAGCTCCACCCCCAACCCTGTCCCAATATCCAATATCCTGCAGTCTGGATACTATTACACGCCAAATTCCATTCACCCATCACCCCTCTGCCCTCTGGCTACGTTTGCCCCCAGTCTGGCAACACTTTGATTTTAAAATTCTCCTCCATACGTTTGAATCCCTCCCTATCTCTGCAACCTTCTTCACCCCCCCCCCCCAGTTCTCCGAGATCTCTGTCCTTCTCCAATTCGGGCTTCTTTCTCATCCAGAATTTTCATTGGTCCAGGAGGCCTTCAGCTACCTGGCTTCCAAGCTCAGGAATTCCCTCCCTCAACCTTTCCATTTCTTTACCTCAATCGCTTCCTTTAAGTCACTTCTTAAAACTTTTCTATTTGACCAAACTGTTGCCTAGCTCTTCTAATATCACTGTATATGAACCTTATTGTCACATTTTATCGAATAATGTATCACTGCAGCCTATAGGGATGCTTTAGCATGTTAAAAGCGCAATCTCATTCCAAATGCTGTTTTTCAATGATAGGAGCCTCATGGGGGTGGTCAGCACCCAGAAATACCAGCGTGGGCTGGCATACCAGGTTCTTCAACCCACTCTTGCTCCTGGCCATTTCTGCCGAGGCTGGGTCAGGCCGGCAGGACAACGCGGCCAACTTGGATTTTCCACTTCCGATACCTGGGTGCGGGGATGAGTGGTGGATTTTAGGTGCAGGTGCCAAAATTCCTGGAAGACCTACAGGCCCCCTCTGCCTGACTTGTTGTGGATCCAGCCAAAGGCTAGCCTATAGAGGGAACCGTCACCCACAACCTCCCTTCCACATGGTGGTGACCTGGCAACTGTATCTGCTTTTTATTTACTTAAAGTTTGAAAAATGTTGGCACGAGGGCACCTACATGTTGCAGCGCCCTCTCAGCGATTTACCCGGTACTGCAACCTGCTGTTCCTCTCAAACTGAAAGGCTTCTCACATTGGCCCTCCAACTTTGAGAGCCTGTCTGCCACCCTTAACTGCACAAGCAAACTGTTCATACGTTAATTAAGGAGACGCCTTTGAGAAAATCCCAAAGGATTACCGTTTCCCTTCCTATATGTTCGGGATGGGGATACAATCCTGACTTCTGTTTCCAAGCTCCTAAGAAAAAAATACATCCCATAGTCACTCAGCATCTAATCCATCTTCTAGAAATGTTGGCCGCAATTCTCCAACCGTTGCGATTCTCTTTTCCCGACAGCAGACGTTCCCTGCCCTTGTGTTTCCCAACTGCGCGGAGTGGCTTCAATGGAAAATTCCATTGATAAGCAGAGTGGGCACAAAATCCAGCTGCCAGCGATGGTACACTGGCAAGAAACAGGCAGCTGGGTGACCAGAGAATCCAGCCCAACATATTTGACTTGACCATCTACTCCATCATGTTCTTTTGATGGTAACATTATGTTGCAATTAACACCATTCACTGTCCTATTATTTCATTCGCGAAACTTTCCTTTCTCGGGAACTCCACAAAATAATCATTGCACAGCCTTTCAATTTCAGAGGAACATTTCAGAGTTTAGAGTCAATTATTATGTTGAGATTTTTCAATCTGTTCCATGCCACGCCACAATCCTGTGCATGTCGTCCATCAACATTCCACTCACAGGGCAGTTTGCAGATAAAATCTGTTGCCCTTTAAACATTCGCAATAGTCTCTTTTGCCAAGAAAAACACTTGGTACAGGTTATGGAAACAATAAGTGAAGATTTTACAGATTTTTCAGTTTATTTTGAAGAACAAAATGAATTGTCTCAGTGTTAAAGGATGACAGATCCTATTAGATCTATGACCATCATGTAACTGGAGCTTGATATGGAATATAGTACTTGTGATTTGACAGTACTAATTGCTCAATGCTGCTGATTCAGAAAAATAACTCATGCATTTATATCATATCAAAACTTTTCAACATTCTTCACATAATTAATTATCTTTTGAAGTGCAGTGATTTCATTAGCAAAGCTCAGTGGCCCAGATTTTCCTGTCAATATAATGGCTAATGGCGTTCACTGTTATTTGTGTACAGATGAAATAACAACTTCAGTCGAGGGGCCGATGTGCGGTTATACTCCAGTGTATCGAAAGGTTGCTGTCCGAGTTCTGGCCCTCCGCCATCAGCTTCGCAAAAATGGCATCTTGCTGTGAAATTCAACTTTGAGATGCACTGAACAATATGAAGTTGTAGTATTTTCATGGTAGATAGAACAATCTCTGCAGAAAATTAAGTGTTGTCCATTTCAGTCTACTCTTCTAATGATGTAATTAATGTTAATCACTGTTTATCAACTTTTCTGGCACTGAAAATTAACCATTACAAACGTGGGATCTCATTCCTTCAGATAGCAATTGTTGTTGGAGATTTCAAAAATGCCAAATTTAAAATCAATTGATTTTTCCTTTCTTTTTTAATCTCTCTTCATCCAGTCTTTGTTTCTTCCTCTCTCTTTAAGTACCTGATTTGACATTGAACTCACATTCTAAATTACACTTCTTAGCACAGCGCACCAAATTTGTGCTGCCTGCTCTTTAATGTGACTGCAGCATGCAGTCAGCATGAACCATTGAGTGGCTGCAACAAGGTTCCTTAACTGTGAAAGCTTAGCAGCACTTAAAGCAAGTCTGCACTTAAAACCAGCCACTGGGCGAGATCTTCCGGCTATTCACGCCGAAAGGATTTTCCGGTCCCACCGATGGGACATCGTCACCACAGCTTTCCCGGTAGCGTCGCATGGATTCAGTGGGAAATCACATTGACAGAGGCCAGACCAAAAGATCCTGCCACCAAGAAATCCACCACGGAGAGACCAGAAAATCCCGCCCAATAATTAAAGGGGTGGGGAAGGTGGTGGAATTCATATTGGAACTCATTTTGACATTTAAGGTGTCGCAATATGAGACAGAAGAGGCTCGAAGATATACCGACTCTGCATGAGGGGCTTTAGTAAAGGAGGTGCAGAGGAGGAGAAATGTGCTCTACCCCCAGGCATCCAGGAATGCCCCCTCAGAAACTTCAGATTAAACTTGTTATTTTACTTAACCCAGTTCATACACTCTTTTTTTTTTAAATAATTTTTATTGAAAGAGTTTTTCCATACAGACATTTACCCCTACTAATTTTTAAATTATTTACAACACAATCCCTCTAGGCAAATGTCCCTCCCTCGCCCGCCCTCTCGCGCGCACCAGTCCTCCCCCCCCCCCCCCCCCCCCCAGGCAACCTTAACAAACAAGGCAGCCTACAGTTTCAGACATGAGCAGCGAGCAGACTTGCCCGCGTTACAGTCGTGCATGTCCCCCCACGACCCTTGCTGCCCCCCCCCTCCCCCCCCTCCCTCCCCCCCCTCCCTCCCTCCCCCCCGGGTTGCTGCTGCCACGACCCCGAACGTCTATCTCTGATCTAAAAAGTCAAGGAAAGGTTGCCACCGCCTGGAGAATCCCTGTACCGACCCTCTCAGGGCAAATTTGATCCTTTCTAGCTGAATATAGCTAGCCATATCGTTAATCCAAGTTTCAACGCTTGGAGGCCTCGCGTCCTTCCATTGAATTAATATCCTTCGCCGAGCCACTAGGGATGCAAAGGCCAGTATTCCGGCCTCCCTAGCCTCCTGTACCCCCGGTTCTACCCCGACCCCAAAGATCGCAAGCCCCCATCCTGGTTTGACCCTGGACCCCACCACCTTCGACACCGTCCTTGCCACCCCCTTCCAGAACCCTTCCAGCACCGGACATGCCCAGAACATATGCACGTGGTTCGCTGGGCTTCCCAGACATCTGACACACCTGTCCTCACCCCCAAAGAACCGGCTCATCCTTGTCCCCGTCATGTGAGCTCTATGCAGCACCTTAAATTGAATGAGGCTCAGCCTCGCACACGAGGAGGAAGAATTGACCTTCTCCAGTGCATCCGCCCACGTCCCGTCTTCTATCTGCTCTCCCAGCTCCCCTTCCCACTTGGCTTTCAGCTCCTCCCCTGATGCTTCTTCCGCCTCCTGCATTATCTTGTAGATGTCTGATATCTTCCCCCCTCCGACCCAGACCCCCGAGAGCACCCTATCACTCGCCCCCTTACTGGGGAGCAGGGGGAACCCCTCCACCTGCCGTCTAGCAAATGCCTTCACTTGTAAATATCTGAACATGTTTCCCGGGGGGAGCTCAAACTTCTCCTCCAGCCCTCCCAGGCTCGCAAACCTCCCCTCTATAAACAGGTCCTTCAGCTGCCGTATGCCCACCCTGTACCAGCTCTGAAATCCCCCGTCGATGTTCCCCGGGATGAATCTATGGTTCCCTCTTATTGGCGCCGCCAACAGACCTCCCATTTCCCCCCTATGTCGCCTCCACTGCCCCCAGTTCATACACTCTTAGGTCACACCTGAAGTTTGAGTGTCCAGGCTTCAGTAAGATGCTTACATAAATGTTACGCTTAAGTGATTTGTACATTTTGTTTTCAATTAAGGGGCAATTTAGAGTGGCCAATCTGCCTAGCCTGCACATCTTTGTGTTGTGGGCGTGAGACCCACGCAGACACGGGGAGAATGTGCAAACTCCACGCGTTAATGACCTGGTGCCAGGATCGAACTCGACTCCGTGAGGTAACAGTGCTAATCATTACATCACCGTGCCGACCCTTGATTTGAATTTGCTTAAGTCACTATAGAAGTGTCCTTAGAATATACTGTGAATTTGATCTTATTTCCCAATTAGTTAAGTGGAACTTGAAAAGAGGTTATAAAGGACTGACCTTTGCTTTAGGAGTAAATCATAACTGCAGCTGCCATTAGTGAGACTTGCCCTTCCTTGCACGATTAGATTTTTAATTTTTTTGTGTGATACGTTGCCGACAGTATGAGCTGATAATATTGCAGTGAGGGACCTGAGTGTAATAGATTATTTACTGTTCCAATCATAGAACATAGAGTGCAGAAGGAGGCCATTTGGCCCATCGATTCTGCACCGACCCACCCAAGCCCTCACCTCCACCCCACCCCCTTAACCCCTCCTACCCTTTTTGGACACTAAGGGCAATTTATCATGGCCAATCTACCTAACCTGCATGTCTTTGGACTTTGGGAGGAAACCGGAGCACCCGGAGGAAACCCACGCAGACATAGGGAGAACGTGCAGACTCCGCACAGACAGTGACCCAGCGAGGAATCGAACCTGCGACCCTGGCGCTGTGAAGCCACAGTGCTCTTCACTTGTGCTACCGTGCTGCCCAACCATGTTTAATGTAAAATTAAACTGCTAAGATTCAAATCAGAGAAAAGATGAGTGCAAATGTTCTTTACGTTCTTTCCCTGATGTGGACAATGTTTCACTTATTACTCGGCCCTAATAAGCCAGAAGAATTGGCAGTGAGTCTTCTTCTTGAAGTGCTGCAGTTCTTGTGATGATGAAGAAGGAGTAGCAGTATTTGCCCAGATCAGGTTGGCCCTGTGGCTACACCTCCTCAATTCAGTCTGGATTAGCTATTTTTCTAAAGGCAAAATGGCCATGCCTTCCTACAAAACACCAGTCATGGCATCATGACTTGATACAGCACTGTAAATGTGGTGTTAAAACATATATCAAAACTATACCAATATATAAGCAAACTTGTAATATTTCTCTAAAGAGTCTTTCAGCTTCACTGAGTATTTCTGTTTGGAATTGCAAATGTAGAATATGCATCCATTCACCTATTGCCATATGATGAAAATGAAATGAAATGAAAATCGCTTATTGTCACGAGTAGGCTTCAATGAAGTTACTGTGAAAAGCCCCTAGTCGCCACATTCCGGCGCCTGTCCGGGGAGGCTGGTACGGGAATCGAACCGTGCTGCTGGCCTGCTTGGTCTGCTTTAAAAGCCAGCGATTTAGCCTTGTGAGCTAAACCAGATCTGAGCACCGGTAGTGATATGGGGTGCGGGGGAGGGCATCGGAAGTTACTTCCGTGTTGTTACAGGCACGGCATACAGGAGCATTCGAGAACCTTTGAATAAAAAGTTATTGCCTGTGTCATCATTTCCACATAATCCCACAATAATACATGGAGCTGGCTGACTGGGTACAAGGATTCCGGTGCATCGATTTGCTTACTTTTACTGAGAACAATGCCAACAACGTGAAATAGTTTGAGAAGGAATGGTGCATGTATTGCTACATCGGTCAGTCCGGCAAGAAGAAGATAGTCTAAGCCTGCATGTTGCAGAATCTGGCGGGCCCGGAGGCTGTGGGGAAATCGGAATCCTTCACATTCCAGGAGGGGGAGGACCATAAGGGCCCTGAGGTACTACTGGAGAAATTTGAACAAATTTGAACGCCCTCCAAAAATGTCATCATGGATAGACAAGCTTTCAACATTGTTGGTCAGAAACCCGATGAATCGGTCCAGTCATTTGTCTCAACACTGAAACTTCTGGCAAATAATTACAAATTCGGTGCTCTCACTGATGAACTTGTAAGAGACCTTATAGTATGTGAAACAACAACAGTGTATGCAAGCAGTTTCTCCGTGAAATAAAAACTTTTTAAACTTCGGAATCTGCCATTAATATTTGCATGCTGCATGAGCAGTCCAAGAGGAGCATGAAAGAATTAAGAAGAGAAGCTTAAGTCTTTTAAAATGAAAAATGAAAACGGAAACCGCTTATTGTCACAAGTAGGCTTCAAATGAAGTTACTGTGAAAAGCCCCTAGTCGCCACATTCCGGCGCCTATTCGGGGAGGCTGTTACGGGAGCAGGCACAAAAAAAAGAAGCACAAGTGTTGTTAATCAAAGCCACATCAACCATATCAAGCCTACTTTCACAAGACATGCTGCAGCCAGCTACCTCCCCAAAGCTCAGCATGTAAATTAAACTGAGTGAACGAGCTGGAGACAAATCAAAACCTTGAGCCCCTGGAAGCATTCGACTGTGACAGTGTTGACCTAATCACTGAGAAGGGCAATATATTCACAACACTCCATATTGCCCACAACAATGCCACACTGAAAGTCAAAATTGATATTGGGGCACAAATGTAATGTTTTGTCAAAGCTGCTGCTGAAGAAAATCTAGCTGTGCTTCACTTGATTCCACCAACAAAGTGAACCTTGTTGCATATGGTGGACAGATCATGGGCAGGATTCTCCGACCTGGCGCTGGGTCGGAGAATCCCCGGGGGACTGCGCCAATCCCGCCCTGCCGCTTCATCACGGGCTGCCGTGTTCTCTGGTGCCATTTTTCAGGCGGTGGGAGGATTCCTGCCACGCCAGTCAGGGGCCATTGGCAGCGGCCCCCTCCGTTCATTCTCCGGGCCCCGATGGGCCGTGCGGCTGTCCATTATTGGCAAGTCCCACCGGCGTAGGTTACGCATGGTCCCACACAGCGGGACCTGGCAGATAAGTCAGCAGGGGCGGTCCTCGGGTGGGCGCGGGAGGGTCCGATCCCAGGGGGGACCCCCACGGTGACCTAGCCCGCGATCGGGGCCCTCTGATCTGCGGGTGGGCCTGTTCCGTGGGGGCACTTCTTCCTTCTGCGCAGGCCCCCTGTAGGGCTCCGTCATAGCCGGCGCGGAGAAGAGAACCCCCCCCGAGCTTGCGGCAAAATACAAAGGCTGATCTGCGCAAGCGTGGAATCATGCCACCGGCTCCGTGCATGCGCGAGATCACAACGGCCATTCTGCACATGCATGAACATGGCACAGTCCCTTCGGCACCGGCTGAAGCGGCGCCAACCCCTCCGGTGTCCACCTAGCCCCTGAGACAGGTGAGAATTCCTCACCTTGGGGGCCCGTTGATGCTGGAGTCATTGCCGCCGGTTTTCCCGCCAGCGTGGGGACTTGGTCCCCGGAAGGGAGAATCCCGCTGCATATGTGCGGAAGATATAATCACCTTGGACAGAACGTGGGCAAATTTCAATTCCACTTAGTCGACTAGGATGTTAAACCACTGTTGGGTTTGGCTGACAATACTGCACTAGGACTAGGACGTGCACCTTACATCAACAAGCACCAGATATATTGGAATATAGAGATCTGTTTGACTGTGATGTTATTGGGACGCTGCCTGTTATATATCACGTGGGGCTGGACGATTCAGTGCCACCCTCGGTCTGTGCTCAAAGACGAGTACCTCTTGCTATGAACCAGAAAATCATAGATGACCTGGACAACACGGTGGCGCAGTAGTTAGCACTTCTGGCCCACGGCACCGAGGCCGCAGGTTCAATCCCGGCCCAGCGTCACTGTCCGTGTGGAGTTTGCATATTTACATGTGAGAGTACCTTTAAGAAATAGGTGTTTATAAATGGGTATGCATATAAATATCTGTAGTGAGAGTACCTTTAAGAAATGGGTGTTTATTGCTGCAGTGATGTCACGAGTGGGTGGAGCTGGGCTGTCTGTCAGCTTTTTACTTTCGCTTTAGGCTTTTTGCTGCAGGGTGGGTTTGGTTTCATTTTAGATTTGGAGAAGCTGAAATCACAGCAGGTTGTGTGTGAATCTCTGCATCTTGGTACTAAAAGGATCTTTTGGCTTCTGAATGTTGTTTGGGAATTTATTAAGGATTACTTAGTGTTGTATTCTTTAGGGGTTGTATTTGAATTGATGTTTGCTAAGATGCTCACTGTATTTTTTAAAATGGTTAACTTGAGTTCATAGACAATAATAAAGATTATTATTATCATTAGTCCTTCTGACAGTGAAATGATGGCACCCCTGCGCCAACCTCTCCACCAGGATGGGAAATGATGGTGGGAGGAGCACCACAAGGGCATTCAACAGACTCAAGAACCTGCTTTCAGCCCCTCTCGTGTTACAATACTTCGACGTCCAAACCTCGGTAGTGTTATCAGCAGGTGCGTAACAGCATTGGTTTGGAGCAGTGAGTATCCAGAATGGTAGACCAGTGGCTGTTGCATCAAGGCCCCTCACTGACACTGAAACCCGCCATGCCCAGACCAAGAAAGAACTTCTTGCTCTTGTTTTTGCCATTTCATTGAACCTGACCACCAGCGTCTCACTACCATTCTCAAAAAGCCTCTCCATACTGCATCATCATGCCGGCAGCAAATGATGCTCAAGCTTTTAGACTACAACCTCAGTGTGATCTACAAGCGTGGTAAGGAACTCTACTTAGCAGATGCCCTTTCCATGGCTCAGCTACCCATCACTGAGCATGCTGAGAGCATCAACATTATTACAATCCGAGTGCTGTCATTGTGGAAAACCAATGAATTCAAAACTGACCACAAAAACAAGCAACTCCACGACATCATCATGAAAGGATGGTCTACAATAGAGAATGAATTTTCCCATGAGATCCACCCCCTTACCCACAATAACCCAGCTGGGTCCCACGGAGAGCCGACTTGTGTGACTAAACACTCGTGACTGGGCAGATCAAACTTCAAGTTTAAGGAATATGTACCAACATAAAAGGGCAGGGTGGGGGGAGAGGCAGGTTTGGGCTTTGCGCTAGTTTATTTTTAGCTCAAGTCCAGGCTCTGTGTACTTGAGTTTCCCATTGTTTCTTTACTGCCATTTTGGTATTTTTCTTTGCATGCTGTTGTAGATTATTTCAACTAAAAATGGGGAAGATGTAGAATGTGCATCCATTCACCTATTGCCATGTGACCTGTGCACCGGTAGTGCTATGCGATGTGGGGGAGGGTGCCAGAAGTGACTTCCACGTGGCTACAGGCAGGGCATACAGGAGCAGTCGAGGACCTTTGAATAAACTGTTGAAGTTATCACCCGTGTCATTCTTGTATAGCCACACAACAATCCAGTAATAATTTAAAAAAGACACTACTGGGTGCGATTTAACAGAAATATTTCTAAGTGTCATTTTGCCGCGATGTGCGTGGTGTTTCCCGACGGCTGCGTTGACGAGATCGTGGCCCGTATTTAATTGGTTGTCTCACTGTCTAATACACCAGACTCGTGCCTCAGCGGACAAGAGGATGCTGCTTTTAAACATTCCCTCAGCACTTACTCCCAGTCAAGAAATGACAATGGCAGCGCGCAGACCTGCTCCTCATTTTGGGAATGCCGAACTGGCCAGGCTTCTCGATGCTCTGGATGCTAGACAGGCCACTCTGTTCCCCGAAGGGGCCGGAAGATCAGCAGCAGGGTGGCCAATACCGCCTGGGGAGGCTGCGGCAGTGGCTTTCAGTGTGGGCAGCATGACCAGGAAGACCGTAGTCCAATGTCGAAAGAAGACCGACGACCTCCACGGAGCTGTAAGGATAAGTTATCATCTCCCTGCTGGTATCAGTTCCGCTTGCCACACCTCAGATTCCCACACCCACCCCCCAAAGTTGCTAGCTAATTCCTCGCACCTTCCCTACATCCGATCTTCGTGCTTGTTCCTCAGAACCCTCTAGCGCCCATCAATACAGCCCCTTCATGTCCATGTGTCCATGTCCATGCCCACAAATGCCACCTGCTCTGGACTTCCCTGACCCATGAAGCATGCAGCTCACATTGCCCTCTCTTTGTTCCCGCAGGAGAAGATAGCCCAGAATGAGCAGGATAGGGCTAAGACATGAGAGTGGCGCGGGGGCAGAGTAACCTCAGGTTTGAGTTCTGACCCCCTATGAGTGACAGGCCCTGGAAGTCGTGGGGCTGTTCAAGGAGAGAGCAATCACTGACAGCGAGGTTGGCCTGCACCACAGAGGTGAGGTCCCTTCACCCCGATGTCTCAAGTGAGATATTCATATCAGACAAAATGATCCTACCCTCTCACTGACCACATGTTCATTCTCTTGCAGGATCTCCATCTGATGGGGCCTATTCATCCAGAGTCAGTCCTCCTCTGTCACCAAAGAGACCACCTTGGAATGAGAGAATGAGAATCGCTTATTGTCACGAGTAGGCTTCAATGAAGTTACTGTGAAAAGCCCCTAGTCGCCACATTCCGGCGCCTGTTCGGGGAAGCTGGTATGGGAATCGAACCGTGCTGCTGGCCTGCTTGGTCTGCTTTAAAAGCCAGCGATTTAGCCTTGTGAGCTAAACCAGCCCCAGCTAAACCAGGAGAAGAGGTCCGAGGAGACCACCATCGATGTGTCACGACTATCAACCCCGCCTGGTTTAGCTCACTGAGCTAAATCGCTGGCTTTTAAAGCAGACCAGGGAGGCCAGCAGCACGGTTCGATTCCTGTACCAGCCTCCCCGGACAGGTGCTGGAATGTGGCGACTAGGGGCTTTTCACAGTAACTTCATTGAAGCCTACTCGTGACAATAAGTGATTTTCATTTCATTTTTTTCCACCACTGCAGAGACACACACCTCGGTGGGCGACATTAGTGGACATGCTTCTGGGGCACAGGCTGATGAGCACCACAGAGTTTGCTGATGCACATTAGGTGGCGGCACGAACATCCAAGAGAGACAGCAGTTGGAGGTTGGCTGGATCCCAGGACACAGCTGAATCCTAGTCAGGTGCAGACCCTTTGGACAAGGTTATCCCAGAGCTGATGCAGATGATGACACAGCTGTGAGATTCAGGAGGGGATGTTAGCAACATTCCAGCAAGTGACTAGCCGATTGGAGGAGTCCCAAAGGCTACAGGTGCAGGAGATGGTTCCAACAGTGTGTGGCACCGAGGATGGTGGCCACAGTGCAAAGCCTGGAGCACAACGTCCCTATCTTGTGTGATGATGCCCAAGGCATGACTCAATCTGTGATGACCATGGCTGAGGGCCTGGATATCATGATGGATATGTCCCAGACACAGGTGGACATTGCCGAGGCACTCCAAAGTATGACCCAGTCACTGTGGAGTATTGCTGAAGGCGTTGATACCAAAGTGCAGTCAATGGGGATCCGCCAGGACTGGCGGAGCAGATTACGGCAAAGACTCTGAAACTTATTCCAACTGTGCCTCTGTCCCATGGAGACACCCCCCCACCCTCTTTCCCCAGGGCCATACGGCACTATTCGGGAGGAGGAAGTGCTGGAGGCCACCCTGGGGCCTGCCACCAAGGTGACGACAGCGGTCTCCAGTTCTTCCGAATCCCTCCCCTCTTGCCAATGGTGCATCTCAAAAGCAGCACGCAGAACAGGCTGGCACAGTGACACCAGTAAATCGGCTGGGGCCCTTTGGCTCCAGGCCCTCCAGAGGATCTCCACCAAGGGCATCAAAGGCCACAGGGTGCAGAAAGCAGCAGGTTGCTTCCAACTTTGATGTGCATCCTGGGGACACACCTAGATGTAGCATTGGACCACGAAAGATCAAGAAGAGAGGATCACTGAGTGGGCACTGGGCAGGTGGGGGGGGGGGGGGCTACTATCTGTAGCTAGGAGGAGTGGAAATATTAAATATTCATAGTTAAAACAAGTTACACCTGATACATGTGAAGACTCTTGTCACAATAATCTTCACAGCGGGCTTGAAATGAAAATCGCTTATTGTCACAAGTAGGCTTCAAATGAAGTTACTGTGAAAAGCCCCTAGTCGCCACATTCTGGCACCTGTTCGGGGAGGCTGGCACAGGGCTGGGCTTGGCTGCATCCCCACCCCCTGTTGACTTCTGCTCACCCCCCCCCCCCCCCCCCTCCCCACTCCCGGGCACTGTGGTGCAAGAACAAATGCCCCCAATGCTGACGCTGTTCAGAGAATGTGTATGAGTGCTCTGTCAGCAGAAAAACAGGAGCCAGACCTTTACAGAAACTGAGGAATGCCAGAGCATTCCTCACAGCGAGTGAGCATCACTCTCCTGCCTTGTACATTCACCCGCTGACAGTGCTGACACAGGCCCATCACCCTAGAGTGATGCTACACAGATCCTGGGAGGGTGGAACAGGGTAATTGGAGAGTGGAAATGTGTGGGGGGGGGGGGGGGGGGGGATGGGAGGCGGGGGAATTGGGGAGAATTAGGGAGGGATTGGGGGGGGTGGGGGTGAGTTGTTGGCAAAGCCTCATCCTATGAGAATCAGGTGAGGGGCAGGCCCTCCCTGGTCCTCCGGACATGCCGGACCCTTGCAGGGAAACTTGTAGGCACCTCCTGCAGCTCCTTGCCAAGGTCATCCTCCAGACTTTCCTGCTCCGGATCTTCCTCCTCAGACGAGGCCGCATGTCGGTACCAGAACCAAACTATATCAGCTCATTGTCACAAAAAAACCAAACACCCCTCCCAGGTTCCTCAACAGAAATGTAGGATAAGCCTGCAAATGTGTTATCATGTTCAGAACTTTGTTGTAGAAATGATCTGTCCATCAATGTGTTACTTGTTCCACATATCAGTGCCATTCTCCATCCAGGAGGCGCAGCTGTGTAGACCCTCCCACATGGCCCAATCTCACCGGAACCAAATCCTGACATCCACATATTCCACTGACACTCAAGGTGCAGTTGAACACTCTTGACTTCCACGTGTTTAACCCGTGGTGACATGCCAGTTACATGCAGCACTCACCACACCAGCAACAAATGCATCACCAATCTGCAAAAGCATTTCTTCAATGGCGTCATCAGGTAGCCCATTTGGGTCAATGTCACGCACCTGTTCCCACAGCGTCTTCTTGCTTCAAACCGGATTGCCTTCAGACTCATATGTACCCGAGCTGGGTTTTCCAGGACCCAGATGTATTAGAAACAATTGTCCTTTTTTCCAGATACAGAAACCGCGTAGCACGGTAGCATAGTGGTTATCACAATTGCTTCACAGCTCCAGGGTCCCAGGTTCGATCCCTGGCTTGGATCACTGTCTGTGCGGAGTTTCCACGTTCTCCCGGTGTGTGCATGGGTTTCCTCCGGGTGCTCCGGTTTCCTCCCACAGTCCAGAGATGTGCAGGTTAGGTGGATTGGCCATGCTAAATTGCCCTTAGCGTCCAAAATTGCCTTTAATGTTGGGTGGGGTTCTGGGTTATCGGGATAGGGTGGAGGTGTGGTGTTGGGAAGGGTGCTCTTTCCAAGAGCCGGTGCAGACTCGATGGGCCGAATAGCCTCCTCCTGCACTGTAAATTCTATGAAAAGGAAGGAAACATCAATAGCAGCCTCCAAGCATTTGCATCCACAAGCAGGAAACATAACTTGCAGCAGTAAAGTGCTCTCACAACTAACAAGGCCAATTCCTCATTAGCAAAAGCCTTCAGCTGTGCAGCTAGAGGCTGCTAACAGTAAAAGGGAATTAAAGTGACCTTTAGGACAGAACCAAGAACAGGGCTCTGTTCTGAAAGTGTTTGGTAGGACAGACAGGCAGCAGCTGTAGTTGCCCCTGTTATGGGTCTCCACAATATTTAAAGATGGCTCGGGTTTGGGTTTGGGTTTGGGTAGCAGCCCCAGTGCCCTTGAGCTGCATGCCAGAAAACGGAAATGGCTACTCACCTCTTCAGTTCCCCTCAGCAGCCATTGCAACAGTTTCACATTTTTTTAAAGTTCTAAACGATGCCCGTGTGATTTCTCACTGGGAAGCCGGTTAATTCCAGGGAGGTTGTTGCATTCGAATTCAATCTCATTAATAGGGTTAATTGGCGTGATCCAGAACTCACCCTTGGGAGTGTGCCGAATAGATAACAAACTGGTTTGTAATCGGCTCAAATCCTGCTTTCAACATTTTCCGCAATTTAACTGGGCACAATGTGGTGGTTAAATCGTGCCCACTATTTCATAAAGTCATCGGTAATTATGTAATAGAAAAGTTACCCATATATGGTCATTAATAGCAATGGATTTTAGTCTCGAAGTCACATGATCTTCCCTATAATGCTCTGTATATGTGTGCAACATAAATACACATAGCAATCTGCAATATACTATGCAACCATGTTTATTTACTCCTGCTTGATATGAAGTACATAGGTGGAATTGTGATTAAAAACTTGGCACTCCAGTCGGTTGACTATACATATGATAGGTGAACGAATAGCTGTTACAGAAATGATTGACTTATTCACCACAGGTAGTCACGTAGAGTGCAGGTGCCAGCAGACCTTTTGCTGTTTGTACTTTTTAAACTGGGAATGAAGTATAACCCGTTATTGCAGTGCAATAGGAGTGCGGCAATTATTAAATCTATATATCGACTACTGAAATGAGTACTCAGTAAAAATAATCTGAGTCACAGATTTGGCAAATAAAGCACTCACATTGTTGCATGTATGCATGATGCATTTTTTCATTAGTCATACTGTTTGCATTAGCAAAGCACAGGCAATGTTTACATTGCAAAACGTGCGATCAATCAAATAAATACACCAAAACAGTAATCTGTTCCTTCAAAGCCTTTCCAAGTATTGTCCATGGGGAGTATTTGGTTACTTTTAGATTGTTGCTTGACATCCAGAATGTTGCTTCAAAGGTCATTCCAAAGTAAAGGGATTGTAATGGCAGAAATGAAAGGGCCTTGTTGCAAGTGACGACTCAATTAGAAAACAGAGGCTACAGCAACTAGCTGTGTGAAACAGTCCTTTGACTCATTAGTTGCTGAATATCTTTTGTTGAAGGTTTTGAATCCATTTTGACAATCTAATTGATCCCAACTCGACTAAATAAATTCTGACCAGCCAAATTCCTCTTTGTTCCTTCAATAAATTGTAAGAGGTGCTATGCAGCTCTTTGTCAAGTGACCTCACCCAGAATGTCCCTTTACCTCACACAGTAAATGACATTGGTTTACAAGTAATTTGGTAATGAATCATGGTGCACAGAAAGGCCCAGCTGGCATTTTGGCCTTGGGTAGATTAGGAATCCACGTCCTGAATTTATTTTCAGGATTTCCAAAGCCAAAGGTGGGTTTGGAATTTTACCAAGGTAATGCATTTTGCAAATGGTCCAAATCATACAGTTCCTTTGGAATGACAAAACTCTGGATTTTCAAGGGAGGCAAATGTATAAAAATCAAAAGATTTAGTCCGGTTTGAATTTGTAATATTTTTGCCCCATAGCCAGTGACAGAATGGTATTCAGATTGGTCACATGCATCAATTATAGTTGTGTCCTAATCCTGGCTAATGCACTGAAAGAGAGTCACTTAGGGAGGAGCATCATAAAATAGATTTGGATGGACAAACCCATTTGAACCATGTGCAAGGTTCCAGAATAACAGCCCATCTATCAGGTAAATAGTTCCCAGTCCCTATCTGAACAGGCAACCAGCAGTTCAAGTTAGCATCTCATGCAGGAATCAAAACTTGAGTAACCATGTAGTACTGTCTCAGTATTGCTTTAAAAGTGCTGGTCTCTGCTGAAAACTAATCACTGCATGGAATCTCTGATCTTCTGGACCAGAGCAAGGGTGAAATTAACTGTGAGATGAGCTGGCAATCCCACAAGGCTAGTGGTTCAAAATAGTTTCAAAGGGAGGTGCTGAGGTTTTTTGTTGTGTCTAATAGAGGGTGTAATTATTGAAACGAAAGAGCGGTATGGTGGCGCAGTGGTTAGCACTGCTGCCTCATGGCGCTGAGGACCTAGATTCAATCCTGGCCCTGGGTCACTGTCCGTGTGCAGTTTGCACATTCTCCCCGTGTCTGTGTGGGTCTCACCCCCATAACCGAAAAAAGATTTGCAGGGTAGGTGGCTAAATTGCCCCTAAATTGAAAAAAATTTAAAAATATGTATATTGAAACCAAACTGAGGTTTCAGCCACTCTATCATTTTGGGTCTGTTTTGAAATGGATGAACTAGCCTTCTCAGCTGAGGTACACCTGTCACTTAAAATATATGAAGAGGACTATCATATTCCATTATGAGTGTCTATCTATTTTCATTTTGTTTTGCCCTCCCCCTATTATTTGGATTGGCAGGTGTGGTCAGAAGTAGGTTAATAAATACTTCCAAATGTCAAGGTGTTAACAGAATAAAATAAAGCAGAGAGAATTTTTGGACAATAAAACAGCGTGGTTGTCAAATTAGAATGATAATCTTATTATGTTATTATTATAAAGTTCAACCACAGTATTATAACAAGTCTGCCAAATATTTCTGCCATTAACAACAACTACTTGTACATATATATATATAGTGCCCTTAAAGTAGTAAAAAACTTTATGGCACTTCACAGGAGCATGAACAAACAAACACAATTTTACACATCATCAGTGGTTGCAATGTTTTCTGAAGTTACTTCCAGCGTTTACAGTGTTTTGCATTTTACTTGACCCCCATCTTTCTTTCTCCCTTTTCTTGATGGCCTTGCATAAGACCATAAGACATAGGAGCAGAATTAGGCCACACGGTCCATCGAGTCTGCTCCGCCATTCAATCATGGCTGATATTTTCTCATCCCCATTCTCCTGCCTTCTTCCCATAACCCCTGATCCCCTTTGGCCCATTCTCCTCATATCATGCCATCATTCACCATGCATGCTTGAGCACATTAGCTATACTGGCACGTTAGCACAGTACAGAGGAGTGCTGCCCTGTCGGTAGCTTTATGTTTTGAATAAGGCTGCCTTGTTAAGTGAAAGCAGAAGAAAAACCCATGGCATTGTTTAAAGGGCAGCAGACTGCAACAGATTTGCTGGCCAATATTTCTTACTCGACCAACATGTAAAAAAGATATTCTGGCCATTACCGTTTGTCAGGACTTGCTGTGCACAAATTAACCGCCGTGTTTCTTACAACATGAGGTCATTAAATGTGTGATGTGAAATGAAAATTCTTTATTTAGCTTGATTGATAATCCCATTTATTGCCCAATACGTTGTGGCTGGTAAAAGTAACAAAAACATTGATTTGCTTCTTCAAAGGGGATGGTTTAGCACAGGGCTAAAGAGCTGGCTTTGAAAGCAGACCAAGGCAGGCCAGAAGCACGGTTCAATTCCCGTATCAGCCTCCCCGAACACGCGCCGGAATGTGGCGACGAGGGGCTTTTCACAGTAGCTTCATTTGAAGCCTACTTGTGACAATAAGCGATTTTCATTTCATTCTTCAGATTATCAATGTTTGGTACTTGCAATATCATCACTTGAGCTATTGCCAGTTCTGCCTCTCCCCCTCCCCTCTTCTAAAGAAATAATGAATAGTACACCAGGATAAACAGTTAGCAACCTTGCGTCGACAGATTACAAAGTTAGTGGGGACCGCTGAGGAAAGATTGAGCAGGCCTGGCCAATAATCATTGAAGTTTAAAAGAATGTGAGGCAATCTTATTGAAACAAGATTCTGATGGAGCTTGACAAGGTAAATGCTGAGAGGATGTTTCCTCTTATGAGGGAATCTTGAACTCGGGAGGGCAGTTTCAAAATAAGGGATTCCCCATTTAAAATGGAAATGAGATTCGCTTTCCTCTTTCATCTTTGGAATTCACTGCCCCAGAGAGCAGTGGAGGCTGAGTCATTGAATGTACTCAAGGCGGAGTTAGACAGATCTAAAGGGAGTCAGATCATGGTGGGCAGTCAGGAAAGTGGAATTAAAGCCACAATCCAATCAGCCATGATCTTATTGAATGGTGGAGCAGACTCGAGAGACTGAATGGTCGAACCCCCGCTCCTATTTTGTATCTTCTTATGGTGGCTGAAACATATATAAATCGGTGAGTTTGCTTTCTCTTAAGTAGAGGTTAAGGTTTCCCAATCGCAAGAACGTCCATGTGTAGAAAGGACTGGCAATCGATTTTTAAAAGTCCTCAGTTAGTTAATAGTGAAAACTTATTTCATGAAATCTGCCTCACCTGAAACGTTTCAAGATATTTGATCACTTGTGTCAGATATTTAATCTTAAGTGAGTATCAAATCTGCTGCTCTGAGATAAATGGAATCAGCTAAAGAAGATCAGTTATTCTTCCCCACCCATTTGGAACCTGATCTCCTTTTGACAGGAGGAGTGACAGGTACCATAGTCTCAAGCTGATTCATGTCTATCTCACCAGTTGATTTGGGTGGTAGCAGCATTGCCTGGATTAGGAGTGCACTGGAGCAACTTTTACTTGAGAAAAAAAATCAAAAGTTAATACATGTCATGGGTACAATGCACAATGAACGCTTTGATTAATTCCACACAACTGCCCGTCATTTTGCATCCAAACAAATCTTGGCCTTTCTGTGAAAAGAAACCAAGCAGATTGTTCTGAATGAGTCAAATATTTGGATGTATGAGAATCTCGTTTCAACAAGGAGGATTCTTCTGTTCTTGCATCAGGATGTAGAGAAAAATTAGTCGGACCCCCCAACAGACTTGTACTTTTCACCGCCCAGCTTTTCTCCAGATGTTGTTAGATCCGGCAGCACGGTAGCATTGTGGATAGCACAATGGCTTCACAGCTCCAGGGTCCCAGGTTCGATTCCGGGTTGCGTCACTGTGTGTGTGGAGTCTGCACATCCTCCCCGTGTGTGCGTGGGTTTCCTCCGGGTGCTCCGGTTTCCTCCCACAGTCCAAAGATGTGCAGGTTAGGTGGATTGGCCATGATAAATTGTCCTTAGTGTCCAAAATTGCCCTTAGTGTTGGGTGGGGTTATTGGGATAGGGTGGAGGTGTTGAACTTGGGTAGGGTGCTCTTTCCAAGAGCCGGTGCAGACTTCTGCACTGTAAATGCTATGATCTATGTCAGCTAAGGAACCAGTAAACATGACCCAATACCCTTACTTTGATGCCTTTAATTGACTCCTGTTTGCTGAAAAATAGTACCACTGCCAGTGCAGCACACCCTCAGACTGCACTCAATATCAGCTTGAAGTAAATCTAGTTTCCGTGACAATTCACTCTGTTGTCTCTCGTTCTGTGAGGGCTAACGCCCGACAAGTCACAGCTTAATTTGCATGAATTCCAGAGTTAGGATTACATCCTCAGATTCAGGGGAACTCGTTAAACTTGCAGTATCACAGATTGAATGTGGTTCTGGGGGTTGGGCAGAGGCGGCAGGGAGGAGCCAAGAACCAGGACCCTTCTTGTTTTGCAAGAAGTCCCCAGTGTGTGAAAAAATAGTGAGGAAGACAGGGGAAGAAAAATCCTTACACAAGAGCTTCAGAGTTCAAAGGTGAATGTCATTGTTGGTTCTATGGTTGAAAATACTTTTTAAGACTTCTGTGTGGTTCCTATTCATTGTTTAAACTTTTTTTTATTGGAGTTTCAGTTAGAAAATTTGTAAATAATAATTTTCTTTCCCCTTTCTTTTGCATGCTGCGTAACCTCAGAATACTGATTCTGTGCAAATGCTGGTGATATCCAGAGATACGTTTGGTGTTGAATACTCATTTCTTTACCATGTTAAGAGATAAACTTATAAATATTGGTTTCTGGCTTTGAATTTTCATAATGTTGCACTCCTTCAATATCTCTTCCTAAACTTAAAAATAGCATACATTTTCAACAGAAAACAGTTTAATTAATATGAGGAAAATTAGAACATTATAACCCTTCTTTACAGCATATAAGATATTTCACTGTATAAATGTATCATACAAAAATAAATACTATGTTAGACAATGCTGTACATGAAAGCATAAAATAGCACCAGCTATACAACAAGCAGGAACAGAAGACTGAAGCACGTTAAAGTCACTGCAGACTGAAACAATTGTCGAGATGTTTGATTGATAGGAGAGAGTGTTGCAAATACTGCCTGGGAGGTGTTTCTAGGTAATGGGAGGTTGCAGATTGTCCCTTCACAACATGAGGTGCAGATCTGAAAAAGACGACGTCGAATATTATCAGATATTTTTCGGGAGGTTATTTTCTTCCTCATTTTCTGTGCCCTCTTGTACCATTAGACATAGACATAGAATTAGACATAGAATTTACAATGCAGAAAGAGGCTATTCGACCCATCGAGTCTGCACCGGCCCATGGAAAGATCACCCTCCCTCAGCCCATACCTCCATCCTATTTTTGCTTTTGCTAACACTGTCGGGGAGGTTTTAAACTAATGTGGCAGGGGGATGGGAACCAGATTAGGAAGTTAGAGGTCAGTAAAGAAGCAGCAACTATAGCCAGTAAGGTACGAGACAATAAACTCAATGTCACTAAGGGGAAGAGTAGGCAGGGAAGAGATGATGAACGCAAAGGTGGTCTGAGGTGCATTTGTTTTAATGCGAGAAGTGTAGCAGGTAAGGCAGATGAACTTAGGGCTTGGATCAGTACCTGGGAATATGATGTTATTGGTATTACTGAGACTTGGTTCAGGGAAGGGCAGGACTGGCAACTGAATATCCCAGGGTATAGATGCTTCAGGAGGGATAGAGAGGGAAGTAGATGGGGTGGAGGAGTTGCATTACTCGTCAGAGATTATATCACAGCTGTGATTAAGGAGGGCACGATGGAGGATTCGAGCACTGAGGCAATATGGGTGGAGCTGAGAAATAGGAAGGGTGCAGTAACATTGTTGGGACTTTACTACAGGCCTCCCAAAAGCGACCATGAAGTAGAGGTACAAATATGCAGACAGATTATAGAAAAATGTAGGAGCAATAGGGTGGTTGTGATGGGAGATTTTAACTTCCCCAACATTGAATGGGATTAGTGTAGTGTTGGAGGCGTAGATGGAGCAGAGTTTGTAAGGAGCATCCAGGAGAGTTTACTTAGAGCAGTATGTAAATAGTCCAACTCGGGAAGGGGCCATGCTGGACCTGGTATTGGGGAATGATCCCGGCCAGGTGGTTGATGTTTCAGTCGGTGATTACTTTGGGAATAGCGTTCACAATTCCGTAAGTTTTAGAATACTCATGGAGAAGGACAAGAGGGGTCCGAAAGGAAGAGTACTAAATTGGGGAAAGGCAGAGTATAACAAAATTCGGCAGGAGCGAGGGAATGGGATTGGAAGCAGCTGTTTAAGGGTAAATCCACATTTGAAATGTGGAAGTCTTTTAAGGAAAGGTTGATTAGAGTGCAGGACAGACATGTTCCTGTGAAAATGAAAGATAGAAATGGCAAGATTAGGGAACCATGGATGACGGGTGAAATTGTGAGACTAGCTAAGATGAAAAAGGAAGCATACATAGGATCGGGGCAACTCAAAACTGATGAAGCTTTGGAGGAATATCGGGAAAGTAGGACGAATCTCAAACGCGCAATAAAGAGGGCTAAAAGGGGTCATGAAATATCTTTGGCTAACAGGGTTAAGGAAAATCCCAAAGCATTTTATTCGTATGTAAGGAGCAAGAGGGTAACTAGAGAAAGGATTGGCCCACTTAAAGACAAAAGAGGGAATTAATGCGTGGACTCAAAGGAAATGGGTGAGATTCTTAATGAGTACTTTGCATCGGTATTCACAAAGGAGAGGGACAAGATGGATGTTGAGGCTAGGGATGGATGTTTAAATACTCTCGGTCAAGTTGTCATACGGAAGGGGGACGTTTTGGGTATTCTGAAAGACATTAAGCTGGACAAGTCCCCAGGACCGGATGGGATCTATCCCAGGTTGCTGAGTGAAGCGAGGGTCTAAATAGCTGGGGCCTTAACAGATATCTTTGCAGCATCCTTGAGCACGGGTGAGGTCCCGGAGGACTGGAGAATTGCTAATGTTGTCCCTTTGTTTAAGAAGGGTAGCAGGGATAATCCAGGGAATTATGGACCTGTGAGTTTGACGTCAGTGGTAGGCAAACTGTTGGAGAAGATACTGAGGGATAGGATCTATTCACATCTGGAAGAAAATAGACTTATCAGTGATAGGCAGCATGGTTTTGTGCAGGGAAGGTCATGTCTTTTGACCTGACGAATACTTTTCGTCAGTATTCACTCAAGAAAAAGATAATATTGTGGAGGAGAATGCTGAGACCCAGGCTATTAGAATAGATGGCATTGAGGTGCGTAGGGAAGAAGTGTTGGCAATTCTGGACAAGGTGAAAATAGATAAGTCCCCGGGGCCGGATGGGATTTATCCTAGGATTCTCTGGGAAGCCAGGGAAGAGATTGCTGAGCCTTTGGCTTTGATTTTTAGGTCATCATTGGCTACAGGAATAGTGCCAGAGGACTGGAGGATAACAAATGTGGTCCCTTTGTTCAAGAAGGGGAGTAGAGATAACCCCGGTAACTATAGGCCGGTGAGCCTAACGTCTGTGGTGGGTAAAGTCTTGGAGAGGATTATAAAAGATACGATTTATAATCATCTAGATAGGAATAATATGATTAGGGATAGTCAGCATGGTTTTGTGAAGGGTAGGTCATGCCTCACAAACCTTATCGAGTTCTTTGAGAAGGTGACTGAACAGGTAGACGAGGGTAGAGCAGTTGATGTGGTGTATATGGATTTCAGTAAAGCGTTTGATAAGGTTCCCCACGGTCGGCTATTGCAGAAAATACGGAGGCTGGGGATTGAGGGTGATTTAGAGATGTGGATCAGAAATTGGCTAGTTGAAAGAAGACAGAGAGTGGTAGTTGATGGGAAATGTTCAGAATGGAGTTCAGTTACGAGTGGCGTACCACAAGGATCTGTTCTGGGGCCGTTGCTGTTTGTCATTTTTATAAATGACCTAGAGGAGGGCGCAGAAGGATGGGTGAGTAAATTTGCAGACGACACTAAAGTCGGTGGAGTTGTAGACAGTGCGGAAGGATGTTGCAGGTTACAGAGGGACATAGATAAGCTGCAGAGCTGGGCTGAGAGGTGGCAAATGGAGTTTAATGTGGAGAAGTGTGAGGTGATTCACTTTGGAAAGAATAACAGGAATGCGGAATATTTGGCTAATGGTAAAATTCTTGGTAGTGTGGATGAGCAGAGGGATCTCGGTGTCCATGTACATAGATCCCTGAAAGTTGCCACCCAGGTTGATAGGGTTGTGAAGAAGGCCTATGGTGTGTTGGCCTTTATTGGTAGAGGGATTGAGTTCCGGAGCTATGAGGTCATGATGCAGCTGTACCAAACTCTGGTACGGCCGCATTTGGAGTATTGCGTACAGTTCTGGTCGCCTCATTATAGGAAGGACGTGGAAGCTTTGGAACGGGTGCAGAGGAGATTTACCAGGATGTTGCCTGGTATGGAGGGGAAATCTTATGAGGAAAGGCTGATGGACTTGAGGTTGTTTTCGTTAGAGAGAAGAAGGTTAAGAGGTGACTTAATAGAGGCATACAAAATGATCAGAGGGTTAGATAGGGTGGACAGCGAGAGCCTTCTCCCGCGGATGGAGGTGGCTAGCACGAGGGGACATAGCCTTAAATTGAGGGGTAATAGATATAGGACAGAGGTCAGAGGTGGGTTTTTTACGCAAAGAGTGGTGAGGCCGTGGAATGCCCTACCTGCAACAGTAGTGAACTCGCCAACATTGAGGGCATTTAAAAATTTATTGGATAAGCATATGGATGATAAGGGCATAGTGTAGGTTAGATGGCCTTTAGTTTTTTTTTTCCATGTCGGTGCAACATCGAGGGCCGAAGGGCCTGTACTGCGCTGTATCGTTCTATGTTCTATGTCTTACAAACCTAATAGAATTCTTTGAGGAAGTGACAAAGTTAATTGATGAGGGAAGGGCTGTAGATGTCGTATACATGGACGTTTGATAAAGTTTCCCATGGCAGGTTGATGGAAAAAGTGAAGTCGTATGGGGTTCAGGGTGAACTAGCTAGATGGATAAAGAACTGGCTGAGCAACAGGAGACAGAGAGTAGTGGTGGAAGGGAATGTCTCAAAATGGAGAAGGTTGACTAGTGGTGTTCCACAGGGATCCGTGCTTGGACCACTGATGTTTGTGATCTACATAAATGACCTGGAGGAAGGTATAGGTGGTCTGATTAGCAAGTTTGCAGATGATACTAAGATTGGTGGAGTTGCAGATAGCGAGGAGGACTGTCAGAGAATACAACAAAATATAGATAGATTGGAGAGTTGGGCAGAGAAATGGCAGATGGAGTTCAATCCAGGCAAATGCTGGTGATGCATTTTGGAAGATTAAATTCAAGAGCGGACTATATGGTCAATGGAAGGGTCTTGGGGAAAATTGATGTGCAGAGAGATCTGGGAGTTCAGGTCCATTGTACCCTGAAGGTGGCAACGCAGGTTGATAGAGTGGTCAAGAAGGCATACAGCATGCTTGCCTTCATCGGACGGGGTATTGAGTACAAGAGTTGGCAGGTCATGTTGCAGTTGTATAGGACTTTGGTTCGGCCACATTTGGAATACTGTGTGCAGTTCTGGTCGCCACATTACCAGAAGGATGTGGATGCCTTGGAGAGGGTGCAGAGGAGGTTCACCAGGATGTTACCTGGTATGGAGGGTGCTAGCTATGAAGAAAGGTTGAGTAGATTAGGATTGTTTTCGTTGGAAAGACGGAGGTTGAGGGGGGACCTGATTGAGGTCTACAAAATTATGAGAGGTATGGGCAGGGTGGATAGCAACAAGCTTTTCCCAAGAGTGGGGGTGTCAGTTACAAGGGGTCACGATTTCAAGGTGAGAGGGGGAAAGTTTAAGGGAGATGTGCGTGGAAAGTTTTTTACGCAGAGGGTGGTGGGTGCCTGGAACGCTTTACCAGCGGGGGTGGTAGAGGCGGGCATGATAGATTCATTTAAGAAGCATCTAGACAGGTATATGAATGGGTGGGAAGTAGACCTTGGAAAATAGGAGACAGGTTTAGATAAAGGATCTGGATCGGCGCAGACTGGGAGGGCCGAAGGGCCTGTTCCTGTGCTGTAATTTTCTTTGTTCTTTGTATCCCCGTTACCCAGTAACCCCATCTAATCTTTGTGGACACTGAGGGAAAATTTAGCATGGCCAATCCACCTAACCTGCACATCTTTGGACTGTGGGAGGAAACCGGAGTACCCAGAGGCAACACATGCAGACACGGGGAGAACGTGCAGACTCCACACAGTGACCCAAGCCGGGAATCGAACCTGGAACTGTGAAGCAATTGTGCTAGCCACTGTGCTACCATGCTGCCCAATGAACAATGATTCGACGCACGAGAGAGACTGGCTTGTGCGAAAGGAAAATTACCTGTTTCGATGTAGCACCCCTTAAAACCTGAGATGGCACAGTGGTTAGCATTGCTGCCTCACAGTGCCACGGACCTGGTTTCATTCCAGCCTTGGGTGACTGTGTGGAGTTTGCACTTTCACCCCGTGTCTGCGCGGGTTTCCTCCGGGTGCTCCAGTTTCTTCCCACTGTCCAGAGATGTGCAGGTTAGGTAGATTGGCCATGCTAAAAATTGCCCCTCAGTATCTAAAGATGTGCCGGTTAGTTGGGGTTACGAGGATGGGGCGGGGGAGTGAGTCTTGGTACCCTCTAATTTCTGTACTCGGGGAACTTCCAGAAACAGCAAAGATGCTGTACAGCCTATCGCCTATTTCCCAAACGGTTTTGACAATCATTGTTTCAGAGTTCATTTGTCCTCTAACTGGCTATAAAGTGCCAGTCCCCGTCCCACACTCACCCTCCCCACCTGAAAACAAATTGCCTGTGGGTTTGTGCAGGAACCAAGCCCAATGTGTTAACGTGAAGCCCAGGCGTTAAATTGGCTTGGGCCATAAATTGGTGAGTTTGGGCGAGCAGCAGGCCCCAGGATCATCTTTCCGCTCCAATTAAAATAGTAGATACTTTTTATTTAGCTCAGGCTAACAGTTATTGAGGCAATTGTAGAATATTTTGTTGAAATAGGAATGTGTAACAGCACCTATTCACCTTGTTTCCTTCATTATCAGGTTCCGTGCACCCAACAGATAAACACTCCTTCAGGGAGACACATCGTTTTGTGACCAATGAACTGTCACCCTTTGCATTCATTTTGTGCCTTGTGTAACAGTACAGCGTTCCTGAAAAAAAAAGGAAGAACAATCCAATTATGGGAAATTCCAAATGCTCTGATCAAATCTGGGACAGTGCAGCAGAACTTGGGGTAGAGAAAAATCTCCAGAGAACTGTTAACTAAAGGTCTAACAGGAGATGGGGCAAAGGCAGTTAATATGCAGTGCCGGGATTTTAGCTCATATTGTCATCCCGCTCATACCCAAAGGCAAAAACTAGGGAAAATTGAACACTTTTCCCATCTAATTATAGGCTCAAGGCCAGTACAGGCTGGGATCCAAACTACCCACCACATCAACTGTATAACTGAGCATTGCTTGGTAAAGAAAGGCAAGGTTTTAGCTAGTACACCATCTCCCAGCCAAGTAGCTGGGTGTTACAACAATAATGGAGTTGCTGACTCATCACAGCAATGAATTAGGACATTTTCTCTCTGGTCGGGACTCCAATTTCAGGGCGATCACAATAGTGGCCATTGTGAGGAACATCCAGCCGGCAGTGGTTTTCCCAAAACTGGCCAATGAGTGGCCAGCGGGCAGGTTCACAAACCAATAAAGGATGGCGGGCAGGCATTCCAAGATGGAGGAGCCAATAAGAGGTCAGTCAAAACTGAAGATGCAGAAGCCAGCAGTTCAGGTGAGTGGGTGTCTTCAGCAATTGGACTATTATTGTGGAGGGGAAACCCTTTGAATGGAGCATAGCTGTGGTGAGGAAGGAAATGAGGGCCTCAATTTTGCAATGAGTATCCCCCACCCTCCCGCCTGCACAAGAGGCTGACTACAAGCTGGCCTAGTCCACAATGCCTTGGTAAAGCCCAATGGCTGACAGGAAAATTCAACAGCCTCTGGCAAAAGGCTTTAATGGGCCTTCTTGTCACTCACTATCGTGATATGAATTTTTATGTCCATTTCCCTCTCTGCACTCAACCCTATTGGGCCTGAATATCCTGACCTCTATCAGTTAGTTTACAAATGATTTGGAGAGCATCGGTCTGAAGTCACCTCTTCATTCCAAGCACACTACACTTACCATACTACATTTTAAAACATTGTCTGTAGAACGCCATCTGCCACTGTGAGGGGAGAGATCCCTAGTCCAAAGGGGCCTTCGGATGGAGGTGCACCCTCCTATTCCCCGCCCCACCCCCTCCCCCTCACCCACAATATCGAGGATGAGAACCTTTTCTGTTTCTCACCTTCAGTCATCAGAGCCAGCCAGCCCAAAAATTGAGGTTTGACGGGTAAAGGCCCTTGAGTACATGGCCACTTAAGGGGCTTAATTGCGGCAAGAGCAGGCTTCCCAACCAAGGCTCAGTCTGCCCCATTGTACAATCCCACCTGGGACAGGGCAGGTGGAGTCCTGGAGGTAATCCCACCCATGCTAATTTATGTTCATCCCCGGCCAGAGGGATGTAGGGCGGGATTCTCCCATACCCGGCGGGGCAGGGGGTGCCGGCGGGACGGAGTGGCGTGAACAACTCAGGCGTCGGGCCGCCCCAAACGTGTGGAATCCTCCACACCTTCAGGGGCTAGGCCCGCCCCGGAGTGGTTGGCGCCCCACCAGCCGGCGGGATAGGGCCTTGGCGCACTCCAACCGGCGCCGAAGGGTCTCCGCCAGCCAGTGCGAGTCGGCGCATGCGCGGGAGCACCAGCGGGTGCTGGCATCATCCCCGCGCATGCGCGTGAGGGTTCATCTCCGCAACGGCCATCGCAGAGGACCACAACGGCCAATGCGGAGTAATAGAGTGCCCCCACAGCAGAGGCCCACCCGTGGATCAGTGGGCCCTGACCATGGGCCAGGCCACCGTGGGAGTACCTCCCGTGGCACGATTCCCCCGTGACCCCCCAGGAACCCTGGAGCCCGCCCGTACCGCTGCTAGGGGGCCTACTCTGATTTATGCCGGTGGGACCGGCTATAGACGGGCGGGACTTCGGCCTATCGTGGGCCGGAGAATGCAGGCGGCCTCGGCGCACATTGAGTCGCGCTGGACCCAGCCATTCTCTGATGCGGGCGGCGCGACTCATGCCAGGCCGGTTTTTGGTGGGCGGGAGAATTGGGAGGACAGTGGGGGCGGGATTCACGCCGACCCCTGGCAATACTCCCACCCGGCGGAGGGGTCGGAGAATCCCACCTGTGGTGCCTACAATTCTGGCCATATAGCTTTCACTCATTTTACTGGAATTCCATATCTCAATTTGGGATTCCCACAGACTATTATTTGAATGGGATGTTTTCACCAGTTATTTATATTCATCTTTTGCCTTCCTTGATAGAAAGCTATGACAAGCACTGAGATTAGGAAAAAAATATGCCCTGCAAAAAGCATACATATGGTATGCCATGAACCGCTTGAATTCATTGTGTTAACTATTATAATGCATTCTGGAATGTATGTCACAGATCGGACTGTTAAGCTGCAATCTACTGTAGTGAATTATTGTTTTTAATTTCCCTGCAGAGAATGATCACATTCCTGGGCGGTCAATTGAACAGTCACATTCCTCTCCTGAAGGATGTGCCAAGCCTGGTAAGTGACATAAGGTGTGAATGCATCTCTATTGTTGGGAGGGAGTTCTGGCACATTGTCAATGCATTTGTGGAGAGGAAATAGAGGAATCAGCGAGTCACTGTAAGAGGCAAAGATTTACATCGGAGAGGTAAACAAAAGGTTTAGTAACAGATTATAAGTGAGGTAAGCATTTTACGCGTGAAATACTTCACTGATTTGCACAAGATCCTCACCAAAGTCTCATTGAGTTTTTGGACGTAATGTTCAAAACTTGATCCCTGCTGAATAGCGGGACCATTTTCGAGTTATGAGCATGATTTGCTAAAGGGTGGGCTTAGCCGTGAGTTTTAATTTAGCCACAGCATTGGTATTCTGTCTCCAGATTGTCTGAATTATTAGGGTGGGCAAGCTAGATGACACACCCATTCTATCAAAAGGAAGAATTTCTAAATAACGGGACCATGGCATGGCTCACCAGCACCTGGGTTCTTAAGACTGCAGCAACCACAGGAAGGGAGAGTATAGAACCGTGTGATACACTAATGAGCCACACTATACATTATCACAGGAAGTAATGCAGTATCTTACCATCTTTCTCTCTCTTGACGAGCGAAAAATCAAGCATGGAATACTCTCTGCCATTGCCAGAAAGCTTAGATCAGGTTTCAGGTCTCAACCAAGCAGAAGCATGGCTGAATTGGCACTGAAGATTTGCCAGATATTGCACCACATTGGGCTGCAAAGCCAAACAGTGAGCAGGACAGTACACCACTATATGCAATGGGTGGCCATGCAGATAATATCCTCATCAGGCAAGGGAGTGACAGAGAAAAATAATATAATCTTTATTGGTGTCACAAGTAGGTTTACATTAACACTGCAGCAAAGTTACTGTGAAAAGCCCCTAGTCGTCACACTATAGCACCTGTTCGGGTACACAGAGGGAGAATTCAGAATGTCCAATTCACCTAACAAGCATGACTTTCAAGCTGAGTAGTTATGCAACTATGTAAGAAGCTATGTATCGTGAAGTAATAAAAGTATTTTGATGCCTTTTTCAATCTTTGAAGGAATAGCATTGTTGAGCAGGCTAAATTTACCAAGTGTACCCAAAAGGAATGGGACAGTATTGATAACTTTACCAATGATCTGCATAGACTTGTGGAGAATTGTGAATATGGAATCTTAAAAGATGAACTAGTTATGGACAGAATTGTTGTTAGAGTCTTGAATGAAGCATAGTCTGACCATGTGCAGTTGAGATATGATTTAATCTTAACAAAGACAATTTAGGGGCGGCACGTGGTGCAGTGGTTAGCACTGGGACTACAGCGCTGTGGACCCGGGTTCGAATCACGGCCCTGGGTCACTGTCCGTGTGAAGTTTGCACATTCTCCCTATGTCTGTGTGGGTTTCACCCCCACAACCCAAAGATGTGTAGGTAAGGTGGAATGGCCATGCTAAATTGATCCTTAATTGGATAAAACATAATAATAATTGGGAACTCTAAATTTATAACAAAAAAAGGCAATTTAACTCAGCAGACAAGCTGAGGTCAGAAAGCAAAATCAATCTGTGATTCAGCATGACAGAAAGAACCAGATCCCACAAATGACAGACTCAGTGGAATATGTAAAATTTAAAAGCAGTGAGGTGGTTCTTTAAAAAAAAAGGTAGAAAGAGCTACCATCAATTGTCCCGCTAACTGTAATTGGTGTGGCAGGAAAATATAAAGGCATGAAAATAGTCCCACTAAAGGGGCCAAATGCCATTTTTGCAGAAAGAAAGGTCACTTCCAGTGTGTGTGTCACAGCAAGAAGCCTGTTCAGAATAAGTAAAAAGAAAAACCTTCGAAAGGGGCAAGACCCATAAATGTGAAGGAGCTCCAGAGATTCATGTGTGCGGAAGGTTCCTGCCCAATTGAGCTGTCGTGAATGAGCCACCAAGTCAGGTACTATGACAAGACAGTACATGATGCTGGCGGGATGCACAACAGAGGCTTTTTGAGAAAATGAAATGTTGATACCGCCTGATATTTTAGCTCACTATGACCCAGGATTATCTATCATGGTTGCTGCAGGTGCATGTTCTACTGGAATGGGAGCTGTACTCTTTCAGAGACAGACTGGTGGAATGCATACACCAGTTATAATGCAGTCTGTTCACTGACAGAGACAGACCACAAACCAATAGTGGCACTCGTGATTGCTGAGGAATTAGCCAAAATGCTTGTCATAATACACTGATTCAGACTGAGGATGAAGAAGTTCGATGCAAACTTTCCAGGAAAGCAGCAGGTCTTGGCAGTGGCAAGATCTGAACAAGATGATGCAAGTCTTATTGAAGAGTTAGAGACGTTTGAATTAATAACCACAACTCCACCAGTAACAAGCCAACAGCTAAATGAAATCAGAGAAGCAGAGGAATCGGAAGAAGGTGCTCAGGTCAGGGCGCAGTACTGTGTTAAAGGATGGCCAGCATGCATGCCACACAATCTCATTCTTAACCTACAAACAGAAAGGACATCTTAGTGAAGTTGATGGTTTACTCATCAATGATGAGAGAGTGGTCATTTTGAGAGTTCTGAGGCTCGACATACTGCGATGATTGTACCAAGGAAATTTGGACATTGCAAAATATCAGACTAGAACAAGAAATTCTGATTAGTGGCAAGGTCTCTTGAAATCCTTGGAAGAGATTAATCCAAATGGCATTACTTGTACTATTCATCATCAGGAGACAAGGGGACCGTTGATATGATAGCCCTTTCCATCAAGACTATGGGAATGTTTGAGATGCACCACTTTGAACACAGAGGTAAAATATTCTTGATCTTAGCAGAATAGCACCCTAGATGAACAGAAGTAAAGCAACTGCAGGGTCACACTGCTGAACGCGTGATCACATCACTAAAAGAGATATTTACAACACGTGGGATTCCAGACCTTGTAATCTTAGATAACAGACCACAGTTCACCAATGACTTCATGGTATGGCTTTGACCGCACTACTAACACACCAAAATACCTGAAGCCAATGGTGAAGTGGAAAAAAGGAGTGTATACAATGAGAGCATTGTTGAAGTAGAATGACATCCAAATTGCACTTCTGAGCTATTGTTCAACCCCATTTCGAAATGGTTTAGCACCTTGTGAACTCTTGGGAAGGGTCTGTAAGGGTCCTTTCTGCTGATTCCCTTATTTCCCATTTCTTTTATATTGCCATTATCATTTTTGATCCATGAATGATTAATGGGCAGTCCCTTTATGTCAAGTAGCAGAGAAGTGTGAGGAATTCAGGAGTTGCAGGAGGGAACAATCTGCTAGTTTGAACAGGGGACCTCAGACTTTTCAGCACCAGAGAAAGAGATGGGGTGAGACTTGGTTCAATTGATTGGCTGGTGGCCAATGAATTGGCCTAAAGGCTGTACTCTGCCCAGACAGGTGGCGATTGGGTCCTAGCCTAGTGGGATGGTTCTCAGAAACCTCAGGGAACACTTGAGTCCTAGACACAGGTAAAGACTCTCTCTCTCTCTCTCTCTCCAAAAAGACTGTATTTCTGAAGCTCCAGAGAAAACCTAAATGAAAGAATCTACAGGGAAACCATTACAGACTGCAAGCAAAGAGAAGGACCTGCTCTCTCTTTCTCCAGAAAGGCTGCGAGTGCTGTATTTCTGAAACTACAGAGACTTGAATGAATCTACAGTAAAACCTTGAACAAAGAGCAAAGTTTGAACAGGAGTAAGGCGCTGGAAACAACCATCAGAAACAAAGACTCTTTTTCCTTTCATGTATGATTTTCCCCCTCCCCTCTGAATTTGCCTGAAATGTGGATGTGTGTAGAGAATGGGGGGAAAGTTAAAGCGGGAATTAGGAATTAGGAATAGTTAACCAGCTGTATTTTCTACATATTTCATTATGGTTCTTGTTATAAATAAATAGTAACTGTGTTTAAACTTACAACCTACAAACCTGGTGACTGTAATTATTGGGCAGCCAAGGCCTTTCGGTATTTTTCTAAGAATTATTGGTTCATGCAATTGTGCAGTTACTCCAAGTCAAGTGGGCCTGAAATTGACTGCGCAGTAGCCCAGGATGTCGGAACAGAACTCATTCCCTACACTCACGCTTAATCATGCCGTGTGATACCTTTCACAAGGTGAAGGAGTGGCACATTGATATTGTGACCGGACTAGTAATCCAGAGACCCAGGATAGTGCTCTGGGGTCCCAGGTCCACCATGTCATATGTTGTAATTTGAATAGTGTAAAGATCTGTAGACATTGTACTAAATGTAGCAGCATAGACCTCAGGAGGGTGGGAAACAGGAGTTACAATAATACTTTCAGCTGCTAACCCCAACACTTAAACAAATGCTGTTCTTGCCATTCCTGCCCACATCCCATGGGCGAATTTAAAAAAAGCTACTCACATGATTTATTGTAAGAAGTTTTACAACACCAGGTTAAAGTCCAACAGGTTTGTTTCAAACATGAGCTTTCGGAGCGCAGCTCCTTCCTCAGGTGAAAGCTCGTGTTTGAAACAAACCTGTTGGACTTTAACCTGGTGTTGTAAGACTTCTTACTGTGCTCACCCCAGTCCAACGCCGGCATCTCCACAACATGATTTATTGAAAGCTGTCAGCAGGGTATTGCAGCTGAGGGGGGCGGGGGGTGAAGCATTAAACAGGCCAAGTACCTTCCCAGAAGTTAGAACGCTCCTGTCAAACTGTGGTCGCACTCTCTAACAGAAGAAGTGCTCTGAACAGCAGCCTCTCACCTGGCGGTGGCTGGAGCTCTTCAGTGTAACTGGTTGAAACCTTCCCAGCTTGTCAGTTTCACTGAAGAAACTCTTTCTGCTGCATTCTTAGCTTCATCATTCTGGGGAGTTGCTGCCAGTTTGGGGAAACAGGTCCCCTGGCTGGGAAATGCAGAAATGAGGATTGATAGAGTCCTTAAACTGCCTATTAATTACCTTAATCACTTAATCCGACAGATCTAAGGAGGTTCCCTGCACACCTTCAATCCTTGCCCACAGAAACCCAAAATGTGGTGCCGGGATCCAGACCAGACACCGATTTCAGGGAACTTAACTCTCCCCACTTTCCTTTGCATGAAGAGATTCTTAATCCCCTTTGTTATTAATGGATCTCCAGTCCAGTATAAAATCAATATGTAGATTGCATGTAGGGGAATGTGCAATGTGTGAACTATGGCTAAATAAGCTGGTTTAACCTAGGGGCTGGTTTAAAGCAGACCAAGCAGGCCAGCAGCACGGTTCAATTCCCGTACCAGCCTCCCCGGACAGGCGCCGGAATGTGGCGACTAGGGGCTTTTCACAGTAACTTCACTGAAGCCTACTCGTGACAATAAGCGATTTTCATTTCATTTTCATTTCATAAGCGCAGCAGCAAAATATACAGAGGCACATCAAGCCAGTGTGCTTAATGATGGCACTTTTCCGCAATCTGGACATACCTCTTGGGCAGTAGATGTCTGGTGCCCAGCGGTTGCACTCGTAATTATCTGCTGCATTTTCACACGTAAAACATTTGAACCCACCAGGATAGGGTGTTGCTGAAAAAGAACAAACGTAAATGTGTTTTGACAATGAACGCATTAGCTTTAACAACAGCAAAATACAGCAGGGAAATGTTTTAAATAAAGTGAAGCAAAGGGTTGCACAGGCTTCGCTGCCAATACATTAGCCTTCTTGATTATGTGCTGCACCTGCATGCTAACTACTTGAGACTCATGCTCAAGAACAATCCCTCTGGAACTCGGCAGCCGGTCTCCATTTAAGTAATACTCAGATTTTTTTAATTTTTCCTGCCAAAGTATATTCAGTTCTTCAATGTTCTGAAAACTGCCACAGTCAAAGTCCATCATTCAATTCACAAGAGTACTCTCTACAGTACCGTATGTGTGTCACTGGTAGCACAATGAGACAATGGAAAGCAAATGGTTTCAGCCATGGCTCAGTTGGCAGTACTCCAGCCTCAGATTCAGATGGTTGTTAGTTTAATTCGCACTCCAGTGACACGAGTGGGCTGACACTCAGTGCTGTCTTTAGATTTGGTGAAAGGGCGAGGTGAAGTGGGCGGAGGGTTGTGTCGAGCATAAGCACTGGCTGCCACAGAGCTGCTGGGCCGAATGGCCTACTTCTGAGCTGTACGTAGCTTGTTAAACCGTGGCTTTATTACATGATCCTGGAGCAAAATGTTAAATTAATTTGCATCTATCACAACGTTAGAGAAATATTAAAACATATTTGGTTGAAATTAGGTTTGGAAAGTTCCATTAAAGCTACTGGGCTGGATTCTCTGATTGTGAGGCTATGTCCTCACGCCATTTCTTATGCCCGGAAATTCAATGCAAAACTTCAATGCAGAAATTCCGTGTAGCTGGGGGCTAGCATGGGGGCTAGCATGCAGGCAGCGTAAAGCACCCGGCTCTAGCTGGCGATACGGCCCGGGAATTGCCAGGCCTGTGGCCGCGCATGCTCATGCGCATGCCTGCAGCAGCTATGCCATGCAACATGGCGCCGGCTGCTCGCGGACCCAGCCTGTGAAATAGTGCCTCCCCTTTGGCTGGCTCACAAGCCCCAGACCACCCCCCAACAGTGCCCCCAGCCCCTGATAAAATCCCCCTTGCCCACGGATTGGCCCTTCCGATTGTGGCGGTGCTGGACTGAGTCCGCAGCTGCCATGCCGAGATCCCGACGGATGAGACCACACGGACCAAAGCCGCCGGGAACTCAGCAGGTTGGTGGCAGAGCATCGGTAGGGTGGGCCTCAGGCAATGTCCTGAGGCCATCGGTACGGCACGCGGCGTACTCTCCAAGTGCGCCGCTTTGGAGGGGCGGAGCACCGCCGCTTCCAATTTGGTCGTCAACGGGGATTCTCCGGCCGAATGCCGAATCGCCATCGGCAACCGGAGAATCTCATCCCATGTTTAACTAATAGAAATTATGCAATGTCACCTGATGATACAAGCAAACTGATAGTCTGATGGTTATCTATCTGCGATCCATATAACCGTCAGATACCTGCTCTGTCTTCAGGGACGGGTAACATAAAATGCTCTCCTTTTATATTTGAACCCACTTGTGTTACCCACTAAACTGAACCAGCAAAGACCAGGTGCAAGTTTCTTTTACCCGTTATAAATGCTGCTAAAGTTTGCAGCCCATCTGCCATATTTAAATCAATAACCAAGGGTCATTTAGGCTTGTTATGAAGCCAATTGACCCTGATAATACGCTGACCGCATCATTAAAAGTTTGGCCTGGAGCAGTTGGCAGGAGTCAGCAGCCCGATTTTTCAATAATCTTTATTAGTGTCACAAGTAGGCTTATATTAACACTGCAATAAAGTTACTGTGAAAATCCCCGAATCGCCACACTATGGCGCCTGTTTGGGTACACAGAGGGAGAATTCAGAATGTCCAATTCACCTAACAAGCACGTCTTTCAGGACTTGGAGGAAACCAGAGCACCCGGAGGTAACCCACGCAAATACGGGGCAGAATGTGCAGACACCGCACAGACAGTGCCCCAAGCGGGTATCAAATCTGGGACCCTGGCGTTGTGAAGCAACAGTGCTGACCACCGTGCTACCATGCCGCCCATAAGTAAGTTCTCCAATGGGGTGGGAAGGGAGAGTGATTCTGTTTTTGGAGGCTGCCCTTTTTGGGAGTAGCCCCCATGAGATAGAATCCTCCCTTCTTCCAAGCCCCCCAAGACTTAAACCGCAATCCCTCTTCCTGGCCTGCTTAAAACCCTGGAATTACCTGTTCCGGGGGATCCATTCCTCCTCCTTTTGCAGTCCCGCTCACACGTCACTGGGACTGGAGGAGCTGCCGGCCAATCAGATATGTCGCCAGTTCCTGAGGGATGAATCTCACTCAGCCCTTGTTTAACCCTCCTACAGCTTTGCTATGGCTGCAGGGTGTGCTAGCATGGAGCAGGTTGGCTGTAGGCCAACTTTGTTTCTTGAGCAGGGGAGCGCCCTCATGTAATGTTCAGTCTCAAGTCTCTCTGGATGCAAGTCCACATTGCAAAAGTGTCCATAAAATGTCATCAATTGAGTCAACCTTTCAAGAAAATATTCTCATCATTCATCTTTTTAAGGTATAAATCCAGATCAAGTATTAACCCAATTTATTGTAATGAATTAGCAATGTATCATAACTTATACCTGATCAACATGAGCCAGAGAACTCAGCAGCGTAAGGAAAACGTGTTTGGCATTGGGCGACGACCCTTCCCGATTCTCTGGTGTTGGAATCAGAGTTAAAGGGATCTGTGTGTGTGTGTGGGGGGGGGGGGGGGGGGGGGGGGGAAGAGATCTACTTATTTTGGGGGGTATCTGTGGAGGTCTCCTTATTTGCGGCATGACTCTGAGGGGTCTCTTTTGTTAGAGGATCTCTGTGGGGGTGGTCAGTTTGGATCACCCATCCTGGGTGGGGGGGAGTTGACCCAGAAAATCCAGAGGTAGTGGGCTGAATTATGATGTCTGTGTGTGTGTGGGAGGGGAGGGGGAAGTGGCCAGCCACGGGACCTCGCTATCGGGCCGTCCGTTCAAAATGGCAGCCCGCTACCAGAATTCAGAATTCCCTCGGGAATCCCTCGCAATTCTCGTCATGCATAAATCCCAGCAGGAGTGCAAATCAGGTGAAATTCAGTTCCGGTTCCAAAACGGCGAATGTCACCCAACATCTGTTCAATTTTAATTCTTTATCACTTGTAACCATTTTTCCCTCCTGTGGGCAAGGTAAGATGGACCGTTACGTCACGATTTCCAAGTGATAGCAGGAGGAGGTCCAGAATAGCCTTTTCCTGTTCTCACCAGTCAGTTAAATAGTGTTTTGACCAGGGATGGACCGGTGCCTAACTCCTGAGTGGGTTATAGATATTACCCATCACCACTCGCCGCGGCGTGTTTCCTGGCAGTCGAGGTGGCTCAGCATTGGTTGCAACCATTGGCTGTCCTACTTAAATCTATGGAATTTTGAGTGGCTCGTCCTTCCCATCACCGGGAAACCCACCATGGGGAGGGTGGGAGTTGTTGCCGTCGGTCCCCGTTGCAGGACTGAAAGATTCCCCTGGGCGTGTAGGCCCAGAAAATCACACCCTATATATATATATATAACCGTGGAGAGCTCAATGCTAGAAATAAGTCAAACGGGTTCCTTAAGTTAACAAGTAAAGAGTTCATTTTATTGCCGAACCTCACTCAGGAAAAGTTGCAAAAACAGAAGATTTAAAATGTACAAATGTGTCCAGTTACTGACTAATACAAAACAACACTCCCCCCACCTCACCCCCATCACCGCTCCAGGAGGTCATTCACATAAAATGATAAAACTGCAGAGCATCACATCTTAAAACACTTGGCCAAGTAACAAATAAAGTATGAAAAAAAATGGAAATTTCCAGAGGTTTGCTTACAGCTGGAGGGTCCTTTCCCCAGTGGAGCAGTAAGTTTGCAGCCATGGCTGGATGATGTGAAACTCTCCTTGAAGAACTAAAAGGTTAATCAGGAGAAAGAGCACAAGAGGAAACCAGCTAGAAATTTAAAACTAGATCGCGAGTGCGTGCACGGGTATTTAATAAGAACATAAGAACATAAGAACTAGGAGCAGGAGTAGGCCATCTGGCCCCTCGAGCCTGCTCCGCCATTCAATTAGATCATGGCTGATCTTTTGTGGACTCAACTCCACTTTCCGGCCCGAACACCATAACCCTTAATCCCTTTATTCTTCAAAAAACTATCTTCCTTTACCTTAAAAACATGTAATGAAGGAGCCTCAACTGCTTCACTGGGAAGGAATTCCATAGATTCACAACCCTTTGGGTGAAGAAGTTCCTCCTAAACTCAGTCCTAAATCTACTTCCCCTTATTTTGAGGCTATGTCCCCTAGCCTTTAAAAAGGAAGAGAGTAAGGAAAGTGAGTGTTGGTTCTCTAGACAGTGATGATGGGGAGTAAATAGTAAATAATAAGGAAATGGGAGATGAAAATAAAAAATCATATTTT
Organism: Scyliorhinus canicula; assembly: GCF_902713615.1. Lineage (NCBI taxonomy): Eukaryota > Metazoa > Chordata > Chondrichthyes > Carcharhiniformes > Scyliorhinidae > Scyliorhinus > Scyliorhinus canicula. The sequence continues at coordinate 259,910,966 of NC_052147.1, read as the reverse complement.
TCTTCTGTCTTCATAATAGAAGACACAAAAAACATGCCAGTAATAGCTGTAAATCAAGAGGAGTAAGGGAGAGTGGAACTTGGGGAAATTACAATCACGGGAGAATGGGTACAGTAAGTAACGTCACCATAGTACCAGATGACCATAGGCTGCTTTCCTCTTTGAGGGGGAGAGCTGACTGGTGGTGATTTAACCTGAGGAAATTAAATGAAAATCGCTTATTGTCACAAGTAGGCTTCAAATGAAGTTACTGTGAAAAGCCCCTAGTCGCCACATTCCGGCGCCTGTTCGGGGAGGCTGGTACGGGAATTGAACCCATGCTGCTGGCCTGCCTTAGTCTGCTTTCAAAGCCAGCGATTTAGCCCAGGATCACCACACCTCACGCAAGGGGCAAGGTTGAGAAGGCAGGGCCTTCATGAATAACCCAGCAGTATGGGAATTGAATCAGCGCTGCTGGCCTTGTTCTACATCACAAGCCAGCTGTCCAGCCAACTGAGCTAAACCGAGGGACTGGGCATTAAGCAAAGTGGTGGTGCTATGGGCTGACAAGTCTCCGGGTCCTGATGGACTTCACCCTGGGGTGTTAAAAGAGGTGGGTAATGAGGTAGCAGATGCGTTGCCATTAATTTTGCAAAATTCGCTTGATTCTGGATAGGTTCCATCAGACTGAAAGTAACAAATATAACCTCTCTATTCAAGAAGGGAGGGAAACAGAAAACAGGAAACCCTCAGCCAGTAGCTTGACTGTGGGGAAGGTGCAAGAATCTATCATTAAAAGGGTTATAGTTGGGCACGTAGAAAAACTCAAGATAATCAGGAAGAGGCAGCTTGGTTTTATGAAAGGGGAATCATCTTTAGCCAATTTACTGGAGTTCTTTGATGGAGTGACATGCGCTGTGGGTAAAGGGGAGCCTGTAGATGTACTGTACTTGGATTTTCTGAAGGCATTTGATAAGTTGCAATATCAAAGATTACTGCGGAAAATAAAAATTCATGGTATAGGGTGTAGCATTTTAGTCTGGATAGAAGATTGGCTGGTTGACAGAAAACAGAGAGTGTGCATAAATGGTCCTTTTCTAATTAGCAGGATGCGACGAATGGAGTCCCGCAGGGGTCGGTCCTGGAAACTCAACTTTTTACAATTTATAATGACTTAGACAAGGGGAGTGAAGGCATGGTATCTAAATTTGCAGATGACACAAAGATAGGTAGGAAAGTATGTCATGAAGGGAACATAAGGAGGTTGCAAATGAATATAGACAAGTGGGCATAAATGGGGTATAATGTGAGAAATTATGAAGTTGTTGACATTGCCAGGAAGAATAAAAAGGCAGATTATTACTCAAATTAAAAATGGCTGCATTTCAAGAGATGCAGAGGGATCTAGATGTTCTAGTGCAGGAGTCACAAAATGTTAGCATGCAGGCACAGAAAGCTATTAAGAAAGCTAATGGAATGCCATCTTTATTACAAGAGGAAGTGAACATAAAAGTTCAGTAATACAGGACATCGGTGAGATCACATCTTGAATAGTGTGTGCAGTTTTGGTCTCCTTATTTAAGGAAGGATGGCATTTCAGAGGAGGTTTATTAGATTGATATCTGGAATGAGCAGGTTACTTTATGAGGAAAGGTTGGACAGACTGGGTTTGTTTCCATTGGAGTTTAGAAGAGTGTGGGGTGACTTGATTGAAGTATATAAACATCCTGAATGGATGTTTTCACCCTGGATCACTTCATCTCTCTCTGAAAGCTCCAGGCGGCGCGAGCCAACGGCCGCGCAGCGCTGGAAAAGCGACCTGGCGGTGAGACTCCCACCCACAGGTGGCAATGCCAGCTGGCATGGGCACTGCCAGGGTGCCAGGTTGGCACTGCCAAGGTGCCAAGCTGGCCTTTTTTACGCGTGCATGATCAGGCTGGGGTTGCCCGGCATAGGTGGTTGGGGGGGGGGGGGGGGGGGGGGGGGGGGGGGAGTTGTGCGGCCAAGGCCGCACATTCCCCATTCAAGTCCCTTATACAATGCGAGCTACGTTGAATAGCCATGTGTTTCTCGAACAGTGAGCGCTGGGAAACACACGGCTAAACACGCTCGCTAAGGGACTTTGTTCCCCTTTGGGAGAATCGCGTCCATAGATTCTGCGTCTTCATAAAAAAGCCTGTGTCCTTTGCAACTACAACATAATAGCTGCTGCAGGCCAGTGTCCTTTACTTAGTAAAAAATGTTCTTTTCAAAACGTTCTATATGTAGGTAAAGTCACCATAGTCCCAAATGACAATAGGCTGCTTTCCCCTTTGAGGTGGTCGTGATTTAATCTGAGGATCACCACAGCTCAGGAGAGGGGAAAGGTTGAGAAGGCGGGACCTTCATGAATAACCTCTATATGTGAATATATGTTATTTAAATACACACATATGTCCAGCTGATGACAAAATTTAATATATTCTATATAACACATCTTCATAAAAGGCAAAACATTTGAATTACTACAAGGTTCCTGGAGCACAATATGTTGGATATCACATGGCATCCTCTCAAGAACAACAGAAGTAAAATTATATCGGCAAGGGCATTTAACCTTTTAGATGTTAGCTCATCTGTTATCATTGCTGCTGTGATCTCCTGTAACTGCATCCTAAATCATGTTCTCACAATTCCAATAATAATTTGCCATTCTCCCAGCACAAGGGATTCCAAATTGCATTTTTAGTTGTAGACTTCAAAGTGCCATGACTAATTATTCAAAATTGTCACTGAATGATGAGCAAAATGTGTTAATTAAGTCTTTTGAATATGATTTTCATTAACAACTTGCATTTATATAGCGCCTTCAATATATTAAAACATCCCAAGGTGCATCACAGGAGAGTTCTCAGACAAAAGAAAAATTGACACTGAGCCAAAGAAAGAGATATTTGGAGAGTGTAGAAAAGTAAAACTGGACGGAATCAAAGCAACTTTGAGAACACAGAAATAATTGTGTGTCGACCACTTTAAAATGTCAATTCAAAATGAGTGTGAGGCTACATCCAGAATATGGGTTGACAGATCCTATCATCTAAACAAGGCTGTTACTTATTTCCAGCGCAGTTATTGTGAACAAAGTGTCCCAACATGAAAGATGATCCAAGGTTCCTTTGACAACAGAATCTAGCCTATTTTTGGTGAATTTATCCAGGATACAGATGCAGAATCAACTAAGGTCACTCCGGCATTGTATCTTTAGCTCTCTATCCTCAATATCAGAGCATTCTATAAATATAAACATTTCAGGCAAAGGCAAAATATTTTCCTTCCAGCACTTGTTGAATGAGTTTGTAGGTGTGGGTGTGTTGACTTCTCCAAGCACCTAATTTTTTTACAAATTATTTGCAAAGCATTTTGCAAAATAGTTTCTAAGTCATCAAATCATTGTGACCAAACAAAGAATGATCACAAACACAAGATGCAGCCAGTATTAAATGGTAGTCAGCACTTCACAGCAACCCAAACAATGGAACAAACTCCTGACTTCTTTGTAGACGTCTTGCATATGGCGGGCATGACACTTTAAATCTGAATATTCTAATTTATCTGTGCATCACAATGTTACTGTTGGATCTTGAAAAAGCTCCCTCTGGCCCGAGAACTAATGTAGAGACCATTTACAGAAGAAAGTAACTGAATGAAGTGTGGTGATATGTGCCTGTATACAACATAAGTAAACGTGCAAAAGATCCTAGAGAGGAAGTGACAAAAGACAGAGAGAGGACAACAAAAGACCCCAGAGAGAGGGCAATGAAAGACCCCAGAGAGGGGGCAACAAAAGACCCCACAGAGAGGGCAATGAAAGACCCCAGAGAGAGGGCAACGAAAGACCCCACAGAGAGGCTAATTGAAGACCCCCACAGAGAGGTCAATGAAAGACCCCAGAGAGAGGACAATGATAGACCCCAGAGAGAGTGTAATAAAGACCCCAGGGAGATGGCAACAAAAGGCCCTAGAGACAGGGCAACAAAAGATCCCAGAGAGCGGGCAACAAAAGACCCCACAGAGAGGGCAATGAAAGACCCCAGGGAGAGGGCAACAAGGCCCCAGACAGAGAGCAACAAATGACCCAATAGGAAGAAAAACAATATACCCGAGAGGGAAGGCAACGTGAGAATAAACAGTGGAAAGAACAGTCCTTCAGCAACATGAAGAACTGAAGGCTGCCTTAAACAGAAAAATGAAGTACAACTGAAGACTCTTAAATTAAACACAACTGAAGACTCTTAAGGTGACTCTTTTGCATTACAGGAAAACAAGAGTGAAGAATAACTTTCTAAGCTGCAAGTGGAAATGAAGGTTCCATTTGTGAAATGTATTAATCCAGCAGGAACTTTATGGACATCACAGAAGAAAAAAGTTAGATTCGGGATGAACGGAATGCACATTCTTCTTGAAAGGAATGGGACAAATCCACGGTGTTTGGAAAAGACAGAAAAATTGCTCACAAAAAAAGTTCAATTTGAAGGAGCCCGGAAAGTGAATCAAATGGAGATAGCCAAGTACCAGAAACACAGAGTAGTACTACTGTTCCTCCACACATGATAGACCAAGATATGGAAAAACTGTCAAGATTTTAGACTGTCTAAATTCATAATGTCATAGAATCATAGAATTTACAGTGCAGAAGGAGGCCATTCAGCCCATCGAGTCTGCACGGACGCTCTGAAAGAGCACTCTACCCAAGCCCACAACTCCACCCTATTCCCATAACCCAGTAACGCCACCCAACCTTTTTGAACACTAAGGGCAATTTAGCATGGCCAATCTACCTTACCTGCACATCTTTGGACTGTGGGAGGAAACCGGAGCACCCGGAGGAAACCCACACAGACACAGGGAGAACGCGCAGACTCCGCACAGTGACCCAAGCCGGGAATCGAACCTGGGACCCTGGAGCTGTGAAGCAACTGTGCTAACCACTATGCTACCATGCTGCCCTGCTCACCTCAGTGGCAGGAGTTTGTGTGTCTCTCCCCTCGGAGTGTTCCATGGCAGTGGAGGCAGCCTGCCATTGAACGGCAGCCGGATCTTCTGGTCCTGCCACTGTCAACGAGGTTTCCCGTTGTATGCACTCCCCACTATCGGGAAACCCGTGCCGGGGGCTCGCCATCGGCGTGACCCGAAGATCCTGCCAATGGGAACATAAGATCCCGCAAGTGCAAATGGGCAGAAACATCTTGTCGGGGGTGGATCAGAAGTTTAAAAGTATTGTGACAAGAAGTAAAAATTGGATTGTAATACTCTGTTAGGAGGGAGGAAAGTTTCTTTAGAAAAGAAAGTGGGATGAGGTGATATATGCCAGCATCCATTGTAATGTAAAGATGCTCGGCAAACCAAAAGTTAATGTGCGCATGGGGCTGGAAATTAGCACCGCCCATGCTATACAGTAGCATGGTAAAAAACTCAAGTGAACATGGTGGGAGCAGCACCATTCTTGACCATACCTTGGAACTGTAAATAGTTAAAGGGTTCATGTTTAAACACGTTGCAAAACCTCATCAGTGAGGCACCACCACGTCAGCAGAAAGAACCCATTCTATGACATGAAGGATTGTTGCTGCTCAATGATAGCGATAATCCAGTGGAATTGCAGCCACATGAGGAGGTCAGTGAGAGTTAGGGTTGTGTCGTGAGCTCAAAGGCCCAATAGGAAAGGTGGTCATCTTTTTTGCCAGTAGGAGCATGAGTGAATCTTGAGCTCAACCCCATCTACAAACCCATCAGTGGGGAAGGGTAAAATTCTGCCCCATGTTTTTGAAGCTCTCCATCTGGTAGAATATTGTGCATTTGACGGAACAAATCTCATCATTTGTAGCAGGTGGACATGTGCATAATGGGTAAAAATTTAACAAAATCAGTTCCACAGCGTTATGATGATACATTTAAGTTGAGGTTGGTGAAGGGATGGAGGCATGGGGTTGGGACAGGCAGGAGGCAGGTGCACCATTTCTGTTCTCAAAATGATTGCTCTGCGTCATGCCAGGGATAAGGGCAGTGCCGGCATTCGTGCAATGCAAAATGTCTGATCACGATTACAATTGTGCCTTTCATCTTCAGTCCTTTGCAAATATCAGACTTGTGATATATACTGCATGCCTGTTGCATAGTGACAGGAGATACAAACTTTAAACGGGGCATTATAAACATATTTATCCATTGTCTCATCGATGTGAGGCACACTCCTCAGGACATTGTGTTCAACGAGTCATAACACAAGTCCCAGGAAATTAGAGTGGCTTTGAGTGACAGCCGAGGAATTGTGTAAACCTGACAATAAAAATAATTGACCACTTTAAACTGTTAAGGCATTAAGGAGTTTTAAAATAAAGAGCCTAGCTGTGGTCAGTAGTCATCTAGATCATAGATTAACATGGAAGCATTCCATAGCCTCAGATTTTAAAACAACTTTGATCCGTCAACAATAGATGAAAATAGAAGCATTCCTTTGCCTCTGATTAATCCAGGTTTAAAATCGAGCAACAATGAATAGTTCAAATGCCTGCCATGACATTGGCCTTTCTGAAATGATTAATCTTAATGTTGTTTATTTGTCTGTAAAGTTCCATCAAAATGTATGATGTCATAGCTAATGGTTATTTGGTACCATATTTATTTTCTTGTGACATTCCATCTGTGGCAGTGTGTTAATATAAAGCAATTAATATTAACGATTCTTGGGGGTTACTCCAACACCATTAATCTCTTATCTAACTCCAAAAACAAACATTAGGTTTTCTGTGTGACATCATTAGTTCTGGCAACTTAGAAAGTAAACAAGCTCACTCTCTTGTAAAATGAAAGATCTGTTCGATAATATATATAGCTTCATGGTGGTCCAGGTGGGCGGCACCGTGGAGGGTAAACGCTTACACAATATGATGGCACAGTGGTTAGCACTGCTGCCTCACAGCGCCAGGGACCCTGGTTCAATTCCGGCCTTGGGTGACTATGTGGAGTTTGCATTTTCTCCCAGAGTCTGCGTGGGTTTCCTCCGGGTGCTCCGCTTTCCTCCCACAGTCCAAAGATGTGCAGGTTAGGTGGATTGGCCATTAAATTGCCCCTTCGTGTCCAAAGATGTGTAGGTTAGGTTAAGGGCTTTTGGGGTAGGGTATAGGAGTGTACTTGGTGGAGTGCTCTTTCAGAGCGTCCGTGCAGACTCAATGGGCCGAATGGCCTCTTTCTGCACTGTAGGGATTCTATGATCATCATGAGAACAAAGAACAATACAGCACAGGAACAGGTCAGTTGGCCCTCCAAACCTGTACCAGTCATGATACCACCCTTGGCCAAAACCCTCAGCGCTTCCTAGTGTCGTATCCCTCGATACCCATCCTATCCATGTATTTGTCGAGATACCTTTTGACATAGACATAGACATAGAACTTACAATGCAGAAGGGGGCCATTTGGCCCATCGAGTCTGCACCGGCCCTTGGAAAGAGCACCCTACTTAAGCCCACGCCTCCACCTATCCCCGCAACCCAGCAACCTCACCTAATCTTTTTGGATACTAAAGGCAATTTAGCATGGCCAATCCACCTAACAAGCATGTCTTTCAGGATTTCTGGGAAGAAACCGGGGCGACCGGAGGAAACCCATGCAGATACAGGGAGAACGAGCAGACTCCGCACAGACAGTGACCCAAGCCGGGAATAGAACCTGGGACCCTGGAGTTTTGAAGCAACAGTGCTAACCACTGTGCTACCATGCCACCCGTAATGAATGCCGTTAATGTATCTAAAGACATACCTCGAGATCTCAGAACCAATCTTTAATTGTTCGGAGTTACCTGGGGCTATGGTGACAGGGCTTTAGTTAGTACCCGTGGACAAGGTGACAAGGCTTTGGTTGAGACAGAGTGATGTTGACCCTCATACTCAGAATATTCATTTGGATGAGGTTTTGGAGAAAGAGACTTCTCTTTCAGGAAGAACATCAAGAAAGGGAACATGTTGAGTAATACAACCTTAAAATGCTGTTCAGCTTGAGAGGGTTCTAGCTACTACAATGTTTTTTATGTGTTGTCTATGCTGCCACCATTAATAATATGGGCCATGTTGGCATCACTGTACATTCCAATGATCCCTTCTGAAATGTGAGGTTAGTACTGTGGACAGCAAATTCCTGGAAATTATGTGTAGTTTATTTATAGCCATCTCTCTTTGAAGCTTCGAGGATCTGTAAAGAATTAATTTTACACACACACGTGCATATATATATATATATATAGAACTACAGAACTTTATGGCATGAGACTGATTTGTTGTGTGTTTGAGGTCCAGATGGGGTTGTCCAGCGTTTGTCTATTTCCATTAAGTAAGCTACTTATTATACCACCAATTCACTGGGCGACCGTAAGATCGAGTTAACATTAGGCTTTATTATCTCTGAACTCACCTGCCAGAGTCGGCTGTACAAATGAGTGCCACACACAGGTGGTCGGTCTATATATGGCCCCGGTGAGGGCGGAGCCAGAGGCGGAGCCCACCGGAGTTCCAGTACAGTACCTGGAAGTAGACCGCATCATCACTTCCAGGTCATAGGTCACATCATTATACAGACAGCTCATGCATTAGGTAAATACATTCACCACATTCACCCCCTGTTAAAAAATCAAGTCCAGCGGGGGGTGACGTGGGGTCATCAAATATTCAGTATGTCTGGAGGCCAGATGGCTCTTTTAGACCTCCTCAGCTCTGGCGATGCGCGCATGGTTGTTGCAGATGGTGACTCCGGGGACGTTGTGTCTGGAGCTTGAGCCTCAGTCCGGCGTGTCGGAGACGGTTGGGGGCTGGGGGTAGGCAGGGGTGGTGGGTGGCAGCAGTGTCAGCATGGGACAATACAGGAGACCCACGGGAGGCGTAAGGGGCGCTGGGCATGGCGGCGGGCAGCGGGAAGAGGGGCGCGTTGGAAGGGGAACCAGCTGGTGCCAAGTCTCGTAGGGAGACCGTATATTGCCGTCTGTCCTGGTGCGCGATGTAGGCGTACTGGGGGTTGGCGTGCAGCAGCTGGACCCTCTCAACCAGGGGTCAGTCTTATGGCTCCTCATATACCTCCGTAGAAGGACAGGTCCCGGAGTTGTTAGCCAAGATGGAAGCGAGACCCCGAAGATGGACTTCCTAGGGAAGACAAACAAACGGTCGTGAGGGGTCTCGTTCATGGCTGTGCAGAGGAGTGATCTAATGGAGTGGTGGGCATCGGGGAGGACCTCCTGCCAGCGGGGGGCGGGTCGGGAGACTTCTAGACTGGAGGGCCAAAAGGACGGCCTTCCATACCGTCGTGTTCTCCCTCTCCACCTGCCCGTTTCCCTACGGGTTATAGCTCGTAGTCCTGCTCGAGGCAATACCTTTGCTGAGAAGGTACTGACGTAGCTCATCACTCATGAACGATGTGCCCCGGTCGCTGTGAACGTACGCAGAGAAACCGAACAGTGTGAAGATGCTGTGCAGTGCCTTTATAACAGTGGCCGAGGTCATGTCGGGGCAGGGGACAGCAAAGGGGAAGCGGGGGTATTCATCGACGACAGTTAGAAAATATATATTATGGTTGGTGGAGGGGAGGAGCCCTTTGAAGTCAATACTTAGGCGCTCAAAGGGACGGGAAGCCTTGTCTGGCCGGTAGAAGTGCGGTTTGCACTCCGCGCAGACCTAGCAGTCCCTGGTCATGGCCTTGGATAAGCTGGGTGACCCCCGGGTGACAGAGGCCACCGTGGATAGCCCGAAGTCGGTCATCTTGCGCGCTGGCTCATGAGCCGCGGGACAGGGCATCTGGGGGCTCATTGAGCTACCCAAGACGATACTTGATATCGTAATTGTAGGTGGAGAGTTTGATCCTCCACCTCAAGATTTTGTCATTTCTAATTTTGCCCTGTTGTGCGTTGTCAAACATGAAGATGACCGACTGTTGGTCGGTGACGAGGTGAACCTCCTACCGGCTAGGTAGTGCCTCCAGTGCCGCACAGCTTCCACTATGGCTTGTGCTTCCTTCTCGACCGAGGAGTGTCAGATTTTGGAAGCGTGGAGGGTTCTAGAGAAGAATGCTACTGGCCTGCCCGCCTGGTTGAGTGTGACAGCCAGTGCGATGTCTGACGCATCGTTCTCTACCTGAAAGGGGATGGACTCGTCCATCGCGTTGCCTTGGTGATGTCGGCTTTGATGCAGCTGAAGGCCGAGCGGGCCTCAACCGTCACGGTAAATGTGGTGGTTTGAATAAGTGGGCGGGCTTTGTCCGCATAGTTGGGTCCCACTGGGTGTAGTACGTGAGGGGACGCATACGGTCGTGATCGGACCCTAGGACTCCGTTCTCCACGACGTAGCCGAGGACGGCTAGTCGGGTAGTGCGGAAAACGCATTTCTCTTTGTTATATGTGAGGTTGAGGGATTGGGCGGCCTGGAGGAACCTCTGAACGTTGGCGTCATGGTCCTGCTGATCATGGCCGCAGATGGTAACATTGTCCAAGTACAGGTATGTAGCCCCCAAACTGTACTGGTCCACCATTCGGTCCATCGTTCTCTGAAAGACCGAGACCCCATTAATGACGCTGAAGGGGACCCTGAGGAAGTGGAAGAGTCGGCCGGCTACTTCAAAGGCAGTGTAGTGGCGTTCTTCCGGGCAGATTGGGAGCTGGTGGTAGGCCGACTTCAGATCGACCGTTGAGAACACCCGGTACTGTGCGATTGTTTGGGATGCGGGGTAGATGTGGAGGGAGCAGCGCCTTACCGTGTCAGGGTGGATGAAGCTCTCCGTGCTCCCGGAGTCGAAAAGACAGAGGGTCTCGTGCCTGTTGACCCGGACGACCATCATTGAGTTTTTCAGGTGCTTTGGCTGCGACTGGTTGAGGGTGACTGCGCCGAGCTGCAGGTAGCCAGCGTGGTCGGCTGTATCGGGGTCACAAAATGGCAGCCCCCATGAATCGCACGTGTCGGGCTGGGTCGAAGATAGCGACCAAGATGGCGGCCCCCAAGAGTCGCACGTGTCGGCCGGTGTTGGAACCGACGGCCAAGATGGCGGCCCCCACGAGTCACACGAGGCTGATGACGCGTCTGAGGGGGTTCTTCCCGGCTGGCACGCAGCCACATTGCGGGGTCTGTGGGGCTGCGAGTCCATGGGTCTGGCCTGGTGACTTTTCGAAGTGTCCCTTTTTCCCACAGTCGCTGCACATCGCAGTGCGGGCTGGGCAACGCTGCCGGGGGTGTTGACCCTGGCCGCAGAAGTAGCACTGCGGTTTCCCGGGCTGGACTGGCAGCCATGCGGCACAGGCCTGTGACGAAGCCGGGTCCAACGGGGGCCGCGACGATGGTGTCCACGATGGGTTTGCCGGGCCTGTGGGGAATGCCATGAGGCTCTGGGCTTTACCGTGTCCCATAGGTCAGAGGTCCCGTTTTCCAGCAGGCGCTGCCTGATGTAGTCCAATTGGACCCCAGCCATGTAGGTGTCCCGGATCTGTAGGTTCATGTGTTCCTCCACCGTCACATCCCGATAGCTGCAATTCCTCGCAAGTAGGGTTTCCAGGTGCTCGTCCAGCGATTCCCCGGCGAGTTGACGGCGAGTAGTGAGAAGGTGTCGCGCAAACACCTCGTTTACGGGCTTCACGAAATGCGCCTCGAGGGTTGCGACCGCTGCCTCGTACGTGGCAGCTTTCTCGATCATCACGGAGATTCGATGGCTCACCCGAGTGTGGAGGAGTCGCAGCTTGAGGGTTTCAGTGGGAGGCATTGTGGAGGCATCGAGGTAGGCCTTGAAGCAGCGAAGCCAATGTTCGAAGATCTACTTGGCCTTTGACGCGCGCGCGTCAAGTTCACGCTTATCTGGCTTTAGAGCGGCTTCCATGGTGCTGTCGATAGATAATAAATTGTTATACCGTCAATTCACTGGGAGACCGTGAGATCGAGTGAACATTCGGCTTTATTATCCATGAACTCGCCTGCCAGAGTCGGCTGTACAAATGAGTGCCACCCACAGGTGGCCGGTCTATATATGGCCCCGGTGAGGGCGGAGCCAGAGGCAGAGCCCACCGGGGTTCTAGTACAGTACCTGGAAGTAGACCGCATCATCACTTCCAGGTCATAGGTCACATCATTATACAGACAGCTCATGCATTTGGTGAATACATTCACCACACTACTCAAAACAGGAAAATGCTAGGAAAACTCAGTAAGTCTGACAGCATCTGTGGAGAGGAGTCATACGGACTAAAATGTGGGCGCCATCTACCCGAATTGGAACATAACAAACGCGTTTAGCTGGCTGTTTACTAGCACTCACAGTGCCAAGAAACTCCACGCTATCGAACGGGAATCTGTTTATATTCGGGTAGATTTGGGGCCTCAGCAGGGAACTCCACAATGAGGCTGCACTTAGTCCCGTTTTTTGCACTGAGGAACTCCGCTCGCTGGAATGCCTCAGCACAACAGGAGATCGGGATGTCATTTTTAAATGTCGGCCCAACCTCGCCATCCCCCGGCGTGATCCCCGAACTTCCCCAAAGCCCAAACTCACCTATAAAGGGGGTCCTCAGCCCCACCCCACAGATCCCTGCACAGAGCACTCCCAGTTCCAATCCCCGTCGCAGGAGAAAAGCCACCTTGGAACCTTGGTACTGTAACCTGGCACCACCCGTGCCAAATGACAATGCCACCGGGACACCTTGGCAGTGCCAGGCTGAGACCAAGGTGCCAGGGTGCCACCGTGCTCAGAGGACAAGCACCTGGGGGAACCCTCACGAATGTCGCTCCATGTGGCCCTGTTTGTGGAAACCAGCACTGAACAGCGCTCGCCCGGGAACTACAAGGCGAAGGAGTTAGATCCCAAGCATTGGTAGAATCATGGGATTGCATATTAGAGTGAGACTAGCTGTCTCTCTCTAATATGCAGATTTGGTAAAAAGTGATCTGCCCACAATGGGCGCAATTCACATTGCGACGTCTCGCGAATGGCCGGTCGATCACACCTGTAAACTCTATTTTCTCTCTTCACAGTTGCTCCCAGACCTGCTGAGGTTTTCCAGCATTTTCTGTTTTAGTTTCAGATTCCGGCGTCCACAGTATTTTGCTTTCAAGTTACTCATGACGATAGCTTGTCAAAACCATTATTATTTATTTGCAACTCTTGTTTACAATCTTAAGAACTCTGCACAAAGTTGCACTTCTCCTCCCTCCAGATCTTTCTTAGTCAGGGCGGCACAGTAGCACAGTGGTTAGCACGTTGCTTCACAGTGCCAGGGTCCCAGGTTTGCTGCCTGTGTTGAGTCTGCAAGTTCTCCCTGTGTCTGCGTAGGTTTCCTCCGGGTGCTCTGGTTTCCTCCCATATGTCCCAAAAGACATGCTGCTAGGTGAATTGGAAATTCTGAATTCTCCCGCCATGTACCCGAACAGGCGACTAGAGGATATTCACAGTAACTTCATTGTAGTGTTAATGTAAGCCAACTTGTGAAAATAAAGATTATTATTATTAGTCATGAATCATTACATCATAGTTACATCAGTATCATGTGCTTCTGATGTTAACCCTTTAATCTGCATATTCCCACCCTCCCAATGTTGAGGATATTTGACACTCTTCCTACATTCGTTACGAGTCTTCTCCTGGGTGGTTGTAGAGTTTTTCTTGTTCTCATCTTATCAACAGTAAGCCCCGTTACTATTGACTTCCTTTCCAAGGATATTACAGCGTTACAGTTTCTATTTATATTTCCCTGGTCTGTCTCAATTGTGTTAAGATCTCAGCTCTGGGGTTCCTTCCGTTATTATGCCTTTTTTCTGTTGGTCTCGTATCCATAATCTCTACAACACTGATAAGTCTTGCACTCTGTGCTTTCAGTTGAAATTACGAACTTCATTGTGACTCTGTTCCTCTTCAAGTTTCTTTTAACTCTCTCATGGTCAATGAAGGTGATTTGGTTCTAGTTTCTGTTGCAGAGCTGAAAGCTGGATTCTCAGTCGTCTTTTCACAAAGTCTGATGGTGAGGACCCATTTTGTTGTGATGTAGTTGATTAACTAAGGAGGGCTAAATTAAGGTCTTCGTTCTACTTCATTGAGTCTTTGATGGTTCCAACATCCTCGCAGCTTTTCCATTCACTTGCGGATACCGAGGTAAGCTAGTCACGTGAATTAATCCATCTCCTTTTGCAAAGTTGTGGAATAATTCATTCTCATTGTCTGACATTATAATGTCTGGGATGCAATGTGTAGTCATGGACCATTGTCTGACATTATAATGTCTGGGATGCAATGTGTTGTATAGGTCCAGTGAATGAATGATTGCTTCCGCCATGATGCTGTGCAATCTGTTCACTTCAGTCAATCTGGAGTAGTAATCAATAACAATAAGAAATGCCTTCCTTTGAAATAAAAAAAAATCCATTCCCAGGCACACCAATGGCCTTGATCGAAAATTAGAGGATGATAGTTGTTCTCTTTGTTCTTGACTGTTCACTGAACATGCAAGACGATTCAAAATTAGTTCTTCAATAGAATGAGTAATTCCTGGCCAACGGAGATTGCTGGGCTGCTGCATGACATTTTGTTATTCCTAAATAACCTTGATGAATATTTTGGAAAGCCCCAAGCCAAAGTGCTCACAGAATGATTATCCTGAGGTGCTTTCTCTCCTCAATGTGCTGCAATAGTACAGGGTTGTTAGGCGTATAGACTGGCCATCCCTCCGAACTATATTCCTTTATCTGGATACATTTGTAATCTTGCTATTGTGCTTGGTTTATCTCCTACAGCTTCTCTTTCAGAACAAGGTCACACATAATAGAATGGAGCATAGCAGAGCCAAGGGGAGACATGGATGCCTGTACTTCCTCGGCCCAACAGAGGTGAATGTTCTCCGCTGCAACAGAACCTGTGTAATCTGGTTCAGCACAGTGGACTAAACAGCTAGCTTGTAATGCAGAACAGAGCCAGCAGCACGGGTTCAAATGCCATACCGGCCTCCCCGAACAGGCGCTGGAATGTGGCAACTAGGGGCTTTTCACAGTAACTTCATTAAAGCCTAATTGTGACAATAAACAATTATTATTATCTAACTTCACTGCGAACATGGAGAATGACGCATCTTCCTGCCTTATGTCCTTTCTTAACTCCCAGCTATCCTGTTCTCGAACACGATGAACACTCTGCTGATGGTGTGACCATGGCCCTTTTGCTTCCCAACCCAGCCTCCTGCATTACACCAATGTTCCCTTTCTGAGCTCCTGTTTTAAGAGAACTCAGACGTACCTCCTGCCCAGTCAGAGAGCTCCTGTAGGGAAGACAACTCAGCTCAACGCTAATGAAGGGATCCCAGTCACTTGATCTGATATTCACAGCTACCAGCTAAGACACTGGCACTGCACCCACTTCGGAGATGGTATCGGCACATGGTGAGACACTGGGCATGAGTAGGCAAAATAGGCCAGGGTGAAAGGGTGGTTCATCTGCCAGTTCACCGGAGGGGATGGGGGCAGGCAACTACTACTGCAACGGAGTCAGATGAGGTGGCATTCAGAATGCTGAATGGGCATGTACATCAAGATGCTGGCTGGCCTACCAGGTAGCCTCCTGTCAATGTCAAAAAGCATGGCGCCGTCTGATTCCAGCTTGGCAGAGGGCATGGTGCAGAGCTTGCCTTCTCGCTAGCTTCTCTTGCCATGCGTTGCCAACTGCACAATGCAAATTTGGAATTCTGGTGTCACATCAGCTGAGTGCGCTGTGTGACCCTCAGAATAATACCAATGCAGCCATATTCGGGCACACACTGGACACCTTCCTCTGAAAACACCACTGGAACACCCAATATGCCTTTGATGCTGCTGATATGCTTTTTGTACACATTTACCAATTTACAAAGCCAAGTATCCTACATGCTTTCTTAAACTGCCCTGCAACCTTTGACAATTTCTGAATTTGTAACCCCAGGCTCCTCAAAATAGCACCATTTAGTTTATATGCCTCTCCATGTTGTTCCTTGCTGCCGCACGTTAAATTGCATCTGTCATGTGTCTTTGTGTTTCACCCACAAAAAGAATCATAGAATCCCTACAATGCACAAAGAGGCCATTCGGCACATCGAGTCTGCACTGACCCTCTGAAAACGCATCCCATCTCTACCCACTCCTCTGCCTCAACCCGGTACCAGTAAGAAGTCTTACAACACCAGGTTAAAGTCCAACAGGTTTGTTTCAAACACTAGCTTTCGGAGTTCTGCTTCGTCCTCAGGTGAATGAGGAATTCACCTGAGGAAGGAGCAGTGCTCCGAAAGCTAGTGTCTGAAACAAACCTGTTGGGACTTTAACCTGGTGTTGTAAGACTTCTTACTGTGCTTACCCTAGTCCAACGTCGGCATCTCCACATCATGTCAAACTGGTAAAACCACTAAGGGATAATTTAGCATGGCTAATCCACCAAACCTGCACATCATCGATCTGTGGGAGGAAGCCCGAGCACCCAAAGGAAACCCACGCAGATACGGGAGAAAGTGTAAACTCCACACAGACAATCACCCAAGATCAGAATTGAACCCGGGTCCCTGGTGCTGTGAGGCAGCAGTGCTGACCACTGTACTACCATTTTGCCTTTATATATTATAATATAATATAATATGTATGTACTCCTGTAGTCTACTCCTGTAGTCTGTTTCTATCCTTCTCACTACTTAATACACTGCCAACTTTTGTATCATCTGAAAATCTCAAATTTTACCCCCTACACCCAACTCCAAGTCATTTACACATAAGAGGATCAATGGTTCTAATACTGATGTTGCAACTATTTAAATAAAAGCTCAAAGTTACTGCTTTATGTGGTCTTTCACAATATATGTTCACAAGATGTTTACTCTTTTTAAACTTGGTTTACAAAGTATATTACGAGTGCGCTATTGAAAGTTCTGTACAGTATATTCAAAATGAAAATGACAGAAGATTTGGAAGGGTTAAATGTGTCTGGGAAAATATAATGTAAATGGTATTGTGTGAAGTCAGAACAATGTTACTGAATGTCTGTCCCTGCAGTAATATGTCTATAAGCTTGTTGATCCCTCTGTCTCCCATTGTGCCTGACAGCTGTACGTCTGAGAAAAACCTGTCAGAGTCATGCTGTGATGATGATAATAAAGTAGTGTTGTGACCTTGATAAATAAAATAGCCAATCAGAGGAGTCAGGCAGCAGCAGTCTATCTGTTAAAATTGGTCATGCTGGGAAAGCCCCAATCTTCTATAAGGAAACAAAACCGCATCTTCCATCACCAAATGTCCCTGGTAAATATTGTTACCAAACAAAATTCAAGCACTAATGTTCCAGGATTGATGAGTGCTAAAGACTGTGAATCACTAAGGTAGGGCGCAGGGGAGGGGGAGGTGGGGAGGTGGGTGGGTGGGAGAATAACATGACTCCCGAGCAACACAGTCAGTGCAAATACGACTTGAGTTCCTCCTGGTATACTAGTGCCTCAGTGAAGTGATCAAACCTGATAACTCAAGACCAAGTCATGAAGGAATTAGATCTAGTTTTTGAGGCTAAAGGGATAAAGGGATATGGGGAGAAAGGCAGGATCAGGGTATTGCACTTGATGACCAGCCATGATTGGAGCAGGTTTAAAGGGCTGAATGGCCTCCTCCTGCTTCTAGTTTCTATGTATGTTTATACATATGCCACCTGCATGCAATATCTTTCTGGTGTTTCAGGAGTTCACATCTGCCAATGGGTTACTGAACCCAAGGAATATTTGAGCATTCACAGTATCTTTGAATACAATATTTTTTAAAAACTTGTTTTTGTTTCTCTCCATTGTGTTCTACTGAGTCAAAAGAGCAGAGATGTTCCCAATTCAATCCATGGCATGTTGTGAGTTACGTTGCAGTGAGGGTAATAAGGAGGAGGGATATATAATCCGAATAGATAAGATTACTGAGCTTCTGCAGGCCCAGGGGCTAAAGTGGTTTAGAACTCAGGATATTTTGGAGAGGGGCTGCTTTCCTTTTCCCTATTTTATTAGGGGACAAAGTCTACATAACCATGAAACTACAATTTGCCATCACTGAATAAAGCTGGGAAACAATGTCATGGTGTTGGCACAAAGCAGGCTGAATTAAATAGAGAAAGATGTTTAATCAATTTTGGCTGCATCAAAGTGCAGCTGTCGTTCTCCATGACATCTCTCAGATAATTTTTCCCAGTATTAGAACAGGCAATTCCAACATGGTTTTGTAGAGACTCTAACGCAAAAGTTAAGACCCACTTTATATCCCGAATCTCACACATACACAACTTTATGACATCAGGATGAATGCAGCATGGTCAGCAATGAGGATTTTGTGTCACATTAGTCCGATTTTCATTTAAATGGCAACTTGAAGTAGATAAAAATTAAAATCAGAAGAGAGCTATAATAGGCAACAAAATTTTCATCCATTTTAAGCTACTGCCTATAGTCACTGTTAACCCCACTGTTATAACCCCCACAAGGCCAATGGGGATGACCCGATTAATCTCTCCATGAGCCTCGTGGAATATGGATAGTCGACTCAGGACCATAAAAACCAGCCTGCTGAGCTGCAGAGTAGTCCCGACTGGGACCATTACTTAAATAAACTTTATAATAAACCTTTTGTTTGAATCTCCTTTCTGGACTCCTCTGTGACTACTAAACCACCATGTCTTCTGCTAATCTGCAGGTGTTCTGGTCTTTGAACTGAGGGAGGGTTTCCTGGAAGTTGAGAACAAGGAAGCCGCAAATATTAGGGAGAGAGGTGACAAAGTAAACAAGAATTGTAGAGGCAATTTTGAGAGATGGGATTACAGGGGGTAAACCACACACCAGATTGTATTGTATTTTCGTATTTTTTTATTCATTTACGGGATTTGGGCGTCGCTGTTTAGGCCAGCATTTATTGCCCATCCCGAGTTGCCCTTCAGAAGGTGGTGGTGTATCAGAAATGGGTCGCTTTCCAGGCCACGATATTTAACTTCTGTTAGTGAATCTTCTATAGATCAGGGGCAGGATTCTCTCATCGCGCGGCAGAGTGTCCACACCGTCATAAATGCCATCGCGTTTTACGACGGCATGAACAGGCCGCTCCCAGGACTAATTCTGGCTCCTGTTGGGAGCCAGCACAGCGCCAATCCCGACGCGAACTGGGCACCGCGGGATCTGCATATGTGCAGTGGCTTCCTTCAACATGCCGGCCCCGACGCAACATGGCACAGGACTACATAGGCCGGCGCCTAAGAAATGAGTCCCCCAGTCAGAGAGGCCGGCCTGCTGATCGGTGGGCACCGATCGCAGGCCAGGCCGCATCGGAGACCCCCCCCCCCCCCCCCCCTCCACAGGCTGCCACCCGACCCCTCCAAGCTCAGTTCCCGCCGGCTGAGAGCAAGTGTGGACGGCGCCGGCGGGACTCAGCGTTCCCACGACGGCCGCTCGGCCCACGAATCGGCGGGCCGGCCGCATAGAGCGGCCCACGACCGGCGCCGTGCCAACCACGCCGGCACCAATTCTCCGCTCTGCAGAGAATCGCGTGCCGGCTTCGGGGCGGCGTGGCCCGGTCGCGAGGATTCTCTGGCTTGGCCCAGGGCTGGGATAATCCCGCCCCAGAATTTTACTAAAGGAAATGAAACAAGATTTGTGGCTGTTGATATGAAGAGTACAATATGCCACTGTAAATAATAGTGTCTTAACACAAGTACATCAATTACAGTATCGGACCAGTCCCAAAAATATCCTTGTACCATATATTAATTCAGTTATATGTTGCAAATGAGAAAATAAAGGATTAACAGAGAGAATTATATGAGCTGATTTCCCCCAGGCAATTTAAATGGAAGTAATTCAGCTGCTTAAAAATAGCCACTGCAGGAGACTCATTATCCAAGGTATTATGTTATTCATAATGCTGGAAGGTATGAAGAAGCGACATCCATTGTATTCCGTTGGACGGGTTTCAGTATCTCAAGACAAGTTTCAATCTCATTTATCTTAAAAGGAAAACTGAGTGTTCTAATTACTTGTTTGACAAACTTTTCCATTTGTTTGCTAACATGACACTATAATGAGCATTGGACAGACTAGGGTGTTAATTGTATGTGAACTCATTTTGGCAATGATGATGCAAAGCTCTTCTCAGGATGATCTTACATTGAAGGCTTAGTTAGACAAACATTTGATTGACAAGGGAGTTAAGAGTTATGGGGCCAGGCAGGGAAGTGGAATTCAGGTCATGATCAGATCAGCCTTGATTTTACGGATTGGTGGAGCAGGTTCAATGGGTCACATGGCTCACTCCTGCTTCTATTTCGTATGACCTTCCCAGAGATAAAAACAAATTTGCTGAATTTTGCATTCATTGAGACATCATAGGCGTTTTGCGTTGACTTATTTCAAAATGTATTAAAATCATAAAATACTAAATTGATTTCTATTTGGAACAATGAATATTTGCCAATAAAATTGAGAGATATTGAATTTTTCTCTAATCCCAGTTGAGTCATTTCCTTTTCCATTGCTATTTAATTAAAAATGGGACACAATAGTGATAAGCTTGATGTTACCATTTAGTACAAGGGGAATTGTATACAAAGACAGGGAGATTATGGTTCAGTTGTACAGGGCACGAGTGAAATCACATTTGGAGAACTGTGTTCAGTACTGGTCACCTTGTTTAATGAAGGATGTTACTGCACTGGAAGCAGTTCAGAGAAGGTTTACCAGACAACCTGGAATAGGCAGGTTGTCTTATGAGGGAGTTTCGAAGAATAAGATGCAACTTAATTGAAACATACAAGATCCCCAAGGGATCCTGACTGGGTGGATGTGGAGAGGATGTTTCCTCTTGTGGGAGAATCTAGAACGAGGAGTCATTGTTTAAAAATAAGGGGCAGGATTCTCCGTCTCGCACCGGCAGCGGGATTCTCTGTTCCCGCATCCGGCCAATGGGGTTCCCCATTGTGACTACCCCACACTGTTGGGAAACCCGTGGGCTTGGGTGCAATGCCAGCGAAGCGGAGGAACCCACCAATGGAGGATTCCGCAGAAGGGGTCTCCCATTTAAAACAGAGGTGAGGAAAAATGTTTTCTCTCAGAGGGTCGTCACTCTTTGGAGCCCTCTTCCTGGAAAGATGGTGGAAGCAGAATCTTTGGATATTTTTACAGCAGAGTTAGATAAATTTTTGGTAAGCAAGGGGGTTGATAGATTATCGAGGATAGGCGGGATGCAGATTTGAGGTTACTATCAGTTCAGACATGATCTTATTAAATGGCAGAGTAGGCTCGAGGGGCTGAATGGCCAACTTGAAAGCAGCATCAATAACCTTCTGGAGGTAGGGGTTCTTAAGGATTCAAAACCGTCTGGCTGAATATATTTCTCCTCATATCAGTCATAAATGATTGGGTCCTATTCCCCAGCCAGAGGAAACAATCTCCCAGGGCTGGGTTTATTGTGGGGTTAGGCCGACTATTGAGGTGGGTGTGAGCCAATTGCGGGATTCTCAAACCCAGTGCCAGCATTGATAATTTTCACCAGCATTGGATAAGGGTGCAGATGGTGGGCCTACACCCTGAACTCCTCACCTGGCTGATTCTACTGTGTGTGTGTGGGGGGGGGGGGGGTGGTTAGGCATAAGAACATAAGAACTAGGAGCAGGAGTAGGCCATCTGGCCCCTCGAGCCTGCTCCGCCATTCAATTAGATCATGGCTGATCTTTTGTGGACTCAGCTCCACTTTCCGGCCCGAACACCATAACCCTTAATCCCTTTATTCTTCAAAAAACTATCTATCTTTACCTTAAAAACATGTAATGAAGGAGCCTCAACTGCTTCACTGGGCAAGGAATTCCATAGATTCACAACCCTTTGGGTGAAGAAGTTCCTCCTAAACTCAGTCCTAAATCTACTTCCCCTTATTTTGAGTCTATGCCCCCTAGTTCTGCTGTCACCCGCCAGTGGAAACAACCTGCCCGCATCTATCCTATCTATTCCCTTCATAATTTTAAATGTTTCTATAAGATCCCCCCTCATCCTTATAAATTCCAACGAGTACAGTCCCAGTCTACTCAACCTCTCCTCATAATCCAACCCCTTCAGCTCTGGGATTAACCTAGTGAATCTCCTCTGCACACCCTCCAGCGCCAGTACGTCCTTTCTCAAGTAAGGAGACCAAAACTGAACACAATACTCCAGGTGTGGCCGCACTAACACCTTATACAATTGCAACATAACCTCCCTAGTCTTAAACTCCATCCCTCTAGCAATGAAGGACAAAATTCCATTTGCCTTCTTAATCACCTGTTGCACTTGTAAAGCAACCTTCTGTGACTCATGCACTAGCACACCCAAGTCTCTCTGAACAGCGGCATGCTTTAATATTTTATCATGTTCTCTCTCAGAAATGTTTGTGGAGTCATGCTATCTTCTCAGAGACATGTGGTTCACAGCTCCAATGAGGAGTCATGAGCCATAGCCTTGATTTGGGAACATCTTGAAAGGTATGTCTAAAAGATCACACCCATGCCCACACACCCAGAATGCATTAAGAACCATATAACAACAATTGTCAATTCTTGAAACGCACTGAAAAAAATACCCATTTAGACATCTGTGTTGGAAAAATCTGCTGGTCTTGCAACCCTATAAAAATGTCAATTACACAGAGCCATTGCAGTATTAGTAACAGAAACGTTACCTCGCTTCATTTCATATGTAAATATAGTAAGAAGTCCTACAACACCAGGTTAAAGTCCAACAGGTTTGTTTCAAATCACTAGCTTTCGGAGCACTGCTGCTTCCTCGGGTGAAAGCTCGTGATTCGAAACAAACCTGTTGGTCTTTAACCTGGTGTTGTAAGACTATTTACTGTGCTCACCCCAGTCCAACGCCGGCATCTCCACATTATGTAAATATAGACATTGAAAGAAAGAGTTCAGAAATGTCATTAAATCAAAATAAACACTTAATTTCCGCCCGCAAAGGCCAACACCTGCTATGAACACCAGCCAAGCATTCATAATAAGGCTATCTGCTTCTCTTGATAGATAGCCACGTCATGAAATGCTTTGCTGAGCTCCAAAACTTACTAATGGATTAACTGAGCAAGGTTTTGTTTTCACAGGTGTAAGTTGAGCATTTGTCTTGATTGCATGATATCTTTATGAAGCTTCAATTAGTTCTTTCTTTTAATACCTGCATGTTTCTTTGGGCAAGATTAACAGGTGTGAAGTTAAGCAAAGCTTCTGTTACTGATAACAAAATGCCTCTGTATATCTGACACTTCTATAAGTTGTAAGAGCAGCAGCTTTTTCAAAGCAGATTTTTGAATGGCTGTTTTTTAAATGCACTTCAAGACTTTTCATTGGTAATATGTAGCTCATATAGTGAGGGCCAGAGGACTTCACAGCCTTTAATGAACTTCTAACTAGCCCCCCTCGGCACTCGCCCACCTCCGAACTGATTCAATCCCACCCCCGCCTCCCAAAGTGAAAATAGTACTTGTGGTGGGGACCGATCTGCCAAGTTGGGAGATTTCCTGGCTCAAGCTTCCCAGCTCAATGACAAAAATCCCCTTCAGAACCTAGTTTGCTTAATGAGACCACTTGGTATTCTCCTCAACTGCAGAGAGTAAAGGCCCAAATAACTGAGCGTCTTTAAGATAGAGATAGATAGGTTCTTGATTAATAAGGGGATCAGGGGTTATGGGGAGAAGGCAGGAGAACGGGGATGAAAAAAATATCAGCCATGATTGAATGGTGGAACAGACTCGATGGGCTGAGTGGCCTAATTCTGCTCCTATGTCTTATGGTCTTAATTCACTCAGCCTCTCAACAAAGGATCATTGGACAACTCTTGTGTACCAGGAATTAATGTTGTGCACCTTCAAAGGTTTAGTGGAAAGAACCATTCCATGTTTGAGCTTTGTTGATGTTATGTACCGTGTATCTTGTTTAGCTTGCCGTACATTGTTAGCCTGAGAATTGTGGGATTGCAGGATCCATGCCATCTATCAGTTTGGCTGCTGAAGGGAAATAAACGGAAGCTGCCATGTTAATTCATCTCCCTGCCTCCATGTGTATTGATTAATCTTTGAAAAGGTACCGGTATCAAAATATAACTGTTGAAAATAAACATCAACGCTCAAAGTCATAAGAATATTAGCTTTGAGATTTTACAAGCAAACCTGATCCTGGGCTCTGGCAATTATGTAGACTTTAGATAGAATCATCCATCTAACTGTAATTAAGTCGGTAATGCAATAGTTTTATAGGCCATTGAATCTGGGTCTCTTCCATAGTCTTAATTGGGCCTTTGTCTCATGGCCTGCAGCATACAAAACTGAAGGACAATTACACCCCCATAAGGGAAGCAAGATGGAAGTATGGAAAAAAAAGGAAATATTCAGTGAAAATGAGCCTCAGGCATTCTGTTTGAATGCATTCTGTTTGATTATGTTAACTGATCCCATGTCCGATATGTCATGAGGGAATGCTGGGGCTCCTCGGAGATGGTATGGAATTTTCTTCATCAGGACTTCAAAGCAGGCGGCGATACTGTAGCACTTCACACAGTTATTGCTGCAGCTGCATCGAAGGCTGTTCTGGCTCTTATTCACAGAGATTAATGAGCTCCCAGGATTATGTGTTCAGAGGCAAAAGGCATAGGCCCTCGAGAGCAAATTACACGCAGAAAAGAAGAAAACAAAAAGCGAGTCCAATGACTAACTTGCCGGATGAGCACAGCCCTCTCAGAACAGAATACACCTGACTACCACCATAACTTTCCCAAAAACAATTAGAAACTTAATGCCCAAGAACAGTAGCATTGTGAGACAATGATATGAAATTTGATCACTGCTTATTCTTCCAATTATAATCAATAAAGGAAGAAAAGCAAGTCACATGAAGCCACATATATCAATTTAAAAGATTAAAATTTCCAAAGACTTTTGAGAAATGGCAGAGTCAAATTAAAGGGAGGACTTTCAACCACCATTTGACTATGCTGATAATTCCATCCCAAACCCTAGTGAGGTGGCCCTCTGTGCCTTTATTGGCATCTGAAAAATACACCCCCTCATGGAGTAAGGATACATGAGGCACAAGTGGGACTGTAGCTGAGGGGGGATTTTCCGCTCCTGTTTTCAGCGGGGGAGGAGGGGTGGGATGGGATTGGCAGCGGGAGCAGGAAATCCCAGGGGAAGGCCCAAAATGCGATTTCAGGCAGCTGGATTGTCCGCTCTGATTATTGATTGATTTGATTTATTGTCACGTATACCAAGGTACAGTGAAAAGTATTGCTCTGCGTACAGTCCATACAGATCATTCCATACATGAAAAAAATCCAGAGGACATACATAAATACATAATGTAAATGCATAGAAACAGGCAGCGGGTGAAGCATATAGAGTGTAGCGCTACACAGTAGAGAACATAGAATATTAGAGCGCAGTACAGGCCCTTCGGCCCACGATGTTGCACTGTCCTGTTATACCCTTCTAAAGTCCCTCTACACTATTCCTTTATCGTCCATATGCCTATCCAATGACCATTTGAATGCGTTTAGTGTTGGCGAGTCCACTACTGTTGCAGGCAGGGCATTCCACGCCCTTACTACTCTCTGAGTAAAGAACCTACCTCTGACATCTGTCCTATATCTATCTCCCCTCAATTTAAAGCTATGTCCCCTCGTGCTGAACATCACCATCCGAGGAAAAAGGCTCTCGATGTCCACCCTATTTAATCCTCTGATCATCTTGTATGCCTCAATTAAGTGCCCTCTTAACCTTATTCTCTCTAACAAAAACAGCCTCAAGTTGTAGCCATGCTGGCCACGCAAAATGGACACTGAGCCAAACTAAAATGGAAGGCTGCTGGGAAACAGACAGTTCAGCCAGAACAGCAGTCTGCAAAGAGCAGTTTGCTTTCTGCAGCAGCAGAAACCAGTTTGGGCCCAGGTGAAAAGACCTTAGTTAGGTGCAAATGGCAAAACGCTTTGCATGCTAATGAGGCCATCAGACTTGAACACCCACACAATAGATACATTTGGTTCTGAATGGACACATTCCAATCAAGACCCAGACATCGAGGCACCAGAAACCTCCAAACAAAAGGACATAAGAAACGCCCCCTCCATCACGGAGACCCCCTCGCATTGGGGAATTAATCCAGTATCGATAAGAAATTGATCCAATAGGTAGAGCCCGCCCGAGAAGAGGGAAGGACAACGGAACCCCTATAAAAGATAGGGACCTCGTGTTGTCCGGTCTGTTAAACCCGTGCTCCGGCTCTGACTGACACCTGGCATCCTGACTCCAGCCGTTGAGCACCAGCCGCCGAAACCGTAAGTTCAACGCTCGCTACGCGATCCAAGCCCACTAGACTCCCAAGTACCAGAACGCTTGCTGAAGGCTGCAGACAAAACCAGGACGAAGGCCTCGTTCTCTGACCTTGCCTGTTCCTGTTAGATAAGTATTCTGTTTGCTTAAGTTTAGTTGTAGCTTAGTCTCTTAGTGTGTGCATGAGTATTTATTATAACTGTATAATAAATATTGATCGTTTGAACTTGACTAATCGGTGTATCGTCTTTATTACTTTGAATTTGACCTTGGAATACTTGTGACGTTGCCTATACGGCAACTGGCGACTCCAGAGCTAAATAATTACATAGAACAGAGCCTAGCAGTGTTAAGCACACGTCGAACTCGGAGGCGTGTTAATACACTCCAATAAACGCGTTTTACGCCCATAGTAAAACGTGCAACATTTAGTGGCGACATCCGCCGGGACCCTGTTGTAAGTGGAAACACCACAGTGTCCAGGACCCTGAAATTTGAATTAGAACTCCAAATTGCAGAGAAAGAAAGAGATCACAAGTATTCAAGGTGTTCAAAATAATAAGCGAAATTCGGAAGTGTGTTTAGTGCATGCGTACTAACAGGGCTGTAAGGTAAAACTGGAAGCTTTTTGTTGCGACAAACTTTCGGTAGTTTTGTGATCGGAAAATAGCGTAAGCCGTACCCTTTTTTCAAAACACCACCCCAGCAACCCCCTGTTCCAAATTATAAAAAGAGAGTCAGAGGAAATGGCCATGCAGGCAATGGAACGTCTGATGGATCCAGCAAAGTTTGTGGTCGCAGCGACCAGCAGCAGTAGCAGAGTAGGCCAGTGTCCCACGTGGGAGCTGGAACTCCGCAAATATCTGCAGGGAAAGGGATGGCCCCTTTGGAAAGAGTTTTGTGCAAATGAGGAGACAGGTCCCGGGAGTATAGGTCATACTTGGTGGGAGAACCTCTCTCAAATACACAAAAAGAGTTTAGGTAAAGCACGCAAGCCGATGGCGATTGTGTCCTGTTTGGCACAGTTGCGAGGCGCAGAGGAGGTCATCAGGACGCTCCGGGCAGATTTAGAGGAAAGGAACCGAATGAGTAAGGTCGATGTCAGGGACATCGAGAAAGAAAACCTGGAATTAAAAGGGAAGTTGGCAGAGAAGGATAGAGAGGTGGATGATGCCAAGAGGGCTCACCAGTCTTGTCTAGCTCATCTGAACAGTTCCCAGACCCAGTATGAGAAAGCCTATCAGGACGTGCAACGTGCCGTTCTGATAAGACAGGAATCGGAAAAGCAGGTGGAGGCATTGCAGAGGCAATGCTCTGATCTCAAAGCAGCTTTGAGAGCACTCCATGCTGCAACGACCGAACAAAGACAAAGCACAGTTGACCACGCGAAATGCAGGAAACAGATTGCGGAACTGCAATCTCTGCTTTCGGTGCAGAATGGCTTCCAAAGCACCTTTGGAGCTCAGTTAGATGGGGAAAACGCCCCAGATTGGCAGGAATTAAGCGAGACAGCGCAGCGTTATGTTCAGGGAACATGTGCGCCCGCAGCTCAGCAGAAACGACAGGCACCCCAACCCCCCACAGCTCAGATCATAACCGCACCCATGAATCCCGTAACCACACAGAGGAAAGCCGAATCAGAAGGCGCCCCAGACATAACTTACACCACCCCTTTAACAGTAACCCAGCTAAGGGACGCTTGTGAAAAGATCACTCCGTTCCTCCCCACCGCAGACCCCCACCAGTTCTTCGCTAAAGTAAAACAGCAGGCTACCATGTACGGCCTGGATGAGAGAGAGCAGGTTAAGCTCACCGTGCTGAGCTTAGACCAGAGTGTAGTGGCAGCCCTCCCCGACCCACAAAACGTGGCAGGAGGCAGCCTAGAGGAGATGCACACTGCCATTTTAGATGCCATCGGGTACAATAGAGGTGACCCCGTAGAAGGATTGAATAAGTGCAGGCAGAAGAGATCCGAACACCCCACAGCATTCGCAGGAAGGCTGTGGATTCATTTCAGCGCAGTTTTCGGACAGCTAGATAGAGCGCATTTAACCCGCGAAAACATGGTTAAGTGGACGCGCACAATTATCTCACACGCAACAGAAGCAGGACAGAGCGCTTGCAATAGTTACGACCCCTCAGAAGAGGCCCATAACGAAAAATGGGTCCTGAAAAGATTGTCCCGCGCTTGGGAGCAATCGCTTCAGGCAAAAGGAAAGGTTAGATCCCCAGAAGAGGCTCAGGCTGCTGCAGACATCCAAGCAGTCAGAGAGCACCAGAAGCCCGCATGGGTAAATGAAGGCAAGAGCAGCCCTCAACAGAAAGGACAGGAATGCTATAACTGTGGACAGTTAGGGCATTGGGCAAAAGAGTGTAATGCACCCCAGCGATCTCAGAGAGGCCAGCAGACAGGCACTCTGAACCGCAACAAGGCAAAACCCATCCACAATGTAGTAGTACAGTCAGGACCCACCAATGTGGACGAGACGAACTGACGGTGTTCGGGCTCCCCCACTTGGGTCTGTGACACACTATGGGACTCATCAGGGAGGCCCGTAGTCACGGCAAAAGTCAAAGGGAAGCCCATAGAGTTACTGTGGGACACAGGAGGATCCCGCACCACCATTAACTCCACAACCACGGCACACTCAGACACGTGGCCGACCACCTCCACCATCACACTTAGCGGGTTCACCGGACACTCGCAGCAGGGACATATCACAGCACCCGTAGCGATCCAGCTAGGGAACATTAGCACAAGGCACCCCGTAGATCTAGTAAATCTTCCCCGGACAGCAGAGCACATCCTGGGGATAGATTTTATGAACGCTCATAGCTTGTCGTTCGACCCAGTGAACCAGTGTGTCTGGCGAATGGCGAGATCAGACAGAGCCCCAGCCACCCTCACAGTAGGAGACTACGCTAATCGGATTAGCGCAGTGGGAGAGTACTCATTCGACCTGACTACACTCCACACCGACCGACAAATTAAGGCCCTACTAAACAAACACAGGACAGCATTTGCAAGTCACCGTCATGACTGTGGTAGAATGACTGGACAAGTTCATGTTACCGGACAGGACCCCCGACCGCAAAAGCAGTATAGATTTCCCCTTGAAGCAGAGGTGGAAATAGAAAAGGTTATAGGCAGCTTGTTGGACCAAGGTGTACTGAGAACGGTAGCCTCCACCAACAATGCCCCTATTTGGCCAGTGAGGAAGCCCGATGGATCATGGCGTCTGACCATCGATTATCGGGAACTCAATAAAGTAACCCCCGCAGTAGCCCCAACGGTAGCTACTAGTCCCGAGACCATGCTCAAGCAGGGTCTCAACGCCAAGTACTTCACGGTATTGGACATCAGTAATGGATTCTGGTCAATACCATTGGCAAAAGCGTGCCAATACAAATTCGCATTCACTTTTAAAACTCAGCAGTACACGTGGACATGCCTCCCACAAGGATTCCACAATTCACCCTCCATTTTCCACCGACAGCTGGCAAGTGGATTAGAAAAATTTTCCCGACCCGAATGTCTGGTACAGTATGTAGACGACCTACTACTGCAGACAGACACAAAGGCAGAGCACATTACGCTTCTGGCCGAACTCCTGGAACTCTTAACTGAAATTGGCTGTAAAGTTAACCCGAAAAAGGCCCAAATATTGGAAAGTAAAGTGATGTATTTGGGATCAGTCATCACGCACGGCAAACGCGAGATCGAATTCAAAAGAATTGATTCGATTGTCAAATTGCCCCTTCCCCAGAATGTTTCAGCTCTCCGGTCGTTTTTAGGACTGGTTGGCTATTGTCGGAACCACATAGACGGATTCGCGACAAAAGCCGCCCCACTTTCAGACCTCCTTAAGAAAGGAGCCCCCTGGGAATGGCTTCCGCAGCATACAGGCGCTGTGGAAGAGTTAAAACGAGCCCTTAGTGCAGCACCCGCGCTGCTAGTCCCCGACCAACTTTCACCGTACGCAATAGAGGTAGCGAGCACCGATCTGACCCTCTCGGCCGTGTTGCTTCAGGAACGGCACGAGCAGCTAAGACCAGTGGCTTATGCCTCCCGACTGTTAGACCCAGTAGAACAAGGATTTTCGGCCTGTGAGAGGCACCTCCTTGCTGTCTTCTGGGCAGTGCAGTATTTCTCATACATCACCGGACTAAACCCCATCACCATTCTAACCGAACATACACCCACACAGCTACTACTAGACGGTCGACTGAAGGACGGTTCAGTTAGCCAGATTAGGGCAGCTAGGTGGACCCTACTTTTACAAGGACGGGACATTACAGTGAAACGGACACGCACACACACATACTTAGCCGACAACCTCCAATACCCCGGACAGCCCCATGACTGTGAAATTGTAGCTCCCCTGCATAACACAGGACCCTTTTTAGCAAAAACACCCCCCAGGAAGATAGGGAACCCGAAACAAAGCCCCCAGCCCACAGACACGTGTGGACCCTTGAGGATTTATGTAGACGGTTCCTCCACAGTTTTAAATGGTGAGCGTATCACAGGATGCGGCATCTATGTAGAGGACGCGCAGGGGCGCGCTCTCGAAGAGATAGCTCTTAAGTTACCAGGTCACTTAGGCGCGCAGGCAGCAGAGCTAGCAGCCATAGCGTACATAGTGGACCACCCCGATTCTTTCCCCAGCCCAGCAGACATATATTCAGACAGCTTATATGTCTGTAATAGCTTGACAGATTTTCTACCCCTGTGGAGGACACGAGGTTTTGTCTCCGCAGACGGAAAACCCCTTCCATCAGCCCCCTTACTCCAGCATATCCTAGAGAAAGCGAAGGACAGGACCTTCGGCATTATAAAAGTTCGAAGCCACCATAGGTCATCACCCCCTGGGAATGTAAAAGCCGACGCGTTGGCTAAGGCAGGTTCCAGGAGAGGACACTTATGGACCCCCCCAGCTAGCGCACCAGCTAGCGCCCCTGTGAGCGCAGTCCAAGTCTCACAGACTGATATTAAAGATCTCGTGGCAGCACAAAAACAGGACGGAGACCTCAGGGAGGTTTTCAGGGGAAACTTTGTGCCTGCGTACGAGCACTTTAAACACGCACTGACCACACATGAGGGTGTGATCATTAAGGACCAACTTTATGTGGTCCCACAGCAGGACAGGAATCAGATGATTGCCTTGTTCCATGACGGACACGGGCATCAGGGAATTGATGCAACAACGAGGCACCTCAGGCAACTCTGTTGGTGGCCTAATCTCAGGAATGATGTAACGCACTACATAGAGAATTGCCTGATTTGTGCTCAGAATAACCCGGAGCGGTATTCTAAGGAAGCACAACTTCGGCATACTCGCCCAGTTAACGGCCCTTGGACAAACCTCCAGATCGATTTTATAGGTCCATTGCCCCCTTGTCGGAATGGCTATAAATACGTTCTGGTGGTGATAGATACCTTTACCAAATGGGTAGAGGCATTTCCCTCACGAACAAATACAGCAAAGACAGCTGCAAAGATCCTGACCCACCACATCTTCACGAGATGGGGTTTACCCCGAAGTATCGATTCGGACCAGGGATCTCACTTTACAGGACGGGTCATGAGGAACGTCCTGACAATATTCGGAATCAAACAGAACTTCCATATTGCGTATCATCCACAGTCCAGCGGGATTGTGGAGCGCATGAATCGGACCCTAAAAACTACCCTTAGGAAAATGGTCCAAGAGAATAATTCCACATGGGATTCAGTGCTCCCATTTGCACTTATGTTCATAAGGAACACTGTCTCCACATCGACAGGATACACACCACACACACTCATGACCGGACGCCCTATGAAAGGTACAGAATTCCTTTTAGGACTGGACATGACAAGCCCCGAAGTGACGGCCCTCACACATGAAAAGGCAGTTAAAGATCTAGTTGAGACTGTGAGGTCTGCACAGCTCGCAGCCGCAGTCCAGCTAGGGAAACGCCGACAGCAACGGACTGCCTGTTTCAATAAGACCATCCACACCACAGAATTCCAGGTTGGGCAACAGGTAATGTTATCTGTTTATAACCCCAGCAGTTTTTTGGCTCCAAAATATTCCGGTTCCTACTCAATTTCGGACAAAATTAGCCCCTCCGTTTACAGGATAAAGTATCCTAATGGGAAGACCGCGTGGTTCCATATAAACCAGTTAAAGGCATATGGAACACAGGCCAACCATGCTCACCATGTCCTGCTGGATGCAGCAGAACACTCCACCCCGCCCACCAGAGACACTTTTCCACCATCCCCCTCACAGACCAGTTCATCAACGGACTCGCCCACGACTCCGCCCACTGACCACTACAGACCACGCCCCGACACGCCCACAAGCTGCCACAGCAGAGACAGTAGGACAGACACTGCCTCTGAAGACAGCGACACCACACAGCCATACAGCCCACATTGCACCAACTACGACCCCGACTCCAGTGACCCCATGGAAGTCACCTACCTCAAAAACCCAGAACCACCACCCGACCCCGACTACCCCGACAACACACTCGACACTACACAATGGCACAGGGACAATTCCTACAGACTTGTCCGCAATGACGAGAGTGACCCCCGGTCACACAACTCCAAAATAGCATGCCTGATCCACACAAGGGTGTGGGATCCGGGAGAGCAGGACGACACGGTGTCTGACTCCCGACACGGCAACCCCTTTGTGACCCTGTTCACAGAGGCAGAATCAAAGTGAGGTGTCCAGATGATGTAAGACAGGAATCGTTTGAGGGAAACGATGTCCTTTCTGATGGAACCTGCACGTATGTTTGTCTTCGTTTTATGTTTGTTTGTTTCAGGAATGTACATTGTTCAGCTGGAGGATGGACATCTTCTTTTCAGCTGAAAAGATTGTGACCACCTCACATGCACGTTAGTTTGTCCGCAGATACTTTTGAGAACTTCGGTTTGATTGGAGATCTTTTCCAAAGTTGTAACACTTGTGACAGCCTGGTGAGCAGCTCACCGTATCGTCTAAAATATCTGAAGACCAGCTCATGTCCTCAGTTGGAGCATCTTGGCTCCCTTGGTTTCTTTTTCAGGTGCCCCTCTATTCGGCGAAATAGAGGCTGCAAGTCATGGTAAACACATTCGTACCCGTTTTTTCCAGGTTACTCAGGCAGTGGACAAACGGCACTGAGGACCCGCCCTGTCTGAGAACCAACCCTTGGTCAGCCAAGCTCGGGTATGGCACAGCACGCCCTACCCGGGGATTCCATCCAACTCGTACCCGTAGCGGCCCATACGCAACTCATTCGGATGTTTGTTTCCAAGTTTGTTTTCATTTTACGTTAGGTAGCCCTTCGGCCACCATCCCACATGCTATTTACATCCGGGAACATTCGGATGGTAAATCAGCAAAGCCTGCGAGACGGCTCGCAGAAGGAAGGATTGTTAGGTGTATGCTGGTCTTTAAATTCGCTTTTTGAAAAAAAATGAGGGGAGTCACAGGGTGTGACTTAGCCAGTCATTTTAAAGGGTCAATTGGGATTTGAAAGACAGATGCACTAACAAGTAAAGGTCTTAAACTGTGTATTGACAGATACTGTGCTTGATCCCAAAGGTTTCAAAGGACGAGACAGAGGTCGAAGCCAGGATTGTCAATACCGGAGGAAGAAGGAAGAGAAAGAGGAAGAACAGCAAAATGATGGAAGCCCACTTATTACTGTTTAATGTCATATGTATATGTGTGGAAACAAGACACGTTTCCCCCACAACCCCCACCGTAAATGTTAGTACAACAAACCCCCAGTGCTCAGCTCTGATCAGCGAGGTTCAGACCTGGTGTACTAAATTCATGACGTGGTACTCCATGTCCTACATAATCGAATCACTGTTGGTGATCGCGATCCTCATCATCCTAGTGCAGACCCTCAGGTTGAGGAAATGGAAGAGGAGAGCCTCTCGTTCCAGCACCTCACCCATCTATAGAGTGCAATCCCCCATCTTCGGATTCCACCAAACCCCTCAACCCCTCACTGATTACAACACTCTGTAAATAAAAATTCAGCCATGTATTATATTGTTCCATACTCGACTGCCGAGTTGGGAAGTGTGATGTTGTGGTGTGAATGGTTAAGATTTTAGAGTGATGAAATGTTTAAGTTAAGGTTAAGGTTAATAGTGATAGGTAGAGGTTCCCAATTGTAGTAATGCATGTCCCTTTGACATAGGGCCAAGTAGAAATGTTAGTTAAAATTTTTTTTCTCTTCTTCCCATAGTTTAGAACAGAGTAGAACAGGAACTGGCAAGAGGTCAGAACACAAGGAGGCAAAGTACATAGGTGATCCTTCACAATAGTACGATTGTGAGGATCACAAGGAGGGAATGTAGCCATGCTGGCCACGCAAAATGGACACTGAGCCAAACTAAAATGGAAGGCTGCTGGGAAACAGACAGTTCAGCCAGAACAGCAGTCTGCAAAGAGCAGTTTGCTTTCTGCAGCAGCAGAAACCAGTTTGGGCCCAGGTGAAAAGACCTTAGTTAGGTGCAAATGGCAAAACGCTTTGCATGCTAATGAGGCCATCAGACTTGAACACCCACACAATAGATACATTTGGTTCTGAATGGACACATTCCAATCAAGACCCAGACATCGAGGCACCAGAAACCTCCAAACAAAAGGACATAAGAAACGCCCCCTCCATCACGGAGACCTCCTCGCATTGGGGAATTAATCCAGTATCGATAAGAAATTGATCCAATAGGTAGAGCCCGCCCGAGAAGAGGGAAGGACAACAGAACCCCTATAAAAGATAGGGACCTCGTGTTGTCCGGTCTGTTAAACCCGTGCTCCGGCTCTGACTGACACCTGGCATCCTGACTCCAGCCGTTGAGCACCAGCCGCCGAAACCGTAAGTTCAACGCTCGCTACGCGATCCAAGCCCACTAGACTCCCAAGTACCAGAACGCTTGCTGAAGGCTGCAGACAAAACCAGGACGAAGGCCTCGTTCTCTGACCTTGCCTGTTCCTGTTAGATAAGTATTCTGTTTGCTTAAGTTTAGTTGTAGCTTAGTCTCTTAGTGTGTGCATGAGTATTTATTATAACTGTATAATAAATATTGATCGTTTGAACTTGACTAATCGGTGTATCGTCTTTATTACTTTGAATTTGACCTTGGAATACTTGTGACGTTGCCTATACGGCAACTGGCGACTCCAGAGCTAAATAATTACATAGAACAGAGCCTAGCAGTGTTAAGCACACGTCGAACTCGGAGGCGTGTTAATACACTCCAATAAACGCGTTTTACGCCCATAGTAAAACGTGCAACAAAGTCCTTCAGCCTTTCCTCATATGATCTTCCCTCCATACCAGGCAACATTCTTGTAAATCTCCTCTGTACCCTTTCCAATGCTTCCACATCCTTCCTACAATGTAGCGACCAGAACTGCACACAATACTCCAAATGCGGCCACACCAGAGTTTTGTACAACTGCAACATGACCTCATGGCTCCGAAACTCAATTTCTCTACCAATAAAAGCTAACACACCGTACGCCTTCTTAACAATCCTCTCAACCTGGGTGGCAACTTTCAGGGATCTATGGACATGGACACCGAGATCTCTCTGCTCGTCCACACTACCAAGAATCTTACCATTAGCCCAGTACTCTGCCTTCCTGTTATTCCTTCCAAAATGAATCACCTCACCCTTTTCTGCATTAAACTCCATTTGCCACCTGTCAGCCCAGCTCTGCAGCTTATCTATGTCCCTCTGTAACTTGTAACATCCTTCTGCACTGTCCACAACTCCACCGACTTTAGTGTCATCTGCAAATTTACTCACCCATCCTTCTACGCCCTCCTCCAGGTCATTTATAAAAATGACAAACAGCAACGGCCCCAAAACAGATCCTTGTGGCACACCACTAGTAACTGGACACCAGTCAGAGCATTTTCCATCTACCACCACTCTTTGTCTTCTATCAGCTAGCCAATTTCTGATCCAAACTGCTAAATCACCCTGAATCCCATGCCTCTGTATTTTCTGCAATAGCCTACTGTGGGGAACCTTATCAAACGCTTTACTGAAATCCATATACACCACATCAACTGCTTTACCCTCATCCACCTGTTTGGTCACCTTCTCGAAGAACTCAATGAGGTTTGTGAGGCATGACCTACCCTTCACAAAACCATGTTGACTATCTCTAATCAAATTATTCCTTTCCAGATGATTATACATCCTATCTCTTATAAACCTTTCAAAGACTTTTCCCACAACAGAAGTAAGGCTCACTGGTCTATAGTTACCGGGGTTATCTCTACTCCCCTTCTTGTACAAGGGGACAACATTTGCTATCCTCCAGTCCTCTGGCACTATTCCTGTAGACAAAGATGACTTAAAGATCAAAGCCAAAGGCTCAGCAATCTCCTCCCTAGCTTCCCAGAGAATCCTAGGATAAATCTCATCCGGCCCAGGGGACTTATCTATTTTCACACTTCCCAGAATCGCTAACACCTCCTCCTTATGAACCTCAAGCCCTTCTAGTTCAGTAGCCTGTATTTCAGTATTCTCCTCGACAACTTTGTCTTTTTCCTGTGTGAATACTGACGAGAAATACTCATTTAGCACCTCTGCTATCTCCTCGGATTCTACGCACAACTTCCCACTACTGTCCTTGACTGGCCCTAATCTTACCTTAGTCATTCTTTTATTCCTGACATACCTATAGAAAGCTTTAGGGTTATCCTTGATCCTACCTGCCAAAGACTTCTCATGTCCTCGCTTGGCTCTTCTTAGCTCTCTCTTTAGAGCCTTCCTAGCTAACTTGTAACTCTCAAGCGACCCAACTGAACCATCACGTCTCATCTTCACAAAAGCCTCCTTCTTCCTCTTGACAAGTGTTTCAACTGCTTTAGTAACCCATGGTTCCCTCACTCAACCACTTCCTCCCTGCCTAACAGGTACATACTTATCAAGGACACGCAGTAGCTGTTCCTTGAACATGCTCCATATTTCCATTGTGTCCATCCCCTGCAGTTTTCCTCTCCAGGCGATGCATCGTAAGTCTTGCCTCATCGCATCATAATTGCCTTTCCCCCAGCAATAACTCTTGCCCTGCGGTTTATACCTATCCCTTTCCATCGCTAAAGTAAACATAATCGAATTGTGGTCACTATCACCAAAATGCTCACCTACCTCCAAATCTAACACCTGTCCTGGTTCATTACCCAGTACCAAATCCAATACGGCCTTGCCTCTTGTTGGTCTATCTACATACTGCATCAGGAAACCCTCCTGCACACATTGGACAAAAACGGATCCATCTAAAGTACTCGAACTATAGTGTTTCCAGTCAATATTTGGAAAGTTAAAGTCCCCCATAACAACTACCCTGTTATTTTCGCTCCTATCCAGAATCATCTTTGCAATCCTTTCCTCTACATCTCTGGAACTTTTCGGAGGCCTATAGAAAAGCCCTAACAGGGTGACCTCTCCTTTCCTGTTTCTTAACTCAGCCCATACTACCTCAGTATTCGAGTCCTCATGAAATGTCCTCTCAGCCACACCGTAATACTGTCCTTGACTAACAATGCCACCCCTCCCCCTCTCTTACCACCTTCCCTGAGCTTACTGAAATATCTAAACCCCGGCACCTGCAACAATCATTCCTCGCCCTGCTCTATCCATGTGTGAAGAGATCAGTTCAGTCCATAAGAGGGTCATTCAGGAGTCTGGTGACAGCAGGGAAGAAGCTGTTTTGGAATCTGTTAGTGTGTTCCCAGACCTTCGCAGCTCCTGCCCGCCCACCAATGGCATAACGGGAATCTCGATGCAAATGCATTTGAGATAATTATCAGCTTTTACGCCTGAGTTTTCTCTCCCACACCCATTAGATTGTCCATTCATGTTGGAGTGAGGGATTGCCAACATGAATCACGGCAGGTCTTCCACTGCGTGCACGTGGTGAATAGAACCCGCCAGAGTTCAGGTGCATGCTTGACTCAGGAGGGAGAGGGTCATGCCCAGACACTGCCCCCTGGCGTTGCCCAGGCAGTGCCACCTGGAGAAGTCTCCAGGAAGTGCAACCTGGAACAGTCCCCTGGCGTTGCCACCTAGAACTGCCCCCTGTCATTGCCCAGACAGTGCCACCTGGAGCTGCTCCCTGGCAGTGTTCCAGTTGACTCCAGACAGTGGCACCTGGAACAGCCTCCTGGCATTGCCACCTGGAACTGCCCCCTGACATTGCCCAGGCAGTGCCACCTGGAATGAAATGAGCAGAATTGTCATGTCGTCTAGGCATAATTCTAGACACACGCTGCAAACTTGGTCTGCGATGCAGTATGGTCACAAGTGTATTTTTCAGGGAAGTTGTTTGGGGGGAAATAGTGGGCGGGGCAGAAAATCTGAATGATTCCGGTTCCACCTGAAATACAGTTCCTTATCCTGAAATTTCACTGCAGTCCCACCTCCTCCACTGACTCCCAGCTAATGATTAAGCTGAATTCTTCTTCAGGCCGGAGAGAAAAGCTAGTGTAATGCACCAGCATTGAGATACGTTTTTAATCTGAGCTCAGTGACTTAGCTCTCAACCTGCACTGCATCATTGCCATGAGGTGCTGTGTAAGAGATGGATACTTCCCCATAGTAAATCGGACATAACACTAGATTAATATATGCCCAAAGGACAAAGAGAAATGCGAGGCTTTAGCATCAAGTAATCTCTTTTATATCATCTTCTCC
The DNA here is from genome assembly GCF_902713615.1 of Scyliorhinus canicula. Classification (NCBI taxonomy): domain Eukaryota; kingdom Metazoa; phylum Chordata; class Chondrichthyes; order Carcharhiniformes; family Scyliorhinidae; genus Scyliorhinus; species Scyliorhinus canicula. Next base: position 259,871,919 of record NC_052147.1, on the reverse strand, counting down.
CTTGTACTTTATCAGAGTTGATTTATGCATTGATGCTATAATTTGGGGACAGGAGAGGTCTGCCATTTAAGGCAGAGATCAGGGGAAAAACATTTTCTCAGAGGATTATGAAACTTTGGAACTCTCTTCGTCAGAGAGTGGTGGAGACAAGGTCACAGGGGTAGATTGACACCCTTCTTATTCAAGAATCTACGGTTACTGAGGCAGAATGTGGAGTTCAAGTCACAATCAGACCAGCCATGATGGCGGAGCAGGCTCAAGGGGCCGCAAGGCCTACTCCTGCTCCCAATTCACATGTCCATATGTATGAATGAGGAGAAAAGTTCTCTCCAAACGAGCTCAACTCTGCAATACCCTGAATGACAATTTGAACTAAGAATGTTCTCAGAATGATGAGGGGGTCTTGCCAGCGTATTAGGGATACATCTTTCCACTGTCAGAAGGAATGATACCCAGAGGGCACAGGTTTAAGCCAATTGACAAAAAAGAACTAGAACGGATTTGAGATTTGTCTTAGGAGACCAAGTTGTTACGATTTGGAATGTATTCCCTGAAAAGATGGTGAAAGCAGATTTAATAGTAACCCCCAAAAAGGGAGTTGGAGAAATACTTGAAGTGGAAAAAATTGCAAGGCTCTGTGGAAGGGGCAGGGTAGTGGGATGGATTGGCTTCCACTTTCAAGTCAAAGTAGCTCAGGTATGATAGGTTGAACAACCTTTTTCGGTGCTGTACCCTATGATCCCATAACAATCTCACAGATGACCCTGAACCACATTCATGAAACACAAAGGAAAAGTTTAAAATGTAAAATGTTTTTACATCTCTCTTCAGCAGCAATGAAAATGAAATAAGGCCCTTTGTATTAATATTTAAAGAGTACAAAATCAATCAATTTAGCATTTCTCAATTCATATAATTCAATGAATGGGCTGACTCAGTGCTTCAATGCAGGACATTTGTGAATTCTCATTCAAAATTCAAGACCAAGGCTGACGCACATTGTTAAGTGTTTCTTTAGACTCAAAGGGTATATTTTACCAGCAGGCGTCTTTATTGCTAAGCCGGGGGATTCGCTCGGGGTGAGCTGTTCACAAGACTGGTCACACCAGAAAGAAATACATCTCTTAATTGACAGAACAAGAGAGACACTGCCAGTGGCAAATGACAAATTAGCTGCTCAATTGAAGGGGGTCAAGTATGGCAGCAGGTAATAAACACTTAAAACTTTAAAAATAACCGCTGGCTTATGCGCTAATTCCTCATTTCATGTTGACTCGGCCAATGTTGCACCATTATAATGTCACAGATAAAATTGGGAATATAAATACTTTTAACATCCCAGCATTTGTTAGAACGTCATTTCCAGAGAGTTCTTATTTCGTGACCACCAAATCTCAGGTTGAAGGTCTGAGATTTATCTCGGCAAATAAGCTGACAATGCACCTCCAAGTAGAACCCTTAATTCCCACCCTTCTCACTGGCTTGACCTGATGGATTCAGATGGCTCCCAACCGGTATCCTGGTACCTGATTGGGTTGCTCTAGCACCTTTCAATGCCCCTTCAGCTTGATAACCAGCTACGGATACGCGGTGCAGATTGGTGGTGGCACAGTAGATTTATCAGGAAGTGGTTTCTGCCCTACCTGCTTTCCCTCAGCTCGGCTCGGTTGCAGGCAGTGGGTGTTGCTATAGCCTTTCACAGCTCACAGAGCTCTTTTGCCTATGAGGAGATCCGACATTTCATTCCCAAGTCACCCCCAGAAGCCCCAGTGTCCCAGGTTCGATTCTCGGCTTGGGTCACTGTGTGTGGATTCTGCCCGTTCTCCCCGTGTGGGCATGAGTTTCCTCCGGGTGCTCCGGTTTCCTCCCACAGTCCAAAGATGTACAGGTTAAGTTGATTGGTCACGCGAAATTGATCTTAATGTCCGAAAAGGTTAGGTGGGTGTGGTAGTATGACTAGAGGTACTACGGTACCTGGGAATGTGAACTACCATTGCTGGAGAAGGCGCGCTGATCATTGGCCCAAGTGTTTGCCTTTTCATTGGTCAAGATGTATGGTAGCTCCGCCCAATGAGGCGGGGTACTAAGAACCAGTGTTTCCCAGCGTCCATCCTTCTTTCTGTACTTGAGCTGCTGGGGAATCATCTTGTATATTAAAGCCTTCAATTCGGACTACTCCCTCGTTTCAGTAGTTTTTGATCGCGCATCAATGGGGTTACTGGGTTACGGGGATAGGGTGGAGCTGTGGGCTTAAGTCGGGTGCTCTTTCCAAGGGCCGGTGCAGACTCGATAGACTGAATGGCCTCCTTCTGTACTGTAAATTTTATGATTCTATGATCCCTCTGCATCCTGGCCGCTCTCTTCCATCCACACCCTTCAGAATACCTCTTTCCACCAGCTCAAACTTGAAATCCATGCTGGAAAAGGAATCCCACATGCTGTCTAGGCCTAGGGCCACACCCCCTCCACTATTTGCAGAAAGTTGGTAACAGCCAATGGCGCCCGATCACTCAGATAAGTGGACAAGCTCCATAACCATCACCGGTGATTGTTGTGTTATTTACACTTATATTTATTTCACATTTATAATTTTTTTTAAACTTATAACATTTAGGAATATACAGTATTGCAACTTGTAATTTTTTTTCGATGATGAATAGCTAAAAGAACTGAACCCCGGTTTAAAACATCAACTCTTGTGGAAAATTTGATTCGCTCAGTGCTGTTTCGCTTAAAGTTGCACTTTTCAGGAATGCAACTAGAACATCAAGTTCTCTGGAATCGGGGAATATTGGTGGGACAGTGCAGTCATTTCTGGAGTACAAATGTTGAGGGAGAAAGAGCCCAATTTGCAAAAAAGCAGAGGTCAGTGGAACGTAGAAAAAAAGAAAGCTGGCCCTATGGACTACAAAAAGGTGCTCAACACTTACCGTTCTCCAAAATGGAAGCTGCCGGTCCCTGTTTACCTCATAATTTAGCAACATAGATAAGTTTACACACAAATAGGATCAGTTCTATCATTAATATAATTTCATCAAAGGCTGCCGAACTGAAAGAGCACTTTAAATGTAGAAATGCTCCTTGGCTTAAAGAATGGACAAATAAACAAGTTAACCTGTCCAAACAACATGGAAACGATCAAAAACAAACTTGTGAGAAATAAACAAGAACACCTTGTGATCTGCGAACAACGAACTAACTACCACCCATCTAGGCTTGTCGTTGCATGCTCAAAATTATCCTCCGACCGGATTTTTCCCATTCCAAGTGAGGTTATCTCTAGTCAACATTTGCAGATGTTAGTACGGAACACTGAAAATAACAATTATTTGATCAAATATATATAATGTGCAATGCTCATGTCTTCGAAATTAAAATGCCATCCTGCTATTCGCCCACTCCTGTAAGATTAGACATAGGATAAAAAACAAACGCAATTCTGCTTATCTTACTTGAAGGATGGAGGTAGATGATATCTTTCACTGTGAACTCCCGAGGCTGGACCAGCTTTAGACAGTCAGAAATTAGGCTCAGCAGCAGGAGCCAGGCCGATGCAGGCCGAGCTTCCATTGCTGCCCCTGGGCTTGAGCATACAGATGTCCAATGGGATGCCTTTTTCCGTGGCAGTATGTACCTGAAAACAAAGCAACAGGTTTTCTTGAGAGCAGCTCCACTTGGTAGGAGGGCAGCCGGTTTGGATTTGTTCACCAGTTTGGGACGTATTTGGACAAGCTTACAGTTTTCACGGTCTGTCTCCCTGACACCCACTCAGCTTTCAAAAACAAAATTAGATTTAAGACATCCATCTTACAGCAGATGAGGTTCCCCTGCGTTAGCCACAGGACAAAAGATTCAGTTTCATTCAACTGCACATCAAACCCACCGAGCCGATTCTCTTTGGCAATTGACTGACAACTCTGCCAGTGACTTCTCGTTCTTTGGCAGCACGTCAAATAAGGCAGATAGGATGTTGGGCAGACGGCGAGTCGGGGTTGGTTGTGGTGGTGGTTGGGGGGGGGGGGGGGGGGGGGGGGGGGGGGGGGGGGGGGTGTTACTGGAAGGGAAGAAGTCTAAAACAGCTGCACCACTCAGCCCAGTTAAATTGCAGTAAAACTGTCGGTCATCTTTAAAGCTTTTTTGCTTCCAAGATTTCCTGAGGGCACGGTTCCGAATAATTCGATTCATAACATTTTTTTCCTCGGTTGAGGTAGGAAAATGTCAAATCCACTTAGCCTTTACGAGCAGAACCTTTGCCCCAGTGGGCTACCACAGCATGCCTTTCCCTCAGCTCTTCATCCACCGCTGCTTCAGGCTCATACTATTATAACACTGTGGCCTTTGCTTTGCCGCCATGCCCGTAAAATTAACTGACAAATTCATGAAGCAAAGGATACAATTGCTCATTTGTCTGAGATGATTAATGTGGGGACATGTTTTCTTTACCATCACCAGATGAGGACACAAAAGGTTTCGGCTTCCTGATGGGGGAGAACGTTATTATAAATATTTTCCCTTCCAGCTCAGTGCACCTAATAAAAGCTTGATTCTCCCAAATTATAAAACCCTTTGTGAGCAGGGCAAGGCTTAATGCAGGCACGCCGTTGACCCCTGTAATTGGTTCCATTCCTGTCTGCAGTTAGATTACATTACCAGCAGGTCAGAGGGAAAACTTTGACTGTGTGTTTGCTTTGGTGTGTTATGTTCTGTCAACCACTTTCTGAAAGGGATAGAGGAAAGCACTACAGCACATATCAGCAGTGGACAATGCATCCTGCTTCAGACCATTGCAAGTGTTTCTAAAGTCAATATTTATAATTCAAACAAAACGCCTTGCGTGGTGAAAACCCACAGATCACATCCTTCCATTTGCATAGCCGAGACAGTAGTAGTGCCCACATTTGATAAGTAGTCAATACCAATATTAAATTATTTGAATAAGGAGAATTAAAACTTTCTTCAAAAAGATTCTTAAGACTTGCCAATACCTTTGTATAATGGAACAGGTGCGAAAACCCAATAACTCATGCAGCGCAGTTTTGTCAAATAAAAATGTTACGGAAAATGAACTATGCCTCTCTATACACCTCCAATGAAATGACAGGATATACTTACTTGGCAGGTATACAACTAAAGTGCTGCTTAGATTTATGGCAATCAATTAGAAGAAAGCAATGAGAAATACCTGTATTTATAATGCTCTTTATTATAACATCAACTCATCTTGCGCAATTCATTATTTTAGAGCATTGCGTCTGCTGTTAGGTTAATGCTGCAGGCTCAGCAATTAAATAAATTATGGGAGTAATCAATTGAGAAGCATTGACTGGGCCACCAAGCAAACTCCCTGCTTTCCTTTGAAAAAAGCCATGGGATCTTTATTATTCACATGAAAGGCAGATGGGCCTGGATTTAACATCTCATTTGAAAGATACCTCTCTGAAGACGAGGGACTCCCTCAGTACTTCTCTGGAGTGTCAATCTAGATTATGTGATTATGGTTCTAATGTGGGGTTTGAACATATAGCCTTCTGACCTAGAGGTGAAAGTATTTCCAACTGAGTCCAAATACATCTTATTGGCTTTTACGCACTCCTGGCTGTGTTAAAGCATACCATTTGAGTTTTAATTTGTGACATTGCTTTATGGACAGATATCCCAGGAGTAGCTTATTATGCCGAGTTGGCATAAAATGATGAAGGTCCAAGCTAAGGAATCAACTTCTCAATTACCAAATATATCTGATACCTTATAGTTTTTGGCAATGGAGCGTATCCTTCATGATGATCTTAAACATGGACCTTGAATATGCAAATATGGGATCTCATGCAGATTTTAGAGCCCATACCAGAAATGTGCTGCATTCAGTGCAAACCAACTCCAAGGCCTACCTGAACTAAATGAGGCCTAACCACTCATCCTTAAAAGGGACCATTGGAGACTGCCAACAAAACGTTAATTTTGTGTTTAGAAAAAAGCCTTATGTTGAGCCAGCAGGACAGGGGTATTCCCTCTGGTTTCACATTAAAACGGTGGTTCACCGGACATCACGGTGGCGCAGTGGTTTGCACTGCTGCCACAGGGCGCTGAGGATCTGGGTTCGATCCCGGCCCCGGGTCACTGCCGGTGTGGAGTTTGCACATTCTACCCATGTCTGTGTGGGTGTCACCCCACAACACAAAGATGTGCAGGGTAGGTGGATTGGCACGCTAAATTGCCCCTGAATATGAAAAACAATGTTGGGGAAAAATAAATTTAAAAGGTGGCTCACTGTCATCTATAGTTCATCCCCCTCCCCAAATGGCTTTGATTGCACCAACCCCCTCCTGTTCACTGACCTCAACACAGCTGAACAATGCAAGTAAAGCGGATACAGTGCTTGTACCAACTCAAGGAGCGCCTCTCCCCCAAGCCACAGCCTATTTGTTTTGTTAAAAGCAAGCTGAGAACTCGCATCTGCCTGTGCTCTGAATCAGAAAGTCTTTAGCATTTAGATCACACCAGAGATTTGAGCTCATATTCTATGCTGGCACTTAGAGCAGTGAAGCCCTGTGGGACATGTCATTCTTCAGATGAGGCCTAAACTGAGGCCTGCTTTCTCAGGCAACAGTTCCCATGGGACAAACTGCAGAAGAACTGGGGAGATTTCCAAGATAGCATCCCAGCCAACATTCAACCAATACCTGAACAAAAATTACCTTCTCATTTATTTCATTGCTGTTTTTTGGGGCAATTGCTGTGTGCATACTGGCATCCTACATGGGGGAAGGCAGTGGCATAGCGATATTGTCACTGGACTCACAATCCAGAGTCATGCTCTGGGGACCTAGGTTCGAATCCCGCTATAGTACTTGTTTCCCAGGCGGAGACCAGGCATAATGGCTAAGGCAAGGGTCTCGGAGGCCATAGGGTGGATGTGGGCAGAGTAGTGCCTTGGCACCGGGGCACCCTGGCAGTGCCAACCTGGAACCTGGGCAGTTCCGGGGGTAGCTAGGCTGGCACTGCCAAGGGATGCGTCATCAGCAAGGTTAGTGGGGTGAAGAGGGTGTTCCTGAAAAGGGGGGGGGGGGGTGACCCTAAAGGTGGGGTGGCCCTCGGTGACCCCATAAGCAGGGTATGCTCACTTGCTCTGATGCCCACAAGGACTATTGGGTGTGGGGGATGGTCACCCTCATTCCTGATGATGGGGGGGGGGGGCTCACGGTAACTTTTTTCTCACAGGTTGTGGGTTGGGTGTGTTGCCCATGTCTGCAGAGGGTCACATTGCCCATGGGTGGGGGGACCGTCAAGCTCACTTTGAGATCGGGACAGCCTTTCAGAATTGCGAACCAATGTCAGAGGAACAGGTCTCGCTGACGAATTTCATAGAATTTACAGTACAGGAGGCCATTCGGCCCATCGGGTCTGCACCGGTCCTTGGAAAGGGTACCTACCGAAGCTCACACCGCCACCTTATCCCTGTAACCCAGTAACCCCAGCCAACCTTTTTGGACACTAAGGGCAATTTATCATGGCCAATCCACCTAACCTGCACTTCTTTGGACTGTGGGAGGAAACCGGAGCATCTGGAGGAAACCCACGCAGGCACGGGGAGAATGTGCAGATTCCGCACGGACAGTAACCCAAGCCGGGAATCGAACCTGGGACCCTGGAGCTGTGAAGCAACTGTGCTAACCACTGTGCTACCGTGCTGACCCACGGATGAATCCACTCTACAGAAAGTGTGACCTTGATCGATAAGAAACTCACCATGCCCCAAACAAATGTGTATGTGTGGGTGAATATAGGGCGCAATTCGTCAGACTGAAGCTAAAATCTGCATTTAGTGGGGTGTTTCTTGGGGACTGCAGTGCCAGGAAATATCCCACTATCCAATGGCACCGTACCTTTCCTTTGGCATAGGGGAGATGTCGAGGCCACTCAGTGGGATTTCCTGCTGGTGGCCAAGACTCCTCGCAGATCGGGGTGCCATTTTGTCCGTCAGCCCTAATCTTTCTCCCTCCTTTCAGGCCCCCATTGATTTTTTTGTCACCCCTCACCCTCTAAACGTGGGGAGGCCCTCGGGAACCCCTTCGCATGACCCTCTACTTGGCAAGGACAGCAGGGCCTAACCTCTGGCAGTGTCCAGGCTGCTGTTCAGTACTGGTCTGGGCGTAACGGCACAGAAACAATGAGGCCATTTGAATCCTGTCGCTCATCTGAGATTGGCTAGGTAATCACAGTCAGGACTGAAATTAGGATCATCTGTCTGTTTCGATTAATGCTATACATATTTAACCGTGGCTGTGTCCTATACCATGAACATTATCCTTTGCCAGTTTCTTAATAAAATAGCTGACAATTAGGTTAGAAATTGTAGCCCCTTACAGTTCTTCCAGCATAATTATTTTCAGGCATACAAAGGCTGCAGTTCCTTTTTCAAGGACATTATTCCAGTTTTCAAAGCAAAATCAATGTCCAGAACGCACATAGGAACATAGGAGGAACACAGGAATTATGTGCAGTTGAAGGTAATTCAACCGTTCGAGCATGTTCCACCATTCAATCAGATCAAGGCTGATCTCTTCCTGGTCTCAAATCCACCTTCCGCATATCCCTTTAATCCATTTTAAAAAATTAGAAATATACCCATCTCCTTCTTGAAACCATTTAATGACTCAGATTCCACGCACTACGGGGCAGCAAGTTCCACAAATTCACCACCCTCTGCGAGAAGTAGTTCCTCCTCACCTCAGTTCTAAATCTACCGCCTCTCAACCTAAGGGCAGATTCTTCGACCCACCTGCCTGGTTGGAGAACCCCCGGGGGACGGCATGAATCCTGTCCTGCCGCTCCGATGCCAGCTGCCGTATTCTCCGGCGGCGGTTTTCGAGCGGGGACAGGGTTTCCGCCGCGCCGGTCGGGGACCTTTGGCAGCAGCCCCCCGGAAATTCTCCAGGCCCCGATGGGCCGAGCGGCCGCCTGTTTTCAGATAGTCCCGCCGGTGTGAAATGGACATGGTCCATATCACGGCGAGACCTGGCGTGTCGGCCGTCTAGCGGGGTCCTCGGGGGGGGGGGGGGGGGGGGGGGGGTGTGGGCGCAGGGGGATCTGGGCTCCCACGGTGGCCTGGCCTGCGATCGGGGCCCACCGATCTGCGGGAGGGCCTGTGCCATGGGGGCCCTCTTTCCCTCCGCACTAGCCTCTGTAGGGCTCTGCCATGGCCGGCGCAGAGAATGAAAATGAAATGAAAATGAAATGAAAATCGCTTGTCACGAGTAGGCTTCAATGAAGTTACTGTGAAAAGCCCCTAGTCGCCACATTCCGGCGCCTGTCCGGGGAGGCTGATACGGGAATCGAACCGTGCTGCTGGCCTGCTTGGTCTGCTTTAAAAGCCAGCGATTTAGCTGAGTAAGCTAAACCAGCCCCTGTGCGCATGCGCAGGAACATGCCAGCGGTTCTGCAACTGTGCAAGAACACGCTGGCAGTTCTGCACATGCACGGGACCACGGCAGCCCTTCGATGCCGGTTGGCGTGGCGCCAACCCCTCCGGTGCCGGCCTAGCCCCAGGAAGTGCGGAGGATTCCCAACTTCCGGGTGGCCGGACGCCGGAGTGGGTGGCGCCATCCCTCACTTGGGCCATCGCCCTATATCTGTGACCTCTCGTTCTAGATTGCCACACAAGGGGGAACATTTGGTCTCCCTTTTGGTAGCCACCTGGGGTGGCCACTGCCCAACACAAAATGGAAGATTACAAAGAATGCAGGGAAAATGGACATGTTGCAAAAGCAAGCAGCTTGCAGAAGCGCTTGTGTATTCTGACTGCTGCAGAAACCAGACAGCACTGTGAAAAAAACAAGTTAGCATACTAATGAGGCGATACCCGGTGATTCCCAGGTACAATGGAAACAAGTTAACTCAAATCGCTACATTGAATAGAATGCCAGACTTCCCGGCGCCAAGAGAAATCCAAAACAATAAGCCCCAAGAACCGCCCAGTGATCGAAGAACAGCCCGTTATTGGGGAAATTCAAATCAATCGATTGGGAAGAGACCCAATCGATTGAGAGTGTATAGAGAATCCGCCCAGGTGGGTGCGAGACCCTGGGAGAGGTATAAGACAGAGACCCCGACCCCAGCTCGCTCTCTTAGCCAGCCTCTCCTTGACCAGCTCTCTCAGCCGGCCCTCCCAACAAGAACACCTTTGTAGCAGCTCTCGAACTTGACCACGGAGAGGAGAGGCCTGGTCAGCAACCGCCATCAAGTAAGTGTTATACAACGCACGCTACGAAGCAAGAGGCCGTTGTTCCCTGATCCGGCAGTTCCCTTGTTCCAGATAAGTATTGGCCTGTTAGTGGTAGGATTAGCCTAGTCTTGTAGTTTTATATGCATAATTAGTAGATAACTGTATTGTAATAAACGTGTCTTGTTTGAACTTACTAACTGGTGTATTGAGTTATTGGTCTGAACTTGAACTTGAAACTTGTGGCGGTATCTTAACGATACTTGGCGACTCTAGAGCTAAGGAACGAAACAGAGCCAAATTGAGTGTAAAGCACACTCACCCAGAACGAGCAACAATTTACTTTATCAATCTGTTTTAGTGTTTTATTTACCTCGATCAGAACCCCTCTCATCCTTCTAAACTACAGCAAGTATAAGATCAAACTGTTTAATCTCTCCTCATGTCAACCCTTTCACCCTCGGAATCAATCATCTCCATTCACAATCTACTGCAGGGTTTTACACGGGAACCACTGTTTATCGATCAAAATACAAACTGGATGTTCCAAATGACCGCTTCAGTAAAAACATAAGACCTAGGCCAGGCCTCTCCAAAATCCCAGCCAAGTGTTGACGCCAGCGTCAAAACCGGCGTGAGCGATGCCGGCGTCAACAGGCCTCCAGGCCCAGGCATTCACCCCTTCCTAGGGGGCTAGAACGGCGCCGGAGTTTTGTGCACTACTCGGGCCCCGGAAGCTGGCCGGCCACCGCCGGCGCGGGTCCTCGAATACGCGACACGGCCGTCTCCGCACTGGCCCCCAGGCAATATGGCAGAGCCCTACAGCGGCCCGGCACGGAGGAACATAGCTCCCCCACGGAATGAGCCCGCCCGCTGATCGATTTCCCCCAATCGCGTGCCAGGCCACCGTGGAGGCCCCCCCAATCGCGGGCCTGGCTACCGTGGAGGCCCCCCCCCCCGGAGTCAGCTACCCACACCCCCCCCCCCAATCCCCACAACCAGGACGGGCCCCGCAGCCACAACGGTAAGGTCCCGTCAGGTCGGACAATACGCAAATAATACCGGCGGAACGCGGCAGGAACATGGCCCGTCGAGCGCGTACATTCGCTGGGGGGGGAGGGGGGTGTCCTTTCAATGACACCCGACGGACAGCGCCACTGCGCTGGCATAATGGAGCTGGAGAATCGGCGGCCCGACGTCGGAGTGGTGTGGCGGGATTCGCGCCCCCCCCCCCCCCCCCCCCCCCCCCCGCGGCGATTCTCCGACCCAACGCGAGCTCGGAGAATCCTGGCCCTTAAAAGTAATCATCCTGGGAAACACAGGGCTGGATTCTCCGCACCGCCCCACCGCGCCAATTTTCTGCCCCGACCCGCCGGCAGGTTTCTCCGTTATGCCGGCCGGTCAATGGGTTTCCCATTGTGGGGTGGCCTCATGCCGTCGGGAAACCCCCAAGCACCAGCAAAACGGAGAATCCCCCCAGCGGAGAAACACGCCCACTATTTTTCTTTTTGTTTAGGATCATTTTATTGAGGCATTTATAATTTTAACTTATTAAAATTCTAAACAACAGATCGGACCAACACACGCAAAAACCCCATAGTAACATACCCCAACGTCCCCCCCGCCCCAACTCCGAGCTCCCCAGATATTAGATTTCCTGCCCTTATTCTCCACTTCCATGCCTCCCCTTCCACCCTCCCCTTGCCCCCCTCCCCCTTTCTGCTGACGGTCAGTTTTCCTTAATGAAGTCGATGAACTGCTGCCACCTCAGAGTGAACCCCTGGATTGAACCCCTTAAGGCCTGAGCAACTCTGCCATGTCACTGACCCACACCCTCGACTTTGGAGGCTCCAAGTCCCTCCATCCCAGCAAAATCAGTGTCCGGGCTACCAGGGATGCAAAGGTCGAAACATCAGCCTCCCCCCCCCCCCCCCCCCCCCCCCCGGGCTCCCGGATCTCCCGACATTCCAAATATTGCCAACTCTGGACTCGGAGTCACCCTCCCTTCCAGGATATGACATCTACAAATCCCAGCCAAAATCCCCTCAGCCTCGGTCATTCCCAAAACATATGTACATGATTCGCGGGACTTCCCCCGCACCTCCCACACCTCTGTCCTCCACTTCCTCAAAAAACCTACTCATCCAGGTCACAATCATATGAGCCCTGTGGATCACTTTGAACTGGATCAGGCTAAGCCTGCGCAAAGATGCATTGATTCTTTTCAGGGCCTTCTGCCATAGCCGAACTTCCAACTCCATCCCCCCCACAACCCGTCCTCCCACTTCCTCCTCACCTCACCGATTGGGACCCCTTCCCATTCCATCAGTTCCTTCTATATTTCCGAGACCCTCCCCTCCCCTAACCCTGTTTTTGACATCACGTTATCCTGCAGTCCGCTTAGAGAGAGGCGATGGAAGCTTGGAACCTGCCTCCGGACAAAGTCCCGTACCTGCAGGTACCGAAGTCCGTTTTCCCCGGGAAATGTCTTCCAGGCTCGGGAACCTTACTCAATGAAAAGGTCCCCAAATCTCTCAATCCTTGCCCGCTGCCTAAAGCCTCCGTCCAGCACGCCCCCAGAGAGAAGCGGTGATTGTCACAGATCGGTGACCACACCGACGCCCCCTCCAGTCTCATATGCTGCCTCCATTGTCCCCATACTCTCAGGGCTGCCACTACCACTGGGCTTGTGGAGATCCGAACCGACGAGAGTGGCAGAGGTGCCTTTAACAGTGCCTCCAGACTGGCGCCTTTATACGATGCAGCTTCTAGCCGCTCCCACACCGACTCCTCCCCCACTACCCATTTCCTAGCCATCGCAATATTAGCCGCCCAGTTGTAATTAATAAAGTTCGGAAGGGCCAGTCCGCCCTCCCAACGTCCCTGCTCAAGAAGGACCCTCTTCACCCTCTGGGCTTTCCCAGCCCATATAAAACCTTCTTTTGTGGAATCACTTGCTTAAGATAAGGTAAAACACATCGGGAAACTTCCCACCACTAGGCCCATCACATTGCTGATGCTGAACATAAACACCAAATTCTTTCACTTGAAAAATCAAGATTCCCAACCCGGTGAATCCAGGATTGACCTGTCGACCTTCACTCCGAGGAAAAATGGGTCTCACCAGCCACCCAAAAACTACAAAAAAATGAGGCAGACATTTCAGCTACTTACTTCAGTAGTAAAAGATGAACAATGACAATGCCAGCTGGAACAGTGTTGTGAATTTAATCCTCATCCACATTTTTTGCCCTAAAGCACATGCTTTAGGAAATGCTCCTCTAAGCATTGTTAATTGGATTTAAAACAAAATTGAATGCAAAATTATGTCTGGTGCAGTTGTATGGAGAATATGGACTGTATGGATATCGCTGGCAGTGAGTGCACAAACAATAATGGATACCTGAGAGTAATTATGTGGAAAATAATGGGTACTGGATTGGGGGGGGGGGGGGGGGGGGGGGGGGGGTGTGATATTATATAGATAACTAAGGGGTAATTAAATGACTGTCTTTCAACAGAGCTGTTCACAATGTAAAGGCCATAGAACAGAAGTTTATTATCACCATTGGAACTAAAGATGAGATTAAAGCCTCAGAATCACTGATGATGTTTTATTGTTTGTTACGTACACTGTCTGCAGTCTGCATTTGATTCATCCTTGTTGTAACATGTAACTGACAATGCAGATCTCTTTGGCAACTGTATTCAATATTCTTGGTAATAGAAGGATTAATAATCATTGTTTTATTCAAGCGGAACTGCTGGCGCCTAGAAGAAATTCTTCTTCAGTACATCTTGTAATAAATTGAAAAACACATTCTAAACCATAACTTTGGAACAACCAGAAGTTGGTGCAGCGATGGCAGAAAGGAGCGTTTTTGGTCCCACAGTGTGTTGAGGATAAGCAAGAGCTCAGATTCAGAGGACAAGGTGTGTGGGAGCATCAATTCACAGCCGCGCTGTTAATCCAAAAGTAAACATGGTGCCGCGCTCTCCGATAAGTGAGATGGCAGTGTTCTGCTTGGATCTGGAATTCCCTGTGACCAGGTGTGATTGAGAAGTGCTCTGCCGACAACAATACTTAGCACACTGGGTTAAATACCTGGCTTTTAAAGCAGACCAAGGCAGGCCAGCAGCACGGTTCAATTCCCGTACTAGCCTCCCCGAACAGGCGCCGGAATGTAGCGACTAGGGGCTTTTCACAGTAACTTCATTTGAAGCCTACTTGTGACAATAAGTGATTTTCATTTCATATTATCAACTGATCAACTGAAACAGAAACTGTGTTGGTTTCATGTTCAGACTCATTTGGCTGACATGACTTTGTTCCCCTGTCAATCATTAAATGCACAAAATAAACCGATATTTTAAAATTTTGCTTCTGACAACCATTGCTGACAACAATGCTGAGAGGTCCAACAGGTTTTACAATGTGTACATCGTGTTTGTCAGTGAGGAATTTCTTATTGATTAAGATGGGATTTTCAGGAATGTCAAGTCAGAGTTACCGTTTACAGTGCAGTTTGTGACCATACCCATGTTGCCTAACGCAGCAATATCTTTTTCAGCTTTGTAAGAAGTCTTACAACACCAGGTTAAAGTCCAACAGGTTTGTTTCAAACACGAGCTTTCGGAGCACGGCTCCTTCTTCAGGTGAATGGAAAGGCTTGTTCCAGAAATGTTTATATAGACACAGTCAGAGATGCCCCGGAATGCGAGCACCTGCAGGCAATCAAATCATCAAAGATGCAGAGAGAGAGGTAACTCCAGGTTAAAGAGGTGTGAATTGTCCCAAGCCAGTTCAGTCGGTAGGCCTCTGCAAGTCCAGGCTTGTAGGTGGGGGCCGAATGTAATGCGACATGAATCCCAGATCCCGGTTGAGTCCGCATTCATGCGTGCGGAACTTAGCTATAAGTTTTTGCTCAGCAATTTTGCGTTGTCGCGTCTCCTGAAGGCCTCCTTGTAGAATGCTGACCCGGAGATCAGAGGCTGAATGTCCTTGACTGCTGAAGTGTTCCCCAACTGGAAGGGAACAGTCCTGCCTGTTGATAGTCGCACGATGCCCATTTATTCGTTGTCGCAGTGTCTGCATGGTCTCGCCAATGTACCACGCTTCGGGACATCCTTTCCTGCAGCGTATGAGGTAGACTACATTGGTCGAGTCGCACGAGTATGCGCCGCGTACCTGGTGGGTGGTGTTTCCACGTGTAATGGTGGTGTCCATGTCGATGATCTGGCATGTCTTGCAGAGATTACCCTGGCAGGGTTTTGTGGTGTTGTGGTTGCTGTTCTGAAGGCTGGGTAATTTGCTGCAAACAATGGTTTGTTTGAGGTTGCGCGGTTGTTTGAAGGCCAGTAGTGGGGGTGTGGGGATGACCTTGGCAAGATGTCCATCCTCGCTGATGATGTGTTGGAGGCTGCGAAGAAGATGTCGTAGTTTCTCCGCCCCAGGAAAGTACTGGACGACGAAGGGTACTCTGTCAGTGGTGTCCCGTGTTTGTCTTCTGAGGAGGTCGGTGCGGTTTTTTGCTGTGGCGCGGTGGAACTGTCGATCAATGAGTCGAGCGCCATATCCCGTTCGTACGAGGGCATCTTTCAGCATCTGTAGGTGTCTGTTGCGCTCCTCCTTGTCTGAGCAGATCCTGTGTATACGGAGGGCTTGTCCATAGGGGATGGCTTCTTTAATGTGTTTCGGGTGAAAGCTGGAGAAGTGGAGCATCGTGAGATTATCTGTGGGCTTGCGGTAAAGCGAGGTGCTGAGGTGACCGTCCTTGATGGAGACGAGTGTGTCCAAGAATGGAACTGAATTTGGAGAATAGTCCATGGTGAGTTTGATGGTGGGATGGAACTTATTGATGTCATCGTGTAGTCGTTTCAGTGATGTCTCGCCGTGGGTCCAAAGGAAAAAAATGTCATCGATGTATCTGGTGTATAGCATCGGTTGAAAGTCCTGTGTGGTGAGGAAGTCCTGTTCAAACTTGTGCATGAAGATGTTGGCATATTGAGGTGCAAATTTGGTCCCCATGGCTGTTCCGTGCGTCTGGATGAAGAATTTGTTGTCGAAGGTGAAGACGTTGTGGTCTAGAATGAAACGGATGAGTTGCAGAATTGCGTCTGGAGATTGGCAGTTGTCGGTGTTGAGGACTGAGGCTGTTGCAGCAATGCCGTCGTCATGGGGGATGCTGGTGTAGAGTGCCGAGACATCCATTGTGACGAGGAATGTTCCTGGTTCAACTGGTCCATGGGTGCTGAGTTTCTGTAGGAAGTCCGTCGTGTCGCGACAGAAGCTGGGTGTACCTCAAGGTACACCCAGCTTCTGTCGCGACACGACGGACTTCCTACAGAAACTCAGCACCCATGGACCAGTTGAACCAGGAACATTCCTCGTCACAATGGATGTCTCGGCACTCTACACCAGCATCCCCCATGACGACGGCATTGCTGCAACAGCCTCAGTCCTCAACACCGACAACTGCCAATCTCCAGACGCAATTCTGCAACTCATCCGTTTCATTCTAGACCACAACGTCTTCACCTTCGACAACAAATTCTTCATCCAGACGCACGGAACAGCCATGGGGACCAAATTTGCACCTCAATATGCCAACATCTTCATGCACAAGTTTGAACAGGACTTCCTCACCACACAGGACTTTCAACCGATGCTATACACCAGATACATCGATGACATTTTTTTCCTTTGGACCCACGGCGAGACATCACTGAAACGACTACACGATGACATCAATAAGTTCCATCCCACCATCAAACTCACCATGGACTATTCTCCAAATTCAGTTCCATTCTTGGACACACTCGTCTCCATCAAGGACGGTCACCTCAGCACCTCGCTTTACCGCAAGCCCACAGATAATCTCACGATGCTCCACTTCTCCAGCTTTCACCCGAAACACATTAAAGAAGCCATCCCCTATGGACAAGCCCTCCGTATACACAGGATCTGCTCAGACAAGGAGGAGCGCAACAGACACCTACAGATGCTGAAAGATGCCCTCGTACGAACGGGATATGGCGCTCGACTCATTGATCGACAGTTCCACCGCGCCACAGCAAAAAACCGCACCGACCTCCTCAGAAGACAAACACGGGACACCACTGACAGAGTACCCTTCGTCGTCCAGTACTTTCCTGGGGCGGAGAAACTACGACATCTTCTTCGCAGCCTCCAACACATCATCAGCGAGGATGGACATCTTGCCAAGGTCATCCCCACACCCCCACTACTGGCCTTCAAACAACCGCGCAACCTCAAACAAACCATTGTTTGCAGCAAATTACCCAGCCTTCAGAACAGCAACCACAACACCACAAAACCCTGCCAGGGTAATCTCTGCAAGACATGCCAGATCATCGACATGGACACCACCATTACACGTGGAAACACCACCCACCAGGTACGCGGCGCATACTCGTGCGACTCGACCAATGTAGTCTACCTCATACGCTGCAGGAAAGGATGTCCCGAAGCGTGGTACATTGGCGAGACCATGCAGACACTGCGACAACGAATAAATGGGCATCGTGCGACTATCAACAGGCAGGACTGTTCCCTTCCAGTTGGGGAACACTTCAGCAGTCAAGGACATTCAGCCTCTGATCTCCGGGTCAGCATTCTACAAGGAGGCCTTCAGGAGACGCGACAACGCAAAATTGCTGAGCAAAAACTTATAGCTAAGTTCCGCACGCATGAATGCGGACTCAACCGGGATCTGGGATTCATGTCGCATTACATTCGGCCCCCACCTACAAGCCTGGACTTGCAGAGGCCTACCGACTGAACTGGCTTGGGACAATTCACACCTCTTTAACCTGGAGTTACCTCTCTCTCTGCATCTTTGATGATTTGATTGCCTGCAGGTGCTCGCATTCCGGGGCATCTCTGACTGTGTCTATATAAACATTTCTGGAACAAGCCTTTCCATTCACCTGAAGAAGGAGCTGTGCTCCGAAAGCTCGTGTTTGAAACAAACCTGTTGGACTTTAACCTGGTGTTGTAAGACTTCTTACTGTGCTCACCCCAGTCCAACGCCGGCATCTCCACATCATGTTTTTCAGCTTTACCATTGAAGCCTGACTGGTTGCAGTAGACATTTGAGCTCACCACTGTACAGGGGTTTTCTGACCATTTCAATACACGCTTGGGAAGTCAGGAACAGCTGCCACCTGAATATGGTCTGATACGTACCACCTGCAAGAAAGCCCTGCCAACAGGGATGCAGAGCTGGAAAATTAACCACCAAACAAAGTAGGAAGGCCGAAGGGAGACCATTCCTTAAAACAGTGCAATCTTGCATATCATTCACCTCCACTTGCTAGTGATGATAGCTCCTGGGAAGAGGCAGAAGAGGGGGGAAGATAAAGCTGTGACCAATTTCAGGAAAAAGTGGGAATTTCCTCTTCCATGCCTGAGAGCAATCAAGAAAAAAATCCCTCCAACCAGGGTTATCCATGGTGCAGCAGCTGGATGTGCGAAACAGAGGCCCCTTGCCACAAAATACATGTCAGTGTCCTCGAGAACCTGTCAGGTCTTTATTTATTGGGAAGCCAAGTTAATCGCTAATAGGTTCAGAAACTTAACAAGTTATTCTTTTGCTACAAGGGTCAACTACATAGGAATAGAACGTGTGAAAGCATCCAGCATTGTCTCATTGAACAAATTGGTTCCAAACATGGATTTCAGGCATGTATTTTGGATGTTTATGCAAGAATACTGTTAAAATGAACGACACAAAAGTGACTAAAATCTGAATATTTTTCAAAGGGTGCAGTTACCTCAGGGGAGATTGCAGGCAGTCACTTAATGTAAAACCTGCTCCCAATAAAATAACAAGGCCGTACACTTGGCCTCAGTTAGGCTAGCAAGAGGTTATGAAAACCAAAGTCAGCCATGGTGCCCACTCCTGAAAACTATTGAGGAAGACCACATTGGAAAGTATGCACACACAAGGACAGGGTCAGACTCAGCTGTGATGATCTCTCACGACTGAGAAAGCTGGTACAGTCCTGTCTCGCGTATGGTGAAAGGAACGCTGATGGCACTGGTTAAACTATCCCAATAAGCAACATGTTCAGGGGCGAAGGGCTGAAAATGTATTCATGAGGCTCTGTTGTATTTCACCACCCAACAGATTTAAAATGAACACAGCAGCGGCCTAGATTTTAGCTTTAAGTGGCTTTCGGGCAATATGGGGGCAGGGTGGGAACCTCAGGAAGCCCAAGAAGGTAAGTTGAGTAACATTAATTTAGTTAACGTAAAGTAAAGGCTGCAATGCAGCTTATGACTCAAAGGTCACAATTGGGATGTCCGAAAGTGCCAGTCCCAGTCCAGGCCGGCTTTTAAAGGATGTGTTTACGTGCCACAGCTGGGCAGACCTCCACCCACTAGCGGGGAAGCTTGTAATATAAAAGTCCCACGGGGAGAACAATCAACGTGCTCCCTCGGGGAGAAAAAGGCCTGGGTTACTTTAATTCCCTGATGTTATCATGTTGCCACCAGTCCAATTCTTGGGGGAAAGTGATCTCTGGATCATCAGATGGCTCTTGGCCAGCTGCCAGTATGGGTTAAGTGTGGGGAAGATGGTTTCAGGATAGTCTGGCAAAAGGATGCTTGCTGGGGAGAAGAGGCTCCGGCTTTCATTCTGGGATCCCGAGGAGAACTCAAGCTCTGCCTGCGGCTACGCAAAGGAAGGGAAAATGCTGGACTGTTTGGGCCTCCTCATTTCCATGGAAGATCCCAACACTCTTCAGCCGGACAGGAAAGTTGCAGCAACCTACTCATTCAGGTCGAGTTACAATCTTAACTGGGGCCAAACAACACCACCAACCACATGCTCAAAGGACACCGCCGGCATTGAGAGGGTGGCTTAGCGCGTGGAAGCCAGAGGGATGAAAAGCTGGATCAGTGGGATTCGGTTGGCTCTCCTGAGGGCAGTTAACTGCCCACTTACCTAGATTTGCAGGGAGGGTAACATTACAATTGTGCTCAATGACACAACCTGAGGCACAAACACTCATTCCTTGCCCCCAGTCACAACATTGCAACGTGTCTATTTCGTTTCAGGAAATGCAAGAGAGCTAGTAAGATGCGATCAGAACAAAATTAATTTTAATACCCGAGATGCATCAATGGGCAATTATTTCACATTATTTACCTCAGCAAAATAGACAAGACGTAAAAGCAAATTCTGATGTTTGCTTCCAAGCATTGAAAAAGAAAATCACGATCAGGAGCGTAAACAATCTTTCTTACAACTGAAAAATAGAAATTAATCAGAGAATCCCTGCAGTGCGGGAAACAATAATTTCACTAAATGAGGTTTTAGTCTGTCAGGGGATAGAATGTCATGTACACACAACACAAGATGCGGCATGTAATTCAGTAGTCTCTAGTTGGGGGCAAGGCAAAATAAGACTGGGACTTGTACTTTCAAGTGGCGCCATCAGATAAATTTAAATCCTCGCAGGTTCTCCTCCTGGTCACTAGTAACAATAATTTACTATAAGACAGGCATACAGAGGTTGCCAAGGCCAGCTGAAGGACTTACGAGCTCCCCGAGGTACCTGCTTTGCTATCATTAGCATTTCAAAGCAACCAGGCAGGCATAACCAATGTAATCAGGTTTTATGGTATTCTGTAGTGCAATACATGACAAGTATGTACATGATTTACTCAATACCACCCCAAGTGAGGCAATCAAGGATCCCACCCTTCCATATTTTTATTTGATTTTGTAAAGGGTAGAACACAGTACATCCTCACAAATATGCTCCTTAAACAATGTGCATGGACAAGGAATCTGTGCCTCTCTCTGCCTGCTTTCTTGCCACCAAAATATTAGTCTGGGGATGATAGGATGGAAACCTATATTATTACTGAAATTATCACGATATCATCACAACATTAAATTAAAAATGATTGGAAGAAGGGTACCTTTTAAAGTATGCTTTGTCTCAAGTAAGAGAGGTTCACCTCACACGTATTTATTCTTTTCTTACTAAAGAAAAGCATTTCAAACGGTCCATGAAAGGAATATTTAGAAATTATCAAACAAAAATGACATTGCAAGATATCGATGATTTATTAAACAGTGAAAGTTTACCCGAGAGCTGTCACATTTTTGCTTCTAGCCTACCTACCTATTCCAGGTTATTTTGGCTTTCATATTTTAAATCACTCCGATGGGTGAGGCCCAACCTGGCATATCTCTGAGAATTCATCTCTTTGCCTGAAGATCCAGATAAACGATTGAATGCAAGCCAAGGAAACAAACAGCGAACCTCGTCAAGTAATTGCTTTTAGCTACTAGGCGTACCTTATCTCTTCAAGGAGGTCACAGAGCATCACATCAAAGCTTGCTTTAAACTTAAAATATCAAGCATGTTTCAGTGAATTGTGACAGCACAGAAGGAGGTACATTTGGCCTATCGTGTCTGTGCTAGCTCGCTGCAAAAGCTATTCACCTCATGCCATTCCCACGCCTTCTCCCGGTAACCCTGCACATTCTACCTTATGAGATCATGATCCAGTTCCTTCTTGAATACCTCGATTGAACCTGCCACCACCGCACACTCAGGGAGCGCATTCCAGATACTAACCACTCACTGCGTGAAGAACATTTTCCTCATGTTCGCATTGCTTCTTTTACCAATAATCTTAAACCTGTTCCCCATTGTTCCAAATGCTTCCAACAGCAGGAACAGTTATTTCCTACATACTCTCGGACTCCATTTATTTTGCAAAATGGTGAATTTGGGTAATCATTGTTCATACAATTTGTTTATTGTTCAACACTCCAGTAAGAATTAATTCATACTGAACACTGAGTATTTCTACTTTTAAATATTAATCATGTATATGAACCACATTTTTTGTATAAAGTACTTGTGTGGCTGCATTAAGCATTTGTTGCTGTTCATACTCAAAGTTTTAAGTTATACTTTCGCAACAATAACTTAAGTTAATAGAGTTCATTTAATGGTGTCCCAAGGCACATCGGAGAGGTGTGATTGGCCAAAATTGGTTGCAGAGGCAAAAGAGAAGTGACTCGGAGGAGTGACCAGATGCTTGGTCAAAGGGTGTGGGGTAGGATTTATCGCACCCCCCCCCCCCCCCCCCCACACCCATACCCACCCCCTCCCCCACCACATCACAAGCAACACGAACAATGTGCTTTCCAGGAGCAGAGGAGTATCGCCATTGGCTGCCCACAGGATCTTCCAGTCTCACTGCCACGGAACCCACTGTTCAGCAAGACCGGAAGATACCGTCACAGGAAGGACTGGAAAATCATGCCCATGGGGTTTTTAAAAGGAGCAGGAGAGTGGGCAGAAGCAGGGACATTTAGTGCTGGAATTCCAGAACAAACATCGACGATATATACTATGGGAGCAATTCTCCGCACCCGCGGAAAATCGCGAAGTTGGCCATGAAAACGGCCGACTTTTGCGACGGCCCAACATGGCCCATTTCCCGAGGTATTCACGTCCGGAAAATGGGCTAGGATCGGGGCCGCGTCAATCACGTGTGCAATGACGCCGGAACGCGGCGACGCTACGAACACACCCACGTGATGCCGCCCAACGCTGTAAAAGGGCGCGGGCGAGCACAGAAACTAGGCCAGGATGTCGGAGCTCAGGAGAGCAGCCCCGCAATTCGTTGAAGCTGACGTGGAGATGCTGCTCGAATCAATCGCGCAGAGGAGGGGCATCATCTGCCCGCGTAGAGGGCATCGCCACCCTGCCAGCACGGTGCGCCAGGCCTGGCGTGAGGTGGCTGCTGCCGTTAGTGCTGTGGGGCAGACCCCTTGCTCTGCAGACCAATGTCGGAAGAAGATGCACGACCTCACCAGGGCTGCCAGGGTAAGTGCCAAGAGGGTGCCCCCGGGTCACAACCATCCCTCCCCCCTTAACTTAATCACCCACCTCCCCCCCCCCCCCCCCGGCACGGAGGGTGGAGGGGGATTGGGGCAGAGTGAGTTGAGGGTGGTTCACAAAGTAGTCACAGACCCAGGGCCCCCGTGGAGAGATGCAATGGTCTTATTACAACTTGACCCCCAAACTGTGCCAGTATCTGAACAGACTGCTGATACCTGCCGTATTGTAATGATATACCTATGCCCCCTCCCCCAACAGGACAAGACCGCTCACAACACCTGTGAGCGAAACAAGACTGGAGGTGGTTCGCCCATCCTGTGCCCCCTCACCACATTTGAGCAGAGGGTACTGGACCTTGTTGGGGGATCTGCCACCCGGGAGATCGCGCAATGTGAGGTTGGCGGAGCTGCAACAAGTGAGACAACCCTGCATGACAAACAACCCCCCCCCTCCCCCATCCTCTGTCCCTTCACACCCTGCCCACTGGGTCACCTCCCCCATCCTCTGTCCCTTCACACACCCTGCCCACTTGGACACCTCCCCCATCCTCTGTCCCTTCACACCCTGCCCACTGGGTCACCTCCCCCATCCTCTGTCCCTTCACACACCCTGCCCCCTTGGACACCTCCCCCATCCTCTGTCCCTTCACACCCTGCCCACTTGGACACCTCCCCCATCCTCTGTTCCTTCACACCCTGCCCTCTGGGTCACCGTCCAGTGCCCGGCCGAGCGAATCTAAATAACCCGTTTCATTCTCTTCCCTAGGACGTGATGCCGAACGACCAGGGCCGTCTGCCTCCAGGCAGACACAGGCATCTGCCCCCACCTCACCCAAGGCCGCACAAGAGAGGGTGCCCGATCAGCGGGGAGTCCCATCCTCCCCAACCGAATCTGTGGAGCAGGACGCCCAGAGGGCGGCGACAGAGCAAGAGAGAGAAATGGCCCGCGAACGCCCTGCGGCCTCTCAGCGGGCCGATGACATAGAGGAGGCGTCAACCCAAGACGACCTCGAGCTTGCGGCACAGCTATCTCCCACAACATCCACCATCCCAGAGACACTCACCCGGGTTGGCCTATTTAGTGATGAGGCTCCTGGGTCACAGTCTGGGTCGCACATCACAGCTGAGCAGGTACAGCAGGTGGAGGTCGGAGGAGCCGAGGGCCCGGACTGGCAGAGGCCAGGCCAGGCCCAGCATGCAGCTGGCTCCCAGACGTTTTTCGAGTTCCTGGACTTTCTCAACCCACCCGCACAGCCGATGCATCAAGAAACCCAGGGAAACAATGACGGGATGAGGGCTGTCTTCCAGACTCTGCAGATGCTGTTAGAGGAGTCGAACCTCGTCCACGAGCAGGGAGTGGTGCCGCTCATGGCAGCAACCCAGGCCGACACCGCACGGGTGGCATCCGCGGTGGAGGCAATGGGTCAGGTTATGCAAGGTGTTGGGCTTAATGTGCACGTGTCATCCTCGGCCCTGGACAGGGTTGCCCTCTCACAGGCAGCAATGCGCCAGAGCCAACATGACATTGCCGGTGCGCTGCGGGCCTTGGCCGAGTCTCAGCAGGTCATGGCCCAGTCGCAGCACGCCATGGCACAGTCACAGCAGTCGATGGCACAGTCCCAGAAGTCGATGGCACAGTCCCAGCAGTCAGTCGCGGAGAACATCAACCGCCTGACACATGTGCTGGATGGTGTTGTGCACTCACAGGTTGAGATCGCACAGTCCCTGGCGGGAATGTCTAACTCCCTGGACTCCGTCTCTGCAAACCTTCGGATCCTGGTGGATACCGTTGCAGGCCTCCAGGACTGGCAGCGCCAGGTGTCGGTGGCGCGACGGGGCACCTCCCCGCTCGCACCTCTGTCCCAAAGTGAGGCCCGGGGGCCACCGGGCTCCCCGAGGGAGGAGGAGGTTTCGGGCCCCATCCCATTAACTCCATCACAGGACGTCCCGGAATTCTCGGCCTCCCCCCGTCCCATCCCTGGTGCATCGGGTGGACAGCAGGCAGATCAGGGTGGCACAACCGACAACGTCACCCGAGACGCCCGCAGAGCAGCCTGGCCCATCAAGGCCGGGTCGCCCCAGGAAACACTTGCCGAAGGAGAAACAAGTCGAAGGGGGCGATTCGCAGCAATCCTCCTCCACTCCTGCTGTATCATCTGGGGAATCACTTAGACCTAGTGGTAGGGCCCGTAAGGCAACAAAGAAAGACACAGAGTAAGTTGGCACGGGTGAAGGGCACAGTTTAGTTGTAGGGGCTAGGGCACCTGTAAATTTTTGTTCACATCAAACGCACTGTTCCACCTTACTTATAATACCGTGTGATTGTTCCACAGCCACAGGAATCGTGATGGTGACCGAGTGTCGCTGGGGTTGAAGAGCGATGAAACTTCGGTGCCGGGTGTACAGTCCCTTCCCCCCCCACCCCCTCCCACAGCTAGCCCACGCGGGCACGTGATGGAGTGTCCGTGACGATCTCAGCGGCCACCAAGGTGGATGGTTCAGCTATTGCCATGGGTCAGATTCTCTCTAACGATTCTGAGCTCACAACTCTTCGCAGAGCGGCCTGTCATCATTCCACATGGCACTGATCACACCCGCTGACACAGCCATCAATGTTGTGCCATACCGTCTGGACCCAGTGGTAAGGGTGATGTCGAAGTGGAGAAGTGTACACTGAGAGGGGGGGGGGTGGGGGGGGTTTGTGGTGGTGGCAGTTATGTGTTGACCCTCTGCACGACTAGCGATGCAGGTGGTGGTTTGGTGTTCAGCGGGGACGTCGCATACGACGCGTGAACCGTGCTGCCACCAAGGCTTCGCGTGCCCGCCGTCCTCGCCGGGTCAGTCGTGCCGCCTCCTGGACATCACCAGCACCAGGGCCGTGTCTGCGTGCTGCGCCCGCCACTCCGCCAGCCTCCTCCTCCTCTGTGCTGGCACCACTGCCACTTGCTTCTCCCTCCGCCTCCTGCAGCAGGTCATCTCCCCTCTGCATCGCGATGTTGTGCAGCGCACAGCAGACCACAACAATGCGAGCGACCCTGTCGGGTTGGTCCTGCAGGGCCCCTCCAGAGCGGTCCAGGCACCTGAATCTCATCTTCAGGAGGCCAAGGCAGCGCTCCACCACACCCCTGGTTGCTGCATGGTCATCGTTGTATTGGGTTTCCGCATTGGTCTGAGGCCTCCGTATAGGCGTCATCAGCCAAGACCTCAGCAGATAACCCCTGTCGCCTAGCAACCAGCCCCTCAGCCGGGGGGGGGGATGTCCCTCAAACATCGCAGGGATGAACGACTGCGCCAGTATGTAGGAGTCATGCGCACTCCCTGGGAACCTTGCACAGACGTTCATGATCCTCATGTGGGGTCGCATACTACCTGGATATTCATGGAGTATGTCCCCCTCCTGTTTGTGAACACGTCCCTGTCCCCTGCAGGCGGGCGCATGGGGACGTGAACACAATCGATTGCCCCCTGCACCATCGGTATCCCGGCCACGCTGGCAAATCCACGAGCTCGTGAGTTTTGAGTTGCTCGGTCCTCGGGAAAGGTGATGTAGCGGTCGGCGATGGCATAGGGGGCGTCGGTCACATCCCGGATACACCTGTGCACCGATGACTGGGAGATCCCGGAGAGGTCCCTGCTCGGAGACTGGAAGGAGCCGGTCGCATAGAAGTTAAGAGCGACCGTCACCTTGTTGGCAACCGGGATCGCGCGTCCTCCCCCCGTTCCACGTGGGGCGAGGTGCGCCACGAGGTGACAGATATGTATCACCGTCCGCCTACTCAGCCGGAGTCTCCTCCTGCAGGTGATGTCCGTCGTTGTTAGGAAAGAGATCCGGGCACGGTACACCCTCGGCCTTGGTCGTCGCCTCTGGCGCCGTGGCTGCACCCTCACTCTCTCCTCCTCCTCCTCCTCCCCCTCCTCCTCCTCCTCCCCCATGCTGCTCGACGACTGGCAAATCCTCGGCCCTTCCCTCTGCTGCTGCAGATGGCCCTGCATCCACTGCGGGTTGTGGCTGTGGATGCTGCTGCATCTCCAAATGCAGTGCAGCGGCCCCAACCACTGCGCAGAACATAGCCGTTCTGTTCGCAGACATTGTGCTAACCTACAGAAGGGTGGTGGGGGGCAGAGAAACGGGACATGTTAGACGAAGGTTAGTCGACACCTCGGCAGCCGCCTGCCACGGGATACCTGTGTGTCCCAGTGGCCTGGTCGCGCTGCTGACACGCGGACAGCCTAACCCCTGGTCACTTTCTGCATCCAACGGGCAGTTAACTACATCCTCTTCACCGGTGCGTCAGTGGCCTGTGGCCGTAAGCCACAGGGCAACCAGCGGCCGTGTCCTCGTGACCGGCACGCCATGGCATGGTGCAGACATTTTGTAACCGGGGTTGGACGGGTCACTCGCTCACTCTCTCCCTACCCCCCCCACTCCCACTCCCCCCTCAGTCTCCCCCACTCCCCCCTCAGTCTCCCCCACTCCCCCCTCAGTCTCCCCCACTCCCCCCTCAGTCTCCCCCACTCCCCCCGCTGAGTGGTGCGCGCACCTAATCGAACCTCTCGTCAGCCAGCACGACTGGTTGACGAACTTGAAAAGCAGGTGTGTTGGCCGGCGTGAAAACAGTGCGTGATGACGTCGGGACTTCGGCCCATCCGGGCCGGAGAATAGCGGGGGGCCAATAAGTAGCGATTCTGGTCATGACGGGGGCGCGTTCGAGGCCTTTGCCGGGAATCCCGACGTGTAGTTTGTGCGGGGTTCGGAGAATAGCGGGAGGGCGTCGGACCTGCGTCGCCGTGAAAATTTGCGCGGCCCGCTATTCTCCGAACCGGCGTGAGTGCGGAGAATCGCGCCCATAGGGCGCGATTCTCCATTGGCCGATGGCAGAATCGGGAAACCCGGTCTGGCAGAGAATTGGTACTGACACCGAAATCGTGGCGGGCGCCAGTTTCAGGCCAAATCGCAATTTCCGTCTCCCCATTAGCGGGCCTGACCCGTTATTCTCCGGGGCCTCCGTGATGCTCCGCCTTCACATGGGGAGAATTCCCACCTGGGAAGTTCACTTGTGCTTTTAAAAATCATGAAACAGGCACCGTGGTTGCTGTGGTAAAGAGAGGGAGAAGGTTACGGAAAGCGTCCAACACCACCATAATTTGCTGACAGTCGTGTCGCTGGCCGGGTGAACTTCTGCCAGGGCTGGAGAGTAGCAGGCGGTGGGCTGTGGGGTTGGGGTGGACGGGCACGGAACACCATTTCCGCAGCCTGCAAGGCAGTCATACAGCTGCGCACGCCACTGACTGCCCAATGTGAACTTCGGGCCATAGGTGGTACGAGTCCCCGCTAGGGCACCCCCCTAAGTGCCCTCTGGCCCCAACCGACCCATCAGTGGGATGAGCATCCTCCAGTGTAACAAGTGCCACCTTATTGACTGGGATGAGTGTCTGTGGGGAGTGTAATGTGTCTATGTAGCTGAAGCTTCTCAGCCTGCTGAATGTCAATCACGGACCTGGTGAATCCGGCACCATTTCGCATTGGAATTGATTGTGTTCCACATTGCACCGGCGTTAGCCCCTCCACGGTCCAGATGTGGTGCCAGTTTTGCTGCCGTGTAACTCCACGAATCCTGACCCAGCGGTAACACCTAGGGCAGGATTCTCT
This sequence comes from Scyliorhinus canicula, assembly GCF_902713615.1. NCBI lineage: Eukaryota > Metazoa > Chordata > Chondrichthyes > Carcharhiniformes > Scyliorhinidae > Scyliorhinus > Scyliorhinus canicula. Next base: position 259,843,154 of record NC_052147.1, on the reverse strand, counting down.
ACTTGCCGACGCCGAAATCTCGGCGATTGGGCGGAGAATCCCTTTTGATGCCGAAATCGGGGGCGGCGCCTGTTTTCGGATGCTCCGCCCCCTCCAAAACGACACCATCGGTGAGTATGCCACCCGGCATTGGGACGACCCCATGACGTCACCTGAAGGCCCTCCCCCAATGCTCTGACCTTGATGGGCTGACGGTGTGGGACATGTGTGCTCACGTTCGTGTGGACCAGTATTGAACAACGTCTGGCTGGGGACGCCCTGGGCAGGTCGTTAGATGCTGGGGGACCGGTACATCCCAGCTGAGTATGCCAAAGCAGCTTTCAAATTTACTTATGCTTGTGCAGCTTGCTCACACTTATTGTGGGCAGGATTCTGATCACACCACCTTGCAAGGTCTGGGTAGATCTTGTGATGCTACTGGCTGCCAGGAAGGCCATGGGAGGCTTCTCCCTGCACTGGCATCACAGGGCGCGACGTGGCCTGTAAATCAGACCCGTAATAAACATTATGAAAAAATGTAAGTCCTGAAAATTACTTCACGGTGGCACAGTGGTTAGCACTGCTACATCACAGCGCCAGGGACCCAGGTTCAATTCCAGCCTTGGGTGACTGTCGGTTTGGAGTTCGCCATTTCTCCCTGTGTGTGCGTGGTTTTCCTTTGGGTGCTCCGGGTTCCTCCCACGCTCCAAAGATTTGTGAGTTAGGTGGATTGGCCATGCTAAATTGCCCCTTAGTGTCAAGTGATGTACAGATTAGGTTACAGGGTAGGGTGCTCTTTCAGAGGGTCAGTGCAAACCCGATGGGTCGAATAGCCTCCTTTTGCACTATAGGAATTCTATGGTTCTGAATTGCATAGAGTGAAAAGGAAAAAGTGGCTTGGGATTGAATGAGTAAAAGAGAGATTTGGGTCCAAAATCAGGAATGATGACCTTTAACCAAAATTATCTTGTGATATTACATTTGTACTTCTCATCACTCTGTCCTGCTGAACAGTCCTGGCCTGCCCTAACCTTGTGGAACAGTCCTGGCCTGCCCTAACCTTGTGAATTGACTTTAAAATCCTCATTCTTGCTTTCCAGCATCTTTCATAAATCAATCGATCTAGCTGCCTCTGTGAATGTACCCTTTGTTTCATTAATGCTGGTTGGACCTTTCCTGGTCCACTTGATCTCCCATTGTCGATTGTTTATTTAGCCATTCAGCCTTGGAAACAGACAAAGTATCAATTGCTTCCTTCAGATGCAAGCACTCCCTGCCTGGAGTAGCTGGAATCGCTGTGTGGAGACAATGATGTCCACCTGGGTGCAGTACTGGAAAAAATGGCTGAAGGCACCGAATAATAAAAAAGGCTGTGGGCCCTGATGATATTCTCGCAGTGGTATTGAAGACTTGGCCGACAGAACTAGCTGCGACCTTAGACAAACTTTTCCAGTATAGCTACAACACTGGTATCTACCTGCCAATGAGAAAATTGGCCAGGTATGTCCTGGATACAAAAGACAGGACAAATCCAAGCCGGCCAAATACCACCCCAAAGCAAAATGATGCAAGGGGTCATCAACCGTTCTATCAAGTGGCACTTGTCTGCTCACTGATGCTCAGTTTGGGTTCTCCAGAATCACTCAGCTCCTGACCCCATTACAGCCGTGGTTCAGACATGAACAAAAGAGCTGAACTAAGAGGTGAGGTGAGGGTGACTGCCCTTGACATTAAAGCCCATTTGACCAAGGGCAGCATCTTGGAGCTCTAGCAAATCTGAAGTTAATGAGAATTAGGGGTAAAGCTCTCCGCTGGTTGGAGTCATACCAAGCACAAAGAAAGATGGTTGTGATTGTTGGAGGTCAATCATCTGAGGGTATCACTGCAGGAGTTCCTCAGAGTAGTGTCCTCGGCCAAACCATCTTCCATTGCTTCATCAATGACCTTTCTTCCGTCATATGGTCAGAAAAAGTCATGTTCGCAAATGATTGCATGATTCATGACTCCTCAGATACTGAATTAACTGCGTCCATATGTAGCAAGACCTGGACAACATTCATGCTTGGGCTGAAATGTGGCCAGTAACAGTTGCGTCACACGAGTGCCAGGCAATCGCAGTCTCTAACAAGAGAGAAACCAACCATCTACCCTTAACATTCAATGGCATGGTTTATTTATTGTTGATTGATAAAATTTGTCGCATGTACCAAGGTAGAGTGAAAATATTATTCTGTGTACAGACCTGGCAGATCGTTCCACACATATATAAGTACGACATACAAAAAATAATTACAACTGTGAAAAAGTAAAAATGCATAGAAAGATCATTCAAAAGTCTAGTAGCAGCAGGAAACATGTTGCTTTTGAATCTGTTTGAACGAGTTCTCAAGCTTTTGTATCTTCCGGCCAATGGAAGAAGTTGGAAAAAATAATAACCAGGATGGGAGGGGCCTTTGAATATGTTGCTCTCTTTCCCAAGTCAGCGAGAAATATAGGGCGTGATTCTCCCACAAGGGAACAAAGTCCTGTAGCGAGTGCGTTTAGCTGCGAGTTTCCCGACACTCACAGTTGAATAAGGGGCCTGAACAGGGAACGTGCGGCCGAGGCTTCACATAGCCCCGTTTTGCAAAGTGGGGAGCTCCGCTCGCCGGAACTCCCCATTGTAGCGAGACATCGGGATGCCATTTTTAAATGGCTTCCCGATCTCCAAGACCCCCAAAATAATCCCCGACCTGTGAAAACACCTTCCAAACCCGCTTACCTCTACCACCCAGAAGGACAAGGGCAGCAGATGCATGGGAACACCTTCAAATTCCCCTCCAAGCAACACCATCCTGACTTGAAGCTGTATCGTCATTCCTTCACTGTTGCTGGGTCAAAGTCCTGGAACTCTTTTCCCAACAACAATGTGGTGCCTGTAAACCACATGGACTGCAACCATTCCAGAATGTGGCCCACCATTACCTTCTCAAGGGCAATTAGGGATGGGCAATAAATATCAGCCAAACCAGCGATTCCCCATATCCCATGAATGCATGATGAATTTTTTTAAAAAGCAACCGTGATAACTTTCTAAGTGTACACCGTTTGGCAGTCTCTGTCCCGAACATCAAACTATTGATATCACTGCTCGTTGGTTCAGGCATTTGTAACTTTTGCAACTCTTTTACAACACTTCATTTCACCTCAGCGGTGAAGAATTTCTGAAACAAATTGCTTTACAGCACCTGGTCCTATTTAGCTAGCTACTTGGTTCATGTAATTGCAGCCTTGCTCTGGTTACGGTCATTAACTCTCACCATTATTTAACTCTGAGGACCCGCCATATTAGGAAACCACAGACAAAGATTTTCTCTGTGCATAATGTGTAATAAGCTTGTGATTTTGTTTCACATGGAGCAGAGAGGAAATCTAATCTCCACCTAAATCGGCCTCAGCCCTGGCACTCAATCTGTGAGAATTACTGGGAATAATTTTGACTTTGGGCAATAGAACAGAAAGCACGATATCACTTGACCACCCAGTACACACCTCTCCCGATTGTGCTCTTCATTGAAGCTCCGGCTCAGCTACAATTCTAGTCGGTGCCCAATGACATTTCCAAACCCATATTGGCCTTGGACAGGTGGGGTAGGTGCCCACCCGGAAGCCTGATTTGTATTTAATTACGGGCGAGTATTGAAGGGTTAAAATTGTCCTCATGGTATCACTCGTGCAGTGAATGGCTTTAAAAAGTAAAATATGAAGAAAACAATAACGGTATTTATTATTTAAAGGTGATATTGAACAGATGTTATGGGTGGGGTGGTGAGGGGGAACAACAACATTGTTCACCCCCCTCCCCCTCCCCCACAGTAGCAACGTTAGTCTTGGGGCTGTTGAATTTAAAAAGAGCTGACCCACAGCTGGGGCAGCCTTATCAAGATTGTCATGTGAGAGTACCTTTAAGAAATGGATGTTTAGGAAATGTCCCTTTCAGAAATGGGTGTTTAACATGTGATGTCAGAGTATGGGTGGAGCTGGGCTGTCTATCAGCTTTTTACTTTTGTTTTAGGCTGTTTGCTGCAGGGTGTGTTTTAGTTTTGTTTTCAGAGCTGGATAGCTGCAGTCACAGCCAGAAGTTGTATTTGTCTCTCTCTCTGTAATCTAAAAACTGTAAATCGATCCTTCGGTGATTTAAAACTAATAAATGCTCTCAGTAGTGACTTTAACCTGATGTGCTTCTGTTAAAAGTTCTTTTTTTAAGTCTTATGGATGTTAAAAGGACAGTTTAAGGATTACTTAGTGTTGTATTCTTTGGCCGCTGTATTTGAATTAATGGTTGTTAAGATGTTCACTGTATGTTTTAAAAAGGTTAACTTGAGTTCATAGAATAAACATTGTTTTGCTTTAAAAAATACTTTTCCATTTCTGCTGTACCACCCTGTAGAGTGGGCTGTGTGCTCCCCATACTACGATCTATTAAAGGTTGTGGATCAGGTGAACTCCATGATACACTTTGGGGTTCTCTAAACTCTGGTCCATAATAAGATGAGAATGGGACTTCTGCCCCACAGGAAGAGGAAGTCCTGCCCTCAAGAGTTGGCGCACTGCTGATTAGTCCCACCCGTTTATGGAGAAGGGGGGGGAGGGGGGTTGGTGGGCCACACCTGTTTTATTTTACTTATTCCTCCCACCACAATCCCGCACCCCAAAGGCTTTGTATGATGGGGACAGACAGATGATGCAATTTGAAAAGGAATACATGCTTATAATAGCTTACAGAGGCACCAGTCTGTGTTTGGAAAAATTATCTTAAACATGGGAGAATGGTCAGAACGAAGAGGTTAAGGAGTTGTCCCTCGCACATTTACAGGCCGAAGCTGTCAGTTTCCATCAATGATCTTCAGAAGAAAGAGCAACAATGGGAAAAGCTTCATGAATCTGTCCCAATTAATTCTGGGCTGTCAGTTGTCAAAGAGAATGAGTTTTCAGATTACTCATTAGTCTAGCAGTCCCCCATCCTTCTGACTATTATTAATTATTAATCTGCCATCCCTGCTGTAACCTTAAACAGTGGCACAGGGAGGGGGCTCATAAAGTGTCATGCAAGATTTCTCTGATATTGACTCTACTGCTGTAACAATTTATTTTCAACCCTTACCATAATACCAAGCATGGGATTGATTCAGTTCCCTCCCTTTTTGGCTCTTCCCTGGTTCATTCATCATTCCCAAGACCAGTAGTGCAACAAAGCAATCTCACCCCAGATGCCACGAGTGGGAGGTGTGCAGAATGGTTCTGATAACTCTTTCTTCACTTTCACCACTCTCAGGTTCCCCATTCCTGATTGCTACCCAATGACTCCTGCTGGAAATGTATTCACCGAATGTCAGATGAGAACGTTCGGGCTAAGTTGTGGTCACACTTCTCCCCCCTCCCCAGTAAATAAGATGGTTTAGCTCAGTGGGCTAGACAGCTGGCTTGTGATGCAGAGCAAGGCCAGCAGCGCGGGTTCAATTCCCGTACCAGCTTACCCGAACAGACGCCGGAATGTGGCGACTAGGGGCTTTTCACAGTAACTTCATACTTGTGACAATAAAAAGGTTATAATTCTTATTATTTCTTAATCATTGTTAAAGCTCACACATAGGCCAGATCCAGTAAAGTACTGGAAGGTGCGACTGAGTTGAGAAGAAATTTCTTCACCCAAAGGTTTGAGGGTATTCAGATTTCTCTACTCCAGAGTTGGAGCTGCTCCATCATTGAACATGTTGAGGCTGGGATAGATGGATTTTCGATCTCCCAGGGAATCAAGGGATACGTGGAGCAGGAGGGATAATGGAGTTAAAACCCAAATACTGAATGGTGGAGGAGGCTCAATTGGTCTTATGGTCTACGACTGCTCCTATTTCTTGTGTTCTTAGATAACTCTTTCAAAGGCGATGGGATAAATGGCCTCTTTTGTGTTTTAAGGTTCTGTGATAAATGTAAGTAGTTTGTTTTACTTTTCATCTGACAGTGCCTTCTAGGATGAGGGAATTGCTCTATTCCTTTATGATTGTTTTTCCGATCAAGCTACAGAAATAGGTCAGTCTCTATAGCGCACCTCGAGTTAGGTACAATGACTAATGCATTGCGCAGGTCACCATAACTTGAGCTGTGAGGATAAATGGTGTTTTACTGAAGATTGAATGTAAGAGCAATGAACAACTGAAAAATATCTGGTGAGAGCAAGTGATCACTCATTTGTCAGAAACTCTTCCAGAACATTCTACCTCAAGAGCTTTTGAGTCTCCATTAACATTGACAAATAGAAAATACAGTGCCTATAAGATCAATAAGCCTGTCCAGCACAGTTGCCCATTTAAGCCTCCGATAAATATCTTTGGCTTTTATTCCATGAAGGAGTTAGATGCCAAAGGAATGAATCACAAAAGAAAGCCTTATCAGTGCGGAATGCTAGTGTGCAATGAAAGATTATTAAATGCCAGTCTGAAGCTTGACAGCTATTAAAACTTAGTAGTACGCTTGAAGCTGAGTGGAAAGAAAACTCAAGCAACAGAGCCAGAGATAAAGCTGACCCTCTACTCTCCCTCAATTTCATAAACAAGTACTATGCATGCGCATGACATATCTGTAGCTATCAACATCTTTCTGAATGCCACTAATATGTTGAATTATATATTTATTCATGCTGAAAATAACCTCCACTGTCATTACTCATTTGGAATTTTTCTGTTTTTTTCTCCTCCCGTCATACTCAGTGAGCTGGAACGGAGATTAATTGTACATTCTCTCATTCTGCCTGCAGAAAGCAGAATATGCGGGCTCAATTAATTTTAATTCAGAGATCGATACATTTTTTGAACCATGGCTACAAAAGGATATGGAGCCTAAACCAAAATGGGTGGAGTTAGGGTCCCGATCAGGCAGAGCGCTGGATTCTCTGTTTCGCGACACCCGAAGGGCAATTTGCGATCCAGCGGAGAATCCAGCGTCGGCCAAAAAACAGGATTGGCGCCCCGGTTCTGACACGCCGATCCGGCACTTGCGGCAGCATCGAGGTTCGCACCCTGCACCAGCGGGTGGATAGAAATGGTGTCATTAAGACTCATTTGCATCCTATTAATAGGCCGGGCACCATATTCTCCAAGCCTGCCTGATTATTATGTCCTCTGGGCCAGGAATCATGTGGGCGAGAATTGGTGCCGGTATTTACAAATGTGGCACTGACACGGTGGGCCAAGGAGGTAACTCTAAAGGAGTTGCCTCCAGAGTCCATCGGAAGGCCACCCTCCCCCCACAGAATGCAAATCCTGCCAAAACATCCCCTCCAGAACCCTCCCCTGCCCCTCTCCACCAGAGACCTCCCAATTACAGAGACCCCCACCATAGACTCCCCAATTGCATAGACCCCCACCAGAGTCCTCATCATAAGAGAGACCACTGCCTGGAAGCCCCCCGTAAGAGAGACCCCTGCCTGGAAGACCCCCCCCCCCCACTCAGAAGAGAAACGTGCCTGGAAGCCAGAGAGCAGTGCAGACAGAGACAGTGAAAAATACACATTCCAGCCTCAGCTCACTTTGTGGAGTTTACACGTTCTCCCAGTGTCTGCGTGGGTTTCCTCCGGCTGCTCCAGTTTCCTCCCATAGTCCAAAGATGTGTAGGTTAGGTGGATTGGCCATTGCTAAATTGCCCCTTGGTGTCAAAAAGGTTAGGTGGGGTTACGAGGATAGGGTGGAAGTGTGGGCTTTCCAGGGACCGGTACAGACTTGATGGGCCGAATGGCCTCCTTCTGTACAGTAGGAATTCTATGATTCTATTCTATGATTCTAAAACTCACCTGGTGGCTCAGGCAGAGGAAACAGTGTCTGTCAATTCCTGGAAAGAGAAAACCAGTCAGCTGAGTTTAAACCCCTCAAGGTGTTTAATCTGCAAGCCTTTCATTCATCTCTGTGAAATTCCTTTAACTAGGCTGTGATTGACAGCTTCCGCACACACCTAACTGTCTGCATTGTTTTCTTCACCTCCCTTCACACTTGAGTGACTTTCAAGTAGTCAAGTGTGAAACTAGTCAGTTAAGTGCTTTAACTGCTCTCACTTCCTTTGTTTCTCTGCAGAAAGCACTGATGTCTTTGTTGTGGTCGAGGATCTGTCAATCATAGCTGGATAGTTTATAAACATTGCCCTTAGTTTCATAGCTGGGTACTTGAAAGCCACTCAATGTTTGTCATGGATTGCACCAATTCAGGGGGGCTGAAGCATCCCAGGAGGCCAATAAATCAGGCGTCCTGCCCGATAAAGATACTTAAATTAGCTTTAATCAGGTATTTGCATATCTTATCAAGGCCAGCGATGCGGGCCAGGAGACCTGTAACAGGTTTTATGCCCGTCGTGAAACCCATTTTTTGCCTCCCGCCCAATTCTCTGGCCCATCGCAGTTCCCGCCGCTGGCTGAAGGCCTCTGGAGAACCCACCCCCAAAGAGAGTTTCGCTCCTGTGAACAGTTCCTTGCAGTTCTGCAGCATTCCTTGTCTCGGAGAATATCTCTGTGCATTCAACATCAAGAAGGAGAAAACAGTGAATGCTGAGCAAGAGGTAAACATTGAAAACTGGAGAGCGTTATGATGAGCCACTAAGGAGTGAGTGAAGAGTTTTGTTCTGAAAGCAGTGAGGATGGTTGTGTTGTGGTGGGGGTGGGAATGTTGGGCACGGAGGAAGATGGAGGCTACTGGGTTGCATATCAGGTGGTAGGAAGTAGTGGCTGAATGAGTAGTTAGTAATGGTGGAGCAGAGAAGAAGAAGCCCAGAGTTAGAGAAGTCTTTGCGCAAAGACACTATAAAAGCTCAGGAGGCCCGAGAAGGTAAATTAAACAACATTTAATTCATAAACATAAAGTAAAGGCCGCAATACAGCCTACAGCACACAGTTCTCAATCGGGACTACCAGAACTGCCAGTCCCACTGTGGGCCGGCTTTTAAAGGGTGAATCTACGAGTCCAGCTGGACGTATTCTATGAGGCTCATGGGGAGATCGATCGATGTGTCCTCGTGGGTCACGTGAGGGTTATTATAGATACAAAACAGGAGGAAATAACTTGGTAAGCCGAGAACATGATGGAAACAAAGCTGGAATTCAACTTGCTGGGGCACAGGGAGTCAACAGAGCTTGGGTCTGATGGGAGAGTGAAACACAATTTGGAAAGGCTAATGGAGGCCAGAGATGCACGAATGTTGATGTGCCAAAAAGGTGGCTTGTGGTTTGCCAACATTAATCAGGAGGTAATTTCCCTCATTCATGGATTGATATGATACGCAAAACATGTTGATTGTTTGCACAGTGTTCCAACAGCCTGTGGCTCAAGGGAGGAGACAGTGCAGTAAAGCTGGATATTGTCAGCAGATACATATTTGCAGACATCGTCAATGATGAAACATGCAAACAGGAACAGGAGGAAACCAAGAATGATCCTCTGGGATATAGTAAAGGTGATCATGCAGACCAAAATAAGAGAAATGGACAATAATGAAGAGAAATTTTGTCTCTTCACTTTTTTAAGACACTACTATGATCAGTTATGTTCATTGTATAAATTTGCAACATTCCAGGAAGGTTAGATATGGAAGCTCCTACATAGTGCAGAAACATACTCCTTATTACTGCCTGCATTCAGTGTCTTTAGTTACATAAAGTCTGAACTGAACAGTTTAAGAAACTGAGGAATGTTGCACAGTGATTGAGACACTTCACAACCCTTTGTTTTTGGGTCAGGGGTCCTACCACAATCTATCACTCGATCCGGCAGCCAGGTCTGTGATGAGTTTCATCAGTCACCTGGGTTCCCAGCAGGCATCTTCAAATAAGTAGGTTCTAAAGGGTGCAGATGAAACCACTCTGGAAATAACACGGAGTAATCTAATCTTGATCAAACTGTTAATGTGCTGTATTACATCAAGTTCCTGAATAGTTTCTTACTAAAATTCAGAAGGAAATATTTAGACAATGTTTTAATGTCACTTTGCAACAAGATAGGGATGAGTGACCCAGAAGAGATTACAAGCCAGTCTTATTAAATGCTAGATTTCAATTTAATATGCTCCAAACATGAATCAATTGCTCCTGTGTGGTTCGATGTCAGTGTTGTAGGTCTATAAATCAAGGTTTGTGCTACTGGTACATTTGGACCTGGATTTGTAACGGATGGTACTTTTACTGTCTTTTGATTTTGTTTATTGTCACGTGTACCAAGGTACAGTGAAAAGTATTTTTCTGCAAGCAGCTCAACAGATCATCAAGTACATGAAAAGAAAAGGAAATAAAAGAAAATACATAATAGGGCACCACAAGGTACACAATGTAACTACATAACACCGGCATTGGGTGAAGCATACAGGGATGTAGTGTTAATGAGGTCAGTTCATAAGAGGATTGTTTAGGAGCCTGGTAACAGCGGGGAAGAAGCTGCTTTTGAGTCTGTTTGTCCGTGTTCTCAGACTTTTGTATCTCCTGTCCGATGGAAGAGTTTGGAACAAGTGAGTAAGCCGGTTCGGAGGGGTCTTTGATTTTGCTGCCCGCTTTCCCCAGGCAGCGGGAGGTGTAGATGGAGTCAATGGATGGGAGGCAGGTTCGTGTGATGGACTGAGCTGTGTTCATGACTCTCTGAAGTTTTGTCTTCTCTGTCTTCTGCAGCCCTCTCCTTCCCATCCTTTCCTGTCTTTTCCTCCTTTCCCCTGTGAAGCAGTGCAATCTCTTCTCTCTCCCCCACTGTTCTCCTACCTCTCCTCTACAGTTCTCACCTACAATCTCTTATGCCAACCCTGCTCCTCTCTATTCGGAGCCATATCAGGATAATTGTTCAGCTGTGGGGGGGGGGGACTTGATAGCTGGCGGACAGAAAGTTGGTTGATAATTGTGGGTGTGGATAGGGTGGGGTTGAACAAACTGACGAACCACATTGGAATTTAAACATACGCATCCACCTGTGGGAGGTGTCGTTTTATTCCATAGCTGGAGGGGGGAGTTCTTTTTAAATTTAGAGTACCCAATTCATTTTTTTCAATTAAGGGGCAATTTAGCGTGTTCAATCCACCTACCCTGCACATCTTTGGGTTGTGGGGCCGAAACCCACGCAAACACGGGGAGAACGTGCAAACTCCACATGGACAGTGACCCAGAGCCGGGATCGAACCTGGGACCTCAGGGCAGTGAGGCAGCAGTGCTGACCACTGTGCCATGTTGCCCTATAGCTGGGGGGAGGGTTAATCAATGGGGGAGTAATTCATTCAGCGCCGCTATGCAGACATGTGTTGATCCCCCGAGAACAGGCAGCGCCATCACTGAAGAATGCCAATGTAGGTCTCACAGATAGCAGCCTATGGCGCTGCCTGTCCTGATAAATGAAAGTTTCTGATGCGCCACATGGTGCCTCAAATTGCTTCACAACGAATAGGTGCGCTGAGTGTTCCAATTCTCTTCCCAAACCTAGTGGCGCACTGAGGCACACTTTCATTTGTTTCCATAGCTAATTATTCCCAAAACAGGAACTAGTCTGTCGCCTATTTCTGTAGCACTCTTACGCTTATTGTTGTTTTGTACACAAAGATAGCAGCCAATTTTGCATCACAAGTTCCCATAAACAACAAGAAAAATTTAGTTGAGACTTGAACTTAGCCAGCACAGCTGAAGCACGCGCTGCTGCTTCTTAAATATTGCCATGCTGTGCTTTACATCTCCCTGATCAGCCAGATGAGGCATCTCGACCTGAAAAGATCAGTTCAACAATGTGGTGGGTTATTTGCCGTTTTTTCAGAAAGTCTGAGTTGCTGTGGCAACGTGTACTTTTACATCATGTTGGAGTCTGGAACTACAGAAAGTGATGGTAGAAATGCCATTGTTCTTTCTATCACTTGGCTGATGAGGAAGCTCTCTTGCTTTTATCACCTGCCATTGCTGTATGTGTAGGAAAGATTGGATACTCAACCTGTTTGGCAGCATTAGGAACACACCTTCCTTGGCCATCAAGTTCTGGGGTGGGGCACTCTGGTTTAGGGGCAAGGACACTGCTCAATGCATCACCAGACCTCCTTTCCAATAATTCATGGAAGATATGTACTAAAGTCTTGAAGGTAATTTGAACCCATGACCTTTTGACTCAGAGGCACGAGTGCCACTAGCTGAGCTAAACTGGCAAATCCCTGCTGTTGTGAAAACCTCGGAGATATTCCAGAAATATTTAACATAACTTTTCACGTAACTTTAAATACAAGGAATACTATGTTTTGAATGACTTATATATTGTATTCACAGTACTATGAACATACAAAATAGAAGCAGAAGTCAGCCATTTGGCCCTTTGAGTTTGCTCCGCCATTCAACAAGATTGTAGCCGATCTCTAAATCCCCATCAACTCCCCAGATGCCCTGTCCCGCGGCACGTGCGCCAATGCGCAAGACAACCGCCTGAAAGCTATTAACGATGACCTCTGCCACCCAGGGGTCACCCGGCTCGCCCACTACGTTAAAGCCCGAAATCTGCCTGTCTCCACCGAGGAGGTAAAGGCCATCACCAGGGACTGCCCGATCTGTGCGGAGTGCAAACCGCACTTCTATAGACCAGACAGGGCCCACCTGGTCAAGGCTTCGCGGCCCTTTGAACGCCTCGCTATCGATTTCAAAGGGCCACTCCCCTCGACCAATAGGAATGTGTACTTCCTGAACATCATCGATGAATTCTCTCGTCTTCCCTTTGCTATCCCGTGCCCCGATATGACGTCCCACACAGTCATTAGGGCCCTGCATAGTATCTTCACCCCGTTTGGTTTCCCCAGCTACGTACACAGCGACAGGGGTTCGTCCTTTATGAGCGACGAGCTGCGTCAGTACCTGCTCGAAAAGGGCATTGCCTCGAGCAGGACTACCAGCTACAACCCCAGGGGGAACGAGCAGGTGGAGAGGGAGAACGCGACGGTCTGGAAGACTGTCCTACTGACCCTCCGGTCCAGGAAGCTCCCGACCTCCCATTGGCAGGAAGTCCTCCACGACGCGCTCCATGCTATTAGGTCCCTCCTATGTACGGCCACCAACCAGACCCTTCACGAGCGGCTATTTGTTTTTTCCAGGGGCACTACCACGGAGGTTTCGCTCCCAGCATGGTTAAAGACACCGGACCCGGTTCTCCTCCGGAAGTACGTCCGGACTCACAAGATTGACCCACTCGTAGAGAGAGTGCTCCTGCTCCATTCAAACCCACACTACCCATTTATAGAGTACCCTGACGGCCGTCAGGACACTGTTTCCCTCCGGGACCTGGCACCTGCAGGATCCAACTCCGACACCACCGCCGCTGAGATACCCCTCACACTATACCCCTCCCAACCCCCTGCGCCCGGCGCCCCCACGCCTGCAGTTCCGCTGTCCATGCTCCACGCCCCCGCGCCATTGGGTTTCCAGCGCTCCCCATCACAGTCGAACCAGTCGGATACGAAGCTCTGGCCGAATCACCCCCGGAGTCTGCCATGGGTCCCTCGCCGACCGCCACCGCCCAGTCACCAGAAGAGGCTGCAACCCCGGTGCTTCGTCGATCCCAGAGGACGCCGCGGCCGCCAGATCGACTTAACCTGTAATTTATAACCTGTAAATTGTAACTTGTAACTCGTAGTTTGGATTTTATAGACACATCACCCCCGCTGGACTCAATTTTTTTTACAGGGGGTGAATGTGGTGAATCACAGTCCGTGTAATTCACACTGTTATTATATATGATGTACTGTGTCTATGTAAGCTCGGTATACGAGCAGTTGCGCGGCTCTACCCATAGGGGGAGATGAGGAGTTTGTACTGGGCTCCGCCCATGGCTCCACCCATGGCTCCTCCCACTAACCAGAAGTATAAAGCTTGGCAGTCGTGAGCCTGCCTGCCAGTTCATCTCGTCGCAGGCAGGCTCTGTTGAAAGACTATTAAAACCACTGTTCACTTCCAACCACGTGTCGTGTGAATTGATGGTCACATCAGCATGCAGTGAAGGTTTAAAGAGATAAAGGCTCTCTATCTAAAAGTGTCCATAGTTTTCTAATGATATACAGAAACACTGCGCATTCAACAACACAAACCCCACCGGCTAAACTGACGTTAAAAAGGAAACTATGCACACTGTTAAACCTTTTGACTCCGCCTTCAACTTCAGAGATAGTCAGGCAACAACATAAGAGACAAGTGGCTACAAGGGAACAACATTCCAAAAACAGAGTATTTGACCCTGTGGAATGCATTCTTGCGACACATTACACCTCAAGTGAAAAAGGGACTCCAGCAAAAACGGGTCCGATTTCATATACTGTACAATCTGATGATGAATGAATCTGGCATTGGCATGCTGACCAATTATTGTCTGCACATATCGAGAGTACAGGATCTGTACCAGGGCCGGGATTCTCCCCTGCCCGGCAGGGCGGGGGGTCCCAGCATGATGGAGTGGCGTGAACCACTCAGGTGTTGGGCTGCCCCAAAGGTGCAGAAGTCTCCGCACCTTTAGGGACCAAGCCCTCACATTGAGGGGCTAGGCCCATGCTGAAGTGGTTGGCGCTCTGCCGGCTGGCGTGGACGGCCTTTGACCGTCCACGCCAGCCGGGGCCGAAAGGACTTCGCCGGCCGGCGTAAGTCCGTGCATGCGCTGGAGCGTCAGCGGCTGCTGACGTCATCTCCGCGCATGCGCAGGGAAGGGGGTCACTTCCACCTCCACCATGGTGAAGACCATGGCGAACGTGGAAGGAAAAGAGTGCCAACGTGGGGGCACCCCCCGGGGCCAGATCGCCCCGCGCCCCCCCCCCCCCCCCCAAGGACCCCGGAGCCCGCCCGCGCCACCTGCTCCCGCCGGTAAGGTAGGTGGTTTGATCCACGCTGGAGGGAGAGGCTTGACAGCGGCGGGACTTCGGCCCATCGCGGGCCGGAGAATAGGCCCGCCGACCGGCGCGGCACGATTCCCACCCCCGCCAAATCTTTGGTAACGGACATGGCGGGGGCGGGTTTAACGCCAGCCCCCGGCGATTCTCCGACCCGGCGGGGGGTCGGAGAATCCCGCCCCAGATGTTTACAACACAGAGAGTATCATCAGTGACATGCCCAACTTGAGACTACAATTGTCAAAAGTATAGAATCTGTTATAACAGAATCATCCACACAAGCAGAGACCGATCCCGAGTTACTTTCACGAGATGTAACACTGACTAGTGTACAGGAAGACATTCCTAGTACCACTAAAAGCCAAGTGGTCTTCTGCGAAAATGAGGCAGACGTCCACCCAAGAGATTGTCTTAACTAATGTACATGTTTTCAAGATAAAGATAGATAGTGTTTTGAGGAATAAAGGGTTCTGGTGTACGGGCGGGAAAGTGAAGCTGAGTCCACAAAAGATCAGCCATGATCTCATTGAATGGCGGAGCAGGCTCGAGGGGCCAGATGGCCTACTCCTGCTCCTAGTTCTTATGTTTCCATAATATAACAATGTTAGTTACGACATAATGTGTTGGATTTATGTTAAAGTATTTGATTAAGTAAAAATGCCGGTATACTAAAGGAGTAAAGAGGGAGGGGTGTTATGTTTCAAAGCAAAACCATTGGCTGGTGTAATATCATGAGTAACGCAATTATGTTATTGGAGCGTTTCATGGGTTTTTCTGGAGTTCACCATTTATCCTGTTGGAGCAGCATCTTGTAAATAACCTTCTTACACTATGTTATACTAACTCAACGTGTGCCACTTCTGATTCTTTCTTTCTTTGCGGCTACAACAGAGGACATAACACAAACATTTCTGAATAATTAGGTTCTTGCACTGTGCTCCTTTCAAACGGAGTAGACACCACACAAGGCGGTTAGAGGGCAGGCACATTAATGAGCTCTATCGTGTGGGAGAGTTGCAATTGTTGTCTTATCAAGATGTTCAGGCATTACTGTGTGAATAATAATAATAATAATAATCTTTATTGTCACAAATAGGTTTGCATTAACACTGCAATGAAGTTACTGTGAAAAGCCACATTCCGGCGCCTGTTCGGGTATACAGAGGGAGAATTCAGAATGTCCAAATTACCTAACAGCACATCTTTCGGGACTTGTGGGAGGAAACCGGAGCACCTGGAGGAAACCCACGCAGACACGCGGAGAATGTGCAGACTCCACACAGACAGTGACCCAAGACGGGAATCGAACCTGGGACCCTGGAGCTGTGAAGCAACAGTGCTAACCACTGTCCTACCATGCCGCCCAATGTTCAATGCATCCATAAGAAATTCTTCGGTCTGAACAGAAAAGTGTTAAGTTGTCTATTTTAGAGTAACATTTGCACAGTCCGGTATTCACACTCTTGCACTCCAACAGCTTGATGTCAAGCTTTTTCTGAACACAACTGATGCCGCTCAGTCCATACCATGGGAAAATCACTTCAGGAATAGTCGCGTGAGACTCGATTCCTAATCTTTTCTTGGGTGTCCCTGAAGTCAGGATAGGCCACTGTTCACCTGACTGAGCAGCAAATATGAAACAGGCAACAATTATAATCCACTAATGACTTTTCTACTCTGTAGGTAAAGGGTTCTAATTTGAAAAGATTGACTTGATGAAAATAGAAAGCGCCCATTGAACACTCCAGCAGCTTCTTGTTTCAAATACCCAGGTGCTTTGGGCTAAGCTTATGGAACCCCATCTTTATCCTCTTAAAAAAAAAATGGATCAAGTTTTCGAGCAAAGCTCTTCATTCCTTGCCCTTTGAACAGGAAAGAACTCCTCTGTAGCCCAAAGCAGGTGTGGTTTCTACCGCTGCCAAGTACAAGCCGACTTTAAAGAAGCAGCAGACAATAGCAATGCAAAACTGCTAGTGCTTCAGCAAACAGCACCTCAGGTACGATGAAGGGAGTTTAGTTACCGATTGACAGGTAAACCATGTTTAAACCTGGAAGCAGGGTGGCACTTTCACTGTGTCCGCACTAAAACCTGATGGTTCACCCAATAACCAAATTGTAATCGCTGCCATGGCAACAACGACTTCAAAGGCTTTTTGCATAATTAGTTCGGCCTGGCTGGCACCTGTTTGAAATCGTGTTTAAAAGTTCAAAGTGAGTCCTTTCATTTGCAGGAATGAGAATGCGCAAAGTGGCATTGAGACGGGCCTGAAACCTGGTGGAAATGCTGGTGAGGGGTTTCACATTACCTCGTGTTGCTATGAGGTTTAGTTATACATTTAATAAGAGCAGAGGTTGGCAGGTAAGTTAGAACCAAAAGTAAACTTTGGTAATCACTGTAATCTTTCCAGTTTGGAATGCTTGCCATTTCTGAATTCTGGAATTTTCTGGATTATAGATTACCTAACCACAAGTGTGTTAACAGAAAAACAACCACAGATAAACACATTTACCCGAGGCATAAAAAAGAGAAAACATTATAAGGCAGTAAATTATTTTATTTATCTAAATACTGCAGGAGGGATTTTCCGATCTCACCAGCGGCAGGCATCAATGCGGGTGGGACGGAAATATTTGGAAAGTGGCCAAAAGTCAGTTCTTTTTCCCATCCTGCCCACGGTAATTTGAACCTGGAGCTTTTGGTCCAGAGGTAGTGGCACTATCCCTGTACCATAAGGTTTCCAAGAACAACTCTGAAGATTTACATTTATGCAGGCATGTGGGACTCTACTCACTGGCTTTGTAAACAGTTGTTTAACTTGTAATGTTAGAGATCAGCTGATGGTGAAGCTTCAAAGGACTTTAAAATAGAGATTTTCAAGCCAACATTGTTCAAAAATGTAGTTTTGCAGCAGCTGCAGTCAACGCAGCAGGAGATGGCCTCCTCAAGGTAATCTGAGACCATCTGTGTTAAACTGAAAGCAGGTTGATGTTCTGCAGTTATAATGCATGTCCTGAATTAATTCAATGAGGGTTTCCTATTAGCATCAGTCTCAGCTTGGCTTGACTAGTGGAAGAATGATGAAAGAACCTGCATTTATATAGTGGGCATGATTCACCTGGAAAATGTCTATGTCCAGTTTTGGGCTTGTTTGGTGGGGTGTTTCCTGGTGGCTGCAGCACCAAAAATCATCTCGTTATTCAACAGTACTTTGCCGATTTTCTTTGGCCTCGGAGAGATTCTCTCCGCCGAGGCTGCGCTTCGAGGGATTTCTGCTGGTGAGGTTTCCAGATCGGGGTGTGATGCACGATCAATTACACAAACACGAGAGTTGGATGCAATCGAGACTTTATTACACGAAGATGAGTGCCGAAGTGGCTGCTGTACTGGGAGCACACATATTTATACTCTGCCTCCTGGGCGGAGCCAGCAGGCAGGGAACTACCACCGTACCTGTAGCACAGGGCCTTACCACAAAACACCTACCACAAAACACCTACACCCTCTATATACAATATATACATCAGTGGTGACTACCACAGGGTGCTATTTTGGAAAGCTGTCCCGATTTTAACCCCCGCCCTTTCAGGCACTCCCACCCTGTTTTTGACTCCCCCCTCACCCTGCCAACCTTGGGGAGGCCCCTGGGAATCTGGTAAGGCCCCCATTGGCCTGATCCCTGGCAGTGCCAGCCTAGCACTCAGGCACCCTGGCACTACAAGGGTGCCAGGTGAGCACTGCCAGGGTTAGGCTTAAGTTGGGGGAGAGGCCTTGCCTATTTGAGGGAGGGTGAGTGGGGGGCGGTTCCAGTGGCCTCGAGAAGGTTGGGAGAATGAAGGGGCAGCTGTCAATAAAAGAGGGGGAGGGGTGCAGAGTTCAGGGCAAAATGGCGCCCCGATCTGTGAGGAAGCATTCTTGCTGGCGGTGAATAGCGAGGTAAATGTAGGCACTGCAGCCACTGAGAAACACCCCACCAAATATGCCCAAAAGCGGATGAAGAAAAATCTCTGCTGAATCAAGCCAGTGAGGTTTTTTTTTGCAACATTCAAGAACAGGTGGAGTTTGCTGCATGCAGAATTGAAGAATTCGGGAGTGTATAGCCACCGCAAACTGTAGATCACATGTCGTCACTGTTAGAATGGTAGCCAATTTGAGCACAGCAAGATCCCACAGTAAACAGTAATGCATGAATGGCCAGATAATCAGTTTTCAGTGACGTTGGCTGCAAAATGAACATTGGTTAAGGCGCTGGGGAGAACTCCCTCCTCTTCTTCCAAGTCACGCCATGGGACGCACGTCCACCCGAGCAGGCAGATTGGGCCTTGGTTTAACAGCTCACCTCGAAACTGTAAAACTGAACTCAATCTCCGCTGCAGATTTGAGCACATAACCTAGGCACATTGTCAGTGGTTCTCTTTTTAGGATGATGCTGAAGGGAACCCCTCTGCTTGCTCAGATGGATGTAAAAGATGCCAGTGGCATCACAGGAAGAAGAGAGCTCCCGTTTCGTCCCACAATCCACAGATTAGATGAACTGGCCATACTAAATTGCCCCTTAGTATCTAACGGTTAGGTGGGGTGACGGGGATAGGGCCTAGCTAGGGTGCTCTTTCTGAAGGGTCGATGCAGAGTCGATGGGCCGAATGGCTTCCTCATGCACTGTTAGAATCGTATAAGAACAGTGAGTTTTAATGTTGTCCTTGCCAACAACTCCTGCTCAGCTAACACCTAAACCAGTGCTGATGAGAGGGCACCATACATAATGATTCTGTTACTGGATTTGTAATCCAGAAGGCTGGACCAATAGTCTAGAGAAATCAAATTCAAATCTCACCACAGCAGCTGGAGAATTTAAATTCATTTAGTTTAAATAAATTTGGAATTAAAAAATAAACCTCGACTCAGTAATAGGCCATATTAATCCATTCGATTGCTGTTAAAAAAAAACTGCACCCGATTTACCAATATCTTTTAGGGGAGGAAATCTGTTATCTTTACCCAGTCTGGCATATAGGTAGCTTCAGACCCACAACAATGTGGTCCACCGCGCCTCTGAAAATGGCCTCGCAAGGCATTCTGCATGTAAATTAACGGCAGAAATATTATCTAAATCAACCTGTGCTAATAGGGTTACTGCTGTTCCCTCAGTTCCCTCGTACCGCTCGGCCCAGCAATTCGCTCGTCCACAAAGGCAAAGTGGGGTTACTGGATTACGGGGATAGGGTGGAGGCGTGGGCTTGAGTAGGGTGCTCTATCCAAGGGCCGGTGCAGACTCGATGGGCCGAATGGTCCCCTTCTGTAAATTCTATGATTCTATGTTTCACAATTAAACAGGGTGAATTCTAAAATTGGCATCAACAGAACAAAATAAGAAAAATCACAGCTCTTTTTCTTATTTTGCTGGTGTGATTCTTAAAAAAAACTGTTGTTGAATTGACACCTTCAAGCATAAAACCACCTTGAGCCTCACAGCGGCAGACGTGTTTATGTTAAAGGTTTCATCATTTTAGGCAGCCATACATTATAATCAAGGCATCTTTCATTTGCACAGTCTCAGAGCAGCAGTAAAGGTTGGCCCATGTTTCAAGATCAAAGCCTGAATAGTTTTCCACTGATGAACTTGATGCTGATATATTAACGGTGGCTAGATCATTCTTTTGAGGTGCTGACAGACAGGCACAACATGGGGTCTGTACCTGCACAAACAGCGGGGGACCTCCCAGCAGCAAAAGCCTTGCTTAGCCCCATGCATACTTTGCAATGTCAAGAACTCATTACATCAGTTTCACAGCACTGTCGTCTATGACAAAGATCTGAGGCTGGATTTCTGCAGTCTTAAAATCACCAGCTCCTAATTGGCGGTGTCAGGGCATCTCATGGGTCTGCTGCAATTTTTTAAATGTTTACCTTCCTTTACAAACCCCTCTATGGCCTCGCCACTTCCCATCTCCATAAATCTCCTTCAACACCACAATCCTTTGAAATGCTTGCACTCCTCCAATCCTGGCCTCTTATGTGCATCCCCGATTTTAATTGCTTCACCACTGGTGGTGGGCCTTCAGTCACCTTGGCCCATGCCCTAGAATTCCCAGCCTTAACTTCACCGCCTCTTAAGCTCTGCCTCCTATTTTTAGACAAGCCTTGACGTGTGTCTCTTTGACCAAGTTAATGTCCCCTGTCTAAATCTCTCTTCAGGCAGCTCAGTGTCGAATCCTGTTTGGTAAACGGACCTGTGAAGTGCCTTTGGACATTTCAGGCATGATATGAGTGCAAGCCAGTATTGTTAGTTAGACTTCCCCTTGCACATCCGCAGAGGGCAACTAATCATTGTAATTAACAGTCAAAAAGCCCACAGATTTATAAGTGTAGACAGTGCTCAGCTGTCGCTGACCTCAGAGTCCGGGCCATTGGCATTGGAGACCAGGCAGCAGCTTGACTTACGGACCTGTAACTGGAATTACGGAGGTACAATGAAAAGTATTGTTCTGCGTGCAGTCCAGACAGATCATTCCCTATATGAACAAAACATAGGGGGCTGGATTGTGCATTTCTGAGACTAAGTGCGGAGGATCTGTGGCGTTTTACGTCAAAGAAATCAGCGGCAACCCGCTCACCGATCCTGCGACCAGTGACGGTCTAGCAGCCGCACCGCTTAAAACTCCCGGCTCCCACGATATAAGCGGCTGGATAATGGCTGGGACCGTGGCTGCACATGTGCACGCCAATGACCTGCAGTGGTTGCGCCGTAAAACAAGGCATCGGCCGTGCGCGGACCCGACCTGCCGGATAGTTCCCCACTGGACACCCCCACCAGTCCCCACAGCCCTCGATGAAGGCCCCCGGCCAGCAGCACGGCCCCCCCCCCCCGGCCGGATTCCCGACCGTTGAGACCACATGTCCTCAGCTTTGGGAAACCCGGCCCATTGGGGGCGGAGCATTGGAGGAGGGCCTTCAGGTGATGCGCCAACGTAGTTCCAATGGCGTAATGACGCCATTGAGGGGCGGAGCACACAAAATGTACGTAAAATAGGGCCCGCCCCCCCGATTTCAGTGTCAAAAGGGATTGTCCACCCAATCTCCGATTACGAAATTGGCATCGGGGAACGGAGAATCTAGCCCAGAACATACAATAAATACATAGTAAGAGGTCTTATAACATACAACAGGTTTGTTTGGAATCACTAGCTTTCGGAGCGCAGCTCCCTCATCATGTGAGTCTCGCCTGAGAAAGGAGCTGCGCTCCGAAAGCTAGTGATTCCAAACAAACCTGTTGGACTTTAACCTGGTGTTGTAAGACCTCTTACTGTGCCCACCCCAGTCCAATGCTGGCATCTCCACATAATAAATACATGGACATCCAGTGAAGCATATGGAGTGCAGTGCTAACAACAGTAGAGAAGATGTGTGGAGAGATCAGTTTAGTCTATAAGAGGGTCATTCAGGAATCTGGCAACAGCTGGGAAGTGGCTGTTTTGAATCTGTTAGTGCGTGTTCTCAGACTTTTGTATCTTCTGCCCAATGGAGGAGGTTGGAAGAGAGAATAACCTGGTTGAGAGGGGTCTTTGATTATGCTGCCAGCTTTCCCAAGGCAGCAGAAGATGTAGACAGAGTCAATGGATGCGAGGTGGGTTCCTGTGATGGATGGGGCTGTGTTAAAGACTCTAGTTTCTTATGGTCTTGGGCTGAGCAGTTGCCATACCAGGCTGTGATGCAGCCAGATAGGATGTTTTCTATGGTACATCTGTAAAAATTGGTAAGAGTCAATGTGGACATGCTGAATTTCCTTAGTTTCCTGAGAAAGTATAGGCGCCACTGTGCTTTCTTGGTGGTAGCGTCAATGTGGGTGGACCAGGACATTTTGTTGGTGATGTGCACGCCTCAGAATTTGAAGCCATCAACCATCTCCACCTCAGCACCATTAATGCACAAAGGGGTGTGTACGACACTTCTTGAAGTTGATGACCAGCTCCTTAGTTTTGCTGACATTGAGCGAGAGATTGTTGTCGTTACAACATTCCACTAGGTTCTCTATCTCCCTCCTATACTCTGGCTCATTGTTGTTTGAGATCTGAACCACTACAATTGTGTCATCAGCAAACCTGTTCATGGAGTTGGAGCCGAATTTTGCCTCACAGTCGTGTGTGTATAGGGAGTATAGTAGGGAGCTAAGTACGCAGCCTTGCGGTGCCCGGGTATTGAGGACTATCATGGAGGAAGTGTCATTGTTTATCCTTCATGGAGTTGGAGCCGAATTTTGCCAAGCAGTCGTGTGTGTATAGGGAGTACAGTAGGGAGCTAAGAACGCAGCCTTGCGGTGCCCTGGTATTGAGGACTATCATGGAGGAAGTGTCATTGTTTATCCTTACCGATTGTGGTCTATGGGTCAGGAAGGCTAGGGACATGAGGTATTCAGTCTGCTGTGCCTGTGTTTGGTGTTAATTATTGTTCACTTTTTTCCCCAGGGTTTGAGAATTTTTTTGAGTTGTGTGACACAAGCCAAACAGAAAAATTCTTCCTTATTGGCCCAAATTACTGTATAATGGACCTTATTTGGAAAGTAATCTAAGCAACCAAGATCTCTCCATTAATCAATAAATGATCTGTCCACCTGGGAAACAGGCTAATCCTTTGAGAGATATGTTTATAGATAGAGCATGGAACAGTACAGCACAGTATAGGCCCTTCGACCCACGATGTTGTGCCGACCATATATCCTAATCTAAGATCAACCTAACCTACATCCCTTCAATTTACTGCTGTCCATGTGCCTGTCCAAGAGTCACTTAAATGTCCTTAATAACTGTGACTCCCCCACCTCTGCTGGCAGTGCATTCCACACACCCACCACTCTGTGTTAAGAGCCGATCTCTGACATCTTCCCTATACCTTCCTCCAATCATCTTAAAATTATGTCCCCTCGCGACAGCCATTTCCACCCTGGGGAAAGGTCTCTGGCTACCCACTCTATCCATGCCTCTCATCACCCTGTACACCTCTATCAAGTCAACTCTCCTCCTTCTTCGCGCCAGTGAGAAAAGCCCTAGCTCCCTCAACCTTTCTTCATAATACATGCCCTCCAGTCCAGGCAGCATCCTGGTAAATCTCCTCTGAACCCTCTCCAAAACATCCACATCCTTCCTATAAGAGGCGACCAGAACTGGACACAATATTCCAAGTGTGGTCTAACCAGGGTTTCAGAAAGCTGCAGCAAAACCTTGTGGCTCTTAAACTCAATCCCCCTGTTAATGAAAGCCAACACACCATACGCCTTCTTAACAACCCTATCAACCTGGGTGGCAACTTTGAGGGATCTATGTACGTGGACCCAAAGATCCCCCTGTTCCTCCACACTTCCAAGAATCCTGCCTTTTACTCTGAATTCAGCATGCAAATTCGACCTTACAAATGAATCACTTCACATTGATCTAGGTTGAACTTCATCTGCCACTTCTCAGCCCAGCTCTGAGAAGTGAGAGCCCTTGACACTATCTACAACTCCACCAATGTTCGTGTCATCGGCAAACTTACTAACCCACCCTTCCACTTCCTCATCCAAGTCATTTAGAAAAACCACAAAGAGCAGAGGTCCCAGAGCAGATCCGTGCCGGACACCACTGGTCCCCGACCTCCAGGCGGAATACTTTCCGTCCACTATCACTCGCTATCTTCTTTCGGCCAGCCAATTCTGTATCCAGACAGCCAAATTTCCCTTTATCCCATGCCCCCTATCTTTCTCATTGAGCCTACCATGGGGAACCTTATCAAATGCCTTACTGAAATCCATATACACCACATCCACTGCCCGACCTTCATCAATGTGTCTTGTCGCATCCTCAAAGAATTCAATGAGGCTTGTGAGGCATAACCTGCCCCTCACAAAGCTATGCTGACTATCTTTAATCAAACTATGTTTTCTAAATAATCAATAATCCTATATCTCAGATTCCTTTCCAATATTTTGCTCACCACCGACGTACAACCGACTGGTCTGTAATTCCCAAAGATTTCCCTATTCCCTTTCTTGAACAGCAGAACAACATTTGCCTTCCTCCAATCATCCGGTACTACTCCAGTGGAGAGTGAGGATGCAAAGATCATCGCCAATGGTGCAGCAATCTCCTCCCTCGCTTCCCGTAGTAACCTTGGGTATAGCCTACCAGGCCCAGGGGACTTATCCTCCCCCTCCCCGATGAACTTAATGCATTCTATGCTCGGTTTGAACAGGTAACCAACAATCCGCTGTTGAGTGTCCCAGCAGTCCATAATTCACCCATATCCACCATCACAGTTTCCAAAGTCAGATCGGCCTTCCTGAAAGTGAACCCACGGAAGGCGATGGGCCCGGACGGGATCCCTGGTCATGCACTCAGCCTGCGCATACCAGCTGGCAGAGGTATTCACAGACATCTTTAACCTATCCCTACTCCACTCCGAGGTCCCTACCTGCTTCAAGAAGACCACCATCATACCGGTACCAAAGAAGAACCAGGCAACATGCCTCAATGACTACCGCCCGGTGGCCCTGACGTCAATTGTAATGAAGTGCTTCGAGGGGCTGATCATGAAGCGCATCACCTCCATACTCCCAGAACGCCTTGACCCACTTCAATTCGCATACCGTCGCAACCGGTCCACATCAGACGCCATTTCCCTAGCCCTACACTCATCCCTAGAGAACTCGAAAACAAGGACTCCTACATCAGACTCCTATTTATTGACTACAGCTCCGCCTTCAACACCATAATCCCAGCCAAGCTCATATCAAAGCTCCAAAACCTAGGACTTGGCTCTCCACTCTGCAACTGGATCCTTGACTTTCTGACCAACAGACCACAATCAGTAAGAATGAACACCAACACCTCCTCCACAATAGTCCTCAATACTGGTGCCCCACAAGGCTGCGTACTTAGCCCCCTACTCTACTCCCTGTACACACACGACTGCGTGGCAAAACTTGGTTCCAGCTCCATCTACAAGTTTGCTGACGATACGACCATAGTGGGCCGGATCTCGAATAACGACGAGTCCGAATACAGGAGGGAGATCGAGAACCTAGTGGAGTGGTGTAACGACAACAATCACTCCCTCAATGCCAGCAAAACTAAAGAGCTGGTCATCGACTTCATGAAGCAAAGTACTGTACACACCCCTGTCAGCATCAACGGGGCCGAGGTGGAGATGGTTAGCAGTTTCAAATTCCATGGGGTGCACATCACCAAAAATCAGTCCTGGTCCACTCACGTCACCAAGAAAGCACAACAGCGCCTATACTTCCTCAGGAAACTAAGTAAATTCAGCATATCCACATTAACCCTTACCAACTTCTACAGATGCACTATAGAAAGCATCCTATCGGGCTGCATCACAGCCTGGTATGGCAACTGCTCGGCCCAGGACCACAAGGAACTTCAGAGAGTCGTGAATACAGCCCAGTCCATCACACGAACCTGCCTCCCATCCATGGACTCCATCTACACCTCCCGCTGCCTGGGGAAAGCGGGCAGCATAATCAAGGATCCCTCCCACCCGCCTTACTCACTTTTCCAACTTCTTCCATCGGGCAGGAGATACAGAAGTCTGAGAACACGCACGAACAGACTCAAAAACAGCTTCTTCCCCACTGTCACCAGACTCCTAAATGACCCTCTTATTGACTGACCTCATTAACACTACACCCTGTATGCTTCAACCGATGCCAATGCTTATGTAGTTACATTGTATATCTTGTGTTGCCCTATTATGTATTCTCATGTATTTTCTTGACGCAGCTGAAAGTGGTACATAGAGCCCTCTTAACAAGAAACCGTATGAGTAGGTTCTTCCCGGAGGTGGTGGACAGATGTGAACGGTGCCAAAGAGGCCCGGCCAACCACGCCCACATGTTCTGGTCTTGCCCCAGACTTGTGGAGTACTGGACAGCCTTCTTCGAGGCTCTGTCCAAAGTGGTGGGGGTGAGGGTGGAGCCATGCCCGATAGTGGCGGTCTTCGGGGTTTCAGACCAGCCAGATCTATTCCTGGGGAGGAGGGCGGACGCCCTTGCCTTTGCCTCCCTGATCGCCCGCCGTAGAATCCTGTTTGGCTGGCGGTCAGCAGCACCGCCCAGAGCTGCAGACTGGCTGTCCGACTTCTCGGAATCTCTCCAAATGGAGAAAATCAAATTCGCCATGCGAGGGTCAGACGACGGCTTCCACAGAATGTGGGAGGCATTCATGCAATTGTTCCGGGACCTGTTTGTGGCCAACGAACAAGAGGAAGAATAGCCGGGTGGCCAAGAATCAGGGGAAAATGCACGGGAATCGGGGGAAGGTAGCCGGGGTGGAGGGGGGGGGGGGGGCTACGTTCGTTATGGGGGTTTGTTCTCATGGTTTTATGCTTATTTCTTTTTCTTGTTAATTTATTGTTTTTGTATTGGAGGGGATTGTTGTGATAAAATTTGTTGTTGAAAACTTGAATAAAAATTATTCCAAAAAAAAAAGGAAGGACAAAGCCGCAAGCGACAGTCTGATGGCAAGCTAAGGCCCAAAACCAAATTGTAAATAAATTTCCCATAAACATGTGCCTCGGCCATATTGGGGAATGTAAAATATGTATGCCTGTTAAAGGGGGTGGCCACAGTTGTTATTATGAAGATGCTTGCCTGTAAATATACATGTTAATTTTTGCGTGTTTTTTTCTAATAATTTGTAATTTGTTGGATATAAAATATGAAAACTCAATAAAAAACATTTCCAAAAACAAAAAAAATGTATTTTCTTGAATTTTGTTTAATTCCCTTTTCTTCCATGTACTGAATGATCTGTTGAGCTGCTTGCAGAAAAATACTTTTCACTGTACCTCGGTACACGTGACAATAAACAAATCCAGTCTATCCTGATGCTTTTCAAAATTTCCAGCACATTCTCCTTCTTAATATTAACCTTTTCAAGCCTATTAACCTCATTCACGCTGTCCTCACAAGCAATAAGGTCCCTCTCTCGAGTGAATACTGAAGCAAAGTATTCATTTAGGGCCTCCCCTACATCCTCAGACTCTCGGCATAAGTTCCCTCCACTATCCCTGATTGGCCCTACTCTCACGCTGATCATCCTCTTATTTCTCACATAAATGTAAAACGCCTTGGGTTTTTCCCTCACCCTTCCTGCCAGGGCTTTTTCATGCCCCCTTTTAGCTCTCCTCAGTCCATTTTTGAGTTACTTCCTGGCTACCTTAGTAACCCTCGGGAGCCATGCCAGATCCTTGCTTCCTCAACCTTACGTAAACTTCCTTCTTCCTCTTGACTAGAAGCTCCACTTCTCTTGCCATCCAAGGCTCCTTCACCTTGACATTCCTTCCTTGTCTCAGTGGGACAAAACTATCCAGCACTCGTTTAATAAAACTTTAATAATAAAAACCCTGATCACAGACAATAACTGACATTCCAGTGATCACTTTTGTTACATGACCCAACACATAAACCAAGATTAAATTGATTTTCCACAACGACAAAAAAAGGTTTTCATCTCAGTTTCACAAAGCCTGATAAATTTTCATCCATTACAGTGGGCATTCAATTTCTAGAAAGCAAGGCACCAAATATGTATAAATACAGGAACTCTGATAGTAAATACTAATGGAACTAAATTGAATCATTTAACAATATACATGCTGGAGAAGTCAGGGATTATCTTAAACTGAGTTATTCACCAAACTAAATTTAGCTTTACGTTTCTAATGACTGCAGCTGAAGACCTGAGGCTAGGAGGCAATTAACAGTAATCGCTTGTCTTTTGATTATTGCCAGATTAGCGTCCCCGCTAACCAAGCTTTTCTACAGCAGGCACCAATAAATAGGACTGCTCAAATTCACCTCAACATCTTTCCCATTTTTGATCACAGCTCTGCAATTCATCGCTGGTTTAAGCTTACTTGAAAACCACCAAAATAAAATCTCCTTTCACCTCAAATAAAAGCACCTAAGTAGTTAATTGATTTTAATCATAAAGACTGGCCGAGTTTCAGTTTAATTAACCAAAGTCTCAAAACACAGCCCACCCAGTTTCTCAAACAGTTCCTGATGAGTTTGTGTCTTCAGAATGGAACAATTTTTTAAAACGTAGTTTTCCCCTCTTACACCCTCTTGTTTTTCTTTATTTTTTCATGGGAAGGCCAGCATTTGATGCCCATCCATAATTGCCAATGAACCGAGTGGCTTGCTGGACCCATTTCAGAGGGCAGTTCAGAGTCAACCACTTTGCTGCGGGCCTGCAGTCACATGTGGGCAGGGCCAGGTAAAGATGTCAGATTTCCTTCGTGAATAATCAATGATAGTTTCATGGTTACCATTACTGAGACTAGCTTTAGATTCCAAATTTATTATTTGAATTTAAATTCCACCAGCTGCCTTTGTGGGGTTGGTTTAGCACAGTGGGCAATCTATTGGTGGGCAATCTATTGGATTGGATTGGATTTGTTTATTGTCACGTGTACCGAGGTACAGTGAAAAGTTTTTTCTGCGAGCAGCTCAACAGATCATTAAGTACATGGAAAGAACAGGAAATAAAAGAAAATACATAATAGGGAAACACAAGGTAACACAATGTAACTACATAGCACCGGCATCGGGTGAAGCATACGGGGGTGTAGTCTTAATGAGGTCAGTCCATAAGAAGGTTGTTGAGTCTGGTAACAGCTGGGGAAAAGCTGTTTTTGAGTCTGTTCGAGCGTGTTCTCAGACTTTGGTATCTCCTGCTCGATGGAAGAAATTGGAAGTGTGAGTAAGCTGGGTGGGAGGAGTTGAAGGAACTTAGGGTCTTTGATTATGTTGCCCGCTTTCCCCAGGCAGAGGGTGGTGTAGATGGAGTCAGTGGATGGGAGGCAGGTTTATGTGATGGACTGGGATGTGTTCACGACTCTCTGAAGTTCCTTGCGGTCCTGGGCCGAGCAGTTGCCATACCAGACAGTGATGCAGCCAGATAGGATGCTTTCTATGGTGCATCTGTAAAAGTTGGTTAGAGGTAATGTGGACATGCCGAATTTCCTTAGTTTCCTGAGGAAGTATAGGTGCTGTTGTGCTTTCTTGGTGGTAGAGTCGGCGCGGGTGGACCAGGAAAGATTTTTGGTGATGTGCACCCCTAGGAATCTGAAGCTATCGACCATCTCCACCTCGGCCCCATTGATGCAGACAGGGCTGTGTACAGTACTTTGCGTGTAAACAGCTGGCTTGTTATGCAGAACAATGCCAGCAGCGCGGGTTCAATTCCCATACCAGCCTCCCTGAACAGGCGCTGGAATGTGGCGACTAGGGCTTTTCACAGTAACTTCATTGAAGCCTACTTGTGACAATAACAATTATTATTATTATTCTATTGCAGATTTATTATTTGAATTTAAATTCCACCAGCTGCCTTGGAGGGATCTGAACTTGTGCCGGTCGTCTGGATTACAAATCCAGTGACATACCACTACAACGATATTACAGCCATAGAATCTGACAGCCCTTTTAAAACCAGCTCGTGACAAACCACCTTACTTTTTAAGTCTCATTTCGGTCTGCTTTGGGGATAGTGGTTATATTTTCCGTCGTGTTGCTGGTCAGTTCAGAGACAAATTCTACCATCAATGGTGCGTGATCCAGATTTAGATATTTAAGTATGTTGAACCCCGATGCTTCCGAGGTCCGGGAATGAACACCCTCACCTGGGAGACCTAGCCATGGCGCTATTTAATACTGATCCACACAAACCTGCACCAGGCATAATGGCACCTAGATGGGGGGCGGAGGGGGGGGGGGTCTCTCAGGCCATCGATGTTTGGGCTTTGGGTAGGATGGTACCCTGGCACTCCTGTTGCCACCAAGCACCTTGGCACTGCTAGTCTGGCAGTGCCGGGCTGGAATGGGCACTGCCAGGATTCCAGGCTGGCAGTTCCATGGTGCCCAGCCCAGGGGTACTCTGCCCTTATGAGGTGTGGGGGGGGGGGGGGGGGTTGGAGGATTCCCTCACAGTTAAGTTGGGCATGGCGGGGGGGGTGGAGGGAGGAGGCCGAGGCAGGGCTGCTGAGGGTGGAAGAGATACTGGGGCGGCATTTAAATGCCCCAAGCTCAGATGGTTAGTTCAGGAAATGAAGGTAAGTGCAGACTCGGCAGGGTGTTCCTCACCAAGGCCCAAATAAGAGAGAGAGTCCCATTTGATAGTGAGGTGGTTCTCGGCGCTGCAGAGGACAAAGAATACCCCTCTAAATGCGCCCAAAATGGGACTCTGCTTTTCCCCGTTACGTCACGCCGGTTGATTTTCAGGCTCTCCCCATGCAAATTCAATCCTCCCACCAGTCTTAAGGTGGAATCCGGCTGAGAAATTGGTGACAGGATGCGCTTTCCCTTGAGGCCTTGCCTGCTCCAGTGTAAAATTGCTGAGTAGTAGGGGAACAAGATGCCAGAGGGAATCCCATAACTTTAATTTTACACCCCCCCCCCCCTCTCCCCCCAGCTATAAAAAAGGGTGTATAATTTGAAATTAGATAACACTCACCTGTCCCTTACTTCTAAGGCAGTCATGAAGGTTATGGATGACAAGCTTCCATTCTGGTTTGATGGGTTCTGGGACGGTTAATAAGTCCAGTGAACAATCTGCACACTCTGCCAGGTGTTGGGCAGGGTGTTGTCTCGAAGATGAGCTAGTTGAGTTTTGGAAAGTCAGCGTGCTGGAGGTTCAGGGAAGTTTGTGTGTTCTCTCCAACACAGTGGGTGGAATTCTCCGCTCCCGGGAAAAATCGGGTGGGCCGTCGTGAACTCGGCCGAGTTTCACGACGGCCTCGGAGGCCGCTCCTCTCCCCCTAGTCTCCCCTCCCGGCGGGGCTAGGAGCGGCGCTTCGTAACTCTCGGCCGCCGGGCGGCGCGCCGAGAGTGACGCGACGGCGGCGCCTATGTGACGTCAGCCGCGCATGCGCAGGTTGGCCGTCTCCAACCCGCACATGCGCGGCTGACGTCACGATGGCTGACAGCTCAAACCCACGCATGCACGGTGGCCGTCTTTCCCCTCAGCCGCCCCGTAAGACATGGCGGCTTGATCTTGCGGGGCGGCGGAGGGGAAATAGTGCGTCCGATTGAGACGCCGGCCCGACAATCGGTGGGCACCGATCGCGGGACTGTCCCCTCCCGAGCACAGTCGTGGTGCTCATTCCCCACCAGGCCCCCTACAAGCGCCAAACGGGCATTTCACAGCGATTTCACGACGGCAGCGACCAGGTGTGGTTGCCGCCGTCATGAAACGGTCGCCAACGGCAGGCCGCTCGGCCCATCCGGGTCGGAGAATCGCCGGTCGCCATGAAAAACGGCGAGCGCCGATTCTCCCGAGCAGGGGGTGGGAGAATCGCAGGGGGCGCCAGGGGGTCGTGAAATTAGTCGGGGGGCCCTCCCGTGATTCTCTGTTGACTGCCTTGCAGTCTTGAAAGACACTGCTGTAGTGCTCCGATGTCCTTGCAGCAGACCATCCAAGTCTCAGATGTATAGGTAGAAGAGCTGGGACTACTGCTCCTTGGTGAACTGTGACCTTAGTTTCAGGTTCGAGATCCCGATCCTTAAAGCTGAATTGGTGCATTGGAGGCAATGAAGAATTTTGTTGTCTATGTCTGCTTTCGTCAGGCAGAGTCTTGCAAGCTATTAAGGATGCTCCACATTTTCCAGGATCACACCGTTGAGCTTAATGGATGGGGGAGGTGTTATGCTGTGGGAGCTGGTTGGAAGAATACTTTTCTTTTCCCGGTGTTTAGTGCAACCAAAACCAAAAAGAGAACAAACAGGAAATCTTATAACAGATAGAGGCTGTACGATAGCACAGCGGTTCGCACTGTTTCTTCACAATGGCAGGGGCCCGGGCTTGATTCCTGGCGTGGCTCACTGTCTGTACTGAGTCTACACGTTCTCCCTGTGTCTGCGTGGGTTTACTCCGGGTGCTCCAGTTTCCTCCCAAAGTCCAAAGATGTGCGGGTTAGGAGGATTGGTCACGCTAAATTGCCCCGTAGTGTCCAAACATTAGGTGGGGTTACTTGGTTACGGGGATAGGGTGAAGGTGTGGGCTTAGGTAGGGTGTTCTTTCAGGAGCTGATGTAGACTCGATGGGCCGAATGGTCTCCTTCTGCACTGTAAATTCCATGATAAATAGCACCTCACTCACCCACACCTCCCTGACATACCCCTCCACCCACCCAGCCTTCCCCATTGTTACCCTCTGTATCCCACCTCCCTCCCCCCACGCCCCCTAACTGATGTCTAACTATCCTTGAAGAAATCAATCAACGGCTTCCACCCCCAAGGGGGGGTGGTGTCTCAACAAGATCTTTCTCTTCAGCACGTTGAATCTCTAGCTGCATTCAATCTTCACTGGACAATTCCTCCCTGTGGGACTTGAGCAATTCAGGGGAAGTAGTGGCATAGTGGTAATGTCATTGGACTAGGTAATCCAGAGGCCCAGATTAACACTCTGGGTATCTGGGTTCAAATCTCACCGTAGCAACTGATGGAATTTAAATGCAATTAAATAGAGGCAGCACAGTGGTGCAGTGGTCAGCACTGCTGCCTCACAGCACTGAGGATCCGGGTTCGGTCCCAGGCCCAGATCACTGTCCATGGGGAGTTTGTACATTCTCCTTGTGTCTGTGTGGGTCTCACCCCACAACCCAAAATGATGTGCAGGGTAGATGAATTGGGCACGCTAAATTGCCCATTAATTGGAACAAAAGAATTTGGTACTCTAAATTTATCGAAAAAAATTAATGCAATTAATAAATCTGGAATATAAAGCTAGTCTCAGTAATGGTGACCATGAAACTCTCATTGACTGTTGTAAAAATCCATCTGGTTCAGTAATGCCCTTTAGAGAAGGAAATCTGCTGTTATTACCTGGTTTGGCCTACATAACAGCAATGGTGGTTGACTCTTAACTGCCCAGCAAGCCACTCAGTTCAAGGGGAATTGAAGAGTAGCCTTGGCAGTGACACCCACATCGCATGATACTAACTTCCCATATCAAGGTTATGACTTCTCGATGAGTGTTGGGGACGTTGACCCACTTGGGCCATGCTTTCTGCCACATACTGCTCATCCACGATGACGTAGCTTAGTCCCATGTATCAGTGATATTGTCAATCCCCTTGAACATGTTGTAGGTACACCAAAATTCCCTAACTGTTGGCACGTTATCACAATGTTGCCCTTATAATTTGGGAGAAAGAACATTGTAGCCTTGAATGGGGCTATTGCCCCTTGATCCATACACTGTAGAAATGAAGTCATGTTGGGTGGCAGGAAGATCCCCTTCACATTCCAGCCAAGTCATCCAGGTTGATGGGATGAGCAATGAACCAAGAGGAGCAACATCTTGAAGATGAAATTTTCTCTGGTGCAATATTGGTTCTAAACAGGGATTACATGCAGAAGAGAACCATTCTTTAAAGAGCGCCCCATCATCCTGCTTTCTTATTTAAATGCCACGTGTTACGCAGATGTTCCATGTATTATGGGCCAGGTTTAGAGAACACCAAAGTATATCATGGAGTTCACCTGACCACAACTTTATATAGATTTTGGTTATGGGGAGCACAAGGGCCCACTTTACAGGTGTGATGCAACAGAGATCTAAAGTATTTTTAAACAAAACATGTTTATTCTATGAATCCTGTTAACATTTCATAAACATACAGTAAACATCTCATCAACTACCAACACTGATAACCCCCCCAAAGATACAGTACTCTATAGGTAACCCTTAGTAACCCCCCCAAAGATACAGTACTCTATAGGTAACCCTTAGTAACTTTCTAACAACATCCATAAGCCAAACACCCTTTTTAACAGACAGTAGATTTGCAATCCTTACAGAAATAGGTATTACTTTAAAATCATCCAAGTGATCTGGAGACATTCTTTAGCATGCAGAGAGAGAGAGACCAAAATACACCTCCTTGATTTGAATGCAGCTCCCCAACTGACAATGAAACTAAAACTCAGAGCTAAAAACAGCTTTCCGCTCAAAACGAAAGTAAAAAGCAGAGCCAGAGCCCAGCTCCACCCACACAATGACATCACTGCAGCCACTTGAGAAGGCAAACATTTCTTAAAGTGGCATTCCCATGACACATGGTATAACCCTCCAAAGCCCTTGGTGTCTGAAACTGGTAAACCACTTAAGGGCTTAAACTTGAGATTTCCTGCTATTGTGCGTCCTATGACAGCTTTAAATCCTGGTGCCACCTTCTCCGCTTTGGAGATGTATCCTCTCTGTGGCAAGCGCTTCCAATAAAGCCCCACCTCATCAGCATTAGAGACTAGTTTTGGTAGGGAATTCAGTCCTTTCTGTATTGGCACGACCTGCGTTATTGGGACATTTTAATGTTGCGCAGATTGGAATGCCTCTTGAAACGCTCGACCTATCCATGACAGGCATTGAAAATTTCCGACTGTGAACTCTCACCCTGCTCATTCTGTCGGTCGTCATGCAAGCTTTCAACTTTTTCTTGGATGATCATCAAGGTATGAGACACCTGGCGGCGGTGGTTTTGGTCTTTGATGCAAATGGTCAAGCGCCTTTCAATATTCTCCATGACCTAGTCTGACTTACACTGCTAGCACTCAACACTTTGCACACTTTGTTTTATATTGTCAGTGTTACGACAATTCTTCTCACCATGGTAGGGAGTAACCCAAGCACACTGCCAATATCAACTATTCGTTGTTGGGCCTCATGCCTCCAATTTCATTGTTAAAGTGATAGTTTTTGCGAGACTCAGTGCCAAAGGCCCATTGTATCCATGGCATTAAAGAGGAATGATGTAACTTAAAATGGGGACACACTGTACTCGTCTCAACCAGCAGTTAGTTTCTGGTTCTACACAAAACTGGCTTTCTTGCCCAGTGTTAATTGGTATTCATCCTTTCAACAAACACATGGGGCTGAATTTTACATGCCCCCGGCAGGCGTGTTTCCCACAGGGATAGGGATCACATAAACCGGAGAGGGCACCAATCCCACCACCTTCCCACCCATTTGGCGAAGGCCACGTGAGCAGGAGGCACACATTTTTATTTAAAATGTTTAAAGGGCGTGAAATGGAGGAGGTAGATCTTCAGGGACCGCCCTTCACTCATACTGGGCGACATTCCCCTTCGAGTGAATAGCACCTTCCTTCCTATCCCCCCCCCCCCCTCATTAATGAGCTCCACAGTACCTTATGGCTGGGGGGGGGGGAGGGGGGGGGGTGGTGTTGACGTGGAGCGTGTCGGCTGCATTCCAACATGGGCCTGGATTCTTCGGTTCCCCACCCGCATATTTCTCGGCCATTCACCATTCGCTGGTGGCAGGATTCTATCTTCCCGCTGCTTGTCAACGGTATTTCCCATTTTAAGCCACCCAATGCAGCCGGGAACCCGCAGGCAGGGTTGTGCTGCAGGAGGGAAAAGTAAATCCCAAAGCCCGGAGAACTCCGGCCATGGTTTCTGGGGACGGCCCCAAATTATTTTTCCCTTGGTTGTGATGAATTTGGGCTGAGTAATATTGAGGAACGGACGACATGCCATCCCATGGTTGTGTCAAACAAACCAGATGCTATGCATTTATATAGCACCTCTAACATAGTTATACTTCACAGGATACATTGGACAAAATTTGACATTGAGCCACACAAGGAAGTGTTAGAACAGATGACCTAAGCAAGGACGTTGGTAATGCCACTGGACTAGTAATCCAAAGACCAAGTTCATACTTTGGGGGCATGTGTTCATATATCATCAAGGCAGCAGTTGGAATTATATTCAATAAATAAAGCTGGAACTGAAAGCTAAACTCAGTAATGATGACCATGAAACTATCATTGGTTGTTGTAAAATACCATCTGGTTCAATAAGGGAAGAACATTTGCCTCTTTCCCTCATCTGACCTACATGTGATACTGGACTCACAGCAATGTGGTTGACTCTGACCGAACAAGTCACTCAGTTCAGTTCAAGGTCAATTAGAGATGGGCAATAAATGCTGACCTTGCCAAATGGTGCCCACATTTCATGAAAGAATAATGGAAAAAAAAATGAAATGCTTAGTCAAAGAGATAGAATGCCACACCTCCCTAGTTCACATCTTGAGGCACAGGAACATAAGTAGGCCATTCAGCCCATCAGACTACTCCATAATTCAACGGGATCATGACTGATCTGATATAATAATTCTCAACTCCATTTTCCTGCTTTACCCCTATAACCCTCGATTCCCTTAAAGATTAAAACTCTCGCTCTCTCAGAATTAGGAAAGATTCTTCAATAGCTGAATTTTGCCCAGTTCAGGACATTACGTCAGACTACGTTTCCTTTTGCGGGATGTGGGCTTCGCTGGCTAGGCCAGCAATTTTGCCGACCCCTAATTGCCCTTGAAAAGCTGCCTGATTGAACCACTGCAGTCCATGTGGTGTACCCACTGGGCTATTAAGGAGGGAGTTCCAGGGTTTTGACCAAGTGACAAGGAAGGAATGGTGATATATTTCCAAGTCAAGATGGTGAGTGCCTTGGAGAGGAATTGCAGTTGGTGGTGTTCCCATGTATCTGTTGCCTTTGTCTTTCTAGATGGTCATGGTCATGGATTTGTAAGATGCTGCCGAAGGAGCCTTGGTAACTTCTGTAGATGGTACACACTGCAGCTACTGTCCGTCAGTGGTGGAAGAAGTGAACGTTTGTGGAAGGGGTGCCAATCAAGCCGACTGCCTTGTCCTAGATGGTGCCGAGCTTCTTGAGTGTTGTTGGGGTTGCACTCATCCAGGCAAGTGGGGAATATTCCATCACACTCCTGTGCCTTGTAGATAGTGGACATGCTTTGAGGAGTCAGGAGGAAAGTTACTCGCTGCAGGATTCCTAGTCTGACCTGTTCTTGTGGCCACAGTATTTATATAAGAACATAAGAACTAGGAGCAGGAGTAGGCCATCTGGCCCCTCGAGCCTGCTCCGCCATTCAATGAGATCATGGCTGATTTTTTTGTGGACTCAGCTCCACTTTCCGGCCCGAACACCATAACCCTTAATGTCTTTTTTCTTCAAAAAACTATCTATCTTTACCTTAAAAACATTTAATGAAGGAGCCTCAACTGCTTCACTGGGCAAGGAATTCCATAGATTCACAAACCTTTGGGTGAAGAAGTTCCTCCTAAACTCAGTCCTAAATCTACTTCCCCTTATTTTGAGGCTATGTTCCCTAGTTCTGCTTTCACCCGCCAGTGGAAACAACCTGCCTGCATCTATCCGATCTATTCCCTTCATAATTTTAAATGTTTCGATAAGATCCCCCCTCATCCTTCTAAATTCCAACGAGTACAGTCCCAGTCTACTCAACCTCTCCTCATAATCCAACCCCTTCAACTCTGAGATTAACCTCGTGAATCTCCTCTGCACACCCTCCAGTGCCAGTACGTCCTTTCTCAAGTAAGGAGACCAAAACTGAACACAATACTCCAGGTGTGGCCTCACTAACACCTTATACAATTGCAGCATAACCTCCCTAGTCTTAAACTCCATCCCTCTAGCAATGAAGGACAAAATTCCATTTGCCTTCTTAATCACCTGTTGCACCTGTAAACCAACTTTCTGTGACTCATGCACTAGCACACCCAGGTCTCTCTGCACAGCAGCATGCTTTAATATTTTGTCATTTAAATAATAATCCTGTTTGCTGTTATTCCTACCAAAATGGATAACCTCACATTTGTCAACATTGTATTCCATTTGCCAGACCCTAGCCCATTCACTTAACCTATCCAAATCCCTCTGCAGACTTCTAGTATCCTCTGCACTTTCCGCTTTACCACTCATCTTAGTGTCATCTGCAAACTTGGACACATTGCCCTTGGTCCCCAACTCCAAATCATCTATGTAGATTGTGAACAATTGTGGGCCCAACACTGATCCCTGAGGGACACCACTATCTACTGATTGCCAACCAGAGAAACACCCATTAATCCCCACTCTTTGCTTTCTATTAATTAACCAATCCTCTATCCATGCTACTACTTTACCCTTAATGCCATGCATCTTTATCTTATGCAGCAGCCTTTTGTGTGGCACCTTGTCAAAAGCTTTCTGGAAATCCAGATATACCACATCCATTGGGTCCCCGTTATCTACTGCACTGGTAATGTCCTCAAAAAATTCCACTAAATTAGTTAGGCATGACCTGCCCTTTATGAACCCATGCTGCGTCTGCCCAATGGGACAATTTCTATCCAGATGCCTCGCTATTTCTTCCTTGATGATAGATTCCAGCATCTTCCCTACTACCGAAGTTAAGCTCACTGGCCTATAATTTCCTGCTCTCTGCCTACCACCTTTTTTAAACAGTGGTGTCACGTTTGCTAATTTCCAATCCACCGGGACCACCCCAGAGTCTGGTGAATTTTGGTAAATCATCACTAGTGCATCTGCAATTTCCCTAGCCATCTCTTTTAGCACTCTGGGATGCATTCCAGCAGGGCCAGGAGACTTGTCTACCTTTAGCCCCATTAGCTTGCCCAATACTACCTCCTTAGTGATAACAATCCTCTCAAGGTCATCACCTGTCATAACCTCATTTCTATCAGTCACTGGCATGTTATTTGTGTCTTCCACTGTGAAGACCGACCCAAAAAACCTGTTCAGTTCCTCAGCCATTTCCTCATCTCCCATTATTAAAACTCCCTTCTCATCCTCTAACGGACCAATATTTACCTTAGCCACTCTTTTTTGCTTTATATATTTGTAAAAACTTTTGCTGTCTGTTTTTATATTCTGAGCAAGTTTACTCTCATACTCTATCTTACTCTTCTTTATAGCTTTTCTAGTAGCTTTCTGTTGCCCCTTAAATATTTCCCAGTCCTCTAGTCTCCCACCAATCTTTGCCACTTTATATGGCTAATCCAGTTCATATTTGGGTCAATGTTAACCCCTAGGATGTTGATAGTGTGGAATTCAATCATGGTAATGCCATTGAATATCAAAGGGCGATGGTTTGATTCTCTTATTGGACATGGCCATTGCCTGGCACTTATGTGGTATGAATGTTATTTGCCATTTGTCAGCCCAAGCCTGGATATTGTTCAGGTCTTGTTGCATTTGGACATGGACTGCTTCAAATGTCTGAGGTGTAGTGAATGATCCGGATTGTTGTGCAAGCATCAGCAAACATGTGACTTTATGTTGGAAGGCAGGTCAGTGATGAAACAGCTGAAGATGGTTGGGCCTGGGAGACAACTCTGAGGAACTCCTGCAGTGACATCCCAAGACTAAGATGACTGATCTCCAACAACCACACCAATCTTCCTTGTGCTGGATATGACTCCAATCAGTGGAGAGTTTTCTCCTAATTCCCTGTGATGCCAGTTTTGCTGGGGCTCCTTCATGCTAAACTCGATCAAATGCTGCCTTGATGTCAAGGGCATTCACTCTGACCTTACCTCTTGAGTTTAGCTCTTTTGTCCATGTTTGAACCAAGGCTGTAATGAAGCCAGGAGCTGAGTGATCCTGGCGGAACCCAAACTGAGTGTCTGTGAGCAGGTTATTGATAAGTACCGCTTGATAGCGCTGTTGATGACTCCTTCCATCACTTTACTCATGATTGAATGTAAATTGACAGGGTGGTGATTGACCAGCTTGGATTTGTCCCACCTTTTGTGTAGCGGACATACCAGAGCAATTTTCCACATTGCCGGGTAGTTTGTACTTCCAATATTCTCAGCAAATCTGAGCAAGTCACCGTCCTTTTTAATGAAAAGTTGGATGTCAATACATTTAAATAATGATTAAAAATATAATACTGTAGTTTTTAAAAGCAGCTTTGATTTGTCATTGCATCCTGTGAGGAGTTTAATTTGGGGCAATTGTGCTTCATTTAAACAATTACAGGTCTCACAATGTACAGCTGTAACCTCCACACAACCAGAAGGGATGGTGAACACAATGGGGTGGACTTTGACTTTTGGCTGGCTGACAGGGTGCCTGTTCCAGCAGCACAGAGGCACCCATGATTTTGAATTTGAGATGTGGACGTCAAAGGGCAACCCAAAATAGTTTATGACCCTTTGGTCTCTGAAATGTCAGCCAACAGGTTGAAGGTTAATGTCGGTAAAAGTATTACAGAGGCAGAGTGAGGCTGGGCCAGCAATAGCCTGCAATATTTCTGTGGTAACGCAAGGAGGAAGAAAACAGTTGTTTAAAAAGAATATTTTCGTCCTTTCCAGGTCGGAATATCAGTGCACATGAACGGAGTATACCCATCAAACCCTCCACCAGCGCATCCCATAAAATTTCTATTAGCATCCTAACTACGGGCACGTGTTTTTCGGTGGGAGAGGTTACCCAACAGGATTTACCAACGCCCGGATTTCCGGGCGACCACATCCCTCTTCGCCGGGAAACCGGTGCGGCGGCCAAGGACTGGAATTTCCCGCTGCTGTGAACAGCCGGTAAGGGGAGACGGTGGCGTGGTATTGCCACTGGACTAGTAAACCAGAGACCCAGAGTAATGCTCTGGGGACCGAGGTTCAAATCCCGACACTGCAGATGGTGAAATTTGAATTCAATAAAAAAGAAATATGGAATTAAAAGTCTACTGATAACCATGAAACCATTGTCGATTGTCATAAAATCCCATCCGTTTCACTAATGTCGCTTAGGGAAAGAAATCTGCCGTCCTTACCTGGTCAGGCTTACATGTGACTCCAGATCCACAGCAATGTGGTTGACTCTCAACTCTCCCTCAAGGGCAATTAGGGATGGGTAATAAAGCCCGGGACGCCCACACCCCATGAACAAAGAGAAAATCCTGCCCAACATCTTTGGCACCCTAATTTGTGTGGGAAAGATGCCTGTCACTTATTTCAGACATCTTCTGCAGACGCACATTGATAGGCCCCTTTAAAAATCACACGGTCAATAGTCTGGGAGCAGTATAAAAACTGACTCCATTGCAGGTCCTTACTGCTCTGTTAATGATGATTTACACAAAGTGAAACTCAGCCCATTCCATTCAATATTTCCCTTTCAGTGCACTATAGATTGTAATGAATATAAATTATGCTGGGGACAACCTTTAAATGAACAGACTTCAAATGAGTCCTGATTTATCTTCACTTCAAGATTACATGCAAATATATGTTAACAAGCAGTTTAAAAATTAGGCACAATAACCCATTTGGAGTTCATGTTACTCTTTCACAGTTTTCAAAGGTGGGATCTCCCATCAAGGTAAGTACTTTACTTCGGAAAGTAGCTGTCCCTAATAGTTGCTATCTCTGGGAGGTACTCCATTTGTTTCCATCAAGTGTGCTTTGACATGTCAATAAGATAAAACGCGTAACAGCCATTGACTTTTTGACCCATCCAAGAGGGAATGCATTCACTCTTGCTGGCTTGAACATGGAGAAAAATAAATGGATTGGAAGCAACATTAATCATTGATATCAGAGTGTAAACATGGGTTTCTTCAGATGTAACTTGGCATGGAGTGGCTTTCAAATGATGAATTTGCATTGTTCACTGGTGGAAATGGTATCACCTTTAATGATCATACAGAAAACTGACATGTTTTCTATAATCATTCATCCATGGATGTCATTGTCCTGTACAAAATAAAATTGAACAAACTGGCTCCAAACATGGTTAAGCCACTGGCGCAGTCAACTGTTACTGCATTATTTAAATTATCACAGTGTCCTTACTATTAGTTTTGGCAAACAATCCGAAACATCAACTGTTCTGTTCTCCTGACAAGTGCTGTGTGACCTGTGACCTGGTGCCAATGTTTTCTGTTTTTGATTTGGATTTTCACTACCTGCAATTGTTTGCTTTTAGTTTATGACAATATTGGCGTGAGATCAAAAGAAAGTAACTCTTTTCCAGCATGACTGTCTATCTAGTAGTTTTTGAATAATAGGCTGATTATCCAGGTGGGGTGGGGGCACTATAGTCCCTGCCTCTTCCCCACTTAAAAATGTCAGTGAGGAGACCACTGCATGCTCCTGAAACTGGAGCAGGATTCTCTGATCCTGAGGCTAAGTGTTGATGCTTTCGTAACGCAACGGCGTTGATGCACGATCAATTGCACAAAGACGAGAGTTGAATACAACTGAGGCTTTATTGCTCTAAGATGTGTGGCCTCCCACAGCAGCTGGCGAAATGGCTGCTGTACGGGGAGCACACATTTATATTCTGCCTACTGGGCGGAGACAGTAGGGACTACCCCATACCTGTAGTACAGGGCCTTACACCTCTCCTAATATATACAACAGCGGTGATTACCACAGCAGCATTCTATCTTGAGGCGTCCGATGGGCCCAGGACCTCAGCTGGGCCTAGGTTTCTTGAAAGAGGGACTGCTGCTTGCCCACTTCCAGCGAGGCTGGTCATTTAGCCTGAGCCTCTCCCCCTGGCAGTTTAATACAATGCATCAATTGGGCCACAGACAAGCAACTCATCTGATGCCTCCCCCACTGCTCGTAAAGTGCAGTGACATTGGGGTGGGCAGACACATGGTGGGCATGCTCTCTATGGCACAGCGCCCTAACTTACAGACCCATT
The DNA here is from genome assembly GCF_902713615.1 of Scyliorhinus canicula. Lineage (NCBI taxonomy): Eukaryota > Metazoa > Chordata > Chondrichthyes > Carcharhiniformes > Scyliorhinidae > Scyliorhinus > Scyliorhinus canicula. The sequence continues at coordinate 259,799,742 of NC_052147.1, read as the reverse complement.
TCATCTACTTTCCCGTTGCGGGTGGCCCCGCATAATTCCGCAATATGATCAGCAGGCATTTTGAGTCCGCCTCTACGTGACCCACATCAACTTGGTTCAATTGATAGAACTCTCAGCTCAGTCAGTCCCATTTCACATTATGAGCACATGATTTAGCCCAAGACTGCAGTACAATACAGAAAAAGATGATCAGATTGAATCTTAAACTAAGACTGCAATTAATCTGTTTATGTCATACAGAAGATTCCATGACATCCTGTCAAATAAGAGCAAGGGTTCCCCTTGGTATGTCAGCAAATAGTTCTCCCTTAACTTACACTACCAAAAACAGATTAGCTGGCCATTCGCCTCATTTACTCTTTGAGGGCCCTTGCTGTGTATAATTTGGCTGCTACATTTGGTTATGTAACAACAATGAAATGAAATCAAATGAAAATCGCTTATTGTCACAAGTAGGCTTCAAATGAAGTTACTGTGAAAAGCCCCTAGTCGCTACATTCCAGCGCCTGTTCGGGGAGGCTGTTACAGAAATTGAATCGTGCTGCTGGCCTGCCTTGGTCTACTTTCAAAGCCAGCGATTTAGCCCAGTGTTAAACAGCCCCATATCAATCAAGACGGTCCAAATTTGGGATTGGATATATAATATGTTGGCACATCCCAAGAATATAATATTGTACTACATAAATGCATGTTATTTAAGTTGCATAGCATTTCAGTCCAGTGTCATCGCTGATATATTGACATGCATTCGGTCTCTTCAGCACTATCACCAATACGTACATAACCTTAGAATTCCTTTTTCACAACATCCAAGTACAGCTGTAGAGCAGTAGCAACAGATTGCATTTGTATAGCAAATTTAGCAGAGCAAAATGTCCGAAGGTGCTTTACAGGAGTATACTAAACAAACTTCGAGACCAAGCTACTTAAGGAGATGTTACCACAGGTGACAAAAAGCTTGGTCACATGCCAAAGAGGAGAGAGGTAGATAGGAGGAAAAGTTGAGGGAGAGAATTCCACAACTTAATGCCCAGGGAGCTGAAGACTTGATGAAGTGATTAAATCTGGGGTTATAGAAGATCCCAGAATGTAGCACAAATATCTTAGAGGCTTTCCGGGACGGGGAAATTACAGAGATGGGGGAGATTGAAACCATGGACAGATTTGTAAGCAAGGACATGAATTTTTAAACTGAGGCATTGACAGGCAGGAACTAATGAAGGTTCACGGGCACAGAGACAGTGGACGAACAAGGTTTAGTGCACTTTAGGATTTGGGCAGCAGAGTTTTGAATTAGCTCATGTTTAATGATGGAATCTAGCTCGGAGAGAACATTTGAATCATCATGTCTAAAATGTAACAAAGGGGAGAAGAGTTTAACAGCTGATGAACACCCATAGACTTATTCCAATACCACCCAAGGCACAGATCCACTCATTTCCTCCTGTATTCAAACTGTGACTGGTTTATCTTTGTTACTACATTTATTTAATGTGCTCATCCATTGTAAGTTTGTACAAAACACATTGAAGGGTATCCTTCAATTCAGTTGCTGCATAATATGGTTGGGGGTCTCATTACTAGTCTTTATCGAAACTGGTCTCAGCCAAGGTCAGTGCTGACGTTTCCTCTGCCAAGTCATAATCATATACTAGCTCATGTTTGGGAGTGACTGGAACAAGTTAGAAATCACAGCTGCAATTTTTGATTCTAATCATCCTCAAAGCTTCCATGCAAATCCACACGTCATCCTGCCTTGAAAATATAACAATGTTTCTTGATTGTTGCTGGGTTGAAATCCCGAAAGTCCCTACCTGACAGCACGGAGAGTATGCTAACGTCGCACAAACTGCAACAATTTAGGCAGGCGTCTCAATTCCCTTCTCAAGGGCAATTCAGGATGGGAAATAAATACTGGTTTTGCCAGCTAAGTTCACATCCCATGAATCGATTTTAAAAAGTCATAATCTGATTTATGTACTAACATTTGAAGGAAGGAGTTGCAGAATTAATCAAAATGCAACGTCACTTCATTTACATGTAACATAATTGCGAAGAAATTGTGGCACAGAAATCTTCGCAAGGCCGGTTTGGATGTTAAGGCTCATAATTCAGTTCATTTGACCTTATCTTTCAAGAACACCAAGCCAATTATCCTTTTTTAATTCCTCGTGTTTTCTTAATAAATCCAGATGTCAGGGGTGGGATTCTCTAGCCCACACTGGGCCGGAAAATCGCCGGGCCAGGCGCGAATCGCGCGATGCCCCCCCCAATGCCGGTCTGCCGGTTCTCCGGAGAGCTGCTCTACGCCACCCCCCCCCCCCTTTCTCCGCACCTTTAGGGGCCAAGCGCTCATGTTGAGGGGCTAGGCTCGCGCCGGAGCGGTTGGCACCACACCGACTGGCGCCAAAACCGGCAACAACGGCCCTTGACGCCCGCCGCCCGGGCTGGCCGGCCGCTGACGTCACCACCAGCACATGCGCGCTGGGGGATTCTCTTCCGCAAAGGTGGAGGCCGTGGCGACGGCGGAAGAAAAAGAGTGACCCCACGGCACAAGCCCGCCCACCGATCGGTGGGCCCCGATCGCGGGCCTGGCCACCATGGGGGCACCCCCCGGGGTCCGATCGCCCCGCGCCCCCCCAGGACCCCGGGGGCTCGCTCGCGCCGCCAATCTCGCCGGCACAGAGGTGGTTCAAACCACGGTGGCGGGAGAGGCCTCTCAGCGGCGGGACTTCGGCCCATTCGGGCCGGGGAATAATGGCAGCACAGAAATCCGTAGCCTCCCGCCGTCCCCCGCCATCCTCCGAGGCGGGCTGCGGGATTGGCGGCACGCCGACATTTTGTGGGTGGGAGAATTCTGGACATGGCGGGGCGGGATTTTCGTCGGCCCCGGGAAATTCTCCCACCCTGCTGGGGGTCGGAGAATTTCGCCTGAGGTTCCTGTCGCGTGGATAGATGCAATGGCAATCCATCCACAATGAAAAAACATTTTGAAGCCAGGAATGAATTGCGCCATGGGACCCAAAGAAGCCAGCAAGGCAAGATTCTCAGAGGTCAGGGCACCTTTTTTAAAGGGTGCTCTGATCTCAGAATAGCACTACAGTGCCCCTCCCCATCAAATCGCTGGAAAGCACCCCCTTTCCCCCCCCACTGGCGTCACTGGGACATGATTGATTCAAATGGAAAAAGATGTCAGATTCACCAGGGCTGGGATTGACACTCGAGAGGCTGACAAGCTGCAACTGCATATTAGCACTCCACTCCCACACACACTCATCCCAGCCAACAAGATGGCAATGGTTGAACTGGAGTGCATTCATCCCGTTGATGGGTCAGTTAGGGCCAGAGCATATCTAGGAGGGGTTGCCGAGGGGGGGTGGGGGGGTGGTATCCATACAACCCACGGCGCAAGTTCGCAGTCAGCGCCGTGCACAGCTGTGTGGCTGCCTGGCATGCTGCAGCAATGGTGTTCCATGCCCGTCCACCCCGACTCCACAGTTCACCTCCTAGAAACCACACGCTACTCCCCCAGCCCTGGCAGACATCCCCCGGCCAGCGGCACAGCTGTCAGCATATTATGGCGATGTTGGAGATTTTCCATACCCCCTCTCTCCCACTCTAGATTACTTGTCCATTGACAATACCACAACGCCACTTCCTCTAACTGAGCCATTATGAAAATTAGACACAATAAAATCAAATTATCATGAAGAGCAGAACCAGGGCCGGGATTCTCCGATCCCACGCCGGAGAATCGTGTCACGATGCTCTGAGGCCGGGATGCCGATTCACCAGCGCCTGCGGGGTCACAGCCACACCAGTCGGGGACGTTGAAAGCTGCCCCTCCAGCGATTCTCCGTGCATCGACGGGCCGAGTGCCTGCAGAGTTCGGCCAAGTCCCGCCGGCGTGGGTTATGTATGATGTCACCCGGCGGGATATCGGAGTTCTGGATGCGGGGGCCATCCTGGTTTGGGGGGGGGGGGGGGGGTCGGGAGGATCCGACACTGGGAACGGCCCCCACGGTGGCCTGGCCCGTGATCAGGGCCCACCGATTGGCTGGCGGGCTAATTCCGTGGGTGGCCTATGTTCCTCCGTGCCGGGCACCTGTAGGGCGGGTCCGCCATATTGCCCGGGGGCCAAGCGGAGATGGGAATCCACACGCATGCACGAACCTGGGCCGGCCATGGAGCGCCAGAGCAGCGGACACCACTCGGCGCCATACTAGCCCCCTAGGAAGTGGTGAATACCTGGGCCTGGAGGCCCATTGACGCCGGAGTGGCTTGCGCTGCTTTTGACGCCAGCGTCAGAACTTGGTCTCGGGATCGGAGAATCCTGGCCTATGTGTTCAATTTTCCATAAAATCAAAAATACATTCCTAACCACGGTAATGGACAGTGCAACCACCCCAAAAATCAAACAAGTGGCAACTAAATCCAACAAATCCGAATAAAGGTTTCTGAAACAGAAGGCACAAAAAAGGAAAGAAAGACAGAAAATCGTATTCGCCGATCGGGCGGAGAATCCCAGTTTACGGCCGAATCGAGGGCGGCGCCTGTTTTCGGATGATTCGCGCCCTCCAGAACAGTGTCATCGGGGAGTACACAGCACCCCGGTGGGACCACCTCACGATGTTACCTGAAGACCCTCCCCTGATGCTCTGTCCAGATGGGCCATGTTCCCGACGGGACACGTGTGCTCTCAGTTTTTGTGAACCCAGCGTGGCGGCTGTGGGTCGTGTCCAGAGTTGCCACAGCCGGGGGCGGGGGGGGGGGGGGGGGGGGGGGGGGGGGCGTGCTGCTGGCTGGGGAGGCGTCCAGGGGGAAAGTACCTGGCAGGTCAGGTCTGCGCGCGGCCAGCACCGCGTTGTATGGCGCGGCTGCTGCAGGTCGTCATCGTACACATGCGCGGCCACGGACCCGGCAATCCTCCAGCCGCTTATTTTGTGAAGGTCATGTGTTTTATGTGACGCGGCTGCTAGCCCCTCACCGGTCGCAGCTTTGGTGCTGGGGCCTGGCGGATTTTTTTTTGCTGTAAAACTGGACACTTCCTCTAAACAAAAAAAAACAGAGAATCCAGCCCCTCATCTTATCCCCAACTTAAGATATCCAAAATCACTTTATAGCCAATTAAGTACTTCTGAAGCTTAGTCACTGTACTCTACAGGAAACACAGGTTGGCACAATGGTTAGCACTGTTGCTTCACAGCACTAGGGTCCCAGGTTCGATTCCCGGCTTGGATCACTGTCTGTGTGAAGCCTGCATGTTCTCCCCGCGTCTGCGTGGGTTTCCTCCGGGTGCTCCGGTTTCCTCCCACAAGTCCTGAAAGACGTGCTGTTGGGTAATTTGGGCATTCTGAATCCTCTGTGTACCTGAACAGGTGCCGGAATGTTGTGACTAGGGTTTCCACAGTAACTTCATTGCAGTGTTAATGTAAACCTACTTGTGACAAGAGAGGGAGCTGACTAGGCCATTTGGTCCGTTGAGTCTGCTCTGCTATTCAATCATGGCTGATCTCATTCTGGCCTTAACTGCTCCGTCCTGCTGGTTCTCCATAACCCTTCAACCCATTAAAAATCTGTCTTAAGGGCAGCGCGGTGGCGCAAGTGGCGCACAGTTGCCTCACGGCGCCGTGGTCCCAGGTTCGATCCTGGCTCTGGGTCACTGTCCGTGTGGAGTTTGCACATTCTCCCCGTGTTTGCGTGGGTTTCGCCCCCACAACCTAAAGATGTGTAGGGTAGGTGGATTGGCCAAGCTAAATTGCCCCCTTAATTGGAAAAAGTGAATTGGATACTCAAATTTTTTTTTTAAAATCTGTCTAATTCCTCCTTAAATTTACCCACTGTCTCAGCATCCACTGCACTCTGGGGTAGCAAATTCCACAGGCTCACAACCCTTTGGGAGAAGTCATTACTCCTCACCTCGATTTTAAATTTGCTCCCTCTTATCCGAAGATCATGACCTCTCATTCTAGAATGCCCCACAAGAGGAAGCATCTGCTCCACGTCTTCTTTATCCACACCTTTTATCATCTTGTATGCCTCAATTTGATCCCCCCTCATTCTTCAAAACTCTGGAGAGTATTGGCCTAAACTGTTCAATCTCTCCTCATACGACAAACCCCTCATCACTGGAATCTACCTAGTGAACCTCCTCTGACCTGCCTCCAATGCCACTCCATCTTTCCTCAAATAAGGGGACCAAAACCGTGCAAAATACTCCAGTTGTGGTCTCACCAATGCCTTGTATAGTTGCAACAACACTTCCTTACCTTTATACTCTATTCCTGAGGCTATAAATGGCAACATTCCATTCGCTGGTTTTTTTATTATCTGCTGGTGGTGATTTAACCCAAAGGTCACTACACCTCAAGTGAGGGGCAAGTTTGAGAAGGCAGGGCCTTCACGGATAAGTTCAGCCGGTACAAGAATTGAACCCGTGTTGCCGTCGCTCCGAATCACGGATCAGCCGTCCAGCCAACTGAGCAACCTGACCCCCATATATAAATAATAAAAAGGGTAGGGTCAATTAGGGACCAAAAAGGGGTTGTACACACGGAGACAGCGGCACAAATGAGGTACTAAATGTATACTTTGCATCGGTCATTACCAAGGGAGAGGGTGTTATCCAGGTCAGAGTGAAGGAGGAGATAATTAATACACTAGAAGGATTTCAAATTGATAAGGAGGTATTAGGTAGGCTTCAGGACTTCAAGTTGACACAGTACCAAGACTGGATAGGATGTATTGAACGATACTGAGAGAATGGAGAGTGGAAGTTGCAGAGCTACTGGCCATAATGTTTCAGTCCTTCTCAGGCTTAGCATTGTGCCGGAATTATAAATATTACACCTCTGTGCAAAAAAAAGTGTAAAGGTCAGCCCAACAACTCCATGGGAAAACCTCTATTAGCGATAATTCGGGGCAAAACTAATAGTCAGAACATATTTGTTGAGGGAAAATTGTGTTTAACTAGCTTGGAGTTTTTCTGAAGAGGCAACAGAAAGGGTTGATGAGGACAATGTTGTTGACATGGTTACATGGGCTTCCAATTGGCATTTGATACAGTGTTGCACAACAAACCGGTGAGCAACTTTACAACTCATGGAATAAAAAGGATAGTAGAAATATAGGTACAAGATTGGAAACAGAGTGGTGGTTAATTGATGTTTTTCCACTGGAGAAAGGTTTGCAACGGAGTTTGAGGGGCAGGTGGCACAGTGGTTAGACCTGTTGCCTCAACGCCAGGCACCCGGGTTCAATCCCGACCTCGGGTGACTGCGTGGAAATTGTACGTTCTCCCTGTGTCTGCATGGGTTTCCTCTGGGTGCTCCGGTTTCCTCCCACAGTCCAAAGATGTGCAGGTTAGGTGGATTGGCCAAGGTACATTGCCTTTAGGTGGGTTTACGGAGATAGGGAGGGGGATTGGATTAGGCCTAGGTAGTGTGCATCTTGAGGTCGGTGCAGACTCGATGGGCTGAATAGTCTCCTTCTGCACTGTAGTGATTCTATGAGTGTTGGGACCCATGATTTCCTGATATATATACACAAATGACCTAGGCCTCAGTACACAGGGCACAATTTTAACATTTTCAAATGAAACAGAACTTCAAAGCATTGTGAACTGTGACAAGAATAGCATAGAACTTCAAAAGGGCACAGGCAAGTTGAAGGAATGGGCAGACAAAGGGCAGAGAAATGCAAGGAAATACATTGAGAGACAATGTGAAGTAAGGGACTCGAAAGGGGTGAGGAACAGAGAATTTGGTGTATATGTGCTCAGATCATTGAAGGTGCGGAGTGGCATAGTGGATAGCAACACAACACCAGGAACCCGGGTTCAGTTCTGAGCTTGGCTGATTGGTTGTGTGGAGTTTGTATGTTCTCCCAGTGTCTGTGTGGGTTTCCTCTGGGTGCTTTGGTTTCCTCCCACAGTCCAAAGATGTACAGGTTCGGTGGATTGGCCATGTGAAATTGCCTCTGTGTGTCCCGGGATGTGCACACTAGGTAGGGTGCTCTTTCAGAGGGTTGATGCCGATGCGATGGGCGAAATGGCCTTTGCACTGGAGGAATTTAAAAATACTTTGACTGAGTGGTTAATGGAACACACAGCATCCTAAGCTTTATTGTAAGGACATGAGTACAAGACAGTAATAGAGCACAGGGCGGCACGGTAGCACAGTGATTAGCACTGTTGCTTCACAGCGCCAGGGTCCCAGGTTCGATTCCCGGCTTGGGTCACTGTGCGGAAGCTGCACGTTCTCCTTGTGTCAGCGTGGGTTTCTTCCAGATAATCTGGTTTCTTCCCACAAGTCCCAAAAGACGTGATGTTAAGTAATTTGGACATTCTTAACTCTCCCTCTGTGTACCTGAACAGGTGCCGGAATGTGGCGACTAGGGAATTTTTCACAGTAACTTCATTGCAGTGTTTTTTTTTTAAATTTAGAGTACCCAATTCATTTTTTCCAATTAAGGGGCAATTTAGCATGGCCAATCCACCAAGCTTGCACATTTATGGGTTGTGGGGGCGAAACCCACGCAAACACGGGGAGAATGTGCAAACTCAACACAGACAGTGACCCAGAGCCGGGATCGAACTGGGACCTCGGCGCCGTGAGGCTGCAGTGCTAACCCACTGCGCCACCATGCTGCCCTATCATTGCAGTGTTAACGTAAGCCTCCCTGTGACAATAAAGATTATTATTATAAGAACAAGGAGGTCAGGTTGAATCTGTATAAGATACTCACTCTCCTGGAATATTGTGTCCAGTTCTGGATGTCACACTTTAATAAAGAAGCAAAAGCATTGGAGAGAGAGAGTACAGAAAAAATTCACGAGAATGATCCCAACAATGAGGATCAGTTATGAAGATAGATTGGAGAAGTTGAGTCTTTTTCCCCTCACAGAATAAAAAGGCTGAGAGGAGACTTGTTAGAAATGCTCAATAACACAAGGGGTCTGGACAGAGTAGATGGGAAGCAACTGTTCTTCCTCATGGAAGGACCGAGAACAAAGGGCCAAGAGTGAAAGTAATTGGCTAAAGAAGCAAAAGCGCTCAAAAGGGAATTAGATTGTTATCTGAACAGGAAGAACATGGAAAGAAGATGGGGAATGTCACTAGGGTGAATTTGCTTATTCAGAGAACCGGTTCAGACACAATAGGCTGAGTGGCCTTCTGCAACATTTTGCGTTTCTGTGAGCAGATCATTTGTTTCAATGACGTTGGTCAAGGGGTAAATATAGCCTAGGACGTGAGGGAGAATATCCCGGTTCTTCTTTAATATACTGCCACAAGATTAAGAGGACAGACTTGGTTTAATTTCTCATCTGAAAGATTACACCTCATGGAGCCGTAGAGGTTTACAGCATGGAAACAGGCCCTTCAGCCCAACTTGTCCATGCCGGCCAGTTTTTAACCACTAAGTTAGTCCCAATTACCCGCATTTGGCCCATATCCGTCCATACCCAACTTACCCATATAAATGCTTTTTAAAATACAAAATTGTACCCGCCGCTAAAAAGAAGAGAAAGATAGATTATGAGAGTAAACTTGCTCAGAATATAAAAAGATAGTAAAAGTTTCTACAAGTATATAAAACAGGAAGAAATAGCGAGGCATCTGGATGGTAATTGTCCCATTGGGCAGACGCAACATGGGTTCATAAAGGGCAGGTTGCGCCTAACTAATTTAGTGGAATCTTTTGAGGACATTACCAGTGCGGTACATAACGGAGAGCCAATGGATGTGGTATATCTGGATTTCCAGAAAGCCTTTGACAAGATGCCACACAAAAGGTTGCTGCATAAGATAAAGATGCATGATGTTAAGGGTAAAGTAGTAGCATGGATAGAGGATTGGTTAGTTAATAGAAAGCAAAGAGTGGGGATTAATGGGTGTTTCTCTGGTTGGCAATCAGTAGCTAGTGGTCTCCCTCAGGGATCCGTGTTGGACCCACAATTTACATGGATGATTTGGGGTTGGGGACCGTGCAATGTGTCCAAGTTTGCAGACAACACTAAGATGAGTGGTAAAGCAAAAAGTGCAGAGGATACCGGAAGTTTGCAGAGGGATTTGGATAGGGATTTGAATGGGCTAGCGTCTGGCAGATGAAATACAATGTTGACAAACGTGAGGTTATCCATATCGGTAGGAATAACAGCAAAAGAGATTATTATTTAAATGATAAAATATTAAAATATGCTGCTGTGCAGAGAGACCTGGGTGTGCTAGTGGATGAGTCACAAAACGTTAGTTTACAGGTGATTAAGAAGGCAAATAGAATTTTATTCTTCATTGCTGGAGGGATGGAGTTTAAGACTAGGGAGGTTATGCTGCAATTGTATAAGGTGTTAGTGAGGCCACACCTCGAGTATTGTGTTCAGTTTTGACCTCCTTACCCGAGAAAGGACGTACTGGCGCTGGAGGGTGTGCATGAGCCGACACCTGGAGTATTGTGTTCAGTTTTGATCTCCTTACCTGGGAAAGGATGTACTGGCACTGGAGGGTGTGCAGAGGAGATTCACTAGGTTAAATCCCAGAGCTGAAGGGGGTTAGATTACGAGGAGGTTGAGTAGACTGGGACTGTACGCGTTAGAATTTAGAAGGATGAGGGGGAGGGGATCTTATAAAAACATAAAATTAAGAAGGGAATAGATAGGATAGATGCAGGCCAGTTGTTTCCACTGGCATATGAAAGCAGAACTAGGGTGCATAGCCTCAAAATAAGGGGAAGTAGATTTAGGACTGAGCTTAGGAGGAACTTCTTCACCCATAGGGTTGTGAATTTATGGAATTCCTTGCCCAGTGAAGCAGTTGAGGCTCCTTCATTAAATATTTTTAAGAAAAAGATAGATAGTTTTTTGAAGAATAAAGGGATTAAGGGTTATGGTGTTCGGGCCGGAAAGTGGAGCTGAGTCCACAAAAGATCAGCCATGATCTCATTGAATGGCGGAGAAGGCTCGAGGGGCCAGATGGTCTACTCCTGCTCCTAGTTCTTATGTTCTGTACTACTGCCTCTGGCAGCTCATTCCAGACACTCACGACCCTCTGTTTGAAAGAATTGAACTGCTGGACCTTTTGTATTTCTCCCCTTCCACCTTAAACCTATCCGCTCTAGTTTTTGATTCTCCTAGCTTTGTAAAAAGATGCGGACTATCTACTTTATCTATGCCCTTCATTATTTTATGGACCTCTAACATAACCCCCCAAGCTTCCTACGCTCTAAAGGGAAAAGTCCCACTTTATTCAACCTCTTCTTATAGTCAAACCATCAAGCCCTGGTAAATCTTTTTTGTTTAATAATATCCTTTCTATAATAGGGGGACCAGAACTGTGCACAGTATTCCTAGTGTGGCCTTACTAATGTCTTGTACAACTTCAACAAGATGTCCAAACTCCTGTATTCAATGTTCTGACCAATGAAACCAAGCATGTTGAATGCCTTCTTCACCAACCTGTCCACCTGCGAATCCACCTTCAAGGAGCTACGAACCTGTATCCCTAGATCTCTTTGTTCTGTAACTCTCCCCAACTCCCTACCATTAACTGAGTAGGTCCTGCCCTGATTTGATCTACCAAATGCATCACCTCACATTTATCCAAATTAAACTCCATCTGCCATTCATCAGCCCACTGGCTCAATTGATCAAGATCCCGTTGCAATCCTAGATAACCTCCTTCGCTGTCCACCTCCCGACAGTGAAGCACTCCATCAGTGCTGGACTGGCGTGCCAGCCTCAATTATTGACCCAAATCTCCAGAAGGCGGCAGCCTTCTGATTCAGAAATAAGAAACCACGGAGATCCAGGACGTGGAAATAAATCCTCTCCCAAGAGAAGTGATGCAAAACCCTCTTAGGAGATAGCGTAGTCATTCTATTGTGCCCCAGATAGTGAGGCAGCCAGGGAGGGTCACAGCAGCATGCAGTAAACCTCATATGTTCCTCCTATCTGGTGTTGCTGCATGCTGCACCTGGACATATTCATTTTTTAATAGCAGCAACTGCATCCGACACATGCTGACACCAATGTCTGTCTTTATCCAAAACAAATCTGAGCAATATTTCAAGAAGTGGAGGAATTATAAGTAGGTTGTGTTGAACAGCCAATTATCACATGAAGCACTTAATCTATTAAAATTGCAGCAGTACGAGAACAATTTCAGACAGTACCACAGAAAGCTATAAACCAATATAATCAAAACTGCTCTGGTTTCATTTCCAAGAAATCGACAAGTTTAGTCTGGAAAATAAAGAGACCATTAATCTTTGGCTTGTGGATTTAAGAAATCTTGGCTGGCCAATTAAAAAGCAATTTTACCGCCTCCTGTTCCTTCTGATCAATCAAAATTATGGTGACTATTATATATTACAACATGAAGGCATAATTACATCCATCATGCTTATAAAGTCGTATTGCTAATAATGCTGTGACATCTCCACAATATTCAATCGTGGCTATTCATATGTAATAATAATCTTTATTATTATTATATTATATTTGCCAAAGGAAGCTCAGTGTAATGATGCATCTTGAGTAAATCATTACTAACCTGCAGATTTTATTTCATAGGAAATGGTTGTCTGCTCTTCACAGCCAGGAGGTGGAAATAAATCCTCTCCCATGAGAAGCGGTGCAGAAGCCTCTGAGGATATACCAACAGCTCCTGCATCGACAGAACAGCAAAATGAAAAGAGGCAAGTTAGAAGCAGCGTAGACGTCCTGGTGGGCCCCAGATAGTGTTTCAATTCCAAGAGTGGGACAGCGAGACAGAATTTTATCTCCTCTGGCTCACGGAGAGATAGTTGACGGCAGGAAACGCAACAGGAATTCATCACAGGCCAGATGGATTTCAGCCCCTGTTACTACGTGATGAGCTGCTGCCCTGCAATATGCTGCATTCTCCCAGCACAAGCTGCAGAAAATCGTTCAGAAAACTCCACTCGCAGAGCAGCAGATGGGCGAAGGTAACTTTAAAAAGTCCTGACAGGGTACGAAAACAAATAACGATGAAACCTAATCTTTTCAGCGCTTCTTTACTCCCAAGCCAACAATGACAGACACAATGCAAGGAAAGAGCATGCATTTTGAAAGAATGCAAAGAGGGAGCAGAACTAATGGACAGGCTGATAATCTATCGCTTTGAGATAATGGGAAGAGAGATGACATGGCAGCTATGTTACTAACTGCTTTGCCCAGCTCCACACAGCAGAGAGCAAGTCTTCAGAGATCATAAACTTTCTCAAGGAGGGTTTTCACTTAAGACTTTCAGATTAACCATTTCAACACTCAAGCCTTCCTGCCTCTTTGTCATCTTCTCCAGTGGTTCGATATCATACAATGCTACTTGGCCTTGGTCGATTAGACACAGCCATATTACTTGAACCAAAATTGTTAAAAAGTCTTCTTCATAATTTGTTTTAAAATCAATCTCCAGAGGTTTGACAATGCTAACGATGAGTCACTGGAAAACCTGTTGACTCTTAAAAGCTAAAGAGAAAGATAATTATTTTATTAATTGTTTTTTGAAGAAAATTACCAAAAGCAAAGGCTCCAGGTTGATTGATATGAAAAGGAAACGATTGTTTCATGAATTATGTCTGCATGGATATAATTTTCAGACTTGTACCTCTTTAGCTATGTGGATATCTCATGAACCTTTTATTAAACCGTCAAATAAAAAGGCTGAAGGGTTCCTTTGAGATGCGCCTTTCAGAATTCCTGATAGGTTTGTACATCATCAATTGATGCTCCTCCACATTGATGCTTTGACACACCTGAGCCATTAATCTTTTCATCTTCTTGGCCTTTCACTTCTTTACCCACCTGGCCAGATCAATCAGTGGGTATACCACCATTACCAATTGCACCAGCACCTGAACACGAGCAGTGATCCGCACCCAGGGATGAATGTTGACATTCATATTCCAATTTTGGGCCGGAAGGATTTGGAACTCAAATAGTCCTTGTTAACGCAGTATGCTGGTGAAGTCGATAATAGCGTTTCCTTAACAGATCAATAGCCTTCCAAAGGCTGTCAAGTGTTCTGGGAGAGGGACATGCATAATCAAATCTGACAAAAGGTCTGTACAAATCAGCTTTCATGTTATCTATAAAACTCCAAATATGACTGCAATCATGTTGGTAAATACTTGTTAATTCATTAACTGCAAATTGGACAGTTTTAAATGGAGTAAAAACTGTATAATACTTAACTGGACAGATAACACACCCAAAACAGTGCTATTTCTCATTGGTTCTTATACAATACTCCCATGTACAAAACTGCAGCAGCCTCATGTGAGTGAGGTTCAATAAGGCAGGGACTATCTCATGAGGAACATCATGATAAAAGACCGTATGGATGGGGACAGTGACCAAGCCATTCACTGGCCCTCTAAGTTAAGGTGCTGGGGGTCAGTTAACTCAGTTGGCTGGACAGCTGGTTCATGATGCAGAGCAATTGTAACAGCGCAGGTTCAATTCCCGTACCGGCTAAGGTAATTCATGAACAACCTTGCCCCTCGCCCAAGGTGTGGTGACACTCAGGTTAAATCACCACAGTCAGCTCTGTCTCTCACAGGGGAGAGCAGTCTATGGTCCTCTGGGACTATGGTGATTCCCATTTCAGTTCAGGTGAGATATGATTGACCTTTGGAAGCCGTTTTCTGGGAAGTGCTCGTTTGGGTCGGATTCAGGTGTTTAATCCTGCTGGGCTAACAATCACACTACACCCATCCAAAAATCTATTCACGCATAAATAGACCCCTGGTCCTCAGCACAGATATTCCTCCAACAAAACACCTGTCCGTCTACCCTCAGAGGTAATCATTCCTGTTGTGTTGTACTTTTGGACAGTTTGGTTACCTCTGTCTTTAGTCAACTTGAGCTTCATCTGTTCCAGATACAAAGCACAGATCATTGCCCCTCTGATATTGTTGTGGTCAATGCGTGCATATGACCCTCTGAAGCATGGGTAATGGGTCCACATCCCATCATAACTCTCTCTACCAGAGGCCGGCTTGTTGTCCACTCTCCATTCCCCATCTTCGTGGACAACTCCAGGTTCCCTTTTTCAAAGACATTTGCTTGATCCAATAATAAGACAAAGCAGATTGTGGGAACTATAGAGGCATCTCTGTACTTTCCATTGCTGGGCAGATCATCGCCCGAGTCCTCACTAGCTGCCTTCTCTAAGGCTCTGAAGAAATCCTTCCGGAAAACCAGTATGGTTTCCGACCAAACCGTGAAACAGTGGACATGATTTTCACTGCACAGCTACTTCAAGAGAAATGCCAGGAGCAACATCAACCGCTTTGCCTTCATCAATCTGACCAAGGCTTTTGTCTCAATCAATTGGGGAGAGCCATGGAAAACCCCATCAAAGGCCGGCTGTCTAAAGCAATTCATCAACATCCTCTAACACCTCCATGACAAGATGTTGCCGACCGTCCTCACCAACGGAACTAAGACAGAAACCTTTGAGGTTAAGACTGGAGTCAAGCAGGGATGTGTCATCGCCACCATCCTTCCTTCACCTTGCCAAGAACAAGCTTCCCCGTGGCATGGACATCATCTACAGGATGGAGAGAAAACCTTTTCAACCTCAACCAATTGAAATCCAAGAAAAAAAAACAACACTGACATCGATCATGGGACTTGAGTATGTGGATGACATCACCATCTTCACTCAGTAGAGTATGTCCAAGCCATGCTTGACAACTTCTGCAGAAGCATAGCGAATAATTGGTCTCAGCCTCAACCTCAAGAAATGTTATATTGATGTCAACGCCTGAGAGACCCTTGCTCAGAAGAGACCTACTTTGAGGAACCTCCTGATAGAAGGGACACAATTCTTCAAGGACACCCGACGCAAGAGGCCTGGAGAGGGAGCCTGACAGAGGGATACCAGCGCTCTAGAATCCCGGAAACAGCTGCCAAGTGTGCGCTCGAAGACATGGCTCTAGTAGTGGAATCAGCTACACAAGAACACACAGAACCCATGACCAGTAACACAGTAACCAGGAGTAACCTAGGAGTTCCTAGGTGGACAATTGCTGAAGAAGACTTGAGCAGTGGTCAAAAGAGCAATGAAGCTTTCAGCTAAACTTCGCAATTCCAGATTCCATAAAACCCATGACTAATGTCACAAAAGTACATTCTTAATCGATACAAAACTAGTTTAACCACCCATTCATTAGCTGCCAACCTAATCTGCCCAGAACATGTTGCAGTTGGGCTCCAGAAACACAAGAGTGGCAAAAGGTGGCATGCTATGCTACATTCTTTCCTTTTCCGATAAGAAATTCGCAGGCATCTCCTTAATGCTTTCGACTGACTGCGCAGCTACGATAGAGTTTGTGATTGTAAGATCATAACTTAAAAATGCTGCTTATTTCTCAAACATCCTGTGGTGTGCTGCCATCCTCGGAGCACTTTTCACCAACGGTTTCCTCTCCACCCCATCCATATCCACGAATAATCGGTGAGCTGCCTTCCAGTGCTCACTGGGTGCTGGCAGTTCGCCAACCAGATTAAAATGAGGCCTGAGAAGGGAAATGATTTGGGTCTCTCATGAGACCTTTCAGGGGGACATCTTTCTGATGAGGTCTTTGAAAATTTGATCTCCATTTTTCAACATCAAAGGCGCTTTCTGCTAAATGGATCACGGAGCATGATCCTTCGGGTAATAGGCAATTTAGTTCTGCATCATGGTTAGGGGACACCTCAGCTGTGAAACAGCGATTCAATGTCAATTAACCGCATTCAATGTGGAGAACAAATAAGAGTGTGATTTCACACTGAAGCTTCAACAGGAGTTTGCACTGTTTAATGCTTGAAAGTAACGTTCTTGAAAGCACAGCAAGGCATTTGCACGCTCATCATGCTAACACAGCTGATGCTTTTCAGAAACCTTTAGCTTGCAGACCAGAATTTCCGAATGTGATGGAACAGAACACAAAACTGTATGTCTTATAAAAATGTATCCTCACTGCTATTTTTAAACTGGACTTTCAGCTGAACAAAGACCATTCAGATGGCCGATCCGCTGTCTGTGAGTTATCTTCCGTCAGTCTCCGGAACAAAATAATTAACTTCTCTGATTTGGGCATCTAACATGCTACCTCTCAGGAGGTTCTACCAGATTCCCAGGAGACTGTACAATCCCACTTCAAAGGGAATTTCAAGAAATCTATTTACATTTGGCAAAGCACACTTGTCCATGAGGCTGCACAGATCCCAAACACCAGAACCTCAAGAAATGGCACGTCTTTCAACCCATAATGGCCAAGTGTGACTGCCCTTGACATCAAGGCAGCAGTTGACCGAGTATGGCATCAAGTTGCCCTAGCTAAACTGGAGTCAATGAGAATCAGGGTGAAAACTCTCTGCTGGTTGGAGTCATATCTGACACAAAGGAACATGGTCGTGCTGGTTGGACATCAATCATCTCAACTCCAGGACATTACTGCAGTAGTTCCTCAGGGTAGTGTCCTCGGCCCAACCACCTTCAGCTGCTTTATCAATGATCTCCCATCTATCATAAAGGTCAGAAGTGGGAATGTTTGTGGTGACTGAACAATGTTCAGCACCATTCGCAACTCCTCAGATAATGAAGCAGTCCATGTCCAAATGCAGCAAGACCTGGGCAATATCCAGGCTTGGGCTGATAAATGGCAAGTTACATTCACGCCACACAAGTGCCAGGCAATGGCCATCTCCTACAAGTGAGGATCTAACCACCGTCCCTTGACATTCAATGGCATTACCAGTGCTGAATCCCCCACAATCAACATCCTGGGGGTTACCATGGATCAGAAACTGAACTGGACTAGCTACATTAATTTTTTTTTGTTTTTATAAATTTAGAGTACCCAATTCATTTTTTTCCCCAATTAAGGGGCAATTTAGCATGGCCAATCCACCTACCCTGCACATCTTTGTGTTGGAGGGCGAAACCCACACAGACACGGGGAGAATGTGCAAACTCCACATGGACAGTGACCCAGAGCCAGGATCGAACCTGGGACCTCGGGGCCATGAGGCAGCAGAGCTAACCACTGCACCACCATGCTGCGCTCTAGCCACATTAATACTGTGGTTATCAGAGCAGATCACAGGCTAGGAATCCTACGGCGAGTAACTCGCCTCCTGACCCCCCCCCCCCCCCCCCCCCCCCCCAAAGCCTGTCCATCATCTACAAGGCACAAGTCAGGAGTGTAATGGAGTACCTTCACTTGTCTAGATGAGTGCAGCTCCAACAACGCTCAAGACACTCAACACCATCCAGAACAAAGCAGCACGCTCAATTGGTCCCCCTTCTACAAACATTCAAACCCTTCACCACCAACAAACGGTGGCAGCCGTGTGCACAATCTACAAGATGCAATGCAGTAACTCGCCAAGATCCCATAGACGATACTTTCCAAACCACGACCACTACCATTTAGAAGGGCAAAAGCAACCTAGGAACCCCCACCACCTGGCGGTTCCCCTCCAAGTCACTCACCACTTGACTTGGAAATATATCGCCGCTCTTTCATTGTCGCTGGGGCAACATCCTAGAACTCTCTCCCTAACCGCACAGTGGGCGTACCTACACATGCAGACAACTCACCACCACCCTCTGAAGGGCAGCTAGGGATGGACAATAAATGCTGGCCTAACCACTGATGCCCACATCCCGGTAATGAATTTTTTGAAAGCCTGGCACGCACAGCCAATTTCCAGACATTGAGTAAAATCCTTTGCTGAAGATCTAGTGGTGAGGTAAGGTCACATGACCCAAGACTTGTTGAACAAGTTAATATTGCCTTACTGAGCTGCAAGATGAGTATACTGTTTAACATCTGATTGGCGGCCCACACCAAAGCAAGCCCTGGCTCACAATTAACCAAACTCTGCTGGATCTTTTGTAGTTTTGTACCAGCGCCTACAAAACTGATTCATCTCTGCAAGCCTACTTCACCTTCTGATACCAACATCACCATAAAGGTACTGTTTACAACATGGGTTCTCAGTCTGCCAAACTTCCTGTAAGCATTCCTCATTGGACTCTAGAATTCACAGGTGTAATGAATATAAGAAATTGTCACATTTTATATTTTTTTGCAGTAACGTTATTAAAACCTGGGTCAAGATGCATACAGAGAGTATGACTGCTGGAGCGGTAATTAAGGTGTCGTAAAAGTGAGATCATCATTGATTTGCAGGTGAAGTGCTCTGCTAATAGATCTTGAGAGCCATTTACTGGTTTACAGATAGTTGGCTAATGGAATACGGTTTATGTTTGAAGGACCCCTTGCGTGTTGATAATTTATGAGGGGTATTGTGTTTGGTCCTGTCTAAGCAAGTCAAGGGACATCTTGAAAGAAGAAACAAAAGAATGCCTTATGTTTTGTGTACAGGTGATGTGGTTAATGGGAGGAGCCAGGTCTGTCTGAAGAGACAGTAGGTCCTAGAACTCTTGTCTGAACAGAGTTATTTCAGTTTGATCCTGAAAGGTTCTCTCTCCAGAGATTCTGCACAGAGAAAAGCATGTAGAAATCTGGTTATTTACTTTATTCATGAGTGGTATTTAATAATTGGTTTGCTTAATGGGAATACAATGGTAGGTTTGGGAAGTAAGTTAAAGGGTGCGAATTAATGGCTGCGTTGCGCTTAAGCGAGAGTGAAATAAGGCCGTTAAATCATGGGAGAGGCCAAAAGTGAGATCCGCGCTAGACGCCAATCTGTTTGCAATCTAACCGGCCTGCTCCCGATGGCAAAGTCAGGATCCAACCTTTGCCTGGCGAGAAACCAATAATTATCACTTAAGCCCAATCTCCATACAATTAACAGGAGCGACAACCTATCTAATGACCCCCCCGCGATCTGACGCCCTCCCCAGCATAGAATCATAGATGTTTACAGCATGAAAACAGGCCTTCCGGCCCAGCTTATCCATGCCACCCAGTTTCTATCACTAAGTTAGTCCCACTTGCCCTCATTTGGCCCATATCCCTCTATACCCATCTTGCCCAACTGCTTTTTAAAAGACAAAATCGGACCCACCTCTACCACTGCCTGTGGCAGCCCGTTCCAGATGCTCACCACCTTCTGTGTGAAGAAATTTCCCCTCTGGTCTCTTTTGTATCTCTCCCCTCTCACTTTAAACCAATGCCCTCTAGTTCTAGACTCCTCTACCTTTGGGAAAGGAGGTCGACTATCTACCTTATCTATGTTCCTCATCATTTTATAGATCTCTGCATGATTACTCCCAAGCCTCCTATGCTCCAGGGAAAAAAGTCCCAGCCTATCCAACTTCTCCTTATAACTCAGACCATCAAGTCCTGGTAGCATCCTCATAAATCTCGCAAGTGGTCACACGGGCACTGATTAGTACTCCTGTTTAAAAACCTGAAGCTGGCAGCAGGACGGCTTCGGGGACCTGGGGAGATGAGTAGCCATCTTTGCTCCCAGGCAATTAACCCGGAGACAGTGGGCTTGCTGAGTGGAACTCAGTACCCATGCGTCCAGCAGGCCAACCCCTAGATCGTGTGGTCCTATTCCGAAGGCAAACCCAGCCTCTGCCCACCTGCCCCACTCATAACTCTCACTAACTGCAGAGGACTCTGGCAGTGTGGCTGAAGGCTATTGCTAATATGGAATTGGTAATTGTAGTTAAGTGAGCACTTCACACCTCCCAAGTTGCCCTACAACCAGAGGGCTTCTCAATCCACCGAATGGACCATGTGGTGGCCTGGCCTCAGGCAAGACAAGGGAAGATGGGATCTGTCTCCTAAGCAACACCTCCTGGTGCCTAGATGTAGCAACACTGGCTAATTTCTGCTCCCTGGACCTAGAATACCTGATGCTAAAATGCCGCTGTTACTACCTTGCGGGAGTTCAGCTCCGTTATCCTGACGACAGTTTACATCCCACCTCTTGCGAACGTGAAAATTGCACTGGACGAAATAATCACCACCTCAAATAGCCTTGAAACGAAACATCCCAAGGCCATGTTCATTGTAGCTGGGGACTTAGTCAGGCCAAGCTCAAGAGCGTACTATCAAGTTACCACCAACACGTCACCTGTTCCACCAGAGGCCCAATCATCCTGGACCACTGCTACATAAATATCAAACATGCCTACCGCTCTATCACCCGCCCATACTTTGGCAAATCTGACCACAAGGCTGTGTTCGTGCTCATAAGCAAAAACTGAAGCGGGCAAATCCGTCAAAGAAAGTTGTGCATTGGTCTGAGGAATCGGATTATCTCCTACGGGACTGCTTAGAGTCAGTGGACTGGTCAGTATTTAAAAACTCTCCGACCAGCCTGAACGAGTACGCCACTACAGTAACTGACTTCATTAGTAAATGTGTAGAAGACTGTGTGCCAAAGAAGCAAATCCGCGTGTTTTCCAACCGGAAACCCTGGATGAACAGGGATATTCACTGCTTGCTGAAGTTTAGGTCTGAAGCGTTCAAGTCAGGCGACCCTGACCTCTACAAGAAAGCCAGATATGATCCAAAGAAATCCATCAAAGATGCCAAAAGACAGTACCGGACCAAGCTCGAGTCCCAGGCTAGCCACACGAATCCCCGCCGTCTATGGCAAGGTCTGCAAGACATACCGGGCAACAAGATGAAGGCATGTAAAATAGTCGGCTCCAACGCACCCCTCCCTGATGAGCTCAATGCATTCTATGCCCGTTTTGAGCAAGAGGTCAGCAAGGGCGAGCCCTCCACCCCTGAAACGGCGGATGAGCTTGTATCCGAGATCACCACTGCAGACGTCAGAGCAGCCTTCTCGAAGGTCAACCCATGGACAGCCACTGGCCCAGATGGGGTATCCGGACGAGCACTCAGGTCTTGCGCAGATCAGCTGACTGGGTATTCGCAGATATCTTCAACCTCTGTTTACAACAATGGGGTCTCTATCTGGTTCAAGAAGACGACGATCACCCCTGTACCAAAGAAAAAGTCAAGCATCGTGCCTTAATGACTATCGTCCAGTGGCTCTGACATCCATTATCATGAAGTGCTTCGAAAGGTTAGTCATGGTACAAGTCAACTCCAGCCTCCCGGATTGCCTTGATCCACTACAGTTCCCCTACCGTTGTGACAGGTCCACAGCAGACGCCACCTCCATGGCCCTGCACTCTACCCTGGAACACCTAGATAACAAAGACACCTATGTCAGACTCCTATTTATTGACTAAAGCTCAGCCTTCAACACCATAATTCCAACGAAAGTCATTTCCAAACTCCATGGCCTTGGCTCCTCCTTCTGCGACTGTATCCTGAACTTTCTAACCCACAGGCCACAAATCGGCAACAACACCTCCTCCACAATCATCCTCAACACCGGTGCCCCACAAGGCTGTGTCCTCAGCTCTCTACTATACTCCTTAACCACCTATGACTGTGTGGCCAAATTCCCTTCCAACTCGATTTTCAAATTTGCTGATGACACCACAAACAAACAAAGAGACAGAGTACAGGAATGAGATAGAGCATCTGGTGAACTGGTGCGATGACAATAATCTCTCTCTCAATGTCAACAAAACAAAGGAGATTGTCATCGACTTCAGGAAGCGTAGTGGAGAACATGCCCCTGTCTACATCAATAGGAACGAAGTAGAACAGGTCAAGCGCTTCAAGCTTTTAGGTGTACAGATCACCAACAACCTGTCCTGGTCTCCCCCATGCCGACACTAATAGTTCAGAAAGCCCACCAACGACTCTACTTTCTCAAAAGACGAAGGAAATTTGGCATAGTCAGCTACGACCCTAACCAACCTCTACAGATGCACCATAGAAAGCATTCTTTCTGGTTGTATCACAGCTTGGTATGGAGCCTACTTTGTCCAAGATCGCAGGAAACTACAAAAGGTTGTGAATGTAGCCCAGTCCATCACGCAAACCAGCCTCCCATCCATTGACTCTAAATTCCCGCTGCCTCAGAAAGGCAGCCAGCATAATTAAGGACCCCCACGCACCCCGAGCATACTCTCTTCCACCTCCTTCCGTCAGGAAAAAGATACCAAAGTTTGAGGTCACGTACCGACCGACTCAAGAACGGCTTCTTCCCTACTGCCATCAGACTTTTGAATGGACCTACCTCGTATCAAGTTGATCTTTTCTCTACACCTTGCGATAACTAACATTATATTCTGCAGTCTCCCCTTCCTTCCCTATGTACGGTATGCATTGTTTGTACAGCATGCAAGAAACAATACTTTTCACTGTATACTAATACATGTGACAATAATAAATCAAATCAAAGTGGATTCTCGTGAGTGGGCGGGCCATGTAGCATGTGGGAGTTATTGCCTCGCATCCCAATCAGACCGTGATGCCTGGACAATGCGGGAGGAAACACCACAGGTGCAGCGGGCAACATCCGGACACCCAGAGGCTGGGCTCAGCCCAGGGGACATTTCTGCGGCCAGATGGTGGATGTGTGCACTGGAGAGGGGACCAGTGCCCAGTCCCGGAAATGTTACCGGCGGATGCCTGGGGTACAGGGTGTGGGATCCAGTGAGCAGGGCCCCCCCGCTGCAGCTGGGGGTGCATAGCAGGGTGTGCAGGTTTGGTGGGGGGAGAGAAGGGGCATTCAAGACCTCCATATCCTGGGGGATGGGGCATGGGATTGGTGCTCAGCCTGCATGGTGGAAGGAAGTGCCAGAGGCGTCATATTATTGGCTGAGGTCAGTGATTTTTATTATTTAACTAATGTGTCCTCAAATGCCAAAATCCCCTGAGATGCCGACCCCTACCCTTCCCCATCCCTCCCACACACAATGCACGGAACTCCCTCTTACCCCCAACCCACCCCCGTGCCCTCTCAGTGATCCTCGGCCTGCTTAGCCTTCCATGCTCTACCATTGTGTCTAGGTGTGTCCCGAGGATGCACATCAGAGGTGGAGGCAGCCTACTCCTTCCTTATCACATCCCCCAGCCTTCAACGCCCCTGGCGGGTGTCATCTGGGGGCTCTGGGGCTGGAGGGTCCTGGCCCACTTGCCGGCAGCACTTCTGTGTGCAGACTCCGAGACATGCCACTCCATAGGGTGACTCCAGGTTAGCATCCAGCGCCCCCTCCTCCCCGGTCGGTGCCCATAGGACCCCAGGATGGAGAGGCAGCTAGATTGAGCCCTGGCTGCCCCTGCATCATCTGGCTCTGCCAGCCCTGGCGGCTCCCCAATTTCTGCAGCACAGTGTCAATGCCCTCAGCGATGCTCCTCAGTGACTGGGACATGCTCCTCAGTGACTGGGACATGCTCTGGAGTGCTTCGGCAATGCCCACCTGCAACAGGGGCACATGCTCCAGCAACCTGGACATGTCCCAGAGCGCCTCGGCTATGCCCGCACTGGATTGGGAGTCACCCCTGGCGACCGCACCGTTCTCTGGAGGACCTTGGCAATGCCCACCTGAGATTGCGACATGCCCTGCCTGGTACTGTGTCAGCAATTGTCCCAGCAACTGGGACATGCTTCCATGGCACTCAGCCATGGGCATCACTGACTGAGACACGCTCGTGGACGTCTCCACTCATGCTGCTGACATTGTCCACAGCACACCAGGCTCTCCACTGCGATTGCCAGCTTAGCAGTGTTAGCCACAGTGCGATGCATGGCCGACGCCATCTCCTGCACCCATGGGACTCGTCAAATCATCTATGGACCTGCTGGAGGGTCTCTGACATCCCCCTCTGAATCTCACGGCCACTCCCGATCGACTGCATCAGCTCCAAGCAAACCTGGTCCAGAGGCTCAGCATCTGACTGGGATCCAGCTGGGTCCTGGGATCCAGCAGACCTCCGACTGCTGTCTTGCCTGGGGGTTCCTTCCTTCACCCATTGTGCATCAGCGACTGCTCACCAGAATATGCCCCAGAAGTCTGACCACTACCGTTGCCCACCAAGGTGTGTGTCTCTGTGCTGGTGTAGGGTGGGAATAGCAGCTGTGACATTTCAACAGTGGTCTCCTCAGGTATTCTCATGGGAGGCGGTGTGGCACCCCAGATGGGCCAACACTGTTGGATGGAGATCCTGCGGGAGGATGAACATGTGGTCAGTGGGAGGCATGGGTCATTCTGAATGGCATTAGCAACTCATGGCAGGTCATCTGGGTGGGGACTGGTCCTCACCTCTGTGCCATATGCTAAAATCTACATTGGTTACTGATCTGTCGTTAGCCACCCACATGACGTCAGGGCCCATTCTTTGTAAGGGGGGGGGGGGGGGGGGGGGGGGGGGGGGGAAGGAGTGAGGCCTTGTGGCTGACCCTCCGAGACCCTCGGGGGAACAGGGCATTCCATCTGGCCTCCACCACGTCCAGCAATCTGCCCATTCTTTGTAAGGGGGGGGGGGGGGGGGGGGGGGGGGGAAGGAGTGAGGCCTTGTGGCTGACCCTCCGAGACCCTCGGGGGAACAGGGCATTCCATCTGGCCTCCACCACGTCCAGCAATCTGCCCAGGTTGGCATCCCAAAATCGTGGGCCCGGTCTTCTCGGAGTCATGGCTACGAGCTAAGTGGGATTGGCTGTGCAGGATCGGTTTAAGTGCTGCTCTTAGCAGAGGGCCGGCAAGTGCGGCCCCGGAGAATCATCTGCGGGACCATCATTTGTGGCGTGAAGCCCTCGGGGCCTGGTTAAGTGGAACTATTAACGCTTTATCCCGGTGATGGCCGTGCCAGGTTTAGCATTGGGAAGCTCGCGACATTTCCCGCACGCGACCACAGTGAAGACATTTTTCTGGAGAATCGGGTCCGTGGTTTCTTCTTTTACTTAAGAACTGCTGTAACTGTTAACTGTAAAGCTATTTCTTTGTTGCAATGTGGTTAATCTGCTAACTAAATTAAAGTTTATTTTCACATAAAAGATGCCTATTCTTTTTTTAATTCATTCATGGGATGGTCACCACATTGTTGAGAGTCCGGAGTCACATGTAGGTCAGACCCCGCAAGGATGGCAGATTTCCTTCCTCAAAAAGGACATTAAAAAAATATATATAATCTTTATTGTTACAAGTAGGTTTAAATTAATACTGCAATGAAGTTCCTGTGAAAAGCCCCTAGTTGGCACACCCCGGTGCCTGTTCGGGTACACAGAGGGAGAATATAGAATGTCCAATTGACCAAACAGCCCGGGTGCGATTCTCCGCCCCCCCCCACGCCGGGTGGGAGAATAGCGGGACGGCCTCCCGACATTTTTCACGCCCTCCCGCAATCCCCCCCCGCCACGAATCGGCGCTTTTTACGGCTAGTGGCGATTCTCCGAGGCAGATGGGCCGAGCGGCCGGGCCTTCACGCCCGTTTCAACACGGCAGTAAACACACCTGCTCGCTGCCATCATGAAACGGGCGCCAGATGCCCGTTTATTGTATTCAAATTTCACCATCTGCCATGGTGGGATTCAAACCCGGATCCCCAGAGCATGACTCTGGGTTACTAGTCCAGCAACAATACCACTACACTACTACCTCCTCTTGTGTAAAGTTGAGTAAAGTTGCCATCGTATGGGGGTATCTAGCATACATAGCTTTCCAAGTCACATGCTTAGCCCACAAATTGTAGTAACCACCTGAGTTAATACTAGATTGTTGGAGGTTACAAAAACTTTTGGAGAAGTTTACAGTGAGGTAAAATAGGTGACATACCCGACTACATTTTTTTCCCCCATTTTTCCCCCATTCATGTATGAATGCACGCCAGTTCCTTTATAAGTAACTGGGTAAATTTAGGTATTGAAAATAATTAAATGTAATTTGCTTTGTATAGATGAGGATTTTTAAAAGTTGTATTAAAGTAATTTGGAAATGAGGCCATTAAATCTCGTGAGAAGCCTCTCGTGCAATTTGCGATTGTAATTTGTAATTTAACAGAATCTCGCGAGACATGTCAATCTGGATCTCGCCTTCACTGCACATGATCCAGTTCTGCATATTGAAATGAGGAATTAAGCTGATTTAAATTTGCCTTCACGGGATTCTCCCGGTGCCCGGACCAAAAGGCTGCGTCTAGCAGACCTTGCCAGGGTGCCATTTACATGGTCCACAAACATGGACTGGTTTAGCACACTGGGCTAAATCGCTAGCTTTTAAAGCAGACCAAGGCAGGCCAGCAGCACGGTTCAATTCCCGTACCAGCCTCCACGAACAGGGGAACTCGGGGCTTTTCACGGTAACTTCACTGAAGCCTACTCGTGACAATAAGCGATTTTCATTTCATTTCGACCAGTCATAATGGCACCTGCGGGGAGGGGGTGGGGGGTCTCCCAGATCATCGGAAACCCCCGGGTATTCGGGACAGGGCAGGGTGGCACCTTGGCATTCCCTCTGGCACCTTCGCACTGCCAGCCTGGCACCACCATCCTGGCTGGAGCACTGCCAGGGTGCCACATTGGCACTGCCAGGGATTGGGCCCGGGGGGCCGCCGGGCCCACGGGCGGGCAGTGGGAGATTGGCGCAACCAGCAAAATGGTGCCCCGATCTGCGACGAGCCTTTCCTGCTGGTTTTGCCAGCGTGAAATGACTCGGGTGCGGCCTCGGCAGAGAGAAACTTCCCGAGGCAAGTAAAAGGCAAACGGCGGGGTACTTTTCGGTACTGTGGCCGTCGAAAATCACCCCTCTAAACACACCCAAAACCAGACATTGATAAGACAGGAGGTCGCACAGCCATCGTAAATAAAGGAACACATCAAACATAATAGACTCGGTACAATGGATGAATGTAGAACTGCTGGAAATGCCAATGAGAAACCTCGGGCGGGATTCTCCAATTCGACAAGGCAGAGTGTTCATGCCGTTGGAAATACCGTCGCGTTTCACGACTGCATGAACTGGCCGCTGGGAGTACAGATTCTGGCCCCTACAGGGGGCCTGCACGGCACTGGAGCGGTTCACGCCGATTCAGCCTCCCACCCTGGTGCCAACTGGGCGCCCCGGAACCTGCACATGCGTGGTGGCCTCCCTCAATGCGCCGGCCCCGATGTAACATGGCACGGGGGTTCAAGGGTTGGCGCGAAGGAAAATAGACCCGGGGAGCGAGAGGCAGGCCCGCCGATCGGTGGGCCCTGATTGCGGGCCAGATGCCATCGGAGGCCCCCCTCCCCGGGGACAGAGCCCCCCCCCCCCCCCCTCCCCCCACCACAGGCCACCCCCAACCCTTCGTGCAGTGTTCCCGCAGGCTGCGACCAGTGTGGCCCGCACCGGCGGGGCTCTGCCTTTTTGGAGCAGCCGCTCGGCCCATCCGGAGAATCGGTGGGCCGGCCACGTACAGCGGCCCGCGATCAGCGCCGTGCCAATTCTCCAGCCCGGCCCCGGGCTGGGAGAATCCTGCCCCTCAGTCCTGTGACAGAGGGTATTAGAATTTTTGTACACAAACCTCTGATTTATGGAAACTAAAACTCATGTTGGTCACAAAAAAATGCACAGAAACAACAACCAGCATTTATATAGCACCTTTCATGCAGAGAGAAAGTCCAAAAGTACTTCAGAGGTAGAAATCACAACTCAGTTATGGTACAGACATTGCAGAGCTATGGAACTCTTAACAAAGTGATTTATGTTAAATAAATCATGCAATCATATAATGTTCTCATTGCATTTATAAACTTCATTTTATTAATATTTCATTCACAGCTTGCTATAATTTCCATTACAACAATGGCTACACTTCAAAGGATACTTTGGTTGCTGTAAACTGCTTTGGGCATTTACTTCTTCCTTTGTGATGTAAAATACATTTTTGCATTAAAAAGGCGGAGCCCCAATTTTAGTTCAACTCACCCAACAAAATGAAGGTGAGTTTCGGGCCAAACACTGGTTTTATACTGTGCCCAATTTTACCCTCGATTGACTTCAATTAGGTTATCAAACAGTCAGTCAACCCAAGTAGGCACCTCAAAGCAGGTGGCTCAGGTTATAATCAGGGCTATATATCTTTCAAAAGAAAAACACTACAGCAAGTATTTTAAAATAATAACCAGATGTTGGATTCCGAGAACCATATTACTGTTACCCTAATGCTTTGAAGGGAAAATAACGTTTCTTTGGTGACACAATAGTTCACCAAGTGCAATTTGAATTCTACAACCCATGGACTTTATAGCATAGACTGAGGGGAACAAGGGGACATAAATATGAAGTAAATGCATGAGATTTTAAACAGGTAGTAGGATTAGCTTTTTAAAGTGAAAAATGCAGAAGGTTGTGAATACCAGAGTTAGTCACTAAAGCAAAGACAATGGCCCAGATTTTCACTGAGTCGGGACGACCCTAGAGGTAATTAAATATGGAAGGCTGGAGCCAGTTGCGGATGTCATTCCCCCATTTCTCACCGATATATTTTTCACGGTTGGGGCGGGGGTGGAGTATGAATCGCACAGACGGAATACACAAAAATGCTGGGTCCTTTGGGAGTAGTGCTGAATTTAAACAGGCTCCTGTCCTTGTTCCAGGTGCCTTACCCCGCTGTGGAGGGGGCGATCACAATTTATGGAGGAGACATAAATGTTCTAGAAGGGCAGATAAAGGCCAGGATTCTCCGAAATCCCGAACAAGTGTTGACACCGGCGTCAAAACTGGCGCGAGCGATGCCGCCTTCAACGGGCCTCCAGGCCCAGGCATTCACCCCTTCAATTGGGGGCTAGTATGGAGCCGGAGTGCTGTGCGCTCGAAAGCCGGTGCGACACGGTCGGTGTGGGTCCGCGCATGCGTTGACGTCTCCACGCCAGCCCCTGGACAACATGGCGGAGCCTCCACGCCAGCCCCTGGACAACATGGCGGAGCCGTACAGGGACACGGCGTGGAGGAACATAGGCCAACCCCCGGAATTAGCCCACCTGCCGATTGGTAAGCCCCGATCGCAGGCCTGGCCACTGTGGTGTGTCCCCGCCCCCCCCCCCCCCCCCCGGCCAGGATGGCCCTAGCAGCCATAACTCCGAGGTCCCGCCGGATGGGACCAAACATAACCTGCGCCTGCAGGACACGGCGGAACTCGGCGGGCACTGAGACTGCCGGGCGCAGAGAATCGCCAGGGGTCGGGGCGCTTTCAACGGCCCCCAAAAAGCACTTCGGCGACCGCGCAGGCGCGATTGGTGCCGATTCTCCAGCAGCCAGAGCAGCACGGATCAGAGAATCCGGGCCAACGGCTCTTTAAGTGTTATTATCTAAATCCCCAGTCCTTTATAACAAACTAGGCTGCAGCTATCAACTAGAGGGGAAAAAGGCTGCTGGAGTGTAACAATTGACATGCCATCGATGCAGCATAGTAAAACAGTATTAATATCTGTTCCCGCAATTTCAATAAGCTTCATTGTGGTCATTTCCCAAGGCTGTTATTACAACAGAGCACATAATGAGTGCTTGGCTGAGTTTCAAAAGATCCAAAAACCACTTACCTCATCAAGGATGCAGAGTTCACATTTTAATAATTTTAAAAGACTAGCAAAGGATTTGCTGTCTTCGATGTACTTAATGAATTAAAGTCTGTTTTTAGAACAGATTATTCATTTGTGGGGATTTAAAATCTTTGAATGGGTTTATTGAATAAGAGGCTTTTTTTCTATATCAGGTACAAGTTGGAGCTGTGTTAGATTGTTGGAACTTTCTTAATTCTTAACATGGCTGGATTTTCATGAAATCGGAGACTCCAGAGATCTGTCCATAGTGGGTACTAGGTGAGTGGATATGGAGATGGCAGGGCATTATGAAGAGGCATGCAGTCATGAGGTGGCATGGTAATGGGCATAGGGATGAGGAGTGAGAAACTGGAAGGCCTAACAGCCTTTTATAAATTGGGATGAAGGGCTGGATTTTCATGAAATCGGAGACTCCAGAGGTTTTTTAAAATGGTGGTCAAAACATGGATGCGGAAGCCCCATTCCAATTTTTCAACAGGAGTAAGGGAATGGGGCATGAATTGTAAGTCACGAAGCACATGTGAAAATAGTGCTGAGTTTAAACAAACTGCATTTCGATTGTTTCAAGGACCCTGACCGCAGTGTGGGTGGGAGTCACAAATCTACAGCGAGGAGGTAAATGCTCTTGAAAGGCAGATACAGCCAGTGTCATGATTTTATGTTTTTTTTATTTCCAGCCCTTTAAAAACCAAAGAAACTAGGCTGAAACTGTCAGTTAGAGTGAGTGAAAGAAAAAGGTATGCTGTTGGACATGTCATCCGAGGTAGCTTTGAATTAAATATTAGCATCCGTTTCAATATACTTCATTGTTGACATTTCCCAATCACCATTTTTACAGCTGAACCCATTATGAATGCTTGGTTGAGTTTTAAAAGGGCGCTTATCACAGCCGGGGGACTGAGTTCACATGACAGTTTTAAGAGATTAAAATATTAGCTGTCTTTGATGTGGTTACTGAATAGAAGTTTGTATATTTTTTGTAAAAGATTGACCACCTGAGGGTATTTAAAATATTTTAATAGGTTTCATGAATGAGTTTTTCCCTCTCTATCAAATTTTGTTTGAGTTCTGTTAAATTGTTAGAAATTTATTTTTTTCATCTCCACATGGCTCCCGAGTTCAACCCACAGTGGATACTAGGTGAGTGGTTATGGAGGTGGAAAAGGGTGTGAGGTGGCATGGAGGGGTAGGTCAGGGAGGGGAGGGTGAGTACTAAAGAGCTTAACAGACAATTTAAAAACTGAGCCAAAGTCTCAGCCGTCTAACTAGCCCACCTCACATCTGTCCATCTCCATTGCTGCCTCCAGACGTGGCAGGTCTAACTCAATCACACACCCTCCTCCCCAGATTGAAAATGGCATGTAACGGAACCCTTTATATTGAGGCAAGTCTGCCGAGTTTTGAAATTTCCTGACTCAAACTAAGTGCCTCGGTCAGCAAATATACAGCCCTCTGTAAACATTTGTTGAAGGAAAAGAGAATAGAGGAATATTGGAAAAGCATTGATACTTGGGATTAGGACTACTGTTTATATGGAGGATAAGCACTAATACTGACTGGTTGGGCTGAACCGCCAGTCTCTATGTTATAACTCCATGACTGTAATCCATGCACTGGAACCCCCAGTATGAACTACTGTAATCCATAACCTTGTATGAACTACTATAACCGGACGAACAGAACATTGAAAGAAAATCACTCAAAAAGCACCTACATTACTGCACTTCTAAATTAATTACAGCACTTCCTAAATAAATTCCCATATACCGCAACGGCTAGACAACATTGCATAGAACAAATCCCAAGAATGACTGTGTTTACACACCATTCCAAAGTAATTTAAAAACTGATGGATTTTTTTTTTTTAAACTCACATTTGGTGGGACTTTCTTACAAACATCCAGATCCTGAGAAAAGTGGCTCGGATTTAAAAACACGTCACTTGGGAATTTGAAAGCTGCCAAAGTCCCGAGGGCTCCATGATCAACAATCTGGCTCCTTCTGTTACATTAGCATTCTGAAGAGAGGTAATTAGCTGCCGTTGATGGGGCTATTCGCTTCTCATGTGTCAGGAGAGCAAGCCCCATTAAATCTCCACCATTGACTCCGTGCAATGGCCGAGTCTGAAGTTGCATTTTATGCTGCATTATTTTATAAAACAAAGCCAGTGGTTTTATGTACATGGAATCAATGTTCCTCACCGGTAGCTGAGTTTAATATTTATTCCCTTAGATCAAGGTCCTCCATAACTCAAAACAAATGATGTGGAGATGCCGGTGTTGGACTGGGGTGAGCACAGTAAGAAGCTTACAACACCAGGTTAAAGTCCCAACAGGTTTGTTTCAAACACCAGCTTTCAGAGCACTGCTCCTTCCTCGGGTGAATAAGAAAGGAGCAGTGCTCCGAAAGCTAGTGTTTGAAACAAACCTGTTGGATTTTAACCTGGTGTTGCAAGACTTCTTACTCAAAACAAATGGGTCAAGAATGGCCATGCAGCAAGAGAATTTTAATAAAACATATTTACTGGTTGTTGATTGCCTCAGCTTAAAGTGTTAACACAATATCATCCCATTGTTTACTTTCACTATAATCTTTAACGGTGTACATCTATTGTGGCAACTTGAATTTTCAAGTGCAGAAAGAAATGGCAGTACAGTTTCAAAGGCAATGGAGGTGATGTGGAACAAGAAGGACAATAAAGATAATGTTGGTCAAGATGGGGGAGAAGGCAGATTATGAGTGAGTTTTCTGAGAATGCAGAATGAGGCTGTAGGGCAGAGAGGTTGGGAGGAGGTTCAGTTGAAAGATCAGCCAGCTCGGGAAAGGTAAAATCCTACAGTCCCAGATGACCATCAGCTGCTTTCCCCTTTCAGGTGGAGAGCTGACTGGTGGTGATTTAACCTGAGGATTACCGCAGCTCAGGTGAGGGGCAAGGTTGAGAAGGCAAGGGTTGGGGCGGGGCCTTCATGCATCACCTCAGCCCGTACAAGAACTAAACCCATGCTGTTGGCCTTGCTCTGCATCACAAACCAGCTGTCCAGCAAACTGAGCGAAACCGTAGAGTAACAATTACAGGACACATCAAAAGTGTAAACAACTTACATTTATGTAGTGCTTTTAACAGAGCAAGAGGTTTCCCAAGGCACTCTGCAGCAGGGTAATCAGACAGAAGTTGACATTTCTGCCAGAAGAGCCAAGGAAGAGATATTAGCACGACGGCGGAAAACCTGCTCAGGAGGCAGGGATTAGGGAAGTTAAACAACCCCATTAACCTCCCAAAAGCGGAGTTTCAAATAAAGCAGATGCATCCAAGGCTGCAAATATCCAAAGTTCAAGGTTATAAACCTGAACTGCAGAAATTCCTTAATCTTTGAGATCTGCACAATGGAAAGAAAAAAAACATTAATTGGGGGGGGGGGGGGGGGCTAGAATGATCTCACGACCCCTCAGGCTTCCCATGAAGCAACCAGGATTTGTTTCAGCATCAACTCCTGCCCCGATTGCCTGTTTGACACGGAATGTTCACTGTGCTGCCTGCTCAGTGGGAAATTATGCCTTCCCTGTTCCCTTACATAAATCTATTCAATATACCTTTTGCCTGTCCCCCCAATTAGTCAGTTTTCCGATTAAGACACAAAGCTAATGAATGCAGCAGCTGTCAAGCAGGGCTCCTGCACAGACACAAAAAGAACACAACCCCCTTCATTTCAGATGTTTTCGACTCCGATCGTGATTATAGATTGCCAACTTCAAAAAAAGATCAGGCTCCCAACAATGGCAGCAGATCTGTGAAGATACCGGCTCACAAAGATGTCGAGTTGAGAAAACTCCCTCAAGCCTCAACAGCTGAACACCAGTTTAACAGCTACTGATGAAACATTCGCTGATTTGAGTCTGACCAAACCCTTCCCGAAATCTTCACAAAATGATCACCTTTAAGAGCGGATCACAATCCTACGAGAATTTGCTGGGTTAATGATGACAGCCCTGTGACTTAATGGGCCATTGCTTCAGCAGTTATTATCTCACCCTAACTTTTTAGATGCAAAACCCAAGGAGCATGTTAGATGTGAAAACAGGTTTTTCGACTGCATCAGGTATAACATTGGCTACAGAATAAGAGAGCTCCCCCATAGCAGACGCCATAACCCATTATTAATGGGGATACATGGGTAGCTATGGCTAAAGTCTGCTCATTTAATCACATTGTCTAAAATGATTTTGTCTTATTCATGATTTTTCATAATACATGAAGAATTAGTTTGTCTTTGAAATTAATTTCTGATATTTATGAATCAGAAGTTCCAATTACTCCTAGGACCGCTTCAGACAATTTACTGAATAATACCGATTATAAAATTGTTTTCAGCCTATGACAGTCTTGTGTCTAAAATCTATTTATTCTATGGCTGTTCAGCATCTGGGGCAGATTGAAGCAACGTTCTCAATCCAGGCTAATGCAGCAGGAGTTACTGCCTATGTAGTGAGTTATCATTTGAGTTTCTTTATTATTGATTCAATAAACAGTGAAGTGACCAATTGCACCCAGAGTATGAGTTATACTGTGAAAACAATAGGTGGGTTGGATTCAATAGAGATCCATTTGTGATGAAATGTCATCGGCTTGAAACCAGTTTCTCTCTCTCTCCATTGATACTGCCTGAAAAGTTGCCCACGTTTTCTGTTTTTATTTCAGATTTCTGGCAGTATTATACTTCTGGATTTATTAGAATCTGTTACATGCAAATGGTTGACATGCATCCAATTCCAGCCTTTGTGCACTGTATTTTGTACGTGCAACGGTTGCAGTATGTTCTTTTTGCCAGACTGACTGCTTTGTGTCCATCTGGAAAATTTGAACAGGGATATGATATTTTCACAGGAATGTAGGAGTGATCATACAGAGGTCTTTAAGGTATAAACCAAAGACCTCAAAAAGGTGATGAAAGGGTTTTATAGGCTAGGTGTAGAGAAGACGCTTTCAAATGCAGGGGGCACCAGAATTAGGGTCGCAAATAAATCAATATGGTTAAAAGAAGAGAGGTGGGGCAAGGTTTGAGTGGACCATAGGCACCATGAATCTTTTGGGCCGAATGGGTTACTTACTATTTGTAACACGGTAGCATTGTGGATAGCACAATCGCTTCACAGCTCCAGGGTCCCAGGTTCGATTCTGGCTTTGGTCACTGTGGAGTCTGCACATCCTCCCGGTGTGTGCGTGGGTTTCCTCCCACAGTCCAAAGATGTGCAGGTTAGGTGGATTGGCCATGATAAATTGCCCATAGTGTCCAAAATTGCCCTTCGTGTTGGGTGGGGTTACTGGGTTATGGGGATAGGGTTACTGGGTTATGGGGATAGGGTGGAGGTGTTAACCTTGGGTAGGGTGCTCTTTCCAGGAGCCGGTGCAGACTCGATGGGCCTCCTTCTGCCCTGTACATTCTATGATAAAATGATCGCAGATGGTTATGCAGCATTGGATGAACCAAATTTGTATTACTACATCGCTGGACCAGGGCTCTCCGAGTTTGAGCGATACCTGCACTTTCACAAGCATTGCTTTTCATCATGTACTCGTCACTCATTGGGTCTATTTACTGGAGCTTGCTACAGTTCTTTCAGATGCCGACTTCATTGCCGCAGAAATACACCATGCGTCCTTTTTAAAAATACTATAAATGCCAAGAAAACAACCTGAAAATAATTCACAAAAAACATCCTGACCAAGAATAGCAGAGCTCAAAGACATTGAGATGGGAGAGGTCTGGAAGCTTAACCAGGGCACTTACTATTTAGACACCCAAAAGCATATTCTGCACCAGCACACATAACCTGTTGGCATTGCAGAATTTGTTATAAAAATAGGCTTGAAAAATGATCTGAATAATCCACGCATGCGCTGACTGCGCATATCTAAGTAAAAACGTGCAGCAGTTTTATATTTGTATACACACCCTATTGTTTCCAGTGGGAGAAGGCACCAGTCAGAAAAGCGATTCAAAGATATCGACGACCCGTGTCACCATCACCGCTTGATCTACCAATATGCAATCATCATGTCTGATTTGTCAAATAAATATATTCCATGTAATAACTAAACAGTGTTTGCTAGAACATAATCCAGCATTGTAGACCTGTGTTCTTAAGGTAGATAGCTGCAAAGCTCTGATTCAATTGTCCTTAATCACAAAGCCTGTACAGTATACATGCATAAATATATTTGCACAATGATTTTTTCGACCCATTTACTCCAGCAATGGGTGCATTTTTTTATTCTAAGCAAAAGGCAGAAAAGATCACCTCATACAAAAATTTAATTTAATTTAAAGACCCAAATTACTGAAAGCCGAATAAAAAGACGGGAGTCGTGTGAACTCACTCATAAACACGAGTGTTTTCTGGTGCTACCTCACACAACAAGCAGAAGGAAAATAGATCTTGAGCCTTCACTTACCCCCACACGAAAAATAATCTGATGTTTAATTGATGGAGTGAACTGGTTTTATTCCATTGATTGAAGCTCCAGGACCACGGTTTCTCCTTTTACATGAACACAACTTCAGTGGAAAGTGTTGTCTGTGGGTTTTTTTTTTCTTCAACTCCTACTTTGAAGTGGCGTGTAGCCTGTGTTCGGTCTGTGTGCACTTTTGTCAGTTGTAGAAACCAATCAAAATTCCCAGTGGGCGGCTAAGCAGAAGGGCCTCCCTCTGATTAGCCTGCTGTGCTAATTGGCAGCCAATCAGCTGTGAACTAGCCCTTCCCTTCCCCCGCCCCCTCCATCTGCCGCCTCTCTTCCCCCAACGCCCAAGAAGCAAGTCAGCTTATTAGGTTTTAATTCTGAATGAAAGTTGCCTGCTTTCTCATGACAAATTAATCCTCGGAGGGCACACCTAATTTTGCTAACCTAATAACCCGTCTCTTGCTCTGATTTCTTTCCTCTCCCACCACACGACGAACGGCTACTTTGCTGAAAGACTTTTGTTCTTATTAGTGCTACTTTCGCTTCTGGATAATTAACTCCGCTAATTCAAAAGGGTGCTGTTCGCCCCTCACCTCACCACAGAATCCCACCTTAAAATTAGAGGTGCGTTTACATTGTAGTGACAGTCTCAGGATAGAAAAATGTATGTTTTTTGATTTTGATTTGATTTGATTTATTATTGTCACATGTATTTGTATACAGTGAAAAGAATTATTTCTTGCATGCTGTACAAACAATGCATTCCGTACATAAGGAAGGAAGGAGAGGCTGCAGAATATAATGTTACAGTTATAGCGAGGTGTAGAGAAAAGATCAACTTAATACGAGGTAGGTCCATTCAAAAGTCTGATGGCAGTAGGGAAGAAGCTGTTCTTGAGTCGGTTGGTACGTGACCTCAAACTTTGGTATCTTTTTCCTGACGGAAGGAGGTGGAAGAGAGTATGTCCGGGGTGCGTGGGGTCCTTAATTATGCTGGCTGCCTTTCTGAGGCAGCGGGAATTATAGATAGAGTCAATGGATGGGAGGCTGGTTTGCGTGATGGACTGGGCTACATTCACAACCTTTTGTAGTTTCCTGTGGTCTTGGGTAGAGCAGGCTCCATACCAAGCTGTGATACGAAAGAATGCTTCCTATGGTGCATCTGTAGAAGTTGGTGAGGGTTGTAGCTGACATGCCAAATTTCCTCAATCTTCTGAGAAAGTAGAGTCGTTGGTGGGCTTTCTTAATTATAGTGTCGGCATGGGGGACAAAGACAGGCTGTTGGTGATCTGTACACCTAAAAACTTGAAGCTCTCGACCCTTTCTACTTCGTTCCCATTGATGCAGACAGAGGCATGTTCTCCACTCCGCTTCCCAAAGTCGATGACAATCTCTTTCGTTTTGTTGACATTGAGGGAGAGATTATTGTCGTTGCACCAGTTCACCAGATTCTCTATCTCATTCCTATACTTTGTCTCGTCATTCTTTGAAATCCGACCCACTACGGTGGTGTCATCAGCAAATTTGAAAATTGAGTTGGAGGGGAATTTGGCCACACATCATAGGTGTATAAGGAGTATAGTAGGGGGCTGAGGACACAGCCTTGTGGGGCACCGGTGTTGAGGATGATCGTGGAGGAGGTGTTGTTGCCTATCTTTACTGATTATGGTCTGTGGGTTAGAAAGTTCAGGATCCAGTCGCAGAGGGAGGAGCCAAGGCCAAGGCCATGGAGTTTGGAGATGAGTTTCGTAGGAATGATGGTGTTGAAGACTGAGCTTTAGTCAATAAATTGGAGTCTGACATAGGTGTCTTTGTTATCTAGGTGTTCCAGGGTAGACTGCAGGGCCATGGAGATGGCGTCTGCTGTTGACCTGTTGCAACGGTAGGCAAACTGTAGTGGATCAAGGCAATCTGGAAGGCTGGAGTTGATTCATGCCATGACTAACCTTTCGAAGCACTTCATGATAATGAATGTCAGAGCCACTGGACGATAATCATTACGGCACGCTGCTTGACTTTTTTTGGTACAGGGATGGTGGTCGTCTTCTTGAAGCAGATAGGGACCTCAGATTGTTGTAAAGAGAAGTTGAAGATGTCTGCGAGTACCCCCGCCAGCTGATCCGCGCAAGACATGAGTGCTCGTCCGGGTACCCCATCCGGGCCAGTGGCTTTCCATGGGTTGACCTTCAAAATGGCTGCTCTGACATCTGCAGTGTTGATCTCAGATACAAGTTCATCCGCGGCTTCTGAGGTGGAGGGCTCGCTCTCGTTGACCTCTTGCTCAAAGCAGGGATAGAATGCGTTAAGCTCATCAGGGAGGTGTGCGTTGGAGCCGACGATTTTACATGCCTTCATCTTGTAGTCTGTTATGTCTTGCAGACATTGCCATAGACAGCGGGGATTCGTGTGGCTAGCCTGGGACTCGAGCTTGGTCCGGTACTGTCTTTTGGCATCTTTGATGGATTTGTTTAGGTCATATCTGGCTTTCTTGTAGAGGTCAGGGTCGCCTGACTTGACCGTCTCAGACCTAGACTTCAGCAAGCAGTGGATATCCCTGTTCATCCAGGGTTTCCGGTTGGGAAACACGCGGATTTGCTTCTTTGGCGCACAGTCTTCTACACACTTACTAATGAAGTCAGTTACTGTAGTGGCGTACTCGGCCAGGCTGGTCGCAGAGTTTTTAAATACTGACCAGTCCACTGACTAACCAGTCCCGTAGGAGATCATCCGATTCCTCAGACCAACAATGCACAACTTTCTTTGACGGATTCTCCCGCTTCAGTTTTTGTTTATAAGCAGGGAGCAGGAGCACAGCCTTGTGGTAAGATTTGCCAAAGCGTGGGTGGCCGATAGAGCGGTAGGCATGTTTGATATTTGTTTTGCAGTGGTCCAGGATGTTTGGGTCTCTGGTGAAACAGGTGACGTGTTGGTGTTAACTTGGTAGTGTTCTCTTGAGCTTTTAGTTTACAGTATAAAAATTTTTTTTTTTTAAAAACCTCAAACTCAAGTTCCAAAGCAAGTGAACTAGCTAAAGGGAGTTGAATTTTTCTTTTTAACCCATTCCCTGGATGTGTGAGCACTGGTGAGACCAGGATTTATTGCCCATCCTTAATTGAGCTTGAGATGGTGGTGGATGATCTTTAACTGCTGGAGTATGTATGGTTTAGGTATTCCCACTGGACCAGAACATCCCGGTTATAATTCCAAAGCAGGATGATGTGTGACTTGGAGGGGAGCTTGAAGGTGATGGTGTTCCCATACACATGCTGCCTTTGCCTTTCAAGGTGGTAGTCGTGTAAACATATGTTTAGGACAAACAGTGGCAATATGCCAAATCACTGGCTTTGAAAGCAGACCAAGGCAGGCCAGCAGCACGGTTCAATTCCCGTACCAGTCTACCAGCCTCCCCGAACAGGCGCCAGAATGTGGTGACTAGGGGCTTTTCACAGTAACTTCATTTGAAGCCCACTTGTGACAATAAGCAATTTTCATTTCATTTCAATATGCACATCAGCAAACTTACATTGACCATATCTCAACTTCTACCGCTGAGATAAGGGTTGGAGCAGCAATATCATAAAGGCGCCATCACCTCTAGGTTACACAATATCCTGACTTAGACATGTACCACCACATCTTCATTGTTGGTGGGTTCTAATCATGGGAGCATCAGCACTGAAAGGCATTCATGGTTTAAAGAGAAGATCCAGAACCATCTTTTCAGGCCAACAAGAGATAGTCAATAAATGTGGACTTGACTGCATCTTCAACTTTAAATAAACAATCTTATTTTGTGGTGCTTGAGGGTAGGACAAGAAGGGGAACTGGGCATTCATAGCTCAACCACTGCCATCAGGAGAACCATATGTTTTGGTTTTGGAAATGCAAAGCTGTACTAACTGGCTGTCCACAGTCTTGTGAATCTACCATGAGGACTCTGCCTTGGGAAACATTTAAAGATCAGTTCAACAAAAGCCTCTCACAGATACACGCTAAAAAAGTGCAACTGTCCTAAGACTTTCAACATGATGTCAGAGAGTGGACAAAAATAGATTTTTGAACACTGCAAAAACCCAGGAACACAGAAAAGTTCAAAAACTGCAACAACAATAAAAGCTGCTGAAAAGAACAAAGGAAAACAGACAACGGCTGGAAGGGACAAAAGAAAAGTGTATCCAACTGATGTGACCATCAATTCACAAGACACGTGATTGGAAGTGAACAGTGGTTTTAATAATCTTACAACAGAGCCTACCTGCGATGAGATGAACTGGCAGCAGGTTCACAACTGCAGAGCTTTATACTTCCGGTTAGTGGGAGGAGCCATGGGCGGAGCCAAGGGTGGAGCCCGGTACAAACTCCTCATCTCCCCCTATGGGCAGAGCCGCGCAACGGCTCGTGTACAGAGCCCACAAGGACACAATACATATAATGGAACACAGTGTGAATTACTAGGTTTATAATTCACCACACCAGCCAAGTTAAATTACTGGCTGCAGAGAGAAAGAAAATGCAGACAAAGGTTGCAGGTAAATTACTGAAGAAGTAAAAATGGTGCATTAAATATTCCAATCCCACCCCCAGGAACATTGGACAGAGATTCATTGCAAACCTGGCAGTTTTTTTCACTTACAAAGGCAAAACTGTGAAATTTCAACAGACTTAATTAATAAGCCTGAACTGGTAAAAGTAGACACACTGTTAACACTGCTGGGGAGGGACTGCTACAAAGTGTATGGCTACCCTAAATCTAATGGGTGAGCAAATAAAAAAGATGACAGACCTTTTGAAACCTCTAACGTACATTTTGATCCCCAAATGAATATTACATATGAACAATATGTACTCAACATGAGAGTTCAGAGTGGAAACAAGGGCATTGAATGGCAGTAACACAGATAGCAGAACCATGTGAATTTGGACAGCTAAAAGATGACATGATTAAAGATAAATTGAAACTTAGTGAGAACAAGTCCACTGAAAGATGAGAAACTGAATCTAAAGAAAGCGATAAATATGT
Organism: Scyliorhinus canicula; assembly: GCF_902713615.1. NCBI lineage: Eukaryota > Metazoa > Chordata > Chondrichthyes > Carcharhiniformes > Scyliorhinidae > Scyliorhinus > Scyliorhinus canicula. Next base: position 259,757,859 of record NC_052147.1, on the reverse strand, counting down.
GTCAAAATGTAGAAGTTGTGAAATATCAACTAGAGTCGACAGAGCAGAGCAAGATGTACAATATGCTGAGAAATGGTAAAGGCCAAAGAGCTGAGCAATTGCAAAGGGCAGGATGCGAATATTTTGGAGCACAGCATGCATTGGAAAAGGTTTGTCCAGCATCCTTAAAAAGTTAAAAAGCAGTGTTTTAACTTTAAGAAGCAAAATCATTTCACTCACAAGTGTTTAGTCAGAAAAAAGCAAAATAGAGCTTCTGGTGGCGGCTATGAAGGAGTAAGTCGCACATTTAGTGGCTCCCGCTCGGGTCGGACTTTTGGACCTTTTCCCCTGAACTTTTACCGGACTTGATTTGCAAAATCGATGATAGAGGCAATTGTGTACTGGATTCCCACATCGGTGCATGGAGAGGAGGGCTAGAAGTGCTCGCAAAGGCAGAAACAGAAGAACAGAGAAGGCTTGGGCTGAAGATGTAGCGGGAGACAGCATGGCGGATGACCGGAGCTCTGGCTTGTCGACCCAGCGGTCAACGGAGCAGCTGATGCAAGTTATCCAGGAGTGCTTCGCCAAGCAGAAGCAGGACTGCTTGGACCCGATTAAAGAGGAAACTTTGCAGCCGGAACTTAGACTGGATGCCCAAGTTCGGGCGATCCAGAAAGTAGAGAAGGCGCTGGCTGACCAGGAGGAGCATCAAACTGTGGTGGAGTTGGAGGTGGGGATGCCGAGAGACCAGCAGAAACGGCTCCAGGAGAAAGTGGAGGACCTAGAGAACAGGTCCTGCTGGCAGAACTTGAGAATCATTGGGCTCCCAGAGAGGTCCGAAGGATCGGACGCTGGGGCATACATAGCAGCATGTTCGAGAAGCTGCTGGGGATGGGGCATTCCCCCGACCCTTGGAGGTGAACAGGGCTGACAGAGCGCTTGCGAGGAAGCCACGAATGGGAGACACCCCCAAGGGCAACGGTGGTGAGATTCCACAGGTATTTGGATAAGGAGCGTGTTTTACAGTGTGCCAAGCAGCCACGGAGCTGTAAATGGGACAACAGTATCCTGCGGATCTATCAGATCCTGAGTGTGGAGGTGGCCAGGAGAAGAGCGAGGCTTAACCAGATAAGGTCGACCCTTTTTAAGAAAAAGGTGAAGTTCGGACTGTTGTATCCAGCCCGTGTCTGGGTCACATACTAGGAGCAACATTTTAATTTCGACTCCCCTGAGGAAGCGCTGGACTTCGCAAAAAGGAAAGGACTGGTGGCGGACTGAGGACTTTGAACTTTGCTGCAATGTTTATGTTTAAAAAGTTTCTCATTTTTCGTTTTGTGGACGTTATTTGTAATGCCTTCTGTATTGATTTGGGGCCAGTTGCAGAGCTGAGTGAGTGAAAGTTTTCATTTGCACTGTTGGGGGATGGAGGTGTGTTTGGCTAGATGTTGGATATTTTGCTTGATCTTTTCTTTGTTTAGCGGGTTTTTCTTTCTGCCGGGAAATTGTGTTGGGATTGTTTTTAATTTGAATATGTATGTATGAGCGGGTTGGGGGGGGGAACAATAGGTGGGAGAATGTCTGGAGCCAGGGGCGAGGACCACCAAGCTAGCTGGGCGGGCTATCTCACGGAAGTGTAGTGGTGGGTGAGCAGATGTTAGACTTATCAAAAAGGTCGATCTACATTGTGCTGTTACTAGGGGAGGGAAGGGGGGGAAATGTTCTACTGACGAGGGAGGACTTTTGCTGAGGGACAGGGAGGAGGTCGGGGGTGGAGGTTGCTGGGGGGGGGCGTGCCGGTGGAGACATGGGGCGCGGGCTGGAGACTGGCCCAATAAAGGGTATGGCTGATTGGTGAATGGGGGGGGGGAGCAATGAGCCCCCATCTAGACTGATCACCTGGAATGTACGAGGGCTAAATGGGCCGGTCAAGAGGGCACGCGTGTTTGTGCATTTGAGAGGACTGAAGGCGGACGTGGTAATGCTGCAGGAGACACACCTTAGAGTACCTGACCAGATTAGATTAAGGAAAGGTTGGGTCGGACAGGTTTTCCACTCGGGACTGGACTCGAAGACGATGAGGAGTCACGATCCTGATCAACAAGCGAGGGTGTTTGAGGCGGGAAGAATAGTTTCGGATGTGGGAGGCCGGTATATTATGGTCAGTGGGAAACTAGAGGGGGTGCAGGTGGTATTAGTAAATGTGTATGCACCAAATTGGGACGATGTGGAGTTTATAAAGAGGATGCTGGGGAAGATACTGGACCTGGGTTCGCATAAGCTGGTCATAGGAGGAGACTTCAACACAGTTATTGACCCTGGTTTAGATGGGTCAAACTCAAAAACGAGCAGGGTGCCAGCAATGGCAAAGGAACTATAAGGGTTAATGGAGCAGGTGGAGTGGGGGGGGGGATGGATCCATGGAGATTTGGGCAGCCGAGAGTGAAGGAGTTCTCCTTCTACTCACACGTGCATAAAGTGTACTCCCGGATTGATTTCTTTGTTCTGGGCAGGGCTCTACTGACGGGGTTGGTGGACACTGGGTACTCGGCGATCACCATCTCAGACCATGCCCTGCACTGGGTTGACCTACAGGTTAGTAAAGACAGTAACCAGGGCCCGCACTGGAGGTTAGACGTGGGGCTTTTAGCGGACGAGGAGGTGTGCAGGCGGCTGAGGAAATGTATTCAGAACTACCTGGAGGTCAATGACACGGGGGAAATTTCGGCAGCGGTGGTCTGGGAGGCATTGAGGGCAGTGGTCAGAGGGGAGCTGATCTCGATATGGGCCCACAGGGAGAAGGTAAACAGGGCAGAGACGGACCGACTGATAAAGGAGATATTACAGGTCGACAGGAGGTATTCGGAGACCCCAGAGGCAGGGTCTCTAAGGGAACGGCGGAGGCTACAGGCAGAGTTCGGCTTGTTAACCACAGGAAGGGCAGTGGAGCAGCTGAGAAAGGCGAGGGGGTGATTTATGAGCATGGAGAGAAGGCCAGCAGAATGCTTGCACAGCAGCTTAGAAAGAGGGAGGCTGCCAGGGAGATAGGGAAAGTAAAGGATGGGGACGGCAGCCTGGTTGGAGACTCAGCGGGGGTGAATAAGGCATTTAAGGAGTTTTATAGTAGGCTGTATGGATCGGAACCCCCACCTGGGCCAGAGGGGATGAGGCACTTCCTAGGGAGACTGAATTTCCCGAAGGTGGATGGGGAGCTGGTCGAAGGGCTGGGGGCCCCGATCGGGATGGAAGAGATAGCCGAGGGGCTGAAAGCCATGCAGTCGGGTGAAGCCCTGGGGCTGGACAGGTACCTAGTAGAGTTTTATAAAAAGTTCTCTGGGATATTGGGGCCGGTGTTGATGAGGACATTCAATGAGGCAAGGGAGAGAGGGGTGCTTCCCCCGACGATGGCACAGGCCACGATTTTGCTCATCCTGATGCGGGACAAGGACCCGGAGCTGTGAGGGTCCTACAGGCCAATATCCCTATTGAATGTGGAAGCCAAACTGCTGGCCAAAATGTTGTCCTCCAGGATTGAGGATTGTGTTCCGGACGTGATTGACAAGGACCAGACGGGGTTTGTTAAGGGAAGGCAGTTGGTGGCCAATGTAAGAAGGCTGTTAAATGTGATCATGATGCCCCAGGAAGGTAGGGAGGTGGAGGTAGTGGTCGCAATGGACGCAGAGGAGGGCTTTGATCGAGTAGAATGGGAATATCTGTGGGAGGTGCTGGGATGGTTCGGTTTTGGGCAGGGCTTTGTTGACTGGGTCAGGTTGCTGTATCGGGCTCCTGTGGCGAGCGTACAGACTATTTTAGGCTGCATAGGAGGACGAGACAGGGATGCCCTCTCTCCTCACTGTTGTTCGCGTTATCCAGAGAGCCGCTGGCAATTGCACTGAAAGCTTCAAGGGGCTTGAGGGGGCAGATCCGGGGGAGGGGTGGAGCACAGAGTCTCGCTTTACGCAGACAACCTGCTCCTGTCTGTATCGGACCCAGCAGAGGCGATGGAAGAAATCATGACGATTCTGGGGGAATTTGGCCGGTTTTCGGTTTATAAACTAAATATGGGGAAAAGTGAGATGTTTGCGGTCCAGGCGAGGGGACAGGAGAGGCGACTGGGGGAACTGCCGTTTAGCGTGGTCGGGGGAAGCTTTCAGGATGTAGGCATCCAAATGACGTGGGAATGGGAACGGCTGCACAAGCTAAATCTGGCCCGACTAGTAGACCAAATGAAGGACGATTTCCAAAGGTGGGACGGGCTCCCGTTGTCACTAGCTGGGAGGGTGCAGATGGTGAAGGTGACGGTCCTCCCGAGATTCTTGCTTGTGTTTCAGTGTCTCCCCATCTTTATTCCATGGTGCTTTTTCAAATGGGTCAACAAAGTGATTACTGGCTTTGTATGGGCGGGCAAGACTCTACGAGTAAGGAGGGGGATGCTTGAGCGGAGCCAAGGAGAGAGCGGGCTGGCGCTACCAAACTTCAGTAACTACTACTGAGTGGCGAATATAGCCATGATCAAGAAGTGGGTGGTGGGGGGAGGATCGGCATGGGAACGTATGGAGGCGGCTTCACGTAAGGGCACCAGCTTAGGGGCGTTGATAACGGCGCCACTGCCATTCCTGCCAGCACGATACTCCACCAGCCCCATGGTGGTAGCAGCCTTGAGAGTCTGGAGGCAATGGAGGAGGCATGTGGGAGCAGAGGGAGCATTGGTCTGGTCTCCAATTTGTAATAATCACCGGTTTGCCCCAGGAAGGCTGGATGGAGGGTTCCAGAGATGGCAGAGAGCTGGGATTGAGAGGACGGGGGATATGTTTATAGAGGGGAGCTTTCCTAGCCTGCGGGAGCTGGAGGAAAAATTTGGATTGGCGAGGGGAACAAATTCAGGTACCGGCAGGTGCGGGACTTCCTACGTATTCAGGTTTCACCGCTCCCACCACCTAGGATAGGGTAGTTTCCAGAGTGTGGGTGGGAGAAGGGAACGTCTCTGACATCTTTCAGGAACTGATGGGGTCAGAAGGTAAGCAGACTGAGGAGCTCAAGCGCAAGTTGGAGGAGGTGTTTGGAGGAGAGATGGAGGATGGTCTCTGGGCGGACGCGTTGAGTAGAGTCAACGCGTCCGCAACATTTGCCAGGCTCAGCCTGATACAATTCAAGGTCATTCACCGGGCTCACATGACAGTGGCCCGGATGAGCATGTTCTTTGGTGTAGAAGATAGGTATGCAAGGTGTGCGGGAGGACCAGCGAACCATGTCCACATGTTCTGGACATGTCCAAAGCTTAGGAAATTCTGACAGGGGTTTGCAGATGTCATGTCCACGGTGTTAAAAACAAGGGTGGCACCGATTCCAGAGGTGGCGATTTTCGGGGTGTCAGAAGATCCAGGTATCCAGGAGGAGAAAGAGGCAGATGTTCTGGCCTTTGCCTCCCTGGTAGCCTAGCGATGGCTGTTATTAGCTTGGAGGGACTCAAACCCCCGAAGTCGGTGACCTGGCTATCGGACATGGCTAGTGTCATGTGAGAGTACCTTTAAGAAATGGGTGTTTATAAATGGGTGTGTATATAAATATCTGTAGTGAGAGTACCTTTAAGAAATGGGTGTTTACTACTGCAGTGATGTCAGAGAGTGGGTGGAGCTGGGCTGTCTGTCAGCTTTTTACTTTTGTTTTAGGCTGTTTGCTGCAGGGTGTGTTTTAGTTTTGTTTTCAGTGTTGGAGCTGAAGCCAGACAGAGCAGGTGTACTGTTGATCTCTCTGCCATGAAAAGACTATCTCTTGATCATTTGGTGAATTCAGAATTATAAATGTTCTCAGTGGTGAACGTAAACCTAATGTGCTTCTGTTAAAAGATGTTTCTTTTGTTTGGGAAGTTATTAAGGATTACTTAGTGTTGTATTCTTTGGGGGTTGTATTTGAATTGATGGTTGCTAAGATGTTCATTGTATGTTTTAAAAAGGTTAACTTGAGTTCATAGAATAAACATTGTTATATTTTTTTTAATACTTTTCCATTTCTGCTGTACCACACCTGTAGAGTGGGCCGTGTGCACCCCATACCACAATCAATTTGTGGGTCAGGTGAACTTCATGATACACTTTGGGGTTCTCTAAACCCTGGCCCATAATACTAGCTTTCTCTGTTTGAGAAAATCAAGTTCGCCTTGAGATGGTGAATGGTAGGGTCCGCCTGGAGGTGGCAAGCATTCGTCCACTTCTTTGCGGAAAATTAATCGTCAGCAGAAAGGGGGAGGTTAGTTTAGCTTAGAGTAGGGGTTTAATAAAGGTGGGACCTGTAAGGCAGGAAGCAGGCTTTTGCACTATGTTTATAGATTCATGTATGTTGTTTATTTTGTTGTTGTAAAACCAAAAATACCCCAATAAAATGTTTATTGAAAAAAAAAGCAAAAGAAGCTGATACAGATGGCCATTGGAGAGATGTAAGCAGATGAGTCTGATGAAGAACTATACATGATACAATGGGTTCAGCAAAGTCAATAGGCAACAAATGGTTTGTGACTGTTATAATGATGATCACGGAGGGAGAGTATCAGTGAACAAATGTCAGATAGCACAGCTATGTTGCGCAAGATAATGATCTCAGCAGATCTGTATGAACATAGAACATGGAACATACAGTGCAGAAGGAGGCAATTCGGCCCATCGAGTCTGCACCGACCCATTTAAGCCCTCACTTCCACCCTATCCCCGTAACCCAATAACCCCATCGAACCTTTTTTGGGCACTAAGAGCAACTTAGCATGTCCAATCCACCTAACCTGCACGTCTTTGGACTGTGGGATGAAACCGGAGCATCCGGAGGAAACCAACGCACACATGGGGAGAACGTGCAGACTCTGCGCAGACAGTGACCCAGCGGGAAATCAAACTGGAACCATGGCACTGTGAAGCCACAGTGATAGCCACTTGTGGAACCGTGCTGCCCATTATGGGAAGTGGCACAACATGGTGATCTACAAATGAAGCTATTTAAAGTAAGATTGAATCATTTTGATGGCACAAGACTCGTACAGACAGGACAATTATTCTGAAAGCCTACTGCGGTGGCAAAAAGGAAGATTTCAAGCTCCAGCTCATAGGTGCGATGCAATAGCCACTCATGTTTGCTGAAGAAAGTCTAAAGCTTGGGCTGGCAACCCTGAATATGTCAAAAAAAAAGGAAAACAAAAGGCCCCAGAGATTAGGAAACAAAGATCCCAGAGACGGGGAGACAATATTCAAGTAAACTATAAGATGGTTGGCGACCACATCGGTGTAATGACATGAATGAGCTGAAGGTAAACGTTCCACAGGAAAATGTTCACATCTGAACTGAGCTGGAAGAGTTGAAGGGCAAGATTCCAACTGAGTCGATACCTTCGAAAAGGCATAATAATCTGATGTCTTCAATGAACCAAGCTGTGCAAGATCTGACCAAACAAATTTCAGGGACAACACAAAGGTACCTGGAAGAAAGGATGCCCCACAATTGCACAGGCAAACTCAAAGAGGAGTTGAGAAACTCAACTAGATACACAGACTAACCGCAGGAATATGCGCTCATCTGACAAAGTTGCTGCTTCACTGCAAACGGGTGGTCAGGCAGAAAGGATCTCACCAGCTGTCCTGAGTGCAGAACTACCACCAATCCCAGAGTCCACAACAACCAAAATGGAACACCAGTCACAAAGGCACAAGGCCTATGGGAACACTGTCCGGGCAAAGGAAATTACCCAGAAGAGCAGGCGATGTCAGTATACACACATTCCATTCAAAGACATGCATGGTTTAAAGTCTTCTTGGTGGAAAGCTCCGGGTTGGGCTCCAGCACTTCCTCCTCCCTCTGGATGCTCACTGTAATGGAGGAGCAGCTGGAGTGAACCCCAGAAGTCTCTGAGTCACCTGCCGCTGCCAGTCCTAGAGGTTCGCCCATGACTGAACCATGGTGCTGAATCTCTCAGCCATGGTCCTCTGTGACTGGGACATGTCCTTCAGTGAGTACGCCATGCTATTGATGCCCTCAGCCATGGTCCTCTGTGATTGGGCCAAGCACGAGAGCACCACAATAATGTCCATCTGCATTTGGGACATATCCTTCTATGTCTGGGCTGTACTGTCTTGGGCCTCTGCCATGGACATCACAGAGTGAGCCAAGCCTTGGACGACATCAGACATGGCTCAGACATCTTGCCCTAGGCTTTACATTGTACACGCCACCCTTGCAGTGTTGGCCTCAGTGCCACGCAATGCCGACACAGCCTCCTGCAATAGAAGCAATTGGGGCAGCAGGGTAGCATGGTGGTTAGCATAAATGCTTCACAGCTCCAGGGTCCCAGGTTCGATTCCCGGCTGGGTCACTGTCTGTGTGGAGTCTGCACGTCCTCCCCCTGTGTGCGTGGGTTTCCTCCGGGTGCTCCGGTTTCCTCCCACAGTCCAAAGATGTGCGGGTTAGGTGGATTGGCCATGCTAAATTGCCCGTAGTGTCCTAATAAAAGTAAGGTTAAGGGGGGGGGGGTTGTTGGGTTACGGGTATAGGGTGGATACGTGGGTTTGAGTAGGGTGATCATGGCTCGGCACAACATTGAGGGCCGAAGGGCCTGTTCTGTGCTGTACTGTTCTATGTTCTATGTTCTAAGGCTTCCAAACTCCAGTTGGCCTCGCAGTTGCTGGATGTCACTGACAACCCTTCTGTAATGCCTGGCTATGCATTTGCACTTCAAGCAATTCTGGGAGAACTTTTTCCACAGGTCTGGCACCTGGCTTCGGTTCAGTTGTTTCCTGAGATCCAACAAACCTCCGACTGTCTGCTTCCTTGGAGGGTCCAGACTCCACCTGATATGCTGCAGCAGCTGTGTGCTGCACACCAGATAGTGACCCCAAGCCTGCCCACCATCATGTCCCCCTGAGGTGTGTATCTCTGCGCTGGAGATGGTACTGGTTAAAGCAGTTCCAAAAAGGTGTCCTCCCCAGAACTCTGTTCCAAGGTAATCAGTGCGGTTGGTCGGGGCAGTGACTCCAGATGATCTCCCCACATCTGATGGAGATCTTGAAAGACCCGAAGCGGGATTCTCTGTCGGCAGGATCCTCCACCCCGCTGGCAGCGCACCCACGCCCGTGCATTTCCTGACGATGTAGGGTGGCCCACAATGCAAAACCACATTGGCTGGTGCGGGACTGGTGAATCCCGCTGCCGACGGGGGTGCACCGTGCCAGAAAATGGGGCTGGCCAGACGGAGAATCTCGTCCTGGAGTCAACGTCTGGGATGATCATGGGTGTGGGAGATGAGAGACTCACTTGTGAATGGTCATTAGGAAACCTTAATAAAAATACTTAAAAAAAATAGAATGGTCATTAGGATAAAGATGCAGTGTATACTCTCACTTCTTCGACGCAGGCCGATCTTGCAGTTTGCTACTGCTCGCTCCCGGGCCTCTCCCGTGATGTTCATAGAATCCCATAAAATCCCTACAGTGCAGAAGGAGGCAATTCAGCCCATCATGTCTGCACCAACCCTCATAAAGTACACCCCACCTAGACCCCCACCCTAGTCCCATCATCCCGCCTAACCTGCACATCTTTGGACACTAAGGGGAAATTTAGCATGGTCAATCAACCTAACCTGCACAACTTTGTCCATTACCCTCTCCTCTGAGGGGATCAAGGCTCCTTATCTTAGGTATCTTCTCTCGCTCACATCTGTTGTGGCTATCTTCTCCTGCGAGGACACAAAGAGGACATTGTGAGCCGGACGTCTGGTAGGTGGGCAGGAGGAGGTTTATAGCAGGTGGAATGTGCTTGCACAGCGCCTTGCCAGAGGGGGTTTGCGATGGAGTATGTTTCTGAGGAATGCTGTGCGGTGGCATAGATAATAATAATCTTTGTTATTGTCACATGTTAAATTCACACTGCAATGAAGTTATTGTGAAAATCCCCCAGTCGTCACACTACGGCGTCTGTTCGGGTACACTGAGAGAGAATTCAGAATGTCCAATTCACCTAACAAGCACGACTTTTGTGACTTGTGGGAGGAAACCAGAGCACCCATAGGAAACTCACAAAGACACGGGGAGAACATGCAGATTCCGCACAGCACCCCAAGCTGGGAATTGGACCTGGCGCTGTGTAATAACCACTGTGAGGGAGTTAATGGTTAGGAGTTAGTAACCAGGAGTTAGAGACAGGATTGATGCCAGGGACTGAGAGGCGAGTACTCACCCTTGCAGCTCGAAGGAGGTAATTCATCTCCTTCCTGCATTGGATTCTGATCCTCCTGGTGAGCCTACTGTCACTCCCAGCCTCTGCCATCGCATCCCAGGCTTAATTTATTGCATCCGCTGGTGGTCTTCTCCTAACCCGCGGGGGATAGATGGCCTTCCCCTCCTCCAACTGCGTCCAACTTCCATTCTAGGTCTGCGTTGAGAAAGCTTGGTGTTGATTTTCTTGCAGTCACCTTCTTGGCTGAAATGACTGCCGTGGGGAGCGTTTTAATGGTGTTCCCGCTTGTCAGGGACAAGCGGCTAATTCCCAGCTCCAGCAAATCACACGCCTGGGGAGTGGGGGCCAATGTGATTCCCTTGGTGGAATGTTGGCTCATTTGAATACATTGAATGGGGCCTCATTTGCACTGCCAGGGCTGACGGGAAGCACACTGATTTACCCGCTGGCGCCAGTACTTAGAATTCATTTGGGAAAATCATGGCCTTTGTGTTTGATCTGGTTTTCCCATGTCCACTGATCAGTCAGGCAAGATAAATTTGGAATCCATAGCTGTTGTAAGTTTTGAAAATGTTTGTCTTGATTTTTTTGCATTTCTGTTGAGTAATAAATTTTCCCGCGCTGATCGGCCCTCCACTGATATCCTCCGTGGCCCATTTCGGTAATCATTCCTAAATATTGCGAAATGTTTCAACCAGTCGCTGGAAATAACATTTAAGCTCTGTTTACGGCTTTCCTCCCACTGGCAAATCATTTTAAGTCGGCAATTTATTTTCCAAATTCTCTCTCGAGGTCGCCAAGTGCCGACCTCAGATTGGGCAGAGAGAAACCTGGGCTCGCGAAATTGGAATTTCCCCAGTGCTTAAGGTCTGCTTTATAATATTCTTTATTGTCACAAATAGGCTTATATTAACACTGCAATGGAGTTACTATGAAAAGCCCCTCGTCGCCACATTCCGGCGCCTGTTTGGGTACACAGAGGGAGAATTCAGAATGTCCAAATTACCTGACAGCACATCTTTCGGGACATATGAACATGAGAACTAGGAGCAGGAGTAGGCCATCTGGCCCCTCGAGCCTGCTCCGCCATTCAGTGAGATCATGGCTGATCTTTTGTGGACCCAGCTCCCCTTTCCCGCCCTGGCACAGATTGGGACTGCCAGGTTGGCACTGTGGCAGGGGGCATAACCCTCTCCGCTGGTGGCTATACCCGCCCGAACACCATAACCCTTTATTCCTTTATTCTTCAAAAAACTATCTATCTTTTAGATAATAATCTCTTTTGTTGTCTCCACAAGCCACTGATTGCCAACCAGAGAAACACCCATTAATCCCCACTCTTTGCTTTCTTTAATTAACCAATCCTCTATCCATTAACTTTACCCTTAACATCATGCATCATTATCTTATGCAGCAACATTTTGTGTGGCACCTTGTCAAAAGCTTTCTGGAAATCCAGATATACCACATCCATTGGCTCCCCATTATCTACCGCACTGATAATGTCCTCAAAAAAATTCCACGAAATTAGTTCGGCACGACCTGCCCTTTATGAACCCATGCTGCGTCTGTCCAATGAGACAATTTCCATCCAGATCCTCGCTATTTCTTCATTGATGATAGATTCCAGCATCTTCACTACTACTGAAGTTAAGCTAACTGGCCTATAATTTCATGATTTCTGTCTACCTCCTTTTTTAAACAGTGGTGTCACGTTTGCTATTTTCCAATCCGCCGGGACCACCCCAGAGTCTCGTGAATTTTGGTAAATTATCACAAGTGGGAGGAAACCGGAGAACCCGGAGGAAACCTACTCAGATACGGGGAGATGCACAGGCTCCGCACAGGCAGTGACCCAGAGCCGGGAATTAATGCACTGGTCATGTGATTATCTTGAGCCTTTTGCAAGGTGTGCTCACCATTCCATGATTGCTTTTAGGTTCTATGACTGTGCTGCTGGATCAGGATTTTTCATGGACCACCATGTGCTATGCTGCAGCCTTTAGTAAGCTAAATGGTTGATTTTGTTTGTCTGTCTTCCCTCCTCCTCTTCTCCTATGGCGCAGTTATGGCAATTTCCTTCCGGAGTTTGGCGTCTTTCTTTCAGATCAGAATAGTAATCTTTTTGAAAGTAGATTTTGTGAAATTTCAGGGTGTTTTACAACTGCCACCATGTTGTAAGATCCCAACTCTGAGACCAGGCTGTATGCTGGTTGTGAATCGTTAAGGAACGATTGCAGAAACATAGATACGTCCGAATAACTGGCTTATTGGACAAATCTAATTATATATAGATGCACAAGACAATGGGCGGGATTTACCAGCTGTTAACACTAGTGGGAAATTCCGGTCCCATGCCAGAGCATGGGTTTCCGAACGGCAAATCCCGTTGACAACAGGGACCGGTAGATCCCGTTGGCGGCCCACCTTCTCTGCTGAAAAACACACAGAGGGGTGGTCGCTAAATCCTACCCAATGTGTTACTTTATCTAAGCCATGAGCTTTCGCCAACTCAACTCTTGGTCATGTGTCTCTCTTACACCATCATATAAGTGGTAGGGGTTCTCCAGTCCCACATATTAACCCTTTAAACCTGAATACTCTAATACTAGAGGAGTGATTTTCATCCCACGCCCATCCTCAGAGTACAATGCCGTTGGAGGAAAATCCAATCAGAATGGGGAAACACATTTCTCTCTGGAGAGATCGTGATTCCAAATTTCCCCGCCCCTTGCTGGTGACTCACGATGTTAACTCCCGCAAAGGGTGAGAGCCTCATTTTAATGGATTTGAATAAATTTTAATAATGTTACCCAACCCCCCCCCCCCCCCCCCCCCCGACTACTTGATGCCCCCTTACTCAATATTCTAACCTCATCAATGTGACAGCGTTTTAAAAATGAGATTCAGTCGAGGGGATCCTTCCGACGGCACAAAGGTAAGTATAGCCACCAGCGGAGAGGGTTATGTCCCCTGTCACAGTGCCAACCTGACAGTCCCAATCTGTGCCAGGGGCTGTGCCAGGGACAGACCCTCTGGGGAGCCACATGGGAGGGAGGGGATTTCTAGTTATGTGTGTTAGGGGGGGGAAAAGGGCCACAGGGGGATCTGCAGGCACAGAGGGAATGTGGACAATGAGGGGGGAAAGTGCAGGCATGGTTTGGGAGGCGAAGGGGAGTGGCCAGTGAGGGGGGAGCAAACACCGGGGATACTTCCGCAACAAGGGGTGAGCGATCCCGATGATTGTTGGGGGCATGGTGGTGATATTCAGTTCTGAAGGGACACCCTTTAAAGGTGATGCGCTAATCTTTGAACCCCTCCCAACCCCACCCGCCCCACCAGACTGACAGCAAAAACCCGCCCACCCATTTCGGGAGTGAAAACTGGTCTGTGTAGCCAGAGAGCCTGGCAGAATATGGTACGATTCTGCTGAATAACTTCAAGTTGTGAGGCAAGAGCAGCAGCTGACACTTTTTTAATTCTGGTTTATATTATACTCCATTGGCTGCAATAGCAGAGGAATAATCCTACAGGGTACGGAGGGTTTAAGCTGGAACAGTCTTTTATCTAAACTTAATCTTTATTGAATATAAAGCTAGCCTGGTGTAATTATAGGGGCAACACGGTAGCACAGTAGTTAGCACTGTTGCTTCACAGCGGCAGGGTGCCAGGTTCGATTCCCGGCTTGGGTCACTGTCTGTGTGGAGTCTGCGCGTTCTCCCTGGGTCTGCGTGGGTTTCCTCCGAGGTACTCCGGTTTCCTCCCACAAGTCCCAAAAGACGTGCTTGTTCGGTGAATTGGACATTATGAACTCTCCCTCTGTGTACCTGAACAGGTGCCGGAGCGTGGTGACTCGGGGATTTTCACAGTAATTTCATTGCAGTAAGCCTACTTGTGACAATAAAGATTCTTATTATTATTATTGATAAATAATTCACCCCAATGGAATGGGTAAATTAGCAAGATAATATACTGTGATATGATTAAATACTCTTTAAATATTTTGTTTATTCCCTTCTCACTTATCGTATCCCTCTTTCAATATGATCGCAATCTAGAGCCAGTTGAATAAACTGCTTGCAGGCTCCGCCAATGTATCTCTACAATGTGTGTAAGTTGATATACAAGGTTTCGCTCTCTGTCACTTACACTCGATTCTTCGTTCTCTGTGCGGACACTCTCAGCATCATTTGGCGTCTTCCTATAATGGGAGCTGAGAGCAAGAGCTGATAGCCAGAATGGGGGAGTAGACGGGAGGAATAATGAGCCCATTACAACTTGAACATGCAATGTCATCCCACTGTGAATATGAATCTAATTACAATCTCAAACTATAAATTAGGGTGACGTTAGTGACTGCTCTTTTTGGGGAAAGGTGGCGAACTCTGCTTCTTCCATTTGCACTTTGATAGCATGTCTATTTTTACGATCTAATGATTATTGTTCAAGCTATTTTAAGTTTTCAAAGATTGCACATTTATGTCATCGAAGGAAAATTGTCAGTTTGCCCAGAGACAATCCCATCCTGTTGAGTTTGAATGGTACCGATAACAATGGATTTTCAAGCCATTACTGGTACTGTCGAAAGGGTTTCGTTTTCCCCCTGTAAGTACTGAATTAATCCACAGCACAAATGGGGTTTTTACAACCAACTAAAACTCAAGAATTTGAGGCTGCCTTTAGGTACAGTTTTCTCAGTCTATGGCCGGCAGCTCAGTGCTGACTCCGACCAAACACTTGATCCCTGAAGGGTCTTGCATTCCAACAGTTCCCCACCCCCCATCCCCTACACCCCACCACCCGACCCACCCCTTTCAAAGAACGCATAATGTTCCTGTTTGCCCTCTGGGCCTCATACGTTCAAGGCTGAGCACAAGAGGTTCTTAAGCAAGTTTGGCATAAAAACTGAGCTGACGGTACACTTATTACAGGAGTCTGGTCCTGGTTATCTGAGCCGGGATCAAGGTTAACCCTGACCTAGCTACAGCCCATAAAGGGTCTTGCAATGTTGTTTCATCCACTTGTGTCCTTTTCAAGCTGATAATTAAAACAATTAGCATGCCCATCACTTAGAGCATAGAAATTAAAACTCTGGGTCAGCGAGTGACAGTGACTAACTTTTCTTCAGAACCTTCCTTTTCTTCATTATTTAAAACTTTTTATAAATTTAGAGTAACCAATTTAGTGCGGCCAATCCGCCTAACTTCACATCTTTTTGGGTTGTGGGGGGTGAGACCCACGCAGACACGGGGAGAATGTGCAAACTCTGCATGGAGCGTGACCCAGAGCCGGGATCGAACCCGGATTCTCGGTACCGTGAGGCAGTAGTGCTAACCACTGCGCCGCCCTGCCTCCCTGACTTTTCTTATATTTAACCCACTTTTTTTATTTTATTGCATAAACATTTCAAACTCTCTTGGATGCAGGTATAACACACATATTACACATTGCACTTTACCTACAGAATCCTATACAGTTCATGGAAATCTAAGCAATGGAGCAATTCTTTGACAGTAAGGATTGGGTCGCATGATGTTCATAGTTCATAGAATTCCTACAATGCAAAAGAAGACCATTTGGCCCATCGAGTCTGCACCAGCCTACCGAAGACGCCCTCCCCCCACCCCTCCCCCCACCCACCCCCGGCCCACGCTGCAGCCCTATTCCTGTAACCCTATCAAACCTTTTTGGACATGTGTAACTTTAGCATGGCCAATCCACCTAACCTGCACATCTTTGGACTGTGGGAAGAAACCAGAGCACCTGGAGGAAACCCACACAGACACAGGGAGAACGTACAAACTCCACAGAGTCACCCAAGGTCGGAATTGAACCCAGGTCCCTGACATTGTGAGTCAGGGGAGCTAAACACTGTGTCACCATGCTGCCCCATGCGGGGATAGTATCCAATTGATTTGTGTATGCTGTTCAGGGACAAGTTACTGTGAAGCAAGCAAGGGTGATAGAGGTAGTTAGGGGGGGAGGGGTCATTGAATATTTTTAAGGTGGAGGTACATTGATTCCTTTTAGGCAAGGGAATCAAAGGTTATCGGGGGTAGATGGGAATGTGGAATTCGAAACACAATCAGATCGACCATAATGTTAAGAAATGGTGGAGCTGGATGAAGAGGTTGAATGGCCTATTTCTGCTCCTAATTCATATATTTGTATTTCTCCACCAATTTTCCTTGATCTTCTCCCGGGTTGTGTTTTACTACTATTCAAGGGGGTGTCTGATGGTCCAGATCAATCCAGAAAGTGGTTATATATCCAGGTGTGAAACCATTCCATACTTTCCAAAAGTCAGTGGGAGAGTCAGGCAACCAAGGCCACACAGATCATCTACCATCCGTGGATTTTCGAGTTCAAAGTTCAACTAAGTGACACTAATGAGCACAAACTGCCTTTTTAAAATTCTTTACAGGATGTGGGCATCACTGATTCGGCCAGCATTTATTGCCCATCCCTAGTTACCCTTCAGGTGGCAGGGAGGGGTGGGGGGGACTGATGGAATGCAAGATCCTTCGGTGATCAAGTGTTTAGTCGGAGTCAACACTGAGCTGCCGGCCATAGACTGAGTGGTGAGTGGCCTTCTTGAACTGCTGCAGTCTTTGAGGTGTATGTACACTCACTGTGCTGTTTGGGAGGGAGTTCCTAAGTCAGGATGGTGAGTGACTTGGAGGGAAACCTGTGATCGTGGGTTGGAAGATGCTGTCTAAGGAACTTTGGTGAGATACTGCAGTGCATCATACAGATGGTACACACGACTGCCACTGTTCATCGGTGGTGGAGGGTTTGAACGTTTGTGGAAGGAGGAGCAATCAAGCAGGCTGTTTTATCCCGGATGGTGTTGAGCTTTTTGAGTGTTGGAGTTGCAGTCGTCCAGGCAAGTGGAGAATAATCCATTACACGCCTGAGTTGTGCCTTTTAGATGGCGGACAAGCTTGGGGGGGTCAAGAGGTGAGTTACTCGCCCTGGTAGTCACAGTATTAATGTGGCTAGTCCAGTTCAGTTTCTGATCAATGGTGACCTTGAGGTCCCAGTTCAGGGAAGAGGGAGATGGAACACCATTTCATGGTCCAGATGGAGAGTCAGGTGTGCATACCGTATATACTCGCGTAACCTTCGATCTCGCGTATCATGCGACCCCTAAATTTTCGGCCCAAAAACATGCTTTTATGGTATGCCTCATGTATCATGCGAGTCACTTTTTTGACATGACAGCTGAAACTTGGGTAAGCTTTCCGCCTAAAACTGCCGAATGAGAAACAGCTGTTTTGCTGTTTGTAATCACGGAACTAAACCCGATAATAAACAACCCGATAATAAACAATCACGGTACCTAACAGGTGACGCAATCGACCCTTAGCAAAAATGGAGAAAAGATCAGCGAAGAAATATACAGCCAAATGGAAACTGCAAGTTGTTGCCGAAGCGGAACAAAGCAACAATGTTAAAGCTGGAAACCTGTTTGGTGTCGGAGAAAGCTGTGTCCGAAACTGGAGAAAGCAAAAAGAACAATTGGTGGCAAGTCCTTCCTATAAATGCGCAAATCGCGGGTCGAAATGTCATTGGCCGCAGTTAGAAGATGAAGTCTCAAAGTGGGTGTCCGAAAATCGGGAAAATGGTTACATAATAACACGATCTAAAATAAGACTTTATGCTTTACGAGAAGCTAGAAACATGGACATTCGTGAGTTTACTGCAAGTCCCGGATGGTGTACGCGGTTCATGAAAAGACATGACTTTGTGATAAGAAGAAAAACAAAAATTGCACAGAGACTCCCCAAAGAATTAGAAGAAAAAGTGATAAGTTTTCATAGATTTGTTATCAAACATCGCAAAGCTAACAGATATAATTTATCGTGCATTGGAAACATGGATGAGACACCCGTGAATTTTGATATGCCATCAAACTCAACCGTTAATAAAGTCGGCGAAAAAAGTATCTTTATCAAAACTACAGGGCATGAAAAGACACATTTTACGGTTGTACTAACGTGTATGGCAGATGGGACGAAACTTCCTCCAATGGTCATCTTCAAACGGAAATCAATGCCCAAGGTAAAATTTCCAAGTGGTATAATTGTTTCATGTCCATGAAAAAGGTTGGATGAACGATAATGGCTGCATAATTTGGCTGAAGAGAGTTTGGGAATCAAGAGCAGGTGGTTTACTATGCCAAAAAAGTTTACTTGTTTGGGATATGTTTAGGTCACATCGAGTGGATGCCGTTGTGAAATCTGTTCGCGAAGCGAACACCGATATAGCGATCGTTTCAGCTGGCTTGACTAGCGTCGTTCAGCCACTTGACATATCCATCAATAAGCCATTTAAAGACAATCTAAGGAAGAAGTGGAATGACTGGATGATGGAAGGAGATAAATCATTTACGAAGGGAGGGAATATGAAGGCTCCGGATTTGGCTCTATTGTGTTTGTGGGTAAAAGAGGCATGGGCTGGGATAGATGGCGATTTGATCGTTAAAGCATTTAAAAAATGTGGAATAGCAAATGCTTTGGATGGAAGTGAAGATGATGCTTTATTCGAAGATGCAGGAGAAGAGGATGAAAATATTGAAGACCTGGAAGATGATCAGTATGACGACTGCCTCGATGAAGAAGAATTCAAAGCTTTATTTGACGATGACGATGACAATGAAAGCGAATTCGAAGGATTTTAGTTTACCTGCATTAGTTTGTTTTAATAATGTTTTTACATTTCAATAAATGTTAAATAACCAATGTTTTCCTGTTTCATATATCATTATGTTCAAAAATAAATACCTGTATAACAGTTTCATTGACTACTGGATGTTATTTGACTTATCTTGACCAGCACTTCACACCCGCAATTTTTGTATCTCGCGTATCATGCGACCCCCGAAATTTAGGCCAGCATTTTAGACCCGTGATTTTTGTACCTCACGTATCATGCGACCCCCGAAATTTAGGCTTCAAATTAGGTGCTCAAAAGTCGCATGTTACGTGAGTATATACGGTATATCAGTTGAGGACCGAATTAAATTGGTTTGCAATGTCTTTCGTAGTCAGACAGCCAATCAACACTTAGCATTTGAATAATGAGCAAGACCCATGGAGGAAAAGTTGGTGACGAGACCAGGATAGAAATCCGACAATCGTACCGGAGGTGGGTGAGTAACTGAAGCAGATACCCGTCCAGCATCGACATGTAGCCTATTAGTGTCAACTGATAATCCACTTGGGACATTACCAGCCAAGGGTCATTGGAGACAACCTTGCAGCAGCAGGTCAGGGAACCTGCTGGGCCTCGTTAACTTATCGCCCCATCTCAGAGCTGCTTCTTCTGTCACGCGGTCACAAGCTATCCTGTGGAGTGAGACCCCCCCCCCCCCCCCCCCCCCCCCGTCACAATGATAGCCTAACACCTGTGGTCATTTTACAAATTGTATCTATCTTTTGAGGGTGCCACCACCTTGAGTTTCACTCATGTTCGGCTTGTCACAGCAGCATGCATCACTGACTGTGAGCAGGGCAGCACTGCGGCCAGTTCCACAAGGCCAACTGGCAGCCTCAGGACAGCACTGAGCAGCACAGTGGTTAGCACAGTTGCTTCACAGCTCCAGGATCCCAGGTTTGATTCCCGGCTTGGGTCACTGTCTGTGCAGAGTCTGCACTTTCTCCCCGTGTCTGCGTGGGTTTTCTCCGGGTGCTCCGGTTTCCTCCCACAGTCCAAAGCTGTGCGGGTTAGGCAGATTGGCCATGCTAATTTGCCTTTAGTGTCCAAAAAAGGTTAAATAGGGTTATTGGGTTACAGGGATAGGGTGGAGGCGTGGGCTTGAGTAGGATGCTCCTTCCAAGGGCTGGTGCAAACTCAACCTCTTAACTTGCCATCTCCAGTGAAACTGTGCAGGCAGGCAGCCAGGCATTATCAGCAGGGTCAGTCCCCTTAGAACATAGAACATTACAGCACAGAACAGGCCCTTCGGCCCTCAATGTTGTGCCGAGCCATGATCACCCTACTCAAACCCACGTATCCACCCTATACCCGTAACCCAACAACCCCCCCCTTAACCTTACTTTAATTAGGACACTACGGGCAATTTAACATGGCCAATCCACCTAACCCGCACATCTTTGGACTGTGGGAGGAAACCGGAGCACCCGGAGGAAACCCACGCACACAGGGGGAGGACGTGCAGACTCCACACAGACAGTGACCCAGCCGGGAATCGAACCTGGGACCCTGGAGCTGTGAAGCATTTATGCTAACCACCATGCTACCCTGCTGCCCCAGTCCCAACCTCCAAAAATCATCAACGGTGATGAGATTCTGCCTATTGAGCCATTCAACATCACAGAGGAAAGAGTAGAAAAGTTAAAGAAGACCGTTCGCAATTTTGAAGAAAACTTCAATCACAGAACCCAAAACTTAATGGTAATAATGAGGTCACAGACACTGACCTAACATTTCAAACATTTGTGCCTGTTTAGCGACTGGCTTTTTGCCAGCATGAAAACAGAATGTGAGAAAAATAGTCAAGAAAAAGAACTGCATTGTTCTCCCTATTGACAATTATCAGATAAAGCCTCAAAAGGAAATTCAGTTTCCTCCTACACTTTTTTTCTTGGAGGCTGGGAAGATGTGGACTGATTTTTAGAACCTGAATTAAATAGTTTTTTTTCAGGGTGTGCAGCAGCACTGACCCACTGTTTTATGTCGGAAAGCCTTTGGTGAGCTCTGAGCTATGATCTCGTCCAATGCCACATGAGCAGCTAGCATTGACTCACACAATGCATACGATTAAGGGGCAGCAGGGTAGCATGGTGGTTAGCATAAATGCTTCACAGCTCCAGGGTCCCAGGTTTGATTCCCGGCTGGGTCACTGTCTGTGTGGAGTCTGCACGTCCTCCCCGTGTGTGCGTGGGTTTCCTCCGGGTGCTCCGGTTTCCTCCCACAGTCCAAAGATGTGCAGGTTAGGTGGATTGGCCATGCTAAATTGCCCGTAGTGTCCTAATAAAAGTAAGGTGGAGGGGGTTGTCGGGTTACGGGTATAGCGTGGATACGTGGGTTTGAGTAGGGTGATCATGGCTCGGCACAACATTGAGGGCCGAAGGGCCTGTTCTGTGCTGTACTGTTCTATGTTCTATGATTAGTGTAGTTGGAGGGCAGCACGGTGGCGCAGTAGTTAGCACTGCTGTCTCACGGCACCGAGGTCCCAGGTTCGATCCCGGCTCTGGGTCACTGTCCGTGTGGAGTTCGCACATTCTCCCCGTGTTTGCGTGGGTTTCGCCCCCACAACCCAAAGATGCACTGGGTATGTGGATTGGCCACATTAAATTGCCCATTAATTGGAAAAAATGAATAGGGTACTCTAAATTTTTTTTTTTTTTTAATTAGTGTAGTTCGAAGTTCCTACCAAACCATCCTGGAAAGCTTGGCACTATAGACCGGGACTGAGCATTTTAGAGAACCGAGCTCCAATTCTGACAGAATTGCAAAACGTCAAGGCAATTCTTTTCAACAAAACATGGGCTGGTTTAGCACACTGGGCTACATAGCTGGCTTTTAAAGCAGACCGTGCAGGCCAGCAGCACAGTTCAATTCCCGTGCCAGCTTCCCCGAACAGGTGCTGGAATGTGGCGACTAGGGGCTTTTCACAGTAACTTAATTTGAAGCCTACCTTATGACAATGAGCAATTTGCATTTCAACTCCTACCCACCTGTTTCTCGTTTCACCTGCCCGGCTGCCCTCTTGGGTAGAATACACACCAAATCTATTCTAAAAACTGCATTTTCCACCTCTGGAGCTTTTGCTCACATTCCACTGCCCCCTCTGATATGAACTGCTCTCTGGTGTTCATTCCGACTGCATCTTAAAGAATATAATAGTCACATCAGTACAGCCTTTAAATACAATGCCAATTCTACAATTGAGAACATGGCACACTTTCTATCGCTTGAAGAGTGTTGGAGTTTACAACAGCATCAACGCTGAGGAAGTGCAAAAAGGCCACTTGGCCCATCTAGTTTGCTGCTTTTAAGATAAATGAACCCTATCTCACTTCTCGCTTCCGCCTTCAAATCCTTCTCTCCTTAAGTACACCCAGTCGTCTCAATTTTACTTACACTGCCTGACTCAGTAGCCTTTCCTGGTAAATCACCCCACAATCCAGTGATATATTTTTGGTGAGAAGGGAGCAAAAGCACTTTTATGATCAGCGATCGTAGAGGAACAAATCAGAGATGAGAAAAGTCTGTTTTACTATAAGGCATGGTGACAATTACACTGGGTATCTGTCCTAACGGTTTTCCTCGTCTGCAAATTGGCTGCTGGCACATTGCCAAAAACAACCCATAAATTAAAATGGCACTTCACATGAGTAGCCCCAACTGAGAAAAAGCAACTGCCATACCTATCCTGTAATCACCGGGAGATGTGACTGGCATTCAGCTAACCACATATACAACCTCTTTGTTGCTGCTTAATGCATTACAGGGTTAGGGAGGCTATTTTTCTCCTTGTTTTCACGTCCCATCAAAACTCCGACCACCCAGTTCTTAATACTGATTAGCAAATTCCACCAATTCCTGAAATTTAAAAGAAAATAAACACTGGAACTCAGAAACACTGGGTGGGATTCTCTGGCTTCCCCGGAGTGTGTTTCCCGGCAGCGCGGGGAGGCCCACCATTGGCCAGGGGCCGGTTCTCATGGATTTCCCACTGAATCCACCCCATGCCACAGGAAAGTCACAGCGGGGATGTGCACTCGGCCGGACCAGAAGACCCCTCTGACATGAACAGCTGAAAGATTGTGCTCATAATCTTCACTCCTGTTAGAAAGTGCATGCGGGGGGTGGCATGTGGCGCAGTGCTTAGCACTGGGACAGCGGCGCTGAGGACCCAGGTTCGATCCCAGCCCTGGGTCACTGTCCGTGTGGAGTTTGCACATTCTCCCCTTGTTTGGGTGGGTTTCACCTCCCCAAACCAAAGATGTGCAGGTTAGGTGGATTGGCCACGCTAAATCGCCCCTTCATTGGAAATAAGAAATAATTGGGTACTCGAAACTTGTAAAAAAAAAAGAAATTGCATACCGAAGGTTCACTAAGTTCTTCAAACAATAACTTAATTCTTTAAGAACAGAAAAGAAAACTGCATTTGAAATAAGGGTGGAGTCCACAAACGAGGAGTGGGATTCTCCAGCCCGGTGAGTCCCGGTCAGTAGCGGGATTCTCCCTACCTACAGCCGGCCAATGGGGTTCCCCATTGTGGCCGCCCCACACCGTCGGGAAACCCGCGGACTTGGGTGTGCTGCAGGCAGAATGGAGGAATTCCGCCGACAGAGAATTCCATTGGTGATTTTTTTTGGGTTAAATCTCTACCACCAAGTGTCCCGCTCACCCAGCAAGATATTACAGTCCCGCGGACGCAAATGGTACCATTTCAATTGGCCTCCGCGGTGGGGGACACAGGCATTGACGGGTTTGATACCTTGGCCTATATTACAGTGAATTTTAATCATCTATAAATTTGAATGAAAACATTGCACTTGCAATGAAGTAATGTGCATCAGTCAAGATAAATCCAATTACTGAGTCTGCACGATCTCTCCACCAGCACCAGTAACTCCTGAGTCACTGTACTATCATTCAAAATTTTGTCTTAAATCAAATCCTGAATGAGTTAACATTTTCTGTTGTTCAATTCTGCAGAACTGATGTACAGGGAGATCTGGATGAATCACAAAAGGCTAGTAAAGGTGCAGCAAGTAATTAGAATAGCTAATAAAATTCTCCGGCCATATTTGCAGGGAACGCCGAGTGTTTTATGTGGCGTGGCTTCTAGCCCCCCCCCCCCCCCCCCCCCCCCCCCCCATAGGGCGGAGCATCGGTGCGAGGCCACGCCAACTTTTTGGTCGTAATACTAGACACATGCTCCAGACATAGCCTCAAAATCAATTGTTTATTGTGTGGGGAATTGATTACAAAAGTACAAAGGATCTGCTTCAGTTGTACAGGGCATTGGTGAGATCACATCTGGAATATTGTGTACAGTACTGCTCTCCTTATTTAAGGAAGGATGTGTATGTGTTATAAGCAGTTCAGAGAAGGTTCACTAGATTAATACCAGGAATGGGCAGGTTGTCTTACGAGGAAAGGTTGGAGAGGTTAGGTTTGTATCCACTAAGGTTTAGAAGAGTAAGAGGCGGCTTGATCAAAACCTTTAAGACCCCGAGGGGTATTGACATGGTGGATGAGAAGGGGCTGGAACTAGGGGCCACTGTTCAAAAATAAAGGGTCGCTTATTCAAGACAGAGATTAGGAGTAATCTTTACTCTCAGAGGGTTGCGAGTCTCTGGAACATTCTTCCTCATTGGTCAGTGGAAGCAGAATCTTTAAATATTTTTAAGGCCGAGATAGAAAGATTCTTGGTTAACAAGGGGTGAACGGTTATCAGAGGTAGGCAGGAATGCAGGATTGAGATCACAATCAGATTCGCCATGATCGTATTGAATGGCGGAGCAGGATCGAGGGGCCAAGGGGCCTACTCCCATTATTGTGTGTAACTGAAGTAATCCTGTTCAAATCCTCCTGTTACCTACTTTTCTCTGGTTGCAACTCCATGAACCTTACTTCTGTTTCCATTCATTCTAAAGAAGAGGCATACCTGGCAAGGCTTGCATTATTGACCATTTTTAGCTGTCCAGGTTGATAGTTCGCTTTAACCACTAATAGCGGTTTGACACAACGGAATAGCTTGCTAGGCCTCTCTAGAGGGCAATTAAAGGTCAACTATGCATTTCAACTATTAAAATAAACATCTATCATATTCAGATTTTGCACATCAAAGTGTCAGAAGTGTGAAGAATACTGTAAACATATTGAACTGAACTCTGACTGAGCCGGGCATGTTTATTTATGTGTAGCAGTTAGACTTTGTAGTCTTTTCAAGCACATGTTTATTTTCACAACAGAATAATAATACATTACATGGTGTAATCCTCCTGTTGTCAGACAGCATTATAACATCTGACGTACCATTAGCAACATCACAGGGCTCTTTTCATTTATAAAACCCAAGAGTTTGCGAATAAACATCGATCCTTCCATAAGGACGAAAATGCAAGTTTGAGACGTGCAAATTATTTTCTCCCTTGAGGTTCAAAAGAAATTAAAACGAGCAGAATTTGGGACTTGCACCATTGTTTCAGGGGAACGCGGAATTCTCAGGTCTTCAAATCCCTGGGGCCGAGGAAAAGAAAAGGCAATTTCCACCCGGCAACCTGCAGCAGCAGAGTCGTCCCACATCGCAAATCCACTCCGTTTATACTGGTCATTCCGTTTCCAGAAGTGGCCAAATCTTCAGCGCCACCCCCCCCTCCCATCTCTGGGATTTGGGATGCCTCCTCTGATTTGGGGGTCAGTCAGATGGCTTTCCACTCTGACACACTTATGCCTGTGGAGTGGACTCCAGTCAGTTTTGAGGCCATTGTGAAAGCCACTAAATGTATTTGTGTATTAGATTTGCGTTGGTCTTTCTGTCTCCGCGTGAATGTGAACAGGGGGCAGGTGGTGGCACACTGGTAATATCACTGGACCAGTTGTCCAAAATTTGCGTTAATAGCTGATCTTTGAAGCTGGGAGGAGAATGAAAAGAAAGTGAAAAAAAAACATATCAGATCAATTGGAAGAGAAAGATAGGTGAATATTTTAAGTAGGGGGCTGGATTCTCCCAGGGTAAGACTATGGCGCGATTCTCCGCTGCCCACGACGGGTCAGAGAATAGCGGGAGGGCCTTCCCGACATTTTTCCCGACCTCCCGCTATTCCCCCCCCCCCCCCCCCCCCCCCCCCACGGCCGCCCCACGACACGAATTTTTACGGCGAACAGCGATTCTCCCCTGGCCGATGGGCCGAGTTCCCAGGCCATTACGGCCGTTTTCACGAACGCAAACACACCTGCTCTCACCGTTCGTGAAAACGGCCGCAAAGTGCCGTCCCGGACAACCATGGCACCAATTGGCACGGCCGTGCCAAGGGTGGCATGGGCCCGCGATCGGTGGGCACCGATCGCGGGCAGCGGGTCCAATACCTGCACACTCTTTGTTCCTCCGCCGCCCCGCAGGATCAGTCCGCGGGGCGGCTGAGGGGCATGACGGCCTGCGCATGCGCGGGTTTGACGCATATGCGTGATGACATCATCAGCGCATGCGCGGGTTGGAGCCGTCCAACCCGCGCATGCGCGTCAGCCGCCGTGACGCTTGCCGCGCGGGCTTAGCGACGGTCGCTAAGGCCGCGATGCCGTTCTTCACGGGGCTCCGCTGCTAGCCCCGACCGGGGGGGGGAGAATCGGGTCCCGGGAGGGGGCACGGAGGCTGCCTTGAAACACGGCCAGTTTCACGGCAGCCTTTACGACTCTCCGCATTTGCGGAGAATCGCGCCCATTATGTCCCTACACCGGCATAAAAACGGTGGAGTTTTACCCCCAGAATTCCTTGAAAAAGGTTAGATGAATTCATAGCCCCGCAGGGGCTAGCAGGGACCCGGAGTGGATCTAGCAGCTTTTTCTGCAGGTACGGGCCCCCGTACATCCGGGTCAGAAGCAGCGCATGCGCACGGCGGCAACCTCCAGCAGTTATGCCGTGCTCCATGGCGGCTCGGACAAAATGTGCGGGTTGGAGCCGTCTATCCCGCGCATGCGCGTCAGCCGCCGTGACGCTTGGCGCGCGGGCTTAGCGACGGTCGCTAAGGCCGCGATGCCGTTCTTCACGGGGCCCCGCTGCTAGCCCCGACCGGGGGGGGAGAATCGGGTCCCGGGAGGGGGCACGGAGGCTGCCGTGAAACACGGCCAGACACGAGCCAGACAAAAAAAATAAACCCCTCGATCAGCCACGTGCCTGAGTCTCAATTACCGCACATTTAATCCCTACACATCTGTAAGACCCCCCTGGTCTTCGATCTGCCTGCCCCCGACCAGGGCGACCACGGACTGAGGCGCCATGCGAGCATCCTGAGCGGCAATAGGTGGTTAGTTCCACGCCGTAATGAATTCGGCCGGTCGGGAGCGGAGGTTTGCAGAGTGGGCCTCCGGGCGCGAGGCGTACTCTGCGGTGACACCGATTTTCGGTGCCCGGAGAATCGCCGGACCGGCGCCGGCCGCGATTACGGCGTCAGGCTGTGGAGAATACAGCCCGGGATCTTTCACATATATTCCTTGTTTGTCATTATAGTAGCCACAAAATGTCTAGAATTGATTTGCGTGTTGTTCCCAAGGGTCTAAAGCTCCATCAAACTGTTTTGCAAGCACTAAAAGAAAAGCAAAATAATGCGAGCACCAGAAATTTGGAAGAAAACCAGAAAATGTTGGAAAACCTCAACAGGTCTGGCAGCATCTGCGAAGAGAGAAACAGTGTTAGCTTTGAGTCAAATATGTCTCTTCTTCAGTACAAGTCAGATGCTGCCAGATCTGCAGAGTATTTCCCACACTTTGGGCTGGAGTCTCTGATTTTGAGGCTATGTCCGGAGCATGTGTCTAGTATTACGACCAAAAAATCGTCACGGCACCGATGCTCCGCCCGATGGGGGGGTCTAGAAGCCACGCCACATAAAACACCCGGCGTTCCCTGAAAATACGGCCGGAGAATTACTGGGTCTGTGCCCGCGCATGCACACGGCGCGACCGTTGCAAAATGGCGCCGGCCGGCTGGACCACCCCCACCAGTCCCCCAGCCTCTGCTGAAACCTCCCTGACACAGTCCATAGCCGCCGCGCGAGGTTGACGAAACCTCACATGATAAGTGACCCACGCCATCGGAAGTCAGCCCATAAGGGGCGGAGAATCAGGGGAGAGCCTTCAGGTGACATCGTGAGGCGATCCCAACGGCATGCGGCGTACTCACGATGATGCCGTTTTGGAGGGGGCGGAGCATCCAAAAACAGGCCCCACCCCTGACTTCAGCATCAAAAGGGATTCTTCGCTCAATCGCTGAATGCGATTTCAGCATTGGCAATCGGAGAATCCCACCCTAAGTTTTTTAATTTTATAAGCATGGCTTGCTCCAGTCAGAAGATTCAGTTTCAACAGGCAAAAATGACACCAGTGACATTCAGTTCTCTAACTCATGTGCAAAACTGCAGGCTCTGACTTGCGAAAAAGCAAAGTGCATGTAAATCTAGCGAGGACCAGCTTTAAGGAATCCAGCTCTATAAAGCCATGGATTTCAAAGAAAGATTTACAAGGATAATAAGGCCTTGCGTTTTCTTTTCCACAGCATCTCAAAATAAGGTCAGAACATACAAAGACCAAACTTAGACAAGTGAACTCATGTTAATGGGCTTGTCAAATGACTCCAGCATCTCCTGACTCACTACAGCACCACTAATAGTCTTAAAGTATTTATGGTATTATGGTGCTGTACTGCAGAAAATTGACTTCTTTGTATTAATCTTGTATTGATGACAGCACTGCAGGGCACATTTGACTTCACAATGAAACATCAACAGCTTGAAATATAGTTGAATTGAGGATTACATGTCCTTCAGCGCCTTATTCCATTGAGCCCATCTGAGCCAGGGAAGCCTGCAATCTGCTAGGCTTTTCAAATAAATTCAAAGGATTTAGTTTAAAAATATCCTTGCACCATACTCTTCAAATTAAATCAGTCTGAACCAGACTGACTGCTTTATTTATTTGCAGGAAGGGATTATACTTGTTCGGCCTGTACTTGTCCACCCATCCCAGGTAAGTCGGGCAGTGAATATTTCCTGCCCAGGTGTGTACAGTCTCCAACAGTAGCATTGTTTTGGGTGGTCTCAACACAACGTGCAGTGTCAACAAATTATCCCAAATGATGTAACTTCTTCAAGGAAGCTCCCAGTGCAGGTGTGACCTGTCCTCCTCCAATGATTTCAATGGTCCCATCTTCAGAATTTGCAACAGTGTCCACATCCTTGAGGAAAGATGTAAGGGAATCGGAGAGTGTAGAGAAGGGAGCCACAAGAATGATTGTAAGGATAAAGAACCATGGCTATGAGGGTAGATTGGAGAGGTTGGGAATGTTTTACTTGGAGAAAAAAAGGCAGAGAGGAGATTTGAACAAAGAACAAAGAAAAGTACAGCACAGGAACAGGCCCTTTGGCCCTCCAAGCCTGTGCCGATCATGCTGCCCGTCTAAACTAAAATCTTCTACACTTCCTGGGTCCGTATTGCTCTATTCCCATCCTATTCATGTATTTGTCAAGATGCCCCTTAAACATCACTATCGTCCCTGCTTCCACCACCTCCTCTGGCAGCGAGTTCTAGGCACCTTTGTGTAAAAAACTTGCCTCGTACATCTCTTCTAAACCTTGCCCCTTGCACCTTAAACCTATACCCCCTAGTAATTGACCCCTCTACCCTGGGAAAAAGCCTCTGACTATCCACTCTGCCTATGGCCCTCATAATTTTGTAGACCTCAACCTCCGTCGTTCCAATGACAACAAACCGAGTTTATTTAACCGCTCCTCATAGCTAATGCCCTCCATACCAGGCAACATCCTGATAATTCTCTTCTGCACCCTCTCTGAAGCCTTCACATCCTTCTGGTAGTGTGGCGACCAGAATTGAACACTATACTCCAAGTGTGGCCTAACTAAGGTTCTATACAGCTGCAACATGACTTATCAATTCTTATACTCAATGCCCCGGCCAATGAAGGCAATCATGCAGTATGCCTTCTTGACTACCTTCTCCACCTGTGTTGCCCCTTTCAGTGACCTGTGGACCTGTACACCTAGATCTCTCTGACCATCAATACTCTTGAGGGTTCTACCATTCATTGTATATTCTCTACCTGCATTAGACCTTCCAAAATGCATTACCTCACATTTATCTGGATTAAACTCTATCTGCCATCTCTCTGCCCAAGTCTCCAAATGATCTAAATCCTGCTGTATCTTCTGACAGTCCTCATCGCTATTAGCAATTCCACCAACCTTTGTGTCGTCTGCAAACTTACTAATCAGACCAGTTACATTTTCCACCAAATCATTTATATATACTATGAACAGCAAAGGTCCCAGCACTGATCCCTGCGGATCACCACTAGTCACAGCCCTCCAATTAGAAAAGCACCCTTCCATTGCTACTCTCTGCCTTCTATGACCGAGCCAGTTCTGTATCCATCTTGCCAGCTCACTCCTGATCCTGTGTGACTTCAACTTTTGTACCAGTCTGCCATGAGGGACCTTGTCAAAGGCCTTACTAAAGTCCATATAGACAACATCCACTACCCTACCTGCATCAATCATTTTCGTGACCTCTTCGAAAAACTCTATCAAGTTAGTGAGACACGACCTCTCCTTCACAAAATCGTGCTGCCTCTCGCTGATACGTCCATTTGCTTTCAAATGGGAGTAGATCCTGTCTCGAAGAATTCTCTCCAGTAATTCCCCTACCACTGACATAAGGCTCACCGGCCTGTAGTTCCCTGGATTATCCTTGCTACCCTTCTTAAACAAAGGAACAACATTGGCTATCCTCCAGTCCTCCGGGACATCACCTGAAGACAGTGAGGACACAAAGATTTCTATCAAGGCCTCAGCAATTTCCTCTCTAGCCTCTTCAGTATTCTGGGGTAGATCCCATCAGGCCCTGGGGACTTATCTACCTTAATATTTTTCAAGACGCCCAACACCTCGTCTTTTTGGTTCTCAATGTGACCCAGGCTATCTACACACCCTTCTCCAGACTCAACATCCACCAATTCCTTCTCTTTGGTGAATACTGATATTAATGTAGTACCTCGCCCATTTCCTCTGACTCCACACATAGATTCCCTTGCCTATCCTACAGTGGGCCAAACCTTTCCCTGGCTACCCTCTGGCTTTTTATGTATGTGTAAAAAGCCTTGGGATTTTCCTTAACCCTATTTGCCAATAATGATTCATGACCCCTTTTAGCCCTCCTGACTCCTTGCTTAAGTTCCTTCCTACTTTCCTTATATTCCACACAGGCTTCGTCTGTTCCCAGCCTTCTAGCCCTGACAAATGCCTCCTTTTTCTTTTTGACGAGGCCTACACTATCTCCCGTTATCCAAGGTTACCGAAATTTGCCGTATTTATCCTTCTTCTGCACAGGAACATGCCGGTCCTGAATTTTTTTCAACTAACATTTGAAAGCCTCACACATGTCAGATGTTGATTTACCCTCAAACATCCGCCCCCAATCTACGTTCTTCAGTTCCCGCCTAATATTGTTATAATTAGCCTTCCCCCAATTTAGCACATTCACCCTAGGACCACTCTTATCCTTGTCCACCAGCACTTTAAAACTTAATGAATTGTGGTCACTGTTCCTGAAATGCTCCCCTACTGAAACTTCTAGCACCTGGCCGGTGTATTTGAAAGAGGTATTCAAGATCCTGAGGGGTATGGAGAGGGTAAATAGTGAGAAACTGTTCCCGCTCAAGAGAACGTCGAGAAACAGAAGGCATAGATTCAAAATGATTGGCAAAAGGTGTGCAAGTGATGTGAGAAAAGGTTTTTCACCCAGCGGGCGGTTTGAGTCTGGGATAAACCCAGTGCTGGAGGCAGGTTCGATTGAGGTCTCCAAAAGTGAAATGGATTGCTATCTGAAAAGAAAGAATGTGCAAGGTCGGGGATAAGGCAGTGGAGGAGGTATAGTTAGAATGCTCTTGCCGAGAGCCAATGTAGACTCGATGGGCCAAATGGCCTCCTTCTGCTCTGTAATGATCGTGATTCTTTGCTCGTCATGTGCCTTCCCCCCAACTTCGGCCAGTTACAGCCCCAATATCTTTTCAGAAATCTGTATCATTGTTGGAACAAAATTTTTCGGGGAACTTGATGGTGCACTACACTCTATTCCACTGGTTCAAATTTAGCATAACTTCGTCTGTATGTAAAGCTCATTTGCAAAACCGTGATTGTGCAATCTCAACTATGTTACAATTGAACGAGAAACGGAACTGCTCACCGCTTTGTCCAAACTGCTGCTACCTTGGCAATCTCATTGGCATTACCATATTGTGTATGGTGCAGTAGTGGGTTGGGTGGAATGCTGGACCTTGCGGGGGGGAGATTATTCTGAGGCTAGATTATTTTGTGGTGATTCAAAGTTGGAGGAGGTTTATTGGCACCAGTCCTTGCTACTGCAATGACACCGAATGAGCATATCTGAAGATTCTTTCATTTAATGTGTCTCTTTTGTTCAGGGTAGGTAGCATTGTGAACTGCCATCAAAGAAAAATGCCACTGCTTAATGCACAGGGTCTGCTCAAACTAAAGGTGCACACGAGTAAATCGGGGTGACAACTTGGGAATTCCTGTCTCTAACATACTTTAAATCCTGTGGTTCCCAATGGCCATAGAAACATAAGTGAAAGCAATTCTCCACTATCAATTGGAGCAGGTACTGTCATTGAGTGATACTCCCTCAGCAATTAATATCCAGTGATCTATCAATCCAGTTAGAGCCACACTGTTGTGAAGAAGAAAGTTCTTTACAGGCATTAAGTTGCCTACCAAAGGAAGATCTTTGTTCAATGCTGTATTCAAATCAACATTGAAACAAGTTCAAGAAATAATTTTGCAGCGACAACAGACTTGGACACGGTATGGTAAAATGGTGGTAAAACCGGGGAGGAAACATTCTGTTCCTGATATCAGGGAAAAGTACAAACAGTGGAAATCTGGAATGCTACATCATTCACCAGGGTGATCAGCCCCGCAAGAGAACAGGTTAATGTTTCGGATGGGTCCCTTCCCAGAACTGTTCGGCATCTTCGATTTTTAATCACTGATCCCTCTCATCTCGATGAACATTCCTCCAAACCAAAGAAGCAAAACGTGAAGACCTTCATCTGGTTTCTGTGCTTCCTGTATTCTGCTCTGTAGCTGATGTCATTTATTAAGGAATAATGAAAATCAGAATGATTTCGCCTGCAGCGTGAGGTGCCACCATTGTGCACACAAGACAGGTCACTAGAACAAGCGCCATCTAGTGGTGGCAACAGCACGTGCCAGCTACAACCAGGCAATATATCCTAAGAGGGACCGACAGGCACACCTTCCAGTGCACTAAGTATTTAAATATCACCAAAGAGATACTTTCATTTCAAGAGCATCTGTTCCCTAGATTTCTTACAAACTGTCTATGATTTATTTTGTAATGCTTTGGATTATTAAGCTTATGGTGTATCTTCTCACTGTCACTCCCAGAAAAACCTTGCAGCCATGTCTGAAGTGACACTTTGTGAAAGGTACTGTTTGGACTCTTTCTTCGCCATTCTGCTTCACTGTGCTACCCTTGTACACTCTCATCTCCGAACAGGTTTTTAAAAATGGCTTGGTTAAATGATGAGGAGAAGCTGCA
Organism: Scyliorhinus canicula; assembly: GCF_902713615.1. Lineage (NCBI taxonomy): Eukaryota > Metazoa > Chordata > Chondrichthyes > Carcharhiniformes > Scyliorhinidae > Scyliorhinus > Scyliorhinus canicula. Next base: position 259,724,322 of record NC_052147.1, on the reverse strand, counting down.
TAGACTAGACCAGACCTTGGGGGTGATTTTGAGCCGGCTGTCTCCACCTGTGAGAAACTCGGCACAGGCTCAAAATCCAGACAGAATTTTGAAAACCCATTCCCTCCGGCACGATTAGGTTTTGGAACCTCTCCCCGCCCCTCTGGCGGAGTAGTGCGAATCACGCCACAGGAGCCCTCATTTCAATACATTAGCATGTCGTCAGTGAGCACTCTCTCCAGAGCTTCACCCCTCATCGGGCATCACATCGGCGTCATTCAGAACTGGTCTACAAAAGCGTGATCCCTGCGGCCTCACCTCTGAGGGCAATATTGGAGGTGAGGGCTCAGGCAGCCATGGTTCTCCAGGCTCTTCACTGCTTGGGGTGCACTGGAGAGGATGTGGGGACACAGATAAATTCCACTCAGTCACTCAAGGGGAGGGGTTGCCAGCCGGTCTCATTTTCCTTTCACTAAGCGGTCTGAAGGCTGACATGCTGGTATTCAGGCATCGCCTCCTGTCCTCCATGCCGTGCCTGTGGCCAAGTCAATGCTGAGAGAGTGCCCATCCTTAGTGGGAGCTGGAAAGTGGGTGGGTGGGAAGTGAATACTGAGGATCAGCACTGAGGGCAACTGTGAGATTCTTGGGTGGGGTCCCATGAGAGGTCAGACTGCAAGGGCAGAGTGGGGTCCTCAGGAATGGGTTGCATCCCTGTCTCATGAAGAATAAAGACCCTCTCACTTAGGTAAGTACAACTGAACTGTGAGTAGAACCCCACACTCAGGCAGAACTCTGAGGATCAAGGGGCTGAGCTCCATTTGTCCAGGAAGTTTGTCTCTCAGGAATAAGTGTGTAGGGCTGTGAAATGGAAGAATGATGGTGCCTTCTAGATGTGTGCTTGCCAACGTCTGTCACAAGAGGCATTCATTAGCTTGATATGCCATTTGACCCTTCATTGACAAGTCAATTGAGCCACTGAAATATGCAGAGCAAATGTTCACTGCCACTAATTTGAGTCCCAGGCTTTGAACCCCAATGCTCACACAAGAGTTTACATCACACAGGACACACTGTGTGAATGCCAATGTAGGGCTTCATGGTAAAGTCTGTGATAACTGACCACATTATAGGATCATGATGGGGGCTTCTTTGAGGTGCCCCTTGAGGATGCGGACTCAGGAGCTATCCATCCATTTAATAGCCCTGTCATCTAAGGCTAGGTGTTTGGGCAGTCGGTGGGGGGCGCCAAGAGCGTGGTGTGATTCACATGAGGAATAAAATTTCTTTAAGAGGCTCAAAATTCCATGAGAAATCCCACCAAACTCACGCCATTTTTCTCACTGGAACTGATACTTTACCATTTTTTGGTAAGGTTCCGCCCCTTGACTTCTATTCCTTTGAGTATAGAAGATTAAGCGGAGATCTAATTGAGGTGTTTAATGTGATTGAAATATTTGAGGCGATGGAGAGAAACTATCTCATCTGGTAGGGGATGGCAGAACAAGAGGGAGCACAACGTAAAATTAGAGCTAAGGTATTCAGGAGTGATGTCAGGAAGCACTTCTTCACACATGGGGTCGTGAAAATCCGGAACTCTCGCCCAGAAAATGTTCAAGAGGCTGAGTCACCTATTCTTGTTCCATGTTCCAAAATAGTTTATCTCGATGTAATAAGCACATATAGAACACCGTCACCAATATTTACTGCCAAAGTGAGGAATATTACAGAATTGAAGATCTATGAGGCTCAGTGTAATCTGCCAATGGTAATACACCTGTCTCCATTACAACATTTCAAGCCTTCAATATTTATGTTAATTTAATTACTGGACGTGGAAAGGGATCTATAATAATAATCTTTAATGTCACAAATAGGCTTACATTAACACTGCAATGTAGTTACTGTCAAAAGTCTCTAGTCGCCACATTCCGGCGCCTGTTCAGATACACAGAGGGAGAATTCAGAATGTCCAATTCACCAAACACCATGGGCGGGATTCACCAAAACCCCGCCGGTTCGGAGAATCGCCGGGGGACGGCATGAATCCCGCCCCGACACTGGCTGCCAAATTCTCCAGTGCTGGGCTTTTGGCGGGGGCAGGAATCGTGCTGCGCCGGTCGGCGGACGCTGGCAGTGGTCCCCCCGGCGATTCTCTGCCCCGCGATGGGCCGAGCGGCCGCCCGTTTTTGGCCGGTCCCACCAGCATGAATCAAACTAGGTCCATACCGGTGGGACCTGGCTCTACGGGTGGCCTGCAGAGTCCTTGGGGGGGGGCACAGGGGGATCTGGCCCTGGGAGGGTGCCGCCACAGTGGCCTGGCCCGCGATCGGGGCCCACCGATTCGTGGGCGGGCCTGTGCCATTGGGGCACTTTTTCCCTCTGCGCCGGCTGCTGTCAACCTCTGCCATGGCCGGCGCAGAGAAGAAAGCCCCTGCGTATGCGCTGGGATGATGCCAGCACACACTGGTGCTCCCGTGCATCCGCCAACTCGCAGCGGCCGGCGGAGACCCTTCGGCGTCGGTTGGCATGGCCCCAAGCCCTTTCACGCCGGCTGGCACAGCACCAAACCCGTCGGCGCAGGCCTAGCCCCCGAAGGTACGGAGGGTTCTGCACCTTCCGGGAGGCCCGACGCCGGAGTGGTTCACGCCACTGCTCGGCGCCGATACGGGACCTGTGGGAGGAAATCAGAGCATCCGGTGGAAACCCACGCAGACGCAAGGAGAATATGCAGACTCCGGACAGACAGTGACCCAAGCCGGGAATCAAACATGGGTCTCTGGAGCTGTGTAGCCACAGTGCTAACCACTGTGCTACCATGCTGCCCATTTATAGGTATGTTTTCATAGTTTTAAAAGATGTGCTAAAATTTCACTTTGTGTTTATTGGACGGGAAATTGCGATGTACAATTTCAATATTCTCTTAATGTTGGCTTGGCTGTGGCATGTGGAATAATCTTGGCGCATTTACACTGTAGGTACTAATCCAAGACAGCAGTTTGACCTCCAAGGAGGCTGAACCTTACAAATTCTGGGGTATACTATGCACAGAAATCTCTCACCCAGCAGCTAGAAACTCAAATGTATATATACTGAGGTGAGGTAAGTCCCAGACATGTCCTGAGTATTATGTAAACCATAGTGAATTTGCAATCCATGTGGCATCAATCCGAAGACTTGTCGAACTTTGCCCTTCCAGAGAGTTAAACTCGGTCCCAGATGGAGTCACACCAAGCCCAGGTTTCAGAATTTGCGTTGCCATTTTAACCCATGTAAAGCTTTGTGTCCAACTTTATGAGCAGTGCTTTTACTTCATAGAATGCAAGGGCAAACTACTTTTTGCAGCAAATAACATTTTAAGTGAGCAATGAAGTTTGCTTCAAAAGCCATCGCCTGCCATAAATGTACATTGAAAAGCATTGCCCCATGTACTGAAGCTTTTTAAGAAGCATTTCATGTCATGGCACTAATATATGTAGTTATTCAGTATCCTAGCCTATTACTGAAACAATAGACTTTCAAAAGTTTTTTGTATAACAGCACTTCTGTACTTGTTGTAACTGAGATTGATCATAAAAATAAAACTTAAAGGTTATACAGTGTGCCCTTCCCTGATCTCCTGCATGTTGTTACAATGAAAAAGAGCATTTTCTTCCCTGTTCGTATTTTTGTAATTATTTCATCTCATTGTTCGGGGCCATCTACCTGTCATTGCAGTGAACGTTCTGAATTATAACCTCAAACAATTTATACAAAAATCTTCAATGGTTTAATTTAGGATTGATGAAACTGACCTGAAATTCACCGCTCCGTTTCAGCTTTGAAGTTACGGTGCTCCTAGATACAAGGATGACTTATCTTTTCACTAACAAAGAATACAGGAGGCTGCCAAATGTTCCTACTCTAGATGAGTAGTTATTAACATACAAAAATCTTTTGATGCTTAAAGATTAAATATTACATAGGAACAGGGGTAGGCCATTCAGCCTCTCGAGCCTGTACTGCCATTCAGCTGCTAATCTGTAACTAAATACCACTACCCACCTTTGGTCCGTATCCCTTAATACCCAGGTTTAACATGTTACATAAAAATATAACAACTAGGAGCAGGAGTAGACCATCTGGCCCCTTGAGCCTGCTCCATCATTCAACAGGATCATGCTGACGTTCTTGTGGATTCAGCACCACTTACCCGCCTGCCCTCCGTAACCTTTTATTTCTTTACTATTCAAAGATCTGTCTACCTTTGCCTTAAAAACATTTGATGAGGTAGCCTCAACTGCTTCACTGGGCAGGGAATTCCACAGATTCACAACCCTTTGGGTGAAGAAGTTCCTCCTCAACTCAGTCCCAAATCTGCTCCCCCTTATTTTGAGGCTATGCCCCCTAGTTTTAGTAATGTTTCCATTGACTTTGATAGATTCAAGTCTCAACAGTTTCTTGGAGGAGCAAGCTCTGGATTTCCACTGCCTTTAGTGTGTGAAGAAATACTTACAGTCCCGAATGACCTGGCTATAATTTTAAATTGCAGCCCCTTTTGTTCTTGACTGCGCACAGCGTCACTGGAGAAGAGGAACAGAGAATGGGGTATGCACTTGATAAAGGAAAACCTGCAGTCCATGAGGAAAGAACGGCAAGTTCGACTAATTGGGATTGGCACAAAGGACATGTTTCTAGAATAATGGGTTCCTTTTCAAGTGCTCATAGAATCATAGAATTTACAGTGCAGAAGAGGCCATTCGGCCCATTAAGTCTGCACCGGCCCTTGGTAAGAGCACCCTATCCAAGCCCACACCTCCACCCCATCCCCGTAACCCAGTTATCCCACCCAACTTTTTCTGGACACGAAGGGCAATTTATCATGGCCAATCCACCTAACCTGCACATCTTTGGACTGTGGGAGGAAACCAGAGCACCCAGAGGAAACCCACGCATACACGGGGACAACGTGCAGACTCCGCACAGACAGTGACCCAAGCCGGAATTGAACCTGGGACCCTGGAACTGTGAAGCAACGGTGCTAACCACTGTGCTGCCGTGCTGCCCTCACTTGTGATTCTATCGTTTGTTCTCAACTGTTCAGACCCAGACGTTTCCAGCCACCAGGAATGATCAGTTGATGACAAAATAAACTGCTGCTGTCCCTCTAAGGCAGTGTTGGGCAACCTAGGCTAGTGAGGGAGCCGCATGAGTGGTCCTTCTTCATCTCAGCGGGCTGCACGATAGAAATTGAACTTCTTCACTAGCCATGACCCCATGAATAAGATTAAATGCATTTAATACACTCCGAATATTTCACAACAAGCTATAAAAATGTTTAATCATTTACATATTAATAGAACTATCATCAACTTCAAATGGTAAAAACAAAAGAAGTGTTTACATTTTGGATGCAGATGGAGCGCACAGCTCTTTCAGTCAATGTTGCATGTAATCAGCTCGCACCTCACTTCACTTGCCCTTGCATTGCATGTGAATCACTTCAGTCAGTCCATTGGGGGAAAAAACTACACGGGTGGAAATCAGCAGAATTTGGTAACACTGCGCATGGGCAATGGTCAACAAAATGCCTTGAGGGCCGCACTCAGAACCCAGATGGGCCACATGGGCGGCACGCTAACACAGTGGCTAGTACTGTTGCTTTGCAGCACCAGGGTCCCAGGTTTAATTCTCAGCTTGGGTCCCTGTCTGTGCGGAGTCTGCAAGTTCTCTCCGTGTCTGAGTGCGTTTCCTCCGGATGCTCCGATTTCCTCCCACAAGTCCCGAAAGACATGCTGTTAGGTAATTTGGACAGTCTGAATTATCCCTCAGTGTAACCGAACAGGCGCCAGAATGTGGCAACTAGAGGCTTTTCACAGTAACTTCATTGCAGTGTTAATGTAAGCCTACTTGCGATAATAAAGGTTATTATTATTATACTGTTTATCTCCCAGGCAGCTTACTCTCATGATCAGTTCCTCGCAGCCAGTTGTTCTTTACAAGAAATCGTCTTCCAATCTTCCACAGAAACGGACCATCACCTCAACATAAACATTGGGTTTTTTTTCCCGAAATGGGCCATCACACCACACAGAAACCACAATGTCGAGATCAAGGTGGGAGGATGGTTAATCAATTCTAACAGAAACCTTAGGCCAATCCTGGAACAACCGTTTTCCTTATTGGTGTCTTCAGTCTGTTACGCAGTGCTTCACATATTGCCTTCTCAGGGCAGTGATGTTTCCATAAATTTGCTTTAGAAACTTAACAATGACCCAAAACCCTCCACGAGCTGTAACGGTTCAGGAGTGCAAAATCAATTTTTAGTCTTTAATCTGTGTCATACCATTGTCTAGTTTCAGACGATAATCACTTCTCTTTGAACAGGTAGTATCACTGTTAGACCGTTCAAAGAAAGAGCTATAAGCATGTGTTCTGTAGATTACTATAGAGGCACCTTCTGCAGACTTCATCTTATGGTTTATGACATAATTACATCATTGATTTAAAATGTTACAGATTAAACAAAACTCCTGAAATGCTCATGGAATAATTCTTTTTTAAAGACCGTAACTGACCGATTCAGCAGGAACAAAGTACTCACTGATTATAAAACCACATCCTGCCTCAAAGCATCTGTGAGTGAAGAAAAATCAACCTATCACATCAATCATGTCTGGTACACTATGATCTGCTCGGGCTTGCTTTCTGATTTTTTGGAGGATTGCAATTGTATCTCTTTATATTTTCGATTACTGGGTGATTGATCAATTCAAGAAATGTTCTCCAACTCTGATTCATTGTCCTTACAAACTTGGACAACATACTTCAGCAGTGGAGCGACTTTTATTTTATAGGAAAGCATGGGACTGCACCGTTGTTATCACCATGATATTTGACAGTAAAATTGCCAGCAGTGCACCATCATTTCCCAAAAAAAAAAACAATCTTTAAGAAGAAGTTTTTTAAATGCATTTACGGGATGTGGGCGTCACTGGTTAGGCCATCATATATTGCCCATCCCTAGTTGCAATTCAGAAGGTGGTGGTGAGTTGTCTTCTTGAACCGCTGCAGTCCTTGAGGTGTAGGTAAACCCACTATGCTGTTAGGGAGAGAGCTTCAGGATGTTTCCCCAGTAACAGTGAAGGAACGGTGATATATTTCCAATACAGGGTGGTGAGTGACTTGGAGGGGAACCTCCAGGTGGTGGGGTTCCCAGTTATAGAAAATAGAACAGTACAGCACAGTACAGGCCCTTCGGCCCACAATGTTGTGCCAACCACTTATCCTAATCTAAGATCAACCCTTCAATTTACTGCTGTCCATGTGCCTGTCTAAGAGTCGCTTAAATGTCCCTAATGACTCAGACTCCTCCACCTTCACTGGCAGTGCATTCCATGCACCCACCACTCTCTGTGTAAAGAACCGACCGCTGCCATCGCCCCTATACCTTCTTCCAATCACCTTAAAATTATGTCCCCTTGTGACAGCCATTTCCGCCCTGGGGTAAAGTCTCTGGCTATCCACTCTATCCATGCCTTGCATCACCTTGTACACCTTTATCATGTCACCTCCCTTCCTTCTTCACTCCAGAGAGAAAAGCCCTAGCTCCCTCAACCTTTCTTCATAACACATGCCCTCTGTTTCAGGCAGCATCCTGGTAAATCTCCTCTGCACCCTCTTCAAAGCATCCACATCCTTGCTATAATGAGGTGGCCAGAACTGAACACACCATACGTCTTCTTAACAACCCTCTCAACCTGGGGTTGGTTTAGCACAGTGGGCTAAAATAGCAGGCTTGCAATGCAGACCAATGCCAGCAGCACGGGTTCAATTCCCGTACCGGCCTCCCCGAACAGGCGCTGGAATGTGGTGACTAGAGGCTTTCACAGTAACTTCATTGTGAAGCCTACTTGTGACAATAAGCGATTATTAACCTGGGTGGCAACTTTGAGGGATATATGTATGTGGACCCCAAGGTCCCTCTGTTCCAATAATCATGCCTTTTACCAGTATTCAGCATTCAAATTCGACCTTCCAAAATGAATCACTTCACATTTATCTAGGATGAACTCCATCTGCCACTTCGTAGCCCAGCTCTACATCCTGTCAATGGCCTGTTGTAACCTGTAACAGCCCTCAACACTATCTACAACTCCACCAACCTTCGTGCAATCGGCAAACCTATGACCAACCCTTCCACTTCCTCATCCAAGTCATTTATAAAAATGACAAACAGGAGAGTTCCCAGAACAGATCCCTGCGGGACATCACTGGTCACCGACCTCCATACAGAATACTTCTGGCGGAATACCTACTGCTCTTATCCTTCTGGATGGTAGTGGTCATGGGTTTGTCTCAGGAGCCTTGGTGAGTTACTGCAGTGCATTCTGTAGATAGCTGCCATTGTTCATCGGTGGTGGAGGGTTTGAATGTATGTGGAAGGAGGGGCAATCAAGTGGGCTGCTTTGTCCTGGATGGTGTTGAGCTTCTTGAGTTGGAGCTGCACTCATCCAGGCAAGTGGAGAGTATTCCATTACACTCCTGACTTGTGCCTTGTCGATGGCGGACAGGCTCTGGGGGGTCAGGAGGTGAATTATTTGCTGTAGAAATCCTAGTCTTTGACCTACCCTGGTAGCCACGGTATTAATATGGCTAGTCCAGTTCAGTTTCTGATCAATGGTAACCCCCAGGATGTTGATTGTGGGGGATTCAGCGATGGTAATGCCACCGAATGTTAAGGGGCAGTGGTTAGATCCTCTCTTGTAGGAGATGGTCTTGCATGTATGTGGTGCAAATGCAACTTGCCACTTGTCAGCCCAAGCCTGGATATTGTCCAGGTCTTGCTGCAGTTGGACATGGACAGCTTCATTATCTGAGGAGTCACGGATGGTGCTGAACATTGTGTAGTCATCAGCATTTCTGACTTTATGATGGAAGGCAGGCCAGTAATGAAACAGCTGAAGTTAGTTGGGCCTCAGACACTACCTTGGAGAAGTTCTGAACTGATGTCCTGGAGTTGAGATGATTGACCTCCAACCACCACAACCATCTTCCTTTGTGCCTTCCTTGGTAGTACAGAAATTGAGTATTGATGAAAAGATACATGCTGTCAAAGCTTTTCGCCTTGCACTCATCAGGACAGAGTTGCAAGAATACCACATTTCAAAGGGAACAACAAATGTGTACCGCATGAGATAAGAGTGCTGATTTGTTGGCAAGTAGAGTCTGAGTCAGACTGGGTCAAACTGCACCACTCCCCACAATTCTGGGACTCCCCCACGCACCCCCCCCCCAACCGTATTTCCCCACCCACCGACTCCAGGGCGACACCCCCACCACGGGACCCCCCACCCCCGACTACCCCACGTGGGATTCCACTCATCCCCACGCCCCCAACTAGAGACCCAACCCCCTTACCCAAGACACAGTCTGAGGATACGGGATAAACCATTTAGGGGAGAGATGAGGAGAACTTGCTTCATCCAAAGAGTGGTGTGGAATTCGTTGCCACAGGAAATAGTGAGTCCAAAACATTGGATGTTTTCAGGAAGCAGTTAGATATAGCGCTTCGGGCGAAGGGGTTCAAAGGATATGGGGGAAAGCGGGATTAGGCTATTGAGTTGGCTGATCATCCATGATCATAATGAATGGCAGAACGGGCTTGAGGAGCCAAATTTTGTTCTATTTTTCTTTCTATGTTTTATGACCTATGTTTCCTTCCACACCACCTTGACGCCCGACACCCATCTCCCCCCCCCCCCCCCAAACAAAGGCCGACATCTAGGCCCCACACATCCAATCTCTGACCCCCCCCCCCCCCCCCCCCCCCCCGCTTACTACCTTGGACCCGACCTCTATTCCACCCTCCTTCAGCCTCCGATCACTGCACCCTACTCACAAATTCTCACCACTTATTTGAGATAATAACCTTTCCCTGGGCCTGTCAATTATTGTTAAACTTCACTGGACCTTCAACGTACCTGGATTAAGGCAGACACTGCCATAAAAAAACAGAGCAAGACCCTCCTTCCGTCTGGCTCAGTTGACACTCGGCCCCGGAAATGCTTTACACTGCCATATTTTCCCCGGCCTCAGTCGTAAGGTGTATGCTGGGAAACAAATTCAGGTAAGCAATTGAGCACAGAGTGGCATCTGACACTTGTTGCCACTCTGAGGAAATTCAGGCCCATGACTATTTTAGGATTCTATCCATAATAAATACCATTGTTGTAAGGGCTGCAGCAGTTTGGGAAAAGAGCGACGAGCACGTCATCAGGGAAACTGGGAGCGGGCTGTCAATGCGGCCTTGAGAACAAATAAAGTAATTGAAAGTCGCAGAGTTACAACATTTTTTTAAACACAAAGAAGTAACATTTGGCTTCCAGTCAGTGCAAATGACCTTGCCGTTGAATATTTCACAACAATCTTGAACAGTTCCTGTAAAATACCTAAAGATTAGAGAAATAGCAAAACAGTCAGTGAAGCACATCAGGCAGAAGTAGAAATCCGACAAGATTTTCTTGTCAGAATCCAGGTGCACCTCATTTGAAAAAGGTTAGTTTCTACCTGTGAGGAGGCGAACTATTCTCCTTCAACATAGACACTCGAGATAATTCATGTTTCAAATGACAATGAAGCATTGATTCAGACTAATCCAGTTGACATGAATAAAAAATACCTGGGATACGTTTTTTAATGGAGAGCAAAAGCCTACTGCTGCGTTTGTGAAAATACCAATGCAAAGAAAAGACCTGAGGCAGATGTTGATATTGAGGTGCAGCCTTACCTCAGTAAAATGTACCCCAAAATGCATAATTTTCCCTCTGGGGAATGGGGTGCGGGAGAGAGGCCACCAACCAAACCCGGAAGCAGAGTGGAGGGGGCCATAGGGGCCAGGAAAGTGTCAAAGCGGGAGGGTTAGAAGGTTTTCTGGGAATTCGTCCTTATTATTTTCAAAATTGTTGGGCCCTGTAACTCTCACCATCACACCCCTTCACCAACCCCCCCCCCCCCCCCCCACATGTCCTGTCATACCAACTCACTCAAGTAGCACACTTTGAAACGGTGGTTAGGCCAGAACTTATTCTTGCCCATCCCCAATTGACCTTGAGAAAGTGGTAGTGATCCAACTTCTTGAACTGTTGCAGTGCACCCAGTCTAAACACCCAAGGGCGTGATTCAGCCACCCCGTTGCGTCCGGCGTGCATCGGGATGCAACGAATGAATCGCGCGAGAGCCCCAAGTCGGGCTCTGCGCTGGGCGGGACCGGGGCTGGGCAAGATAATTCATGTTTCAAATGACAATGAAGCATTGATTCAGACTAATCCAGTTGACATGAATAAAAAATACCTGGGATACGTTTTTTAATGGAGAGCAAAAGCCTACTGCTGCGTTTATGAAAATACCAATGCAAAGAAAAGACCTGAGGCAGATGTTGATATTGAGGTGCAGCCTTACCTCAGTAAAATGTACCCCAAAATGCATAATTTTCCCTCTGGGGAATGGGGTGCGGGATGATTGTGATTCACATTACTCGCTCTGCCTGGCGCAATCTGGATCTCGTCTTCGCTGCAGGACATCCAGATCTGTATATTTAAATGCAGCATTAGGCTCATTTAAATACACAGACACCGTATTCACCTGGTACAGGGGACTCAACAGCCACACCAGCGAGATCTCGTCAGAGCACCATTTAGTACAGGTTCACACAAACATGAACCAGGCGTAACGGCACCTTGGGAGATCTCGCAGGGCATTAGAGACACCCAGGTACAGGGCAGGCAGGACATAGGCATTCACCCAGGCACCTTGCTCTGCCATCATGGCACCCTGGCAGTGCCATCCGCAGGCGTGACGAGCAGTGCCAGGCCAGCATTGCCAGGGATCAGGCCGTGCCATTTTGGGGAGGGTTGTCAAGGGGAGTTTCAGAGGCCTCAACAAGATTGGAGGTGTGGGGGGTGGGCAGAAAACAGGTGGGGAGAGGGTGGAGAGCAGGGCCGGGATTCTCTGAGCCTCTGCGCTGAAATAGCGCTCAGCGTGGGGATGCGAATGGGGCTTCAGACCCGCGATCGGGCCTGACATGGGACACAATTCTTCGGCGACCGGAGAATCGGCACACGTGGTTGACGCAGCGCTGGTCGGGGGCCATTGAAAGAGGCCCCCGCGGTGATTCTCCGCGGTCGACCGGCCGAGTTCCCGCCGGCGTGGTTCACGCATTGTTCCACCCGGCGGGTGATCGGCATTGTGGTTGCAGTGGCCGTCCTGGTTGGGGGGCAGGGGATCAGTCTCTGGGTGGGGGGGCTTCCATGACAGCCAGGCCCGTGATTGGGGGCCACCGATCGGCGGGCTCGCGCGATCCGGGTGGGGGAACTCCTTCTTCCGCGACGGCCCACTGTGTGGCTCTGCCATGTTGCGCGGCACTGGTGCGGAAGCCACCGCCATGCGCATGCTCAGACTCGCAGCCAGCAGTGCAGGGCCGCATGCGGCTGCTGGAGCAGCGCAGAGCACTCCGGCAGCATGCTGGCCCCCTATGGGCCACGGAATCGCTGGGCCAAGAGGCCCGTTGAAGCCGGCATGAAATACTCCGATGTCAACACTTAGCCACATTTTTGGAGAATCCCAGCCCAGGGCTGCCAGTAAAAATGGCATTCCAATCTACAAACAAACATTCCTATTGGCTAGATCAGCTCTGAATGTGGCCTCGGCGGGGAGAAACTCCCCAAGGCCAAAGGAAACGGCAATGTGCCGTTGAATCGGGAGGTGATTCTCGGCGCTGCAGCCACTGAGAAACAACCCACCAAACGCAACCGAAAGTGAACGTTTTGTCCACCGAATTGCGCCCATAATGTTGTTAAGGAGGGAGATCCAGGATTCTACTGTGAAGGAGCAGTGATATATTTCCAAGTCAGGATGCTCTGTGACTTGGAGGGGAACTTTGAGGTGGTGATGTTCCACTGCATCTGCAGTCGTTGTCCTTCTGGGTGGTAGATGTGGAAGGGTTTGGAAGGCGCTGTCAAAGGAACCTCAGTGATTTGCTGCAGATGGTACACACTGCTGCCATTGTCCATCGGTGGTGGACGAAGTTGAGGTTGATGTCAATGGTGGTGGGTGAGGTGCCAATCAAGCCAGCCTACTTTGTTTGGGTGTTGGACTTCTTCAGTGTGTTGAAACTGCACTCATCCAAGCAAGTGGAGAGTATTCCATTACATAACTGTCTTGCACCTTTTGGATGATGTACAGGCTTTGGGAAGTCAGGAGGTGAGTTACTCTCTACGTAACCCCCATGTCCCAATCTGCCATTGTAGCCACAGGGGCTGGTTTAGCACACTGAGCTATATCTCTGGCTTTGAAAGCAGACCAAGGCAGGCCAGCAGCACGGTTCAATTCCCATACCAGCTTCCCCGAACATGCACCAGAATGTGGTGACTAGGGGTTTTTCACAGTAACTTCATTTGAAGCCTACTTGTGACAATAAGTGGTTTTCATTTCATTTCATTTCAGTATTAATATATCTGGTCCAGTTCAGTTTCTGGTCCATGCTGACTCCAGGATGTTTATTGTAGAAGATTCAGTGATGGTAAATTGATTGAATGCCAAGGGGAGAAAATTGGACTTTTGTGTTTAAATAGTTTGTAATACACATTTTATTTAAAGTTAGGCCTCTGTAACAGGGTAAGTTTTTTTCTTTTTCATTTCTGTACAGCTTTTAATCAATGAGCAATGCACTTGAAATGAATTTCCACATGGTCAATTAAGTGGAATTGAATTGAAATTGAAGGAATTGAATCCACTATAAGCAGACTTCAATTAAAAATATGAAAATCACTTATTGTCACAAGTAGGCTTCAAATGAAGTTACTGTGAAAAGCCCCTAGTCGCCACATTCTGGCGCCTGTTCGGGGAGGCTGGTACGAGAATTGAACCCTGCTGCTGGCCTGCCTTGATCTGCTTTCAAAGGCAGCGATTTAGCCCTGTGTTAAACCAGCCCCAGGGACCATGTGGAGATTAAGAAAAATAAACTCCTACCCATCTAACACATCGCTCAGACCTGATGTTAAAAAAAATCTCCCATTCTAAAAATCCATTCAAAACTTTAGATCACCTCAAGTGGTTAAACTTTTCTAAAAAGAAACAAACTTACATTCAGACCTCACATTAACAACATGCCAGCCTATTTCTACTGCCAATCAAACTGCACTCAGAATCCCCTGCTGAGATAATTACAGCTTTTGGAACTCAACTAAGCATTCATAATGACATAATGACAGCCATTGCGGAAATGTCAACAAAGAACTCTATTGAAACTGCACAAACAGATGTTGCCATTTCTTCAAATTACAGCAGACAGTCTGACAATCAACCAAAGCAGCATTATTTTTAAGTTTCTGATGAAACCTGCTGCCTTTTTAAGTTTAAAGAGCAGGGGATTTGAAACAAACTTCAAATCATGGCAGTTATACAGCCTTTATCAGCCCTTCAAGAGAATTTGTGTCTACTCCATCAATTTGTGACTCCCACAATATGGGTTAAGGCCCCTCGACCAGCCAAATGGGGTTTGTTTCACCTCAACACCGAGTTCAAATGGCCCTGCTGAATTAGAGTACCCCTCCAGTGTGAGTCACATCCCACTCCTATTTTCTAAACTGCCAAAAGTTGTATCGGTCAGAAGTTTTTGGTATTCTGACCTGATATCTCTTTACGTGACTAGGTGTCATATTTTCCTTAATAATCCTGTTGTGAAGCAATCTTGGATATTTTATTACATTAAAGATGCCACGTAAATACAAATTGTTGTTTTAATTCAGATTTCTAGCAGTCACAATACTTTAATCACTTTCATGGACTGAGTCAATGATGTGCTCAGAATAATACTCAAAGTGAATGTATGTGATTAGTTTAGATAAACCTGGTAATACACTGTGCTCCTTAACGTTGTGAGGGTTGGGGAGGGAAATGTGGGGGGTGGAGGTGGCAGAGAAAGTCCTTATCCAGAAGTCCATGCTTCATGGGGTTTGCACAAAACCCACACAGACCTCAGAAAGAGATATTTGTAATATATGGACATTCAGGCAATTGTCTGGAAATTATTTCTGTCACTTCTTGTGAGGCAGAACATGAAATTTGGCCTTGACGCAAGTACTAGAAATTGAGATTTTCTACAATCAACTTGCATTCCAAGATTCATTGTTTCCTACTTCATCAGTGCTTGGAAATAGGAACAGCCCCGAGTGCCGTCGAAAATTCCCAGTTTGAGCGAGTGGTCTTCTCGATATCAGCTTTATCCCAGCCTTTAAAGATCCTCTCAACACTTTTCTAATGGTGCAGCAAAAGGCAGTCACGACCTTCACTACTGACAAAGGAGATGCAGTGTTTTAAGTTTTGTGCTCCTGCCCCTTTACCTGTGTGACTTCAAGGATGATTTCTTGGTCTCCCAGCCCACAGAATCGGCAATGGCTTCCTTAGAGACCAAGATTAATTAAATCTTTATTAAATCTTGATTAATAAGGGGATCAGGGTTATGGGGAGAAGGTAGCAGAATGGGGATGAGAAAAATATCAGCCATGATTGAATGGCGGAGCAGACCCGATGGGCCGAGTGGCCTAATTCTCCTCCTATGTCTTATGGTCTTTATACCAGATCACCATTTTAAATCAGGCTATCGTGCTTGAAAGCATGTTTCAAAACAGTTTGCAGAAATGAATAAACCGTACATCAACGTGTTGAAGATTTCACGGTCCGATTGAAATAATAACCAAATGAACAGGATCCCGGCTGGGTAGAAGTATCAATGGCAGAATTTACGGACATCTTTGATTACTTTCCCAATAGAAAATGCAAGCAGACGATGTTAACGGCAATGGTAGGAGACTTCAACCTCGTTCGCATTGATCTTTAACAAAGGTTTTAATTGCATCCTTTCCACTATTGTAAAAGAACAATATTCAGTTTCATTCTCCATTAATAATCCAATCCAGTATGCTGGCCCAATAGTCATTGCTTCTACTTAATTCTGGTCTCCTTCATTTGGATGGAGTTGTGGTGGTGACTATTCATTGATGGTTCAGTTCTCAACCATATTATGTGACAACTAGAATAAACTTGTTTGCACAATTAGTTTTCATGTTCAAATAACGACCTGTAAACAACTTACATCATCAGTACACAAGTGCCAGGCAGCTACCCAAGGTCACTCAGGCATTCATCTTAACAAAGCAAACACCAATATAACTTAGTGAAACCCAACGTACAATTCTTTTCTTTCAAAGCCTGCACAATTTAAAAACAATGGAAATGAATAGCCAAACCGATGGGCTTTCATATGTCTGATTCTAGTATAAATGAATGTATTCAGCTGCGTAGTAATTCAACCAAGCATACCAATTACCACACTTCATCCAGCACTTCCCAATCTCACACATTTCCATAATTAACTATGTCCAGTAAATCTGAAATTGGAGACACAAAAGTGTGTGTTAAGTGTGTACTCAGTAATACACCATTGCAGCCACACATTGTGGCAACACATCCTTTTCATAAATAGATTGTGCAATCAAATCTGATAGATGTCTCTGTTATTCTATTCATCAGAGTCCACCACTTTTCCACTCATCTGCAACGGGTGCTCCAAGTACTCGAGTGCGTACATGAATAACAGTCAGGGCAAAATGTGGGCCAGAAGCTGGCACTGTGGGGAAAATAGTCACCCAGCAGTGATTTGCCCCAAATTGGTCAATTAGTCGGCCGAGGGTGGGCTCATCAATGGTGGGCAGGTTCGAGGCTGGAAGGAGAAAAAGCAAGCTACCTTTTCATGCTTTGATTGGCCACCTGCCGCTTGTGGGTGAGCAGCCTTGTCACCTTTTGCCTCTGGGAAAATGGCTTTTTGAGGAAAGTGGCAGGGATGATGTAGGCAAATTCGCCAAATCCTGTTTTCCATCTCTTAATCAATAATCCCAAAGGTTCCCGCAACTTAATGTATATCCACACATTTTGTAGATGTGGTGAGGGTTTCTACCACCCTTTCAGCAGTGACTTCTAGACCCACACTGCCCGTTGTGCGAATACATTTCTGCACAATTCCCCTCTCATTCTGTACCTCGATTTACAATCTAAATCTAAATCTAATCCTTCTGCTGAGTACCTTAAATCTATGCCCCCGGTTATTAATCTCTGCTGTCTGGCACTACCTTACCTGTTTATACTTTTATACACTTCAATTAAATTTCCCCCTCAGCTTCCTCTGTTCCAAGCCCCAGGCTACCCAAACTTCCCTCATAGCTGAATAGAGTCAGTAGACCTTGCTTTACAGTCTGGATGTCAATGACACATGAGCAACCTTCACAACAAAAGGGCTGTTCACTCGGAATTAAGAACACGCAATATGGAGGGCCATTGTGATGCACTATCAATTACGACGAGACGAGAGTAGAGAGTAATCAAGGCTTTATTAAGCAGAGATGTGTAGCCTCCTGCAGCTGCTGCCGAAATGGCTGCAGCTCGGAAAGCCCACACATTTATACTCCGCCTACTGGGTGGAGCCAGCAGGCATGGATCTACCCCCGTACCTGTAGTAGAAGAGCCTTACTGTATTACATCTCGTGTGTGATATATACAACAGTGGTGACTACCACATTCACCCCCTGTTAAAATAGCGTCCAGCGGGGGTGGTGGAAAACTATTTACATGCATTTTAAGGTAAACATTTTGGGGAAAGCTCACAAATTCAGCCGATCAGTTGCCTTGATCCTCCGCTGTGAGCGCCCCAGTCCCGGTGGGGATGCAGGCATCGGCTCGGTTGCCGGTGACTCCGGGAGCGTGTAGACCTCATCTTCATTCCCGGGTGGATCCAAGGGGAGGATGGATCGTCCTGGAGGGGGGGCTGTGGTGGGGCGTGCTGCGGGAAGGAAGGTGGCGCCGGGGCAGAGGGGGGGGGGGGCGGTGGGGACCCAGCTGGTGCCAAGTCCCTGAGGAAGACTGTGTCTTGGCGGCCGTCGGGGTATGCCACGTAGGCGTACTGCGGGTTTGCATGGAGTAGCTGTACCCTCTCGACCAACAGGTCCGCCTTGTGGAGCCGTACGTGCTTTCAGAGGAGAACGGGTCCTGGAGCTGACAGCCACGTTGGGAGCGAAACCCCGGAGGTGGACTTCCTGGGGAAGGCAAGAAGACGTTCATGGGGGGTTGCATTAGTCGCAGTGCAAAGTAGCGATCGGATAGAGTGAAGGGCGTCAAGGAGGACCTCCTGCCAGCGGGAGACCGGGAGATATTTGGACTGTAGGACCAGCTGGATCGCCTTCCAGACAGTCCCATTCTCCCGCTCCACCTGCCCGCTTCCCCATGGGTTGTAGCTGGTCGTCCTGCTCGAGGCAATGCCCCTGTTGAGCAGGTACTGGGGCAGCTCATCGCTCATGAATGAGGATCCCCGGTCACTGTGGATGTAGGCGGGGAAACCGAACAGGGCGAAGATGGTGTTGAGTGCTTTGATGACGGTGGCAGATGTCATATTGGGGCATGGGACGGCGAAGGGGAATCTGGAGTATTCGGCAACCACATTAAGGAAGTACGTGTTTCGGTCGGATGAGGGAAGGGGCCCTTTGAAATTCATGCTGAGGTGATCAAAGGGGCGGGAGACCTTCCCTAGATGCGCGCGGTCTGGCCGGTAGAAGTGCGGTTTGCATTTCGTGCAGACCTGGCAGTATCTGGTAATAGCCCTGACCTCCTCAATGCAGTAGGGCAGGTTGCGGGCATTTATGAAGTGAAAGAACCAGGTGACCCCTAGGTGACAGAGAGCGTCGTGTAGGGTCCGGAGTCGGTCCACTAGTGCACTGGCACATGTACCTCGGGATAGGGCATCAGGGGGCTCGTTGAGCTTACCGGGACAATACAAAATCTCATAAATGTAGGTGGAGAGCTCGATCATCCACCTCAAGATTTTATCATTTTTGATCTTGCCCCGCTGTGTGTTGTTAAACATGAAAGCAACCAACCGTTAGTCAGTGAGGAGAGTGAATCTCCTGCTGGCCAGGTAATGCCTCCAATGCCGCACAGCTTCTACGATGGCTTGGGCCTCCTTTTCGACAGAGGAGTGCCGAATTTCAGAGGCATGGAGGGTGCGTGAAAAGAATGCCACGTGCCTGCCTGCCTGGTCGAGGGTGGTTGCCAGAGCAGTGTCTAATGCATCGCTCACGACTTGGAAGGGGAGCGTCTCGTCGACATAGTGCATCGTGACCTTGGCGATATCGGCCTTGATACGATTGAAGGCCTGGTGAGCTTCGGCCATCAGTGGGAAAACAGTGGAGTGAATGAGTGGGCGGGCCTTGTCCGTATAGTTAGGGACCCACCGGGCGTAGTATGAGAAGAACCCCAGGCATCGTTTGAGGGCTTTGGGGCAGTGGGGGAGGGGGAGTTCCATGAGGGGGTGCATGCGGTCGGTGTCGGGCCCTAGAACTCCATTTTGCACCACATAGCCAAGGATGGCTAAGCGGTTCGTGCTGAACACACACTTCTCCTTGTTGTACGTTAGGTTGAGGCGTTTGGCGGTGTGGTGGAATTTGGAAAGGTTAGCATCGTGATCCTGCTGGTCGTGGCCGCAGCTGGTGACGTTATCCAGGTACGGGAAGGTGGCCCGCAGTCCGTACTGGTCAACGATTCGGTCCATCTCCCGTTGGAAGACCGAGACTCCGTTAGTGATGCCGAAGGAAACCCTAAGGAAGTGGTAAAGGCGGCCATCCACTTCAAACGCAGTGTATGGGCGGTCCGCCTTGCGGATGGGGAGCTGGTGGTAGGCAGATTTCAGGTCCACTGTCGAGAAGACCCGGTACTGTGCAATCTGATTGACCATAGCAGATATGCGTGGGAGTTGGGTAAGCGTCGAGCTGCGTGTACCAATTGATGGTCTGAGCGTAGTCAATGACCATCCTGTTTTTCTCCCCAGTTTTCACAACTACCACTTGGGCTCTCCAGGGGCTGTTGCTGGCCTCGATGATGCCTTCCCGCAGCAGCCACTGGACCTCAGATCTGATGAAGGTCCTGTCCTGGGCACTGTACCGTCTGCTCCTGGTGGCGATGGGTTTGCAATCTGGGGTGAGGTTTGCAAACAGAGAAGGCGGGTCGACCTTAACGGTCGTGAGGCCGCATACAGTAAGGGATGGTAGGGGCCCGCCGAATTTCAGGATGAGACTATGGAGGTGCATTGGAAGACCAGGCCAAGTAGTTAGGCAGCACAGAGGTTGGAAGGACGTAGAGCCGGAAGTCACTAAACTCTGCGCCCTGGATGGTGAGGGTAGTGGTGCAGTACCCCCGGCGATTCTCTGGTTAATGGGGTGTACCGTGAGGGAGCAGCGCCTTACCGTATCGGAATGGATGAAGCTCTCTGTGCTCCCAGAGTCAAGAAGGCATGATGTCTTGTGCCCGTCAACCTTTACCGTCGTCGACGTGGTCATGATGGAGGCGAGCCGTAGCTGGTGTTGGAAGGCAGTTGCAGGTGATGAGCGGCCCCGATGAGGTGCCCGATGAGCAGGAGTCCTGAGGCGGGGTAGATAGTGGCGCCCACGGGCCGCACGTGTCCTGAGGCATGCAAGATGGCGGCGCCCACGGCCCACACGTGTTCTGAGGCGAGGAAGATGGCGGTGCCCACGGGCCGCATGTGGGGGGTGCAGAAACAATGGCCCTGGTCACCGCAGCGATCGAGCATGCTTGGCACACAGCAGCGAAATGCCCTTTATTCCTGCAGGCCTTGCAGAGCGCGCTCCGTGCCGGGCAACGCTGCCGGTGGTGCTTTGCCTGTCCGCAGAAGTAGCACTTGGGTCCCCCGGGGTTGGCTGGCTGACGCACGGCGCCGGCTTGGGGTTGGCTGGGGGCAGTGGCTGGCGGGGTCCACAACGGGGTGTTCGCTGGTGGGGTCCACGATGTCCAGGAGGGGGGCGCCGTGAGGTCGGGGGGCTTGTACATTACGGGAGGCGACCGTCAGTGAGATTGCGAGTTTCTTGGTCGTCGCGAGGTCGAGGGTAGCCTTCTAAGAGGCGCTGGCGGATGTACGCGACCCTATGCCCGTAACGAAAGCATTCCTGGTTAGGAGTTGGGAACAAACTCACCAGGGAGTTGACAGGAGGTGCCTGGTGTAGAGTTTGTTGGTTTGCTGGGTGTAGTTCTCTTTCCGAAGCGCCATGGCCTCAGCGTAGGTAGGCGAGTCCCAGATGAGGGGAAAGATATCGGAGCTCAGCCGTGTATACAGGTTCTGGAGTTTCTGTGCCTCTGAGGGTGGTTCTGTCGCAGATCCGATGTAGGCTTCAACGCAAGCTAGACAATGGGCAAAGGCCGACTTGGCGTTGTCTGCTTGAGGATGCAGCTGCAGGCGACCTGGCTTGATGCGAAGGCCCATCGTTGTAAAATCTCAGTGGAGAGTAATCGAGGCTTTATTATGCTGAGATGTGTGGTGTCCTGTAGCTGCTGCCGAAATGGTTGCAGCTCGGTGAGCACACACATTTATACTCCGTCTACCGGGCGGAGCCAGCAGGCAGGGATCTACCCCCGTACCTGTCGTACAGGAGCCTTACCGTATTACATCTCGTATGTGATATATACAACAGTGGTGACTACAACACATGGCGTCGATACAAACCCCTTCACAACAGACTGGGAGAAGGATGGAGGTAAAAAAATTATAGAATCTCTTTATAATGTCCTTAACCTGTTGCTCATGTGGCTGCTGCCATTTTATTAGTGGCGAATAGCGTGCCAAGCAGGTGTCCGTCTTGGCACTCCTGCCACATCATTATGACTTTTATCATCGTACCCTACCTCGGTTCACTCCCCCGCCCTAAATTTAAACTTTGTCGACCAGGCCTCTGAAAACCCAGCAGATAAATGGGAGCAGGAGCAGTTAACTGCAAAAGATAGGAATATTAAAGATTCACTTAATAACATTGCTACAATCTAATTAAAAAGGGAGCTGAACAGCAAGTATAAAAGGGAAGTCTTGACTGTACTATAATTGTTTGCAGAAATGCACTGAATTGCAGGCTATTTCTGAACCTCAACTTTGGGTGAACTGCAGAGGATAGCGACCCTGTGATGATGTGTCACTCCACCTCTTTCACAGATATCATAGAGCCATAAATCAGGCTCACTCCTGGCACGAGTGAGTCACTGAAAAGGCACCAGAGAGCAGCTGTAGCACAGGAAACATAAGGTTCAATATACCCAAACCGCAGCTCAGGATATCAGAGCTGTAAGGACTACATCATAACCTCAGCCTTGAGGATAACCACATATCCCATACAGCACATAATTCAAAGGATGATTGAAAAGCACAGCTACTGGGGAAATATTCAGTTGCAACGTTGGAGATAATGGCCCAGATCTTCCGGACTTCTGGGGCTGGATTTCCGCTCCGCCACGCCACATTTCTGCCCCGACCCGCCAGCGGGACTCTCCGTTATGCCGGCTGGTCAATGAGGTTTCCCATTGTGGGGCAGTCCCACACCTTCGGGAAATCCCTTGGGTGCCGCCAAAACGGAGAATCACGCCGGCGGCAAATCCCGCGTGGGTCTCCGGATGGTTGGAGGCCAGACATACTCCCCAAGATATGCATTGGGACCCATCAGTAGTCCCAATGCAATGTCTCTGTTGGAGGTTTCAACTCCCGATGGGAAATTCTCTGTTCCCAGGTACCCTCTGAAAAACATCTCCAACTCTGAGTTAAGGGATTCTCCGTCTTGCCGCACCTGCGGCACCGTCAGCAGCGAGATCCTCTGACCCGGCAACCAGCCAATGGAGTTTCCCATTGTGTGCACCCCCACGCCGTCGGGAAATCCATGGGCATGAGTGCTAAGCAGAGGATCCCGCTGCCGGAGAAACCAGCCCTCGGGTCTCAGACAGTTCCGACTCAACTGGATAGCTACCCAAGACAGAAAAATTCTAGTCGAACACCTGGGAAACTATAGAAATGGCCATATCCCCTTCTCTCCCCGACTCCTCTCTTAGAATCCCTACAGTGCGATCAATCGTGTCTGCAGTGATCCTTTGCAAGAGCACCGGCCTAGGTCCATTCCCCCGTCCTATCCTTGTAACCCTACCTACCCTGCACATCTTTGAACACTAAGGGGCAATTTATCATGACCATTCCACCAAACCTGTACATCTTTGAACTGTGGGAGGAAACCGGAGCACAAGGAGGAAACCCACACAGATACAGGGAGAAGGTGAAAACTCCACACAGACAACCATCCAAGGCAGGAATTGAACCCGGGTCCCTGGCGCTGTAAGGTAGCAGTGTTAACCACTGTACCACGGTGCTGCCCTTTGACCCTGCTGCTCCCACCCGTCCCTGACCTACCACATGGACAAACCCCAAATTTGACCTCACCACACGGTTCTTCCTTGATGCCTTGCCTCCCAAGACCCCTAGGCTACCTCCCAAAACTAACTTCACCATTCAAACAACCTGATGCCTTAGCTCAACACAGCAATGACATCAAACCAAACAATTACCTCCCCAGGAAATCCCTTTAATCAAAACAAAATTGCATTCGCCCCCAAGCTTCTTTACCCTGGTTAATTGCACCTTTGACTCCTAAAAGCTTTGTTATCTTTCAAACCAAGATTCTTTTAAAATATGATGTCAGAAGTGAAACACACTTGAACCCAGGCTTTTAACCATTATTTTACCAAATATTTATTATGCAATATAGCTGGAATTCCTACATTTATCACAAGTGATGCCCCCCCCCCCCCCACCAGTCCCTTTGAACGACAACTTTCTGCCGTCTTTCTTCATTAAATACTAATCTGCCTACTCTTCTTTCTGCCAAATTGAACAATCTCACATTTTCCCACATTGAATTCCATTTGTCAATTTTCTGCCCACTCACTTAACCTGTCCATATCTTTCTGGAAACTATTTATATCCGCATTACATCCTGCCTTCCCTCCCACCTTTGCATCATTTGGAAATTTGTCCACAATACACTCTGTTTCTTCCACCAAATCATTATTATATATTGTGAAGAATCGCAGTCCCAGCACTGATCCCTGTGGCACTCCACTCATTACTGTTTTCTCACCTCAGGAAGAGCACTACTATCACTACTCATTACTTCCTGTTGGTTAGCCAATCCTCTATCCATGCCAGAATGTTACTGATGAGACCATCAATTCACGAGACACGTGCTTTAAGATATGAACAGTGGTTTTAATCTACTTACAACAGAGCCAGTCTGTAACGCGATGAACCCTGGATGAACTGGTCGGCTGGCTCTGGGCATCGATCTTTATACAGCAGTCCAGGGGTAGGTGCTGTGGGCGGAGC
The DNA here is from genome assembly GCF_902713615.1 of Scyliorhinus canicula. NCBI lineage: Eukaryota > Metazoa > Chordata > Chondrichthyes > Carcharhiniformes > Scyliorhinidae > Scyliorhinus > Scyliorhinus canicula. Next base: position 259,700,063 of record NC_052147.1, on the reverse strand, counting down.
CAAGGGTGGAGCCCTTTACAAACTCCTATGCATTCCCAGATCTATTCCCCCTAGTGGTCGGGCAACGCAACTGCGCTTACAATAATATGGTATCATATATATTACAGTGTCAATTACATTCACCATAGTTACCTCCAACAGCTTGAGCTCCTATCTTGCATAGTAGCCTTTTGTGTGCCAACTTATCAAATGACTTTTGAAAATTCAAATATACAGCATTGACTAGTTCTTTATCTCCCCAGGCTGATACCACCTCAAAAAACTCTAGTAAATTTGTCAGACATGACTTCCCCTTCATGAAACAATGCTGACTCTGCTTGATCAGATAATGATGTTCCAAATGCACCACTATTCTTTCCTTAAGAATCAATTCTAATATTTTTCCAATAATTGAAGTTAGACCAGCTGGCCGGTAGTTTCCTGAATCTTGCCTCATTCCTTGGTTGTACGTTGACAGTTTTGGGTGCAAAAATTATTTGCATGAATTGTTCCAGGGCTGATGGGACTTTGGTTCTGTGGATAGATGGGAAAAGCTGAAACTGTCCACATTGGTGAAGGTTGGGAAGAGATTAGATAGACGTATGAATCTTTGGAATTCTCCATCTCTATATTTAAGGCAGGAAATAAATAGATTTTTGATCTCTCAAAGAATCTAAGGATATTGGGATTGGGTAGAAAAGGGGAGTTGAAGCCCAAGATCAGCAATGATTGCAGGCCCAATGTGCCGAATGACCAAGTCTCTTGTGTTCATGAGGGGTCTGGTCAGGGTATATGGGAGACATGGTTTCCATGGCGGAAGAGTTGAGAATCAAAGGACACCGATTTAATGGAAAAAGGGACAAAGGCGATATGAGGGAAGCGTGTGTTTAGGATCTGAAAGAATGCACCGACCAAGAGTGTGTGGAAGCAGATTCAATCACATCTTCAAAGTGAATTGGATAATTAACTGAAAAGAAACAAATTGCAAGGCTACGGGGGAAAGGTGGGGAGTGGGACTAGCTGGGTTTCTGAAGAAAGAGGTTAAAACAAAAAAAAACATGGGATGCGAGTCCGACCCACTATGATTTTGTGCATCCCCTCACAGCTGAGCTAGGGTTAAGAACGGAACTGAACTGTTCCTGATGATAAATGCTTTCAAAGTGAACATAATCTTTGAAATCAGTCCAAAGATTGTGGGCAGAATTTCATATAAAACTTCAGAATACTATTACCCTTCAAGTTTCCTGTCAGCTGAGATTACAAACTTGCAGACAGTAGAACATTCCAGAAGGTGTGTGGCTTGTTGACATCCTTGATATCAAGTCTTCAGAAATATTTGCTCTCCAGAAGTCTTTTCCACATGTCATCTACTCTCCAGCTTGCGCTCAAATGGTCCAAGTTATATTTTGGTTGAATAAAGTTGCAAGTAAACTGATGGCCCAAGAATCATCTTAAGATTTTTATTGAATTCACAAATGGTTGAAGGGTTCTTAATGTGCTGACAAAATCAAATAAAATGACAACCATTGGCTAACATCATGAGGGGAACTGGACACGAGTGAATGAATAGCTCAATGCAGTCAGGCCATTTGATTTTGCTCAATTAGTTAATAGTTTATTTTAAAATAGGAGTAGCTTAATACACACAGTGCTAAGCAGGAGCCTGTAACTGGTAATCAATCACCCACAACTGCACAGCCAAGCCATGCACTTATACAACAATATTCTTTTTCTAAGTACCTAAGGTAACAGCATGAAATGTTGAGCATATTCTATTTTGAAAAAAAAAAATCAGCTTGGAAAAGGATTGGTTCTTTTTCAGAAGCCACATAATAAAAATAAATTAAGAAATATTTGAGATTGGAAAAACTCAGGTCAAACGGGAAAATAATGATAAGTCAACTGCTGATTGAAAACGGAGTACCCACAGGCACCATATTATCAACCTGCTGAAAGGGACACTGTTGATATATCTGCATGAGAAATAAACCATAACAAAGATGTCAAAATAAATGGGGCAGCACAGTGGGTAGCACTGTTTCTTCACAGCTCCAGGTTCCTAGGTTCGATTCCTGGCTTGGGTCACTGTCTGTGCGGAGTCTGCATGTTCTCCCTGTGTTTGCGTGGGTTTCCTCCAAGTGCTCCGGTTTCCTCCCACAAGTTCCGAAAGATAGGGTGCGATTCTCCGCAAATGCGGCGAATTGTAAAGGCTGCCGTGAAACTGGCCATGTTTCACGGCAGCCTCCGCGCCCCCTCCCGGGACCCGATTCTCCCCCCCGGGCGGGGCTAGCAGCGGGGCCCCGTGAAGCACGGCATCGCGGCCTTAGCAACCGTCGCTAAGTCCGCGCACCAAGCGTCACGCCGGCTGACGCACATGATGACGTCAGCCGTGCATGCGCGGGTTGGACGGCTCCAACCCGCGCATGCGCGGGGCCGTCATCTCCTTCGGCCGCCCCGCGGACTGATTCTGCGGGGCAGCGGAGGGAGAAAGAGCGCGTCCGTTACGGCACGTTGGGCATCGATCGCGGGCCCATGCCCCCCTTGGCACGGCCGTACTACGGCCGTGCCAATCGGGGCCCTAGATGCCCAGAACGGGCATGTTGTGGCCGTTTTTACGACGGCAGCAAGCAGGTGTGTTTGCTGCCGTAAAAACGGCTGTAAAGGCCTGGGAACTCAGCCCATCGGCCTGGGGAGAATCGCTGTTCGCCGTAAAAAACGGCGAGCAGCAATTCGTGTCGTGGGGCGGCCATGGGGAGGGGAGAATAGTGGGAGGGCGTGAAAAATGTCGGGGACACCCTCCCGCTATTCTCTGACCCATCGTGGGCAGCGGAGAATCGCACCCCACGTGCTGTTAAGATTTGGACATTCTGAATTCTCCCTTTATGTACCCATACAGGAGCCAGAATGTGACGACTAGGGGCTTTTTACAGTAATTACATTTCAGTGTTAATGTAAGCCTACTTGTGACATAGAACATACAGTGCAGAAGGAAGCCATTTGGCCCATCGAGTCTGCACCGACCCACTTAAGCCCTCACTTCCACCCTATCCCCGTAACCCAATAACCTCTCCTAACCTTTTTGGTTACTAAAGGCAATTTATGATGGCCAATCCACCTAACCTGCACGTAATAATAAAGATTATTATTAAGGCTTCACGTGAATAAATAAAATAAACAAATGGCTTTCATAAAATTTTCATTTTGAGTTAAGTGAGATCTAAAGATTGAGAAACTATGCCAAATTAATCTGGTGGGAATTACTCAGCAACTTCTCAGGTTTTCCGAAAGAACAAGAAGGCGAAATACAATAGGGAGGTCATCTGAATCTCTCAAGTAGCTCAATGATGGCACCGTCTTCCACAGGCATAGGTGAGTGGTCGAGCACTAGCTTCTGGATAAAGCTGGTTAGAACCACAGAATTCCAACAGTGCAGAAGGGGGCCATTCGGCCTATCAAGTCTGACCCAACCCTCTGAAAGTGCAGCCTACTCAGGTCCACTCTCCTGCCCTTTCCCTGTAAACCCACCTAACCTGCACATCCTTGGACACTGAGGGGCAATTTAGCATGGCCAATCCATCTAGCCTGCACATCTTTGGATTGTGAGAGGAAACTTGAGCAGCCAGAGGAAACCCACGCAGACATGGGGAGAAAGTACAAACTCCACACAGACAGAGAGCCCAAGGTCCCAATTGAATCCAAGCCCCTGGCATTGTGAGGCAGCAGTGATAACCACTGTGCCACCGTGCCGCCGGTTGTAAGGATTTTATACTGGAATCCTTCTCTTGAAGCTTTTATGCAACAATCAGATGAGGTATTTTCAGGGCAGCACGGTGGCCTAGTGGTTAGCACAACCGCCTCACGGCTCTGCGGTCCCAGGTTCGATCCCGGCTCTGGGTCACTGTCGTGTGGAGTTTGCACATTCTCCCCGTGTTTGCGTGGGTTTCGCCCCCACAACCCAAAAACGTGCAGAGTAGGTGGATTGGCCACGCTAAATTGCCCCTTAATTGGAAAAAATAATTGGCTAATCTAAATTTATAAAAAAAAAAAAAAAAAAAAAAAAAAAAAAAAAAAAAAAAAAAAAAAAAAAAAAAAGATGAGGTATTTTCAGCAAAAAAGGAAAGGCCTGGAAGGTGGCCTTCTACCTAGATTATGCACTTATGTCAAATCCATCAGGATAAGAACCAAGCAGAGGTTAAATGTATTTTTTCACAAAGACTGAGTAAAATAGTCAACAATAACAGTATCTGCTATCACACCCCTCAAACCCTGGCTGTAGTTACCTCTTCAACAAAGGGACTTACCGCCTCTTGGTAAGGAACAATGTAGGCCATGGATAAGGTGGTGGGGTCAGGTGAAAATGTTTTAAAAGGGAAAAAATTGCGGAGATTAATGTTATGGGAGAGGAATTTTCAGAACCCCAAAATGTATCATGGAGTCCAACCAACCCCCCCCCCCCCCCTTTAATGGATTGTTGCTTTTGAAGCACACGGCTTGTTCCATAGGTGTGGTATTACAATTATGGACACGTAGTTTTTAAAACAAAACAATGTTTATTCCGTGAACTCAACTTAACCTTTTAAATAAACATTAGATCTATTAACACCCCTTACTTCAAAGATATCCCCGAAAAGAATACAACACTACCCAATCCTGCAAACTGTTCTTTTAAACGTCCAACCTTTCAAAAATAGGAGCACAACAGGTTACATTCAATATATTTATAGTCTTTGGATTTGCAGAAATCACTACAGCAGCTCTTTTCCTTCCTGCAGCTCTCAGCAAACCAGCCAGGCACTTTTCAGCTGCTCTCTCAAACCGAAACGAAAACTTCAAAATGGCTGAGCTAAAAGCCCAGCTCCACCCACACTCTGACATCACTGCATTTCTTAAAGGTACATTACTTAAACGTCCATTTCTTAAAGGCACTCTCACATGACATTAAATATAATTTTTTTAAAAAGAAAACCCCCATCCAGAGTCCACCATCGTTAGTGAATGAATTGACAGTTTCTGAGGTAGAGCCCCAATATTCATGATATAACCCCTCTTTAAAAATGCCCATGTAATACTGACTCTAACTTGTACAATTGGCTAAATGTTTTATAGAACTGCTAATCACAGATTCACAGAATTTACAGTGCAGAAGGAGACCATTCGGCCCATCGAATCTGCACTGGCCCTTGGAAAGAGCACCCTACCTAACCCCACACCTCCACCCTATCCCCGTAATCCCAACTTACCTTACCTTTTTTGGACAATAGCGGCAATTTAGCATAGCCAATCCACCTACCCCTGCACGTCTTTGGACTGTGGGAGGAAACCATAGCACCTGGAGGAAACCCATGCAGACACGGGGAGAACATGCAGACTTTGCACAGTGACCCAAGCTGGAATGTCCACACTGAAAGCTCTGGTTGCATTCCTAAAAATCACCACCCTACATGAAGCAGCTCTATAAGTGAATCATGGATTCCCATAGTAATCTATGCTAAAGCCAAAATTAGGTTTGCTGGGACATTTCTTGCCCAGAAAAAACTGCGCAAGCGCAGGATTGAGCTGCCCCAACTGCGCATGCGCGGGTTGGCGTGGCGCCTATTTGGCGCCATGTAGGGACGCTGGAGTGGCGTGAACCACTCCAGTGCATGCAGGCCCCCTGTGGGGGTCAGAATAGGTCATGCCTGGGCCCTGTTCGTGCCGTGGTGAGAATTGCCCCCATTGATTTTACTGTATCTGTGGAGAGTAGCAAAAGCTTTTTCTCACAGAGTTCAATGGCTTCTGTGCTAATGAGCTTTGTACATGGGCAGCGGGCGAGACCACTACCTGAGTGAGACACAGCCAGAGTGAGTGTGGGTTTGGATAATCTGGCAATTTTGTGCAGAGGGGACAAAGTTGCTTTTTGTTCTTTCTTTGCTTTCTAACTGAGCATGGCCCCTTGGGAGGTGACCACCCATATTATGATAGAATTTTACATCAAAATGGAGAGTGACGTAGTTGATTCTGAGACTAGGGTCCTGAGTCTTACTAAAGGAAACTATAATGGTATGAGGTGCAAGTTGGCTATGATGGATTGAAGAACTTTATCTAAAGGGACAATGGTGGATGGGCAATGGCAATCATTCAAAGAGTACATGGGCAAACTACAACAATTGTTTATTCATGTCTGGTGAAAAAGTAGAACGGGAAGGTGGCCAAACCTTGGCTTACAAGGGAAATTAGAGATAATATTAGATCAGTGGGCAGCACGGTAGCATGGTGGTTAGCATAAATGCTTCACAGCTCCAGGGTCCCAGGTTCGATTCCCGGCTGGGTCACTGTCTGTGCGGAGTCTGCACGTCCTCCCCGTGTGTGCGTGGGTTTCCTCCGGGTGCTCCGGTTTCCTCCCACAGTCCAAAGATGTGCGGGTTAGGTGGATTGGCCATGCTAAATTGCCCGTAGTGTCCTAAAAAGTAAGGTTGGGGGGGGGGGGGGGGGGGGTTGTTGGGTTACGGGTATAGGGTGGATACGTGGGTTTGAGTAGGGTGATCATGGCTCGGCACAACATCGAGGGCCGAAGGGCCTGTTCTGTGCTGTACTGTTCTATGTTCTATGTTCTATGTTCTATCAAAGGAAAAGGCATACAAATTGGCCAAGAAAAGCACCAGGTCTGAGGATTGGGAGCAGTTTACAATTCAGCAAAGGGGAACCAAAGGATTCATTAAGAAGGGGAAATAAGAGTACGAGAGCAAGCTTGTGAGGAACATAAAAACTGGTTGTAATAGTTTCTATAGGTATGTTGAAAGAAAAGGATTGGTGAAGACAAATGTAGGTCCCTTCCAGTCAGAAATAGTGAAATGTTTAATGGGGAACAGAAAAATGGCTGACCAGCTAAATACATACTTTGGTTCTGTTTTCCCAAAGGAGGACACAAAAAAGAAAACTCAAGTCCCTGAGCCTTTCCTCGTAAGACCTTCCCTCCATACCAGGCAACATCCCAGTAAATCTCCTCTGAACCCTTTCCAAAGCTTCCACATCCTTCCTATAATGTGGTGACCAGAACTGCATGCAGTACTCCAGGTGCGGCCGCACCAGAGTTATGTACAGCTGCAGCATGACCTTGTGGCTCCGAAACTCAATCCCCCTGCTGATAAAGGCTAGCACACCTTATGCCTTCTTAACAGCCCTATTAACCTGGGTGGCAACTTTCAGGGATTTATGTACCTGGATGCCGAGATCTCTCTGTTCATCTACACTACCAAGAATCTTGCCATTAGCCCAGTACTCTGCATTCCTGTTACTCCTTCCAAAGTGAACCACCTCACACTTTTCCGCATTAAACTCCATCTGCCACCTCTCAGCCCAGCTCTGCAGCTTATCTATGTCCCTCTGTATCCTATAACATCCTTCAGCACTATCCACAACTCCACCGACCTTTGTGTCATCTGCAAATTTACTAACCCATCCTTCTACACCCTCTTCCAGGTCATTTATAAAAATGACAAACAGCAGTGGCCCCAAAACAGATCCTTGCAGTACGCCACTAGTAACTGAACTCCAGGATGAACATTTGCCATCAACCACCACCCTCTGTCTTCTTTCAGCTAGCCAATTACTGATCCAAACCGCTAAATCACCTTCAATCCCATACTTCCTTATTTTCTGCAATAGCCTACCGTGGGGAACCCTTATCAAACACCTTACGAAATCCATATACACCACATCAACCACTTTACCCTCATCCACCTGTTTGGTCACCTTCTCAAAAAACTCAATAAGGTTTGTGAGGCATGACCTACCCTTCACAAAACCGTGTTGACTAGCGCTAATCAACTTGTTCTTTTCAAGATGATTATAAACCCCATCTCTTATAACCTTTTCCAACATTTTACCCACAACCGAAGTAAGGCTCACAGGTCTATAATTACCAGGGTTGTCTCTACTCCCCTTCTTGAACAAGGGGACAACATTTGCTATCCTCCAGTCTTCCGGCACTATTCCTGTCGACAAAGACGACATAAAGATCAAGGACAAAGGCTCTGCAATTTCCTCTCTGGCTTCCCAGAGAATCTTAGGATAAATCCCATCTGGCCCAGGGGACTTATCTATTTTTACACTTTCCAAAATTGCTAACACCTCCTCCTTGTGAACCTCAATTCCATCTAGCCTGGTCAACTGAACCGGAGTATTCTCCTCGACAACATTGTCTTTCTCCAGTGTAAACACTGATGAAAAATATCCATTTAACGCTTCCCCATCTCCTCTGATTCCACACACAACTTTCCACTACTATCCTTGATTGGCCCTAATCTTACTCTAGTCATTCTTTTGTTCCTGATATACCTATAGAAAGCCTTAGGGTTTTCCTTGATCCTATCCGCCAACGACTTTTCGTGTCCTCTCCTCGCTCTTCTTAACTCTCCCTTTAGGTCCTTCCTGGCTAACTTGTAACTCTCAAGTGCCCTAACTGAGCCTTCATGTCTCATCCTAACATAAGCCTTCTTCTTCCTCTTGACAAGTGCTTTAACTTCCTTAGTAAACCACGGTTCCCTTGCTCGACAACTTCCTCCCTGCCTGACAGGTACATACTTATCAAGGACACACAGTAGCTGTTCCTTGAAAAAGCTCCACATTTCGATTGTACCCATCCCCTGCAGTTTCCTTCCCCATCCTATACATCCTAAATCTTGCCGAATAGCATCATAATTGCCTTTCCCCCAGCTATAATTCTTGCCTTGCGGTATATACCTATCCCTGCCCATTGCTAAAGTAAACATAACCGAATTGTGATCACTATCACCAAAGTGCTCACCTACATCTAAATCTAACACCTGGCCGGGTTCATTACCCAGTACCAAATCCAATGTGGCATCGCCCCTTGTTGGCCTGTTTACATACTGTGTCAGAAAACCCTCCTGCACACACTGCACAAAAACTGACCCATCTATAGTACTCGAACTATAGTTCCCAGTGTACTTAAGAAAGTGTCCTAAGAAATAGTGGATGCATTGGTCGTCATCTTTCAAGGTTCGATAGACTCTGGGAAACTTTATATAGTGTGGAGGGTAGCAAATATAACCCCGCTATTTAAAAAGGTAGGCAAAGAGAAAAATGGAAATTATAGGCCAGTCAGCCTGACGTCGATAGTGGGGAAAATTCCAGAGACCATTATCAAAATTTTATTGCAAGGCTCTTGAAAAACAATGGTAGAATCAGACAGAGTCAGCATAGATGTACGAAAGGGAAGCCAAATTGACAAATCTACTGGAATGTTTAATTATACAAAGCAGATAAAGATGGAAAAAAATAATTTGAAAAAGAGTTTCTGTCATGTTCAATGTTTGAATCACCACAGTGGCTAGTTAGGGCCAATATGTTTCTCCTGCAAAAGTCCCATTTGTGAATCCTACAAGGTCTATCCTACAAGGTGCATTATTTACTGGATCAATGCTCTTTTTGTGCATCATCCATGGCTCATTTGGTAGACCTGGGAGTTTAAATCTCACACATAGGCCCAACAATCAAGTGCTGAGGGAGTGCTGCACTGTCGAAGGTGCCACCTTTCAGAACAAACACAGCAACTTAAACCAAGGCCCTATCTGTACTTTTGTGGTGGGTGTGAAAGATCCCTGTGAACAATTACCAAGAAATGCAAAAAGAGTTATCCACAGTATTCAGGACAATGTTGATCCCACAACAGCACAAAAAAACAGATTATTGGGTGATTATCATGTTGCTGTCTGTGGGTGCGCAAAATTTCCGACATTATAACGATGACAACAGTTCAATAGCATTTCATAAAGCACTTTTAACTATCCAATGGTTGTGAAAAGGTGCTATAGAAACGCAAGTCTTTCTTTTCTCTTTTTCGCTTGTGCAACAATTGCCTTTGAGGATTTTCTGACTCACGATCACCTGAACTAGCCCACAATCATTTGAGACAGCAGGGCAGCCAAAATTTAAAAGTCGTCTCATTTTATAATTGCAACTTACCAGGAGACTAACATTGCCTTTCAAGGTTTGTACATTTCACATAATTTGACTCATGCATTTCAGTGATATTACCACAGATAATCATTTAGGTATGAGTTGCCACAAATGCTTATCCACCCACCAAGAGCCTGATGCTGTCATGTCTTTTGGAGGTAGATTGCGCTGCTTTCTTCAAAGTGAATGGAAGAGGAGTCAATCAGCTGGCTATTAAAATCTTTTCATCGGAGCTTGGGGAGCATTTACAAAAAAAGGTTAACAGTAAAATCATGATACAATAACTCACAAGGAGACTGTCGGTAACGAAGGTGAATTTATTTACACATTTACATTTACATGCTTAGCATAGCATAGCATCTCAATTCCTGTGCTGGCCTCGCTGGGAGGACTGAGTCAAGCCTGCTTTTATCCCCTGTCTTTACGAGCCCCAGTCGGCCCCTACCTAGGTGAGACCATGAGTTCCACAGGGAGATCAATAATTGTTACCGCATGGTCCTCATGGGGTTAAAACATGGTGGGGTTCAATAATATCCAATATCACTGACTTTCTCCAATCCATAAAGGCTGGAGACAATCTCTGCTTTTCTTGATGGTGAAAGGTCTGCGGCAGGTAGACCCAAGGCTCGAAACTTTAGCACGCAGAGCAGAAAGAGAAATAGAAAATACTGCAAATTCTTCCACATCTTAAAACAGCGAAGTCAGGTTCTTGTGAAGGATTTTAAACGGAAATATTAATATTTTCTCTTTAAGGGGTTGGTGGACTTAATGTGTATTTCTATCGTTAGTTCAGATTTCCAGCCTCATCATCCAGAATTCTGCTAAAGCTTTAAACATGAAAATGATTTTAAAAAGACTACACTATCGAAAGAAAAAAGTAATTTACATTTGTGCAACATCTTTCATGGCCTCAGTTACCTGAAAATATTTTATAACTGAAGAATAAAGGTTTAACTCTAAGGAAAGCTACCGAGTCGGTGCATAAGCAGCTATGTCACAATAATGTCATTGACTCAGAAGGGATGAGTTTGAAGTTTCTGAGAGTCAAGCTACAGCGATGTAATTTTTGTAAATAGTTAGAATGTAAATAAATGTTTTTGAACAAAGACCATTGCCTCCAGCAAGATTTTTTTTGAGTAAGAAGCCAATGATTCCCGAGATAAACCAACAACAACAGATGTTGGCAGCAGTGACTACACCCACAAAGAAAAGTAGAAAAATAGAAACATAGAAAATAGGCCATTCAGCCTTTCGAGCCTGTACCACCATTCAATATGATCGTGGCTGATCTAGCCAATTCAGTATCCCACTCCCGCTTTCTCTCCATACCCCTTGATCCCATTAGCCGCGAGGGCCATGTCCAGCTCCCTCTTGAATATATCCAATGAACTGTCCCCAACAGCTTTCTATGGCAGAGAATCCACAAGTTTACAACTCTCTGAGAGAAGAAGTTTTTCCTCATCTCAGTCCTGAATGGCTTACCCCTTATTCTTAGGCTGTGACCCCTAGTTCTAGATGTCCCCCTCATTAGGAACATTTTAGCCTGTCCAATCCCATCAGGATTTTGTATGTTTCTATAGTACATAGAACATACAGTGCAGAAGGAGGCTATTCGGCCCATTGAGTCTGCACCGACCCACTTAATCCCTCACTTCCGCCCGATCCCCGTAACCCAATAACCCCTCCTAACCTTTTTGGTCACTAAGGACAATTTATCATGGCCAATCCACCTAACCTGCACGTCTTTAGACTGTGGGAGGAAACGGGAGCACCCGGAGGAAACCCATGCACACACAGGGAGAACGTGCAGACTCCGCACAGACAGTGACCCAGCGGGGAATCGAACCTGGGACCCTGCCGCTGTGAAGCCACAGTGCTATCCACTTGTGCTACTGTGCTGTCCATGAGATCCCTTCTCATTCTTCTAAACTCCAGTGAGTACAAGCCCAGTAAATCCAGTCTGTCTTCATATGTCAGTCCTGGCATTGTGGGAATCAGTCAGGAGAACCTTCACTGGACACCCTCATAGGAGACCAAAACTGCACACAATACTCAAGGTGTGGCCTCTACAAGGCTCTGTATAACTGCACAGCAAGAAGTCTTACAACAGGTGAATCCTGAGGAATGAGCAGCGCTACGAAAGCTAGTGATTCAAAACAAACCTGTTGGACTTTAATCTGGTGTTGTAAGACTTCTTAGTGCTCACCCCAGTCCAACTACGGCATCTCTGTATAACTGCAGCAAGGCATCCCTACTCCTATACTCAAATCCTCTCGTTATGAAGGCCAGCATGCCATTAGCTTTCCTCACCACCTGCTGTACCTGCGAGCCAACCTTCAGTGACTGCTCCACCATGACACCATGTCTCAGTGCACTTCCCCTTTTCCTAAAACAATAGGAAAATGCTCACGTGAAAGCCAGCAACAATGCAGAACAGCAGATGAAGGACTTAAAGGCCAACCCAGCAACCACAACAGAGATCACCAAATGATGAAGGCAGCTCAGGAACTGGCAAGGCAAACAGGGCGATGAAATACAACCTCAAACTAGGGTGAGAAATGACGGCCACCTTGCCCCAATCAAAATCATTTCAAATATACAGGGCCCCAGGCTGGCTGAGCAATGGCCAAATTGGTGAAGACTTTTTACTCAGTGCTACAATGTCTCAAATCTTGTGAGTGAGATCAGGTTCTCCTTTGGACCCGTTTCAGTGGGTCCAAAGGAAAAAAATGAACAAGGTCTGAACAAGGTCTGAACAAGACCTCCTCACTGCACAGGACCTTCAACCGACGTTATACACCAGATATATCGATGACATTTTTTTCCTTTGGACCTACGGTGAAGAATCACTGAAATGACTACACAATGACATCAATAAGTTCCATCCCACCATCCGACTCACCATGGACTACTCTCCAAAATCAGTTGCATTATTGGACACACTCAGCTCCATCAAGGATGGTCACCTCAGCACTTCGCTTTACCGCAAGCCCACGGATAACCTGACGATGCTCCATTTCTCCAGCTTCCACGCTAAACACATTAAAGAAGCCATCCCCTATGGACAAGCCCTCCGTATACACATGATCTGCTCAGACAAGGAGGGGCGTAACAGACATCTACAGACGCTGAAAGATGCCCTCGTACGAACGGGATATGGCGCTCGACTCACTGATCGACAGTTCCAATGCTCCACAGCAAAAAAACGCACCGACCTCCTCAGAAAACAAACACGGGACACAACAGTACTTTCCCGGAGCGGAGAAACTATGACATCTTCTTTGCAGCCTTCAACACATCATCGATGAAGATGAACATCTTGCAAAGGTCATCCCCACACCCCCACTACTTGCCTTCAAACAACCGCGCAACCTCAAGCAAACCATTGTTTGCAGCAAACAACCCAGAGCAGCGACCACGATACCACACAACCCTGCCATGGCAATCTCTGCAAGACGTGCCAGATCATTGACATGGATACCACCATTACATGTGAGAACACCACCCACCAGGTACGCGGTATATACTCATGCGACTCGGCCAACGTTGTCTACCTCATACGCTGCAGGAAAGGATGTCCCGAAGCATGGTACATTGGCGAGAGCATGCAGACGCTGCGACAACGCACGAACGGACATCGCGCGACAATCACCAGGCAGGAATGTTCCCTTCCAGTCAGGGAACAATTCAGCAGTCAAGGGCATTCAGCCTCTGATCTCCGGGTAAGCGTTCTCCAAGGCGGCCTTCAGGACACGTGACAACGCAGAATCGCCGAGCAGAAACTTATAGCCAAGTTTCGCACACGTGAGTGCGGCCTCAACCGGGACCTGGGATTCCTGTTGCATTATATTCACCCCCCCCCCCATGTGCATGTGCATAAGGAATTATGTTACAGTCACCTCACTCACTGAGAGCAGATAACGAGCAGCATCTTAGAGAGTAGCTCCAGCTGTCTCTTGATGCCTTTATAATGTAGAATGTAAATAAATGTGTTTAAACAAAAGATTACTGCAAGATCTCTTCCAGTGGAAGAACCCAATGAATCCCATGACAAATCCACAATAAGTGAACAACCAATAAGGAACATTTGAAATGTAGTCGCGACTGTAAAGTACAAACCAGACTGCCAATTTGCGCAAAAAATATGCTTTAGAATAATTACTAACCAAGACGAGAGAGGGAGTTGTGGAGAAATGAAAGACTTGACAATTTTGCGCTGCTGATATCAACATTGAACCACTCCCCAAGTGTCGTGTAGCAGACTGGATGCAGAACAAAGTTTCCATGCGCTGCTCTTTACAATGTGCCCGAGCCCGAATCACAAGCTATTGCACAACTCCAGCATTTCTCAGCTACTTAAGCCAGCCATTCCTGCAAGCTTAGTAACTTCGCCGAGTTAATTCAAAACCTTCGTTGATGTAAATCAGTGAACTGGGCCGAGCTTGTCAAAACTCATTTCATTCTCAACGGTCTGACAGCAAGAAAGGAGCGGAGACTTTCATCCCTTCAAACTAGTCTGGATTTGAACCCTTGTCCCAGAAATTGAAGGATCTTAATTAGTTGCACCGCCCAGTTCCCCCGACCTCCCAAAAGTATTCCCATTTTCAGCACGGGTCTGAGTAGACAGGAACCGCACATTCCTGCCCAAGTATAGCCTGACTCCCCCCCCCCCCCCCCCCCCTTTTCAATAGAGTAATCGGCCCAATAGACTCGCAATCACAACTAGTCGTAATTAGAGGGAGGAGCTATGACAGCATATGTTGGAAAACAGAATCAAGGTGGACCGTTTGATCTTCATGTACATTGTTGCTAAACTAAGAACATTTCTTCAATAAAAGAAAATCACTACGGATGCTGAAAACCTGAAATAAAAACAGAAAATTCTGGCAAAGCTCAGCAGGTCTGGCAGCATCTGTGGAGAGAGAAACAGAGTTAATGTTATGAGTTAACTCTGTTTCTCTTCACAGATGCTGCAAGAACATTGCCTGGTGCTGATAATGGGATTCATCCTTCTGTGATGCCAGGTTCTTAGCTAGCTACCTGGTGACAGACGCATCGTAATGGCATGCTAATTATTTTATAGATTAGATCTACGCTCTGGTGAGCGAGTCAATTCCAAATCCTCATGATTCAATGCCAAATATGTATGATACCTTCGGGATAATCGTGGCTAATTCAAATTAACGCCCAAATTTTAGATGTGTCAGAATGCACCCATTTCTTTTTTTAAAACACCAGAAATATGAAGATATGTACACGTGAGATCAATTCTTTTGAAATCTGAATGTTAGAAATGCAATCTGAACAAGTATTTCGAAACAGTGACGGACTCACAACTGAAGACCACTGAGCCAGCATTAGCAAAGCACTGACAAGATCAGGCAGTCAGCCAATAATGTGCACCTATCCATTGCTGCATTGCGCCATGCAGTGATAGAATGATGCCAATCCAAACTACAGTTAGCCTTACTACAAGTTTCCAATCTTGGCAGACTTTCAAGATGAAGGCATCTTTTCACCACACAGACAGCAAATTAGGAAAGCGAGTGAATCACGGTCCTCTCATGCAAACCTTCTAGTGACATATTAAAGACACGCAGGAACCTGCCCATTCTCTGGAGTGAGAATGGTTTGCTGTTTGAGTAGTCCACATGACAGTTCTAAAGCTACATCTGTCGAACTGTGTTACTTAAAAATTGAGCAAGCATGGTTAGACGTGAAAGCAGACACTGAAAGTGGCTCTCTGATATAAGCAGGCTATTGAAGAACTCCCTATTTTACCAATGGACTTGTAAATTGTCAAGTCTCATCTCTCTCCAGATTTCTTTCAGTAACTTCTTTTTGTGTATAATTTTTATTTTTTTCATTAATTTACGGGATGTGGACGTATTCCAGCATTTATTGCCCAGCCCTAGTTGTCCTTAAGAAGGTTGTGGTGAGCTGCTTTCTTCAGCCGCTGCAATCTTGAGGTGTAGGTACACCCACAGTGCTGTTAGGGAGGGAGTTGAAAGATTTTGCCCCAGCGACAGTGAAGGAACAACAATATATTTACAAGTTGGGTTGGTGAGTGACTTGGAGGGGAACCTACAGGTAGTGGGGTTCCCAGGTATCTGCTGTTCTTGTCTTTCTAGATGATAGTGGTCGTGGGTTTGGAAGGTGCTGCCTATGGAACCTTGGTGAGTTACTGCACTCCATCTTGTAGATGGTACACATGGCTGCCATTGTTCATCAGTGGTGGAGGGTTTGAATATTTGTGGAAGGGGTTGCAATCAAACAGGCTGTTATGTCCTGGATGGTGTTGAGCTTCTTGAGTGTTGTTGGAGCTGCACTCATCCAGGCAAGTGGAGAGTATTCCATTACACTCCTGACTTGTGCCTTGTAGATGGTGGACAGGCTTTGGGGGGTCAGGAGGTGAGTTACTCGCCGTAGGATTCCTAGCCTTTGACCTGCCCTGGTAGCCACAGTATTAATATGTTTAGTCCAGTTCAGTTTCTGATCAACGGTAACCCCCAGAATGTTGATTGTGGGGGATTAAGCAATGGTAATGTCATTGAATGTCAAGGGGCAATGGTTAAATCCTCTCTTGTAGGAGATGGGCATTATCTGGCACTTGTGTGGTGCGAATGTAACTTGCCACTTGTCAGCCCAAGCTTGGATATTTTCCAGGTTTTGCTGCATTTGGACATGAACTGCTTAATTATCTGAGGAGTCGCGAATGGTGCTGAACATTGTGCAGTCATCGCAAACATCCCCACGTCTGACCTTATGATGGAAGGGAGGTTGTTGATTATATATCTATAAGTAAGCAAATCAGTTTGTCACAGTTGTCAAGTGTTCGGCTTCTAATTGTGTGAAAAGGAAATTGGAATGTTCTCATGTGTACAGGAGGCCAATGTAAACCTGAAACCCAAGTTAAATAAATCTGTCATCTAGATATGAGATGAATAAAATGGAACACATTTATTGCAAGAATATGTGTGCATACAACATACGGCCCTGAATTAGCTTTATTTTTTATTAATCACATGGTGTGGTGCGCTCAACTAATTCCTTCAATTCATTACTTTTCCAATATTGTTGTCCTTTGCACTCAATGTCGTTGATGAAAACCAAGAATTCAGGACAATTAAAACTTGGGGTCACTTTTTAAAAATATGGGGTCGCTTGTTGTAGACCGAGATGTAGAGAAACATTTTCTCTCAGAGGGTGTTGAGTATTTAGAACTGTCTTCCTCAAAAGGCAGTGGAAACAGAGTCTTTGAACATTTTAAAGGCAGTGCTAGATAGATTCTTCATTCACTAGACGGTAAAATGTTATTGGGTAGGCAGGAACATGGGGTTGAGGTTACAATTAGATTATCCATGATTTTATTGAATGGCGGGGCAGGTTCGAGGGGCCAGTGGCCTACCCCTGTTCCTAATTCATATGATCGTAAAGAAAGAGGAAAAATGCAAATACTCAAAAACCAGAGGACGGAATCTGACCAGAATTTGGCACAGTGTCAGGCTCAGACAGAAATCTGGCGGATGACTCTCCAGGTGCACACATAGTTTTCTTGTGGAATCTTTGCTTTCTCTTCATCATCACGACCAAAAGGACCAAGAGAACCTCCCCATTAGCCAGGGTCACTGCACCATGCACCACGCAGATATAGGCATGTCGTTGGGCATAAACGTATTGGAGCAGGTGAAAGTGCGCAGTGACGAAGGCACATCACACTTGCTTGAGGAGCTGGTGGAGGCAAAGAATCCACAGCGCATCAGTGGACAAAGGATTGCTCGCGACCAGGACGATGTTGAGCCTGAGACAGATAAGCCTCTGGAGTCATCCATTAAACACTGGATATCCAGCAGGATGTGCGGGATGATCTGGCAGAGATCTGTGAGGATCTGTGTGCCATGCTCTCAGTGTGAGAAGAGTCCATGTGGAGTATGAGCAGTGCTTTGACCCAAAGCTCAGAATGCACAGCTTCCCAATAGAGAGAGCGGCAACTCTCATGAAGAGACAGTTACAGGAACTTCATCAGCTATTTCTGGAGTTGTGTTCAGACCTGTGCAGCCACACACTGACAGTGGCTTCAGTATGACAGAGGCACCTAGCGATTCTGTTAGCTACCCATCCATCGATGGTGAGCAGGGAGGCCTAAACCAAGCTGCAGCTTGCCACTATAGGCCCCTCTCACAGCACTCTGGATGATGGCAGCAGAGGGGGGAGGACCAAAATGTAGCATACACAAAAAGAGATTTCAGTCACAATGGTCAAAAAGGGGTTGTGACAGTTGATACATGTTTCATTCGCATGTGTGTACAGATCCATTTGTATCTTTGCCTTCATTGTAAAATGTTATATTACCTTAGTCTGCTTCATGCAATTGATCGAAGAAGCATGGAAGTCTTGTGTGACACAGAAGGGCTACGAAGTTTATTTCAATGGTCAGGACTTGACTTAAGGGTGACAAGTGTGCCTCATCAGGTATGATCAGTAAGGTTGCATTCCCTACCATCACCTTGACTCCTTGCTTTGGATTTCTGGCTGCAAGTCCTCTGAATTACGACTTTGGTCTCCTGGCCTCCCATAACGATCCTCACATTGGGATGTGGCTCCTCAGCCTGGGGATCTTCAGGCTTCTCCTCAGATTCATTACTTGAACTGTCCTCTGTAGCCTCTGGAACGGCATCACTCTATTTATCCTCCAATGGGTCCTCTCACCTTGAGAGATCCAGATTGTGCAGTGTGCAGCACACAACAAATAGGGAGAAGTGCTCAGGAGGATATTGCATTTCCACCCCCCCCCCCCCCAAAGTGGACAAGGCAGCAAAACTTCATTTTGAGTAGGGCGTTGGTTCTTTCAATTATTGCCTTTGTGGAGGCAAGACTGTGATTGTAGCTTTCCTCAGCTTCAATGCGTAGTGGCACAATCAGCCACTTTTTCAACAGATAGCTTTGTCGCCCAGGAGCCAATCATCCAAGCAGCCTGGAGCAATGACCAACCTTGGTACCTTGGAGTGACCAAGGATATCACCATCATGGAAGCTTTCTGGGTACCTGGCACAAACATGCAATATCTTTCTCTTGTGGTCACATGCACTCTGGACATTGAAGGAGTGAAAGCCCTTTCAATTGATAAAGGTATCCAGTTCCCTCACTGGCACCATTATGGGCACATGCATGCAATCAATGGCTCCCTGGATGCAAGGAAATCCTGCAAATGCAGCAAAGCCTCTGACTCCCTCTGCCTGGTTGGCCTCATCGGTCCTGAAGTGAATTAAGGTACTGATCCTTCAGAACAGTGCGTCTGTGGCCAGCTTGATGCAGCTGTGGGCAGCCAATTGGGAGGCACCGCAGAGATCCTGACCGCTGGAAAGAACCTGCGGTGTAAACGTTCAGGGCAACTATAACCTTAAGAGCCACTGACATAGGGTGGGCACCTACACAGCTGGAGGTGATTGCGGAATGATCATTTCGCAAATGGAAGTGACAGCTGTCCAGGAGAGGCGGAGTCTTCTTCGGCGTTGAACCTCAGAGATGCCCTGGTAGATGTGAACCTGTGGATTCTGCCTGCTGACCAATGGCAGCTCCTCCAGGCTCTTCTGCCTTGCAGTGCCTGCTGGCCCTGCATCCTTTCTGATGCACCTTTCATTCTGAAGGTCCCACTCTGGGAGGTCACCTGCAGACAGCTCCCTTCTAGCCCCTTCCTCCTCTTCTGAGGGGGTCCCTCCAGCAGAGTACACAATCCTCATTTTCATGCAGGTGGTTGAACACGTTTCTGCACTGAAGGGGCTTATTGGCAGAAGGCCTCTGTTAAGAGATGTTAAGAAATCAGAGGGTTCTCCAAAACAACAAAGAATGCCAGAAACTATCTTCGAACCAGCTCCAAACTACTCGCAGCCAAACTTAAAATTACTCACCTTTGCATCTGCCTTTAATCCCCCCCGGGTAAAGAATACATAAAAAATGTGAAGGGTGTCTAGCTGAGTGGCTCTTGCACTGAGCGTAAAAGTGCATAGGCCATTCAAAATCAAAGTCAATTGCCCTATAATACACTAATTGGCCGCTTTGTCAGCAGTCGAGCTTTTAACTTCCGCGTCAATCTGCCGATCAAAATATAATGAGATGGCGCGATGGCATAATTTCACAATCGATTGGTGTCTGTCACAAAATCGCAAAGTCCTAATTGGTGCTTCAAACGTATTATTGGAGGGATGCAAAACACAGGAAAGAGAACCAGGCTGATGCTCTGGGGACATGAGTTCAAATCCCACCACAGCAGCTGATGGAATTAAAATTCAATTAATAAATCTGGAATTAAAAGCGAGTCTCATTAATGGTGACCATGAAACTATCACCGACTGTTGTAAAAGCCTATCTGGTTCATCCAAACTTCCTTTAGGGAAGGAAGTTTGACTCTAGACCAGGGGTGGGCAAACTACGGCCCGCGGGCCGCATGCGGCCCGCCAAAGGCATTTCTGCGGCCCACCAAGTCATTAAAAAAAAAAAAAAAAAAAATTTTTTTTAAAAGAATTTTTAAAAAAAATTTTTTTTTTTAAGGTTAATGGGGGGGGGGGGGGGGGGGGGCTGTTGGGTTACTTACTGGTATAGGGTGGATACGTTGACTTGAGTAGGGTGATCATTGCTCAGCACAACGTCGAGGGCCGAAGGGCCTGTTCTGTGCTGTACTGTTCTATGTTCTATATGAGGCGCCCAGAATCATAACCGGGTGAAGTAATTATTTTACTTAATATACTATGCGGCCCTTTGTGAATTGTGAATTTCTGAATGTGGCCCTTGCACGGAAAAGTTTGCCCACCCCTGCTCTAGACCCACAACAGAGTGATTATCTGAAATGAACTCACAAGTTACTCATTTGTTTCAAACTGCTGCAAGGTTCAAACTATTTTAATTAACAATTAGGAGTGAATACATGAAAACAACACAGTTATTACAGATTTTTTTAGAATTTCTCATTCCCCTCTGTATATGAGAATTGGAAGATTGCAATTGTCACTCCATTATTTAAGAAAGGAGAGAGGGAGAAATTAGGGGCCTTGTGATGAATGAATAGCCCCCGAAAACAGTTTTTAAAAAAAATTTAGAGTACCCAATTAATTTCTTCCAATTAAGGGGCAATTTAGCATGGCCAATCCACCTACTCTGCACATCTTTGGGTTGTGGGGGCGAAACCCACACAAACACGGGGAGAATGTGCAAACTCCACACAGACAGTGACCCAGAGCCAGGATCGAACCTGGGACCGCGGCGCCGTGAGGCAACAGGGCTAACCCACTGCGCCACCGTGCTGCCCACCCGAAAACAGTTATAATGTTGTGTGGATGACAGCAGGAAGTTACAATGGGACATGGAAAGACTCAAGTGAGCAAGCAAAGCTACAGCGGATGAATTTCAGCCTGTGGAAATGTAAGATCTGCATTTCACAGAATCACGGAACAGTACAGCATAGAAGAGGCACTTTGGCCCATCGAGTCTTCACCGCTGCATGGAAAACACCTGACCTGCCCACCTAATCCCATTTGCCAGCACTTGGCCCACAGCATTGGATATTATGACGTGCCATGTGCTTATCCAGGTACGTTTTAAAGGATGTGAGGCAACCCACCTCTACCACCCTCCCAGGCAGTGCATTCCAGACCATCATCACCCTCAGGGTAAAAACGCTTTTCCTCATTTGTTGAAGAGAGACAGATGAGAATATTATCCTAATGGAGACAGTCTGGGAAGTGAGGGGGTGCAAAATGATTTTGGTGGGAATGTATTAAAACAGCTAGTGCATTCATGCAGAAAGTTACCAAAAAGGCTGATGGGATGTTGGTCCCCATCTCAAATGGGTTTGAATACAAAAGTGATGGGTGATTCTTCAGCTGTGCAGAGCCTTGGTGAGGCTACATTGAAGGACTTTGTTGGATTTTGGATGCTGCAGCTGAGGGAATCGAGATTTCCTTTGATGTGCCCGATATTTTCCTGACGATGAAGAGGAATGAAGGAGAATGAGGGGGTATAAACTTTAAATGTAGCTGGTCTTATGACCAGAAATTCGGCAGTGCACCGGCACCGATCCTCTGTCCGGTGGGGGGGCTAGCAGCCGCACAGCATAAAGCCCCTACCTGTGGATACTGCTGGAGAATGGCCAGGTCTGTGGCCGCACATACGCACGGCAAAGGTCTGCGGCAGCCACGCCGTGCAACATGGCGCCAGCCGCAAGCGGACCCGGCCTGCCAAAAACTGCCCCCCTGTAGCCAGCCGCGCCAGCCCCAGACCACTCCCCACCAGTGCTCCCAGCTCCCACTAAAGCCCCCCCCCCCCCCGTCTGCTCCCACCCCCCAACTGTGGCGCCGCTGGACTCAGTCCGCAGCCGCCACGCGATGTGCCCGAACCATGTGAGCACACACGCCCAGGCCATCAGGGACTCGGCCCATGGGGGCGGAGCATCGGGGGAGGGTCTCTGATGATGGCCTAAGGCCGTCCATTCACCGTGCGGAGTACGTCATTTTTGAGGCGGCGGAGCATCGCAAAAACAGCTCAGTACCTGATTCCAGCGTAAAGGGAGATTTTCCGGCCGATCGCCGAACGCGATTTCTGCGTCGGCAATCGGAGAATACCACCCATAGAGTTTGACTATTCAGTCCTAAAATCAGGAAATATTTACTGACAGAAATGTTTACGGCTGAACTATCACTGAATGCTGAATGGATCAACTCGTGCATCTTACGTTTCCAGTTGGTTTGCTAAGGGCTGTCAAACAATCCGAAAATGAAAATGAAATGAAAATCGCTTATTGTCACAAGTAGGCTTCAAATGAAGTTACCGTGAAACGCCCCTAGTCGCCACATTCAGGCGTCTGTTCGGGGAGGCTGGTACAGGAATTGAACCCACACTGCTGGCCTTGTTGTGCTTTATAAGCCAGCTGTTTAGCCCACTGTGCTAAATCAGCCACAATCCAATAATTCAATGGTTTCCTCTCAACTGTCATCGACTTAAATCTCTTCCCTGCTGCATTTTATATAATGATATATCATTTACTATGTACATGTATACTCTATTTTTAGTACTGGCATATTCATCAGCATGCATTCGTGATACCGATGCTTAGTGTTAAATGCATGCATGGCCCTTATTTTCCCTGCTTGCAAAACAGACAAGTCATTTTTCACCAAAATTAATGACCGTCTGAAAATGTGCAGAAACACACGGCTCCCGAGAATGCAATGACACGGCTAAATCCCGCCAGTCACAGCACATCTCAGGCGATTAATGTTCCATTTAGAAAGTAATTAATCAGTTATGGGATGTAAAACACTTGGAAGAAATGTCTCACCTATAGTGCGCTGGAGGTATTAGTCACCACTGCGATGGAGTGAAACAAACACATCTTTGAAATGAAAAATGAAATGAAAGTTGCTTAAAATTAGGCTTCAAATGAAGTTACTGTGAAAAGCCCCTAGTTGCCACATTCCAGCATCTTTTCGGGGAGGATGTTACGGGAATTGAACCGTGCTGCTGGCCTGCCTTGGTTTGCTTTCAAAGCCAGCGACTTAGCAGGGAGGATGGATCCTGACAATCCAATAGAATGGCACAATGTTACAGTAGAGGTGGCCCCTGTAGACAGGACCTGGCAGGAGGATACAGAAAACGGTCTGTCACCTTAAATTACTGGATATTACTGCAAAGTAGAAGGGGCAGGATACATATCGACATGAAAAGTAGGAGATGCTAAAATGCTGTACTGATGCAGATAAAAATTAGTGAACGTGTAGTAATTCTGTTCAAATTGCAATACAGGATGCAAGCCATCAATCTACTGCAGGAAAGAACTTTCAAAAGCAAATCATGCTCACCGCTCTTGTATTAAAAACTAAACTTGCACAAAATGAGAGGGCACAGCTTTTTTGGGAAGTCTCTCGGAGTGGAGGAAAGATCACAGCATGCAACTCGTGGTGGACAGTCACAGATGAAGCAGATCAATGCGACAAATTACTTGTTAGCATTCAGTCGCCAGTGACTGATGGCTGAATTTTGGTTGGTTCACGGTGATTTGGGTGCCCTTTAAAAATGGTGGGCCGGTACCAATTCTGGGAGTCCCGATCCTTTTCCTGGACTGTCGGATTTTCAGGAGGGCCTTTACAGAGTGCGGCTGGTTCAAGTCCCAATCTGGCCACTGATGTGTTGGGCAAGCTGGGTCTATGTGAACTGCGTTTGATGCAGTGTAGAGAGAGACAGGCTTCCAACACTTGATGAGATGCAAACAATTTTATTGAACATCTAACTATTATACATGTTCAACTGTGGGTTGACACTATGCTGACTTGACTGGAGACCTGAGGCTAGCCTGACCAGACTAACTGACTACCACATTGTGTTTTACTAGCTGCTGCTCACGAGCTCTGACTGTCTCAGAGGCTGGATCCCAAGAGAGCAGGAAAACTGGTGCCCCCTGGCTTTATAGTGGTTGTGTCCTGTCTGGTGATTGGCTGCTGTGTTCTGTGTGCTCACTGGTAATCCTGTGTGTCAATCACTGCCTGTCTGCACTCCATCATATACATGGATGTATGTTATGATAGCCACCACCATTGCAGAGATAGGCATGTATTGTCCTCTGCAATTTTCCTGGAGCAGGCCAGGTCTTGGAAGAGTTGTAGGTCATGTTACCTCAGAGGTATCGTGACCCATAGTCTGCATGTGAAGACCTTTTAAAAGGTGTGTTCAAAGTTCCTCATGCCCCCTTGTCAGGGTATTATCCACCTACTGCCATGACCCCTCATGGCCCCATGCTAATCTGTGCTTCTCCACCTGTCCCTCTGGCCCCTCATGCTGCCTATGTCAAACAGTGCCCTTCCGCCCATCCTTCATGCACCTATGCCAACTATGTGCCCATTAACCCACTATACACTGTATAAAACCAATGAACCTGTACAAAAAACAGGATTTTTAAAAAATTCATTTATGGGACATGGGCATCGCTGGTTAGGCCAGCATTTATTGCCCATCCTGAGTTGCCCTTCAGGAGGTTGTGGTGAGTTGCCTTCTTCAACTGCCATTGGACTGGGGTGGGTACAGTAAGAAGTCTTACAACACCAGGTTAAAGTTTATTTGGAATCACTAGCTTTCGGAGCGTAGTCACCTGATGAAGGAGCTTTGCTCCAAAAGCTAGTGATTGCAAATAAACTCGTGTTGTAAGACTTCTTCCTGTTCTTCAACCGCTGCAGTCCTTCAGGTGTAGGTACACCAACTGTGTTGTTGGGGAGGGATTTCAACGATGTTGCCCCAGCGACAGTGAAGGAATAGCAATATACTTCCAAGTCGAGTTGGTGAATGACTTGAAGGGGAACCTCCAGGTAGTGGTGTTCCCAGGTATCTGCTGCTCTTGTTCTTCTAGATGATAGTGGTCGTGGGTTTGGAAGGTGCTGTCTAATGAACCTTGGTGAGTTACTGCAGTGCATCTTGTAGATGGTGCACACGGCTGCCACTGCTTGTCGGTGATGGAGGGTTTGAATGTTTGTGGAAGGAGGAGCAATCAAGCAGCTGCTTTGTCCTGGATGGTGTTGGGCTTCTTGAGTGTTGTTGGAGTTGCACTCATCCAGGCAAGTGGAGAGTATTCTATCACACTCCTGACTTGTGCCTTGTAGATGGTGGACAGGCTTTGGGGGGGTCACGAGGTGAGTAACTCGCCATCGGATTCCTAGCCTTTGACCTGCCCTGGTAGCCACTGTATTAATATGGCTAATCTAGTTCAGTTTCTGGTCAATGGTAACCCCAGGATGATGATTGTGGGGTATTCAGTGATGGTAATGGCATTGAATGTCAAGGCGCAGTGGTTACATCCTCTCTTATAGGAAATGGTCATTGCCTGGCACTTGTGTGGCGTAAATGTAACTTGCAACTTGTCAACCCAAGCCTGGACATTGCCCAGGTCTTGCTGCATTTGGACATGGACTGCATCATTATCTGAGGAGTTACGAATGGTGTTTTACATTGTGTAGTCATCTGCAAACATCCACAGGTCTGACCTTATGATGGAAGGGAAGTCATTGATGAAGCAACTGAAGATGGTTGGGCCTCAGACGCCACCCTGATGAACACCTGCAATTATGTCCTCGAGCTGAGTTATTGACCTCCAACCACCTCAACCATTTTGCTTCGTACTAGGTATGACTCCAACCAATGGAGAGTTTTCCCCCTGATTCCAATTGACTCCAGTTTAACTAGGGTTCTTCAATGAAAATGAAAATCGCTTATTGTCACGAGTAGGCTTCAATGAAGTTACTGTGAAAAGCCCCTAGTCACCACATTCCGGCGCTTGCTCGGGGAGGCTGTTATGGGAATCGAACCATGCTGCTGGCCTGCCTTGGTCTGCTTTCAAAGCTAGCGATTTAGCCCTGTGTGCTAAACAGCCCCTATGCCCTCAATGCCATATTCGGTCAAATGCTGCCTTAATGTCAAGGGCAGTCACTCTCACCTCACCTCTGGCATGCAGCTCTTTTGTCCATGCTTGAACCAAGGCTGCAATGAGGTCAGGAATGTATAAGAAGAAGCTTTTAAAAATAAGCCTCCATTCATTACTTTCAGCTATGTTGAAAAAACTTACTCTTGGTGCAACACAATAAAAGTATCATTTATCCAGACTCTTTAAAGTATTAGTACTAGAAGCTGCAAGCCCTTGAAACTGCTTAAGCTTGTGTAAATAACAAAATTTTTATGGGACTCAGGTGTTTCAACAGAGTAATGGATTTCTGGGGTCTCAGCAAATCCTCATTATGTATGCCAGGCTGAGAGTCTAGAAATCCATTAGAGTTCTAAAACACCTGAGCCCCAGAAAAAACGTTGTTTGATCGACACCTCTCGCTCTCTGATCTCTGCACCGGCGACATAATCTCTTGAGGGGCCATGGAAGGGGTAGGTGGAGGGGCATTGATTGTATAGGGATCAGGAGGGGCTATAGGGTGGGTGGGGGGGAATGACATGGCATGGATAGGGCATGGTATGTCTTTAGGAGTGAGGGCTGGAGGGCCTGTTTTTATTTTAACAGGGACAAAGTCCTACAGCACTGAAATAGGCCTTTTAAACAGTGGGCCTCTGCATCCAACAACTCCTGAGGCTGCCTCCAACTTTGTTCCCGGGTCGGATGGCCCTACGCCATCCCACACCCCACTGATTTTCAGGCACTTTCTCCTGAGGTGGGTGGGCTGAGACGGAAATTTTTCCACCTCCCACTAGCTGCCTCAAGGGTTAAATTTCAGGTCAGAGAGTCCTCGCAGAATTTGTGGGTACCTTCATTGTACTGGTATTCTGTCACTTGGAGGATATACAATGCTAACATATGCACGCACATTAATGGTGCCCTTGCACATAATAGTGCAAGCAATGACAATAGAGTACTTTATTGAAGACATTTAATTCTTTTCTTATGCACAGTACCACATGTTTTCTGAACACAATTGGGAGAGCCCAGTGCCTGCTGAGGGCAGTCACGGATTGACAGAAATGTCCACATGCTGTGAACGAGTAAGCACCAATTGCCATCAACACAATTCAAACAGACACCACCACTGAGGTACAGTAGATTTTAATACTGATCTCGAGGAGTCAGCATTGGGAGAATTAATGAGCAGAGGGGGTACCAGTGACGGAGTTCAGGTCTGAAGTAATATTTTTTTCCCTGTAACTGTGCATCAGCAAGATGCTGCACAAGTTTGTCATGCTCCTCGTGTGTGATGTGGGAACTCAGGGACATTTCCACTGACCCTGGCTCCTTCACGTGCAAGAAGTGTATCCAGCTGCAGCTCCTGTTAGACCGCCTGATGGCTCTGGAGCTGCGGATGGACTCACTTTGGAGCATCCGCAATGCTGAGGACGACGTGGATAGCACATTTAGCGAGTTGGTCACACCGCAGGTGAAAATTACTGAGGGAGGTAGAAAATGGGTGGCCAAAAGACAGAGCAAGTGTTGGAAGGCAGTGCAGGATTCCCCTGCGTTCATCTCCCTGAAAAACAGGTATATAGTTTTGGATATTGTTGAGGGAGTTGGCTCACCAGGGGAAAGCAGCAGCAGCCAGGTTCATGGCACCGTGGCTGGCTCTGCTGCGCAGCAGGGCAGGAAGAAGAATGGCAGGGCTATAGTGATAGGGGACTCCATCGTAAGGGGAATAGACAAGCGGTTCTGCAGACGCAATCAAGACTCCAGGATGGTATGTTGCCTCCCTGGTGCAAGGGTCAAGGATGTCTCGGAGCAGCTACAGGGCATTTCGGGGGGTGAACAGCCAGCTGTCATGGTGCACGTATGCAACAACGATAAAGCTAAAAAATGGGATGAGGTCCTACAAGCTGAATTCAGGGAGTTAGGAGTTAAACTAAAAAGTAGGACCTCAAAGGTAGTAATCTCAGGATTGCTACCAGTGCCACGAGCTAGTCAGTGTAAGAATGTCAGGATAGATAGGATGAATGCGTGGCTTGAGAGATGGTGCAAGAGAGAGGGATTCAAATTCCTGGGGCATTTGAACCAGTTCTGGGAGAGGTGGGATCAGTACAAACTGGACAGCCTGCACCTGTGCAGGACTGGAACCGATGTCCTAGTGTTTGCTCGTGCTGTTGGAGAGGGTTTAAACTAATGTGACAGTGGGCTGTTTAGCACAGGGCTAAATAGCTGGCTTTGAAAGCAGACCAAGCGTGCCAGCAGCACGGTTCGATTCCTGTAACAGCCTCCCCGAACAGGCGCCGGAATGTGGCAACTAGGGGCTTTTCACAGTAACTTCACTTTTGAAGCCTACTCGTGACAATAAGCGATTTTCACTTTTCAGTGGGATGGGTACCGATGAAGGAAGTCGGAGGGAAGTAAAACGGGCCAGAAACAAAAAGCAGTAAGGGGGAAAGTGTAAGGCAGAGAAGCTATAGTCAAAAATCAAAAAGGGCCACAGTACAGGGTACAATGACTGAAAAGAGTGTGAAAAGGGAGATGGTCAATGCAGGATTGAGGGTGTTGTACCTAAATGCGCGCAGTATATGGAACAAGGTAAATGAGCTTGTTGCGCACATTGAAATTGGTCGATATGATGTTGTGGGCATCGCAGAGACGTGACTGCAAGGGGATCAGGGCTGGGATCGAAATATCCAAGGATATATGTCCTATCGAAAGGACAGGCAGATGGGCAAAGGGGGCGGGGTTGCATTGTTAGTAAGGAATGAAGATAAATTGATAGCAAGGAGCGATATAGGATCAGAAGGCATAGAATCTCTGTGGGTAGAGTTGAGGAATCGCAAAGGTAAAAAGACCCTGATGGGAGTTATGTACAGGCCCGCTAGCAGTGGTCAGGAGTGGGGCAGAAAATAAATCAGGAGATAGAAAAGGCATGTAAAAAAGGCAATATTACAATAATCATGGGGGACTTCAATATGCAGGTGGACTGGGAAAATCAGGTTGGTAGTGGATCCAAAGAAATGGAATTTGTGGAATGTCTAAGAGATGGTTTTTTGGAGCAGCCTGTGACAGAGCTTACTCGGGAACATTTAATTCTGGATTTGGTGATGTGCAACTTGATTAGGGAACTTAAAGTGGAGGAACCCATAGGGAGCAGTGACCACAATATGATAAAATTTACCTTGCAGTTTAAGAGGTAAAGCTGGAATCAGATGTAACGGTATTCAATTAAATAAGGGTAACGACAAAGACCTGAGGGAGGAGCTGGCCAGAGTTGATTGGAAAAGGAGCCGAGCAGGGAAGACAGTGGAACAGCAATGCCAGGAGTTTTTTGAGGTTATTAGTGAGCAACAACAGAAATTCATCCCAAGGAGGAGGAAACATGCTAAGGGGAGGACAAGGCATCCATGGCTGACAAGGGATGTCAAGGACAGCATAAAAGCTAAAGAAAAAGCATACAAAGTGGCGAGAATTAGTGGGAAACCAGAGGATTGGGAAGCCTTTAAAAGCAAGCAGAGGACAACTAAAAAAGCAATAAGGGGGGGAGAAGATGAAGTATGAGTGCAAGCTAACTAGTAATATAAAGGAAGATAGGAAGAGATTTTTTTCAATATATAAAAGGTAAGAGAGAGGCAAAAATAGACATTGGACCACTAGAAAATGTGGCTGGAGAAGTAATAATAGGAAACAAAGAAATGGCAGACGAACTGAATAATTCCTTTGCATCAGTCTTCACGGTAGAAGACATCAGTAGGATGCCAGAGCTCCAGGAGAACCAGGGGGCAGAGGTGAGTGCAGTGACCATTACTAAGGAGAAGGTTCTGGGGAACCTGAAAGGTCTGAAGGTGGATAAGTCACCTGGACCGGATGGACTACACCCCAGGGTGCTAAAAGAGATAGCTGAGGAAATTGTGGAGGCATTAATGATAATCTTTCAAGAATCACTGGAGGCAGGAAGGGTCCCAGAGGACTGGAAAGCGGCTAATGTAACACTTCTGTTTAAGAAGGGAGGGAGGCAGAAGACGGGAAATTATAGGACGATTAGCCTGACTTCGGTCATTGGTAAGATTTTAGGTTCTGTTATTAAAGATGAGATCGCAAAGTTCTTGGAAGTGCATGATAAAATAAGACTGAGTCAGCACAGCTTTGTCAAAGGGAGATGTTTGACAAATCTGTTAGAGTTCTTTGAGGAGGTAACAAGGAAGTTACACAAAGGAGAACAAGTGGACGTGATTTATTTAGATTTCCAGAAGCCCTTTGACAAGGTGTCGCATAGGAGGCTGTTAAATAAGTTAAAAGCCCATGGTGTTAAGATCCTGGCATGGATAGAGGATTGGCTGACTGACATAAGACAGAGAGTGGGGATAAAGAGGTCTTTTTCAGGATGTCAGCCGGTGACTAGTGGTGTGCCTCAGGGGTCTGTGCTGGGACCACAATTTTTCATACATTAATGATCTGGAAGTAGGTACTGAAGGCACTGTTGCTAAGTTAGCAGATGATAGAAAGATCTGTAGAGGGACAGGTAGTATTGAGGAAGCAAGGGGGCTGCAGAAGGACTTGCACAAGCTAGGAGAGTGGGCAATGAAGTGGCAAATGATATACAATGTGGAAAAGTGTGAGTTTATGCACTTTGGAAGGAGGAATTTAGGCATAGACTATTTTCTAAATGGGAAAATGCTTCGGAGATCAGAAGTACAAAGGGACTTGGGAGTCCTTGTTCATGATTCTCTTCAGGTTAATGTGCAGGTTCAGTCGGCAGTTAAGAAGGCAAATGCAAAGTACGTGGATGTTTGCACATTTTTGCCTTTTTTGCTTTCTTTCTGATGATGTCTGTAACTGTTTATAAAGCCAAAAACTACCTCAATAAAATTGTTTATTAAAAAAAAAGAAGGCAAATGCAATGTTAGCATTCATGTCAATAGGGCTAGAATACAAGACCAGGGATGTACTTCTGAGGCTATATAAGGCTCAGGTCAGACCCCATTTGGAGTATTGTGAGCAGTTTTGGGCCCTGTATCTACGGAAGGATGTGCTGGCATAGAGCATAGAATAGAGCATAGAACAGTACAGCACAGAACAGGCCCTTCGGCCCTCGGTGTTGTGCCGAACAATGATCACCCTACTTAAACCCACGTAACCCGTATACCCATAACCCAACAATTAACCTTACACTACGGGCAATTTAGCATGGCCAATCCACCTAACCCGCACATCTTTGGACTGTGGGAGGAAACCGGAGCACCCGGAGGAAACCCACGCACACACGGGGAGGACGTGCAGACTCCACACAGACAGTGACCCAGCCGGGAATCGAACCTGGGACCCTGGAGCTGTGAAGCATTGATGCTAACCACCATGCTACCGTGAGGACCCTTGGAAAGGGTCCAGAGGAGGTTCACAAGAATGATCCGTGGAATTAAGAACTTGTCATATGAGGGACATTTGAGGACTCTGGTTCTGTACTCGTTGGAATTTAGAAGGAGGAGAGGGGATCTTATTGAAACTTACAAGATACTGCGAGGCCTAGATAGAGTGGACGTGGAGAGGATGTTTCCACTTGTAGGAAAAACTAGAACCAGAGCACACCATCTCAGACTAAAGGGACGATCCTTTAAAACAGAGAGGAGGAGATACGGGGTTACGGAGAGAAGGCAGGAGAATGGGGATGAGAAAATATCAGCCATGGTTGAATGGCGGAGCAAACTTGATGGGCCGAGTGGCCTAATTCTGCTCCAATATCTTATGGTCTTATGACTTTGGTGATGCTTTTAGCAATCACAAAATGTTTTTTTTATGGGCAGCACGGTAGCACACATTGCTAGCACTGTGGCTTTACAGCGCTAGGCTCCCGGGTTCGATTCCCTGCTGGGTCACTGTCTGTGCGGAGTCTGCATGTTCTCCCCGTGTCTGAGTGGGTTTCCTCCGGGTGCTCTGCTTTCTTCCCACAGTCCAAAGACGTGTGGGTTAGGTGGATTGGCCATGCTAGATTTCCCTGTCGTGTCCAAAAATGTCAGGAGGGGTTATTGGGTTATGGGGATAGGGTGGACGTGAGGATTTAAGTGGGTCGATGAAGACTTGATGGGCCAAATGGCCTTCTTCTGCACGGTATGTTCTATGTATCTATGTATTTCACTCCAATTTATTCCAAAGGATTTGGCACATGTCCATGAATGCAGTTGGAATATTCAGAGCGTTTTGAAGACAGACAATTAGTTCAGGAGCAGTCCCTCCCTTATTGTTTACAGCTGAATACTATTTTTGTAAAATTGGCAACAGAAGAAAATTGGGCGGGATTCTCCAGCCTGCTGCACCATTTTCCAGCGTGGCGCAGCCCCGCCGGCAACAGGATCCTCCGGCCAGTGGGGTTTCCCATTGTGGGCACCCCCATGTTGACAGGAAATCCGCGGGCATGAGAGCACTGTCGGCGAAACGGAGGATCCTGCCCATGGCCTTCGATAAAACTTACTCAGATAACCTCCTTGTCCATTAACTCCGTGTTATACAGCATATCACTGTATTGTTATTGTGCCTGCCCCGGCTCTCCAAAACAAAGCATTTTGACTTAGTGCCATTCCCCCGTTTTTTCCCCATACCCCTGCACATTGTTTCTATTCAGGGGCTGTTTAGCAACAAGGCTAAATCGCTGGCTTTGAAAGCAGACCAAGCAGGCCAACAGCACGGTTCAATTCCCGTAACAGCCTCCCCGAACAGGCGCCGGAATGTGGCGACTAGGGGCTTTTCACAGTAACTTCATTTGAAGCCTACTCGTGACAATAAGCGATTTTCATTTCATTTCATTTCAAATGATCGTCAAATGGCTTCTTGCATGCATCGATTGAACCTTTCTCCATCACACCTCCAGGCAGTGCATTCCAAACCCGACACATTCTTCTTCTTGGGCAGCACCTCAGGGCCGAGGATGACTTGCTTCCACTCCGGGGAGGTGGGTTCTGCGGTGGCTGAGTAGTCCAATCCTGGGTCCG
The DNA here is from genome assembly GCF_902713615.1 of Scyliorhinus canicula. NCBI lineage: Eukaryota > Metazoa > Chordata > Chondrichthyes > Carcharhiniformes > Scyliorhinidae > Scyliorhinus > Scyliorhinus canicula. The sequence goes on along the minus strand of NC_052147.1, from coordinate 259,666,718 downwards.
CAAACTCTGCCGCAGGTTTGGCAGGTGGTGTTTGATGAAGTGGTTGGGACCCCAAATGAGAAGGCAATGCATACATCAGATGCAGACTTCAGTCAGTTTCTTTGTCCCGTATTCATCTTCATGAAAATGTTAAAGCTAACCTGTTGCTCGTTCTGGGTGAGTGTGCTTAACACTCAATTTGGCTCTGTTTCATTACTTAGCTTTGGAGTCGCCAGGTATCATTAAGATACTGCCACAAGTTTCAAGATCAAGTTCAAAGCAATAAAACCATACACCAATTAGTAAGTTCAAACAAGACACGTTTATTATATTACAGTAATCTACTAATCATGCAAATAAAACTATAAGACGAGGCTAATCCTACCACTAATAGGCCAAATACTTATCTGGATAAGGGGACTGTCGGATCAGGGAACAACGGCTTCTAGCTTTGTCCTGGGTCCGCAGGCTTCCAGTAGTTATGGACTACAGGGGGTCAGGAGTGTCTACGCTCGTAGCGTGCATTGTGACTTACTTGTTGGCGGCTGCTGTCCAGACCTCTCCTCCTCAAGGTTCTTCTGCTGCAACGGTGTTCTGCTGGGAGGGCTGGCTGGTCAAGGAGAGGCTGGCAGAGAGAGAGAGCTGGGGTCGCGGTCTCTGTCTTACACTCCTCTCAGGATCATGCGCCCACATGGGCGGACCCTCTACACTCTCGCAATCGATTGGGTCTCTTCCCAATCGATTGATTTGAATTCCCCAATAACGGGGCAGTAGCCTCGATCACTGGGGCGGTCCCTCGATCACTGGGGCGGTTATTGGGACTTATTGTTTTGGGCTTCTTTGGCGCCGAAAAGTCTGGCCTTCCATTCAATGTGTCGATCTGTGTTTAACTTGTTTCCATTGTATCTGGGGATCGCCCGGTATCGCCTCATTAATATGCTAACTGTTTTCTTTTCATAGTGCTGTCTGGTTTCTGCAGCAGCCAGAACTGGTATCTGCAGTAACCTGAATTTACAAGCGGTTTGCAAGCTGCTTGTTTTTACAACATGTCCATTTTCCCTGCATTCCTTGCAATCTTCCATTTTGTGTTGGGCAGTGGTCACCCCAGGTGGCTACAAACCTCACACATGTATGTCGTCGTAAAGGGCTATAGCAACAAAATGCATGTTTTACTCAGCACTGGATACTCCTGGGAGATGCTACACCAGAATGTTGACAGCCTCATGGGTTTATGGCATTTTTGTAATGTGGTATTGCAGATAAAGTGCAGCAGCATAGTCTTTTAATTTGGAGTCGGCTCCACGTTTTATTTTTCCAATTAAGGGGCAATTTAGCGTGGCCAATCCACCTACTCTGCACATCTTTGAGTTGTGGGGGTGAGACCCACGCAGACATGGGGAGAATGTGGAATCAGCTCTAAGTTAATAACTGGCTCAGTGATCTCAACCTGAAAAGGAATCTTTCACACACTTCACTTTCAAATTTTGAAACTTCTTTCATTGGCCAGTAGTTCCCTGCATATAACAGACAGGGGTTTCGCCTCCTTACTTACATTGTAACAACTGGCAAAACAATGGGATGAATTCTCCGCCGGTTGGATTCTCCATTTCGTCGGCAATGAACCCCGCCCGCGTGTTTCCCGGTGGCATGGGATGGCTACAATGGGAAATCCCATTGGCCAACAGCGGGAACAGAGACTGTGTGCCACTGTCAGCGACGGTGTGCCACTGAGGAACATGTGTCTGCGGAGGTGGAAAATTCACCGCCATACCTCAAGAAATCATCTTTATACTTCCTTTTTCCTGACTTAAGTTTCTTTTTTGGGGCCTTTCACCAGAGGCCTTGGAGCTCTAACACTATCACTGCTCTGTCCTGCAGATTGTGCTCTCCTGTGCAGCTCTCTCCAGCAGATTGTGTTGTAAGATCCTGTCCAAACATTAAACTGCCTATTTGAGTCTCTTATTTTTAAGAAAACCCCATTGATCTTCATAGTTCACTTGCCTGCTTGCCAGCAGCTGCAGAATCGAAGCAACTCTGGTCCTTGTTTTGGCGCCAAAACACGGACCTGGACGGCTCTTCACGCCAATTCTATGTGCAGGGTGCATGACCTACTCTCTGCTGCTGCTTCTGGCCGGAAGACTCCATGCAGCCTAAAGTATCTCCATTTAAAAAGCAGAGCTGCCGCATTTCGCAATGTAAAAATTTGGTTCAGTGATTGCAGCACTATATTTGGCTTGATCGCAAAAGATTTAATATCGCAAATGCTGGAAACCTGCAATAAAAATTGGAAATGAAAACCGGGAAAATGCTCAACAAATTTGGCAACATCTACGGAGAGTCAAACAGAGTTCTCATGAAAGGTCATCAAACTACAATGTTAACTCTGTTCCTCTCTCCACAGAACCGGCCAGAGTACTTGACCTGACCTGCATCCAAAACCTGACCTGCATTCAGTTACCTGGATTTTAAATAGTACATTATAAAATAGAAAAATGAGCAACTATTTTCCGCAATAAAGCATTGGCTTTGAGCAAGACGCTTGGCTTCAGGTTACAGTGACACAGTTCAATAATCTCAGCATTATAATTGTTTCCTGCTTTTTAATTTATTGTCCAAATAGACTCCAGTCCCCATCGTGCAACACTTCCATATGTGCTCTGCGTGAAGGAAACAATGAGTAATGCAAGGTGCCAGTGATTTGTGAGGAGTCTCAAAATCATTCTGGCTGTTAACCAAAAGGCCGCACAAAGTAATGAAGTCTGTGGTCCTATAATGAACACTGCAGATTGCTTTGAACGTCATAACTAACCAGTACCGCATTTATATATTTGAAATGAAAATGAAAATCGCTTATTGTCACGAGTAGGCTTCAATGAAGTTACTGTGAAAAGCCCCTAGTCGCCACATTCCGGTGCCTGTCCGGGGAGGCTGGTACGGGAATCGAACCGTGCTACTGGCCTGCTTGGTCTGCTTTAAAAGCCAGCTATTTAGCCTTGTGAGCTAAACCAGCCCCTGGTTCACTATTTGTTCACTGTGAATAGAGTTTGTAAGAAAAAATAAGTCCATCGATTGAATGTTTTATTCATGTCTACAAATAATAAGGTGGGTCTAATGAAATGTGATTTGACCATACCAAAATATTTTTCTAGATAAAGGATGCACTCCAATAAGAAGTAGAATCACAGAGTTTACAGTGCAGAAGGAGGCCTTTCGGCCTATTGTGTCTGCACGACCCACTGAAAGAACACCTTGCTTAAGCCCACATCTCCACACTATCCCCGTAACCCAGTAACCCCACCATCCTTTTGGACAAGAAGGGGAAATTTAGCATGGCCAATCCACCTAACCTGTATATCTTTGGACTGAAATAGGAACAAGAGTAATCAAGTAGACTTGAATTTATATAGCGCCTTTCATAACCACAAGATGCCCCAAAGCGCTCTGCAGCCAGCAAGTGCTTTTGAAGTGTAGTCGCTGTTGTAATGCATGATGAAATGCATTTATGCACAGAAAACATCCACATATGTGACCATGACAAGATTATCTGTGATGTCAATTGAGAAATTAATATTAGCCAGGACAATGAGGATAGTTTCCCTGCTCTTCCTCCAAGTAGCACTATTGAATCTTTAGCGGCCGCCTGAGAGAGAAGGGGGAAACAGGGCCTCAGTTTAATATCTCATCTGAAATTAGGCACATCCAACAGTGTAGCACTCTCTTAGCACTGCACTGGAGCAGCAGCCAAACTTGTCCTGAAATGGGATTTGAACCCATAGTCTTCTGCCAGGACTCTGTGAAGGTCAATTCCTGTGAGTGTTAGATCAGCTATGATCTTATTAAATGGCCGAATAGTCTCAAAGGGCTGAATGGCCTAATCCTATTCCTATTTCTTGTGGTCTTATGGAGTCAAGAAGTAAGCTGCTAACTGAACCACAGCTGATATCAACACTCTAGCTATAGAAAGAATTTTAAAGGACCAAATTTCTATTTCTCCGCCACTCCCCCACCACCCCCACTCCAAGCAACTCACCTCCTGGCTCCCCAAAGCCTGTCCATAACCTACAAGACGCAAGTCAGGTGTGTGATGGAATACTCTCCACTTGCCTGGATGAGTGCAGTTCTGACAACACTCAACCATCCAGGACAAAGCAGCCTGCCTTTCATAGAATTTACAGTGCAGAAGGAGACCATTCGGGCCATCGGCTCTGCACCGTCTCTTGGAAAGAACACCCCACTTAAGCCCATGCCTCCATCCTAACCCCGTAACCCTGTAACCCCACCTCACCTTTTTGGACACTAAGGGCAATTTATCATGGCCAATCTACCAAACCTGCACATTTTTGGACTGTGGGAGAACGTGCAGACTCTGCACAGACAATGACCCAAGCCAGGAATCGAACCTGAGACCCTGGAGCTGTGAAGCAACTATGCTGACCACTGTGCTATCATGCTGCCCCAGCGCTGCAGTCCATGAGAGTTAGGTACATCCACAGTGTTATTAAGGAGGCTTGATTGGCACCCTTTCCAAAAACATTCATTGCCTCCACATGGATGCATAGCAGCAGCTGTACCATCTACAAAATTCACTGCAGGAACTTACCAAGGCTTCTCAGAGACCTTCTTACAAATGCATGATCATCTAGAAGGGCAAGGACAGCAGGTACCTGGGAACACCACCACTTGGAAGTTCCCTTCTAAACCATTGTGATTTGGAAATATATCACCGTTCTTCAATATCGCGGGGCAAAATGCGTGTAACTCCCTCCTTAATAACACTGTGGATGTACCTAACCCCCATGGACTGCAGCGGTTCAAGGAGACTGCTAACCACCACCTTCCCAACGGCAATAAAAATGGGTAATGAATGCTGACCTAGCCTGTGAAGCCTTGACTGAATTAATAAAATTAAAACTGAACTAGGGTTCTGATGTCGGCATGTAGGTGGAGGTTGCACATTGGGTGGCTCCTGCTAGAGTCTTTGATTTTTGGACCAACTTGGAGGGAGCATCGCGAACCTGCGTCAAACCGGCACCTGCCTCGATCCCACCTTCGAAAGCCATTCTCCGCTCGATCGCTGATCCCGATTTCAGGGTCAGGCTACGGAGAATTCTGCCCAACATCATTCCCCTTAAAATTAATCAAAGCAAGAACTGAAACATACTGATGTGGGAACATTAAAAGAGCCATCTAAAATGTAGACGTGCTTCCAGTAAAATTGTGGGGGAGGGCGGGAAGCACTACTTCGGAATATCAATGTTCATACATCAGGCACATCATATGTATCAGATCAGATTTTTCGTGAAGCCACTCACGTCGCATAATCTTGCTGGAAATGTGGGTCATCAAATTGGGCACAGAGGTCAACGCACATAATTAGCTGCATTCCTAACAGCATATTGGGAGCGATGATCTCACTGTCCAGCCCTCTGACCCATGCTCCTACCCAGCAAGACTCTGTGCTGAAAACAGCCTCGCCAACTGTACTCACAATGTGCAGCATAGCTAAAATTTAGACTTTGTACCAAAGTTAAGAATGGAAAGTCAGTCAAGAGGTAATCTGACAGCTCCTTGGCTCCACACAGATTCCTCAACAACTTGGTGAGGTTCAAAAACTGTAACGGTTCATGAAGGAGGCTCACCACCACCTTCGCAAGGGAAATCAGGGATTGGTAATAAATACAGTAGGGGAAGAATAAAGTATCCTGTTGGATGTTTGTTAACATTTATACTTGAGCTGGCATTTGATATTAATATGCAAAATATGCTCGCATAGAAGCAAATAGTTTCACTTTACAGGTTTGTGGTGCAAAGCAACCAATATAGTTCAATTCTATAGTCTGAAAACCTATAACATAGGTATGTCCTTTAATTGTCTTAAGTTCAGAACATAAAATTCCTGCAGAGTAAAAGGAGGCCCATCGAATCTGCACTGACCCTCTGAAAGAGCACCCTACCTGGACCCACTACCCCGACCTTTCCTCTAACCCCTCCTAACCTGCACATCTTTGGACTGCAAGAAGAAACCAGAACACCCAGAGGAAACCCACGCAGACACGGGGAGAATGTGCAAACTCCACACAGACAGTGACCCACGGCTAGAATTAAACCCGGGTTCCTGGCGCTGTGAGGCAGCAGTGCTATTTACTGTGGCATCGTACAGTGCCTCTAGAGACTTTTATGGACATAGCTGGGCTCAAATCTCATCGCTAGTATATTGTAATTTTTTTAAAAGTCATGCTCTGTGTTTTCCCACATTTACATATACTTTGGAAAACTTCTTACTGCAACTTGTCATCTTATTTGAATGAAGCTCTGTATTTTTGCATTCCAATTAGTGCAATGTAGTGCAAATCAAATCAGGTCTATGACAGCCATCACACATACATCCCCAGCAATTCCCACCTGACACAGCACCGTGCTGATCTAATTTGTACACTTTTGGCAAAGATACCTTGTTCTTTGCACAGAGTTCTGTCCATCTCACACCCATACCCTGGCCAAAAATGAGATTTCCAATTACATTTCTTAAAAGCACCGATACTCTACCTCTGTAAATATGTCACCAGTCACCTCCCCAGCCTCTTTGACTGCCGTGATTCTCTTTGGGATGATTTATTCATGTTAAAGTCTCCATATAAATGTAGGATTTATTGCTGAGTGGACACAGGGTTAGCTACAGTCCACACTTTATTGAAAAGGACCAAACACCACAAAGAAGATGCAGCATATTTTATAAATTCCACTTAGAGGTACTGACGTCAGATCCCAGTCATATTACCAGCTCGGAAAACAAAGTATTGTCCAATTACTCGACAATTACTGTGACACAGTGATTGGCCCATAGGTGTCGTATTTTTGCAATGATCTAAAAGGCACAGTGGTTAGCACTGCTGTCTCACGGCACTGAGGACCCGGGTTCGATCCTGGCCCCGGGTCACTGTCCGTGTAGCCTTTACACATTCTCCCCATGTCTGCATGGGTCTCATCCCCACAACCCAAAAATGTGTGGGTAGATGGATTGGCCACGCTAAATAGACCCTTAATTGAAAAAATTAAATAAAAAATTATATATAACGCACCAGGCACTCATAAGGGATTGCGTAAACACATTATGGGTTCATTTATTAATTCTAAGTACATAAGAACATAAATCCATGGATGGAAAGCTTGAAGACATTGGCAGCAGGGCTTTATGCAGTGTGTTCTGCTCACAGACCAAAGTGAAACTTAGACTGGAGCACGTGACACACTTCCCCTCCAGTGATGGCTTGCTGCCATACCTTAAGGGCATATTACAAATAGGATTGAACGCCTTTACGCTGGCCATTCTATTTAATGCTAACCCCACTCTGACTGCCTAGTTTATAAACTCAATGCCCATCTTTCTACTTGCTCATGTGAATCCATATACAACGAGCACACTTCCTGAATTTTAATTTCCCCTGCCTGCTCCAGGAAGCCAAGTAAAATCCTGACCCTTATCACAGTAGATAGATAAACTGATTTGGGGCCAGTTCTATTCGATGGAATGCGGTAGAGAAATGGAATTAAGGACTCAAATGTTATTGATTGATCTATTTAGTTCACATAGGAATGATGCAGTGGTTAGCACTGCTGCCTCTCTACACCAAGGACCCGGGTTCAATTCCAGCATTGGGTGGCTGTCTGTGTGGAGTATTTACGTTCTCCCCGTGTCTGCGTGGGTTTCCTCCGAGTGCTCTGGTTTCCTCCCACAGTCCAAAGATGTGGCAATTAGGTGGATTGGCCATGATCAATTGCCCCTCAGCGTCCAAAGACTTGCAGGTTAGATGGGGTTACAGGGATAGGGCGGGGGAAGTGAGCCGAGAGAGGGTGCTCTTTCGCAGTGTTGGTGCAGACCTGATGGGCTGAATGGCTTCCTTCTGCACTGTAGGGATTCTCTGAGTGATTGCAGGGAGGTATTGAATGCTAAGTAATGGATAAACAGTGGAAAGAGCAGCCTTGTTGGGCCAACTATCATTCTTTTCCATTCTATTTTTTCTCAGAGAAAGCATTCTAATATAACAGATTAGTATCACTTATTCCCACCACAGTTTCAGGTTCTCCAATTTGAAGACTCCTAATAGCATTTTATTGAGGCATCTAATATTTATTGAATATGTCATATTTCCTTTGAACGGTGCAGCAGGAGCATAATTATCTTCGGTGCTATGCTGTGCAGGCAGAATGCGTGACTGAAGAGGGGGGTCAATAGTTTAGTCCCAGTTAATCTAGTGTTCCCAGCTGCAGTTTGAAGGGGAGGAGCTTAAATTATAATTGTTAAGCATGAAGTCAACTCATCTTATTTTACTTTGATTTCATTGAAGCAGATAATATTTTTGAATGTGAAATGAAAAATGTGGCGGTCTGAGGGGCGAAATGGGATTCCTCACTCTCATTCCACCCCCCCCCCCCCCCAACCCCACCTTTTTAATTGGAGCTTTAGCTCACAGGTGGATATTGCACAGCTTTTCTGAATAGAACATATGGAATGTTGCATAGTGTAATGTTCTTGTCGAGTGGCCTGACTTATATTACAAGAACACTTGTAGCTAAAGCTATAAATGACATATTATCATTAACTGTCCGTCAAATATATACAAAACAGATGAATAATAGTATGATCATGCACAGCTCCCTCGTCAGTTTGAGGTCACCTGACTCTAACATTCACTTATATACTAATGAGACACCTAGGAGTCAATCGTTGAGTTGCCATGATATCACTACATAACTTTCCTTTGAAGGAATAAATTAATACATTATCATCAGTATGTTTATATGTGATATCGTTAGCCTGTGAGTCTAACCGTATGAATGTTTTTCTTTAAAAAATTTTAAAACTGGTTTTAAAAATGTGTGTATACACACACAAGAACAGCAAGCATAGCATGTACACATAGTCCAAATTTACAAATTGATTTGATCAGGCTTTCTTCTGACTCTGGTTGATCTTCTCGACGTTTGACTTTGCTGTTCAGAACTTGTCGATTCAATGTTCTCCATGACATTCTCATGCTCAGGAACTGCTGAACTATCTGACACTGCAGCTGACATTGATTCTGGCGTTGATTCGCCATCCATCCCGATATTGTGAAAGTCCTCTCTGGATTTCAACAGCGCGCAACTCTATCCAGGCCTCGTAGTATCTTGTACGTTTCAATAAGATCCCCTCTCATTCTTCTAAACTCCAATGAGTACAGACCCAGAGTCCTCAACCGTTCCTCATACGACAAGTTCTTCATTCCAGGGATCATTCTTGTGAGCCTCCTCTGGACCCTTTCCAAGGCCAGCACATCCTTCCTTAGATACGGGGCCCAAAACTGCTCACAATACTCCAAATGGGGTCTGACCAGAGCCTTCTACAGCCTCAGAGGTACATCCCTGGTCTTGTAGTCTAGCCCTCCTGACATGAATGCTAACATTGCATTTACCTTCCTAACTGCCGACTGAACCTGCACATTAACCTTAAAAGAATCGTGAACAAGGACTCCCTTTGTGTTTCTGCGTTCTGAAGCATTTCCCCATTCAGAAAACAGACTGTGCCTAAATTCCTTCTTCCACACTTTTCCACATTGTGTTTCATTTCTCACTTCCTTGCCCACTCTCCTAGCTTGTCCAAGTCCTTCTACTGCCACTTTGCTTCCTCAATATTACCTGTCCCTCTGCAGATCTTTGTATCATCTGCAAACTTTGCAACAGTGCCTTCAGTACCTTCTTCCAGATCATGAATGTATATTGTAAAATGTGGTGGTCCCAGCACAGACCCCTGAGGCACACCACTAGTCACCAGCTGCCATCCTGAAAAATACCCACTCTTTGCCTTCTGCCAGTCAGCCAATCCTCTATCCATGCCAGGATCTTACCCTGAACACCATGAGCTCTTAACTTATTTAACAGTCTCCTATGCGGCACCTTGTCCAAGGCCTTCTGGAAATCTAAATAAATCACGTTCACTGGTTCTCCTTTGTCTCATCTTGCTTGTTACCTCCTCAAAGAACTCTAACAGATTTGTCAGACACAACCTCCCTTTGACAAAGCCGTGCTGACTCGCTCCTATTTTACCATGCGCTTCCAAGTGCTTCGCAATCTCATCTTTAATAACAGACTCCAAAATCTTACCAATGACCGAAGTCAGGCTAACCGGCCTGTAATTTCCCATCTTCTGCTTCCCTCTCTTTTTAAACAGGGGTGTTACATTAGCCACTTTCCAGTCCTCTGGGACCCTTCCTGCCTCCAGTGATTCCTGAAAGATCATTACTAAAGTCTCCACAATTTCCTCAGCTATCTCTTTTAGGACCCTGGAGTGTAGGCCATCCGGTCCAGGTGACTTATCCACCTTCAGACCTCTCAGTTTCCCCAGAACATTCTCCTTAGTATTGGTCACTGCACTCACCTCTGCCTCCTGGTTCTCCTGGAGCTCTGGCATCCCACTGGTGTCTTACACCATGAAGATTGATGCAAAGTAACTATTCAGTTCATTTGCCATTTCTTTGTTTTCTATTATTACTTCTCCAGCCACATTTTCCAGTGGTCCAATGCCTATTTTTGCCTCTCTCTTACCTTTTATACATTGAAAAAGTCTCTTCCTATCTTCCTTTATATTACTAGCTAGCTTGCACTCATACTTCATCTTCTTCCCCCCTTACTGCTTTTTTAGTTGTCCTCTGCTTGCTTTTAAAGGCTTCCCAATCCTCTGGTTTCCCACTAATCCTCGCAACTTTGTATGCTTTTTCCTTAGCCTTTATGCTGTCCTTGACATCCCTCGGCAGCCATGGATGCCTTGTCCCTCCCTTAGCATGTTTCCTCCTCCTTGGGATGAATTTCTGTTGTGCCTCCCTAATAACCCCCCAAAACTCCTGCCATTGCTGTTCCACTGTCTTCCCTGCTAGGCTCCTTTTCCAATCAACTCTGGCCAACTCCTCCCTCATGTCTTTGTAGCTATCCTTATTTAGTTGTAATACCGTTACATCTGATTGCAGCTTCTCCCTTTCAAACTGCAGGGTAAATTCTATCATATTGTGGTCACTGCTCTCTAAGGGTTCCTTCACCTTAAGATCCCTAATCAAGTCTGCCTCATTACACAACACTAAATCAAGAATTGCCTGTTCCCTCGTAGGTTCTGTCACAAGCTGCTCCAAAAAACCATCTCTTAGACATTCCACAAATTCCATTTCTTGGGACCACTACCAACCTGATTTTCCCAGTCCACCTGCATATTGAAGTCCCCCATAATGATTGTAATATTGCCTTTTTTACATGCCTTTTCTATCTCCTGATTTATTTTCTGGCCCACATCCTGACTACTGCTAGCGGGCCTGTACATAACTCTCATCAGGGTCTTTTTACCTTTGCGATTCCTCAACTCTACACACATGATTCTATGCCTTCTGTTCCTATATCGCTCCTTGCTATCGATTTAACTTCATTCCTTACTAACAATGCAACCCCACCCCCTTTGCCCATCTGCCTGTCCTTTCGATAGGACATATATCCTTGGCTATTTAGATCCCAGCCCTGATCCCCTTGCAGCCAAGTCTCTGTGATGCCCACAACATCACCTCGGCCAATTTCAATGTCCGCAACCAGCTCATTTACCTTGTTCCGTATACTGCGCGCATTTAGGTACAACACCCTCAATCCTGCATTGACCACCTCCCTTTTCACACTCTTCTCAGTCATTGTACCCTGTACTGTGGCCCTTTTTGAGTTTTGACTATGGCTTCTCTGCCTTACACTTTCCCCCTTAATGCTTTTTGTTTCTGGCCCCGTTTTACTTCCCTCCGACTTCCTGCATCGGTTCCCATCCCCCTGCCACATTAGTTTAAATCCTCCCCAACATCACTAGCAACCCCCCCCCCCCAGGACATCAGTTAGGACATCATAGAACTGCTTTTGTTTTGCTTTAATGTTTTGCATTTCCTGCAGTACCACTGCATTCTCCTCCTTTTCCAAGTATGGAAGTGTGGTAGGCAACCTTCTAATCATGAGTAACTCTGCTGGCAATCATAGAGGCGGGTTTGTGGGTGGATGCATTAAGCAGGGTTAGCACACCCTCATCACGTGCCAGGCTTAGCCTGATATAGTTCAAGGTAGTCCACTGCCACACATGACGGTGGCCCGAATGAGCACGTTTTTCGGGGTAGAGGACAGGTGTGCGAGGTGCGCGGGAAGTCAGGCGAATCATGTCCACAAGTTTTGGGCATGCCCGACGCTTAAAAGGTTTGGAAGTGGTTCGCCACGGCTATGTCCACGGTACTTAAAACACGGGTGGTGCTGAGTCCAGAGGTGGAGCCCTTTGAAATGTCGGAAGAGCCGGGAGTTCAAGGGGTGAAAGAGGCTGACATTTTGGCCTTTGCCTCCCTGGTAGCCCGGAGATGGATCCTACTAATGTGGAGGGACTCGAGTGTAGAGACCTGAGCTTGCCCAATGAGGGTCAATGGGAGGGTTCACCCGGAGGTGGCAGCCATTCGTCGACTTTCTCGGAGATAATTAAAAGGTCTGCAGTAGCAGAAATCAAAGGGGGGGGGGGGGGGGGGGGGGGGGGGAGGGCTAGACTATTGTTTTATTGGTGGGGGGGTGAAGAATGTGATGGGTATGGAAATGTTTATTGTACCATGTTTATGTTGCCGTTATTGTTATTATTATGAAAATTGCAAATACCCTAATAAAAAAATTTTTTTTTTAAACTCTGCTGGCTATCTACTAGGTGACAATGGCAATGGTTGTAATGTGATTTTGTGAGATATGGATCAGATTGGTTGTCCATTACTTTCTGGAATGATTGTTTTGCAATGTACACTTTTTCCATTCAGATTTTGGGATCCTATACGAGCATCACCATTTCTATGTTTCCCATTGGTAAGTTCTTCTATCTTCGTGATAACTTGTGGTTTCGTATCTGATAGAGGTGGTAGGGTTGAAATGAGATTCACATGCAGATCTACACCGTCAGCAATTTCACTACTAATAGTTTGTATCGGCACATTAGATAATGCATCTTCTTTAAATTGTATCTCGTTGGCAAATGGACGTGCACTAAGATCAGTGAACATATCGCTGAATTTACTGATAATGTTCTCAGAATTATTGGAGTGTTGATCCAATCCTTTATGGATGCTATACACCAACTATACTGGACCTAATTCTTCTCAGGACTGATCACCTAATAATGAATCAAACCCCTCGGATACAATATAAAATGGGACGGAAAAAACTTTGTTCTTCACCACCGCACTCAGGTCACAAACACTATAACATTTAATGCTTTAACCATTATAATCTCTCAGAGATATTTTGTGATTTCTTCTAATCGGCTGAATTTTTAGATTTAGAAAATCAGTCATGCTGAGTAAATTGGCTTTGGCACCAGTGTCTAACTTCAATTGGCCCACTGTACCATTCACATCAAGTGGTAGCAGCCATTTGTCCTCATCAACTGCATTTATTTTAAATGGAGTATCAATTTGCATTTTTTAAGTGCTGGAGAATTTTTTGATGTCACCAAAAATTTATTCTTCTCTGTTATTACTACTCCAATAAATAATTCTGTTTAATCCCTGGAAACTGTGCTTTCACTGTGCTGACTGATCTGGGGTTGGGCTTCGAGTAACAATTCTGAGCAAAGTTATTTTTTTCCTTTGCATCTGCATCTGGAACAATACTTGCCAAACGCTGGACACTGCCTTAATTTGTGCCTTTGACCACATCTTTGACACAGAAATACTTTGTCCAGATCTTTAACCTGTTTGTTGGTGTGCGAGGAGCTGCAGGAACTTTCCTGCCTCTTTTGGAAGTCTCCCGCCTTTTTGGAAAAAGGGCAGGAACTGGAGTGTTTCCCTCCAAGAAGACATTGCCATTACTGAGAAACATTTTAGAATGATGAGCTGCGGGCTTGTGAGCCTGACAAATCTTAACTGTTTGTTCCAATGACAGCTCCGATTCTCTCAGCAATCGTTCCCTCAGCTTATTGTCATTCAAACCAAACACAATTTTGTCCCAAATCATGGAAGATTCCACCACAGAAAAATTAAAAATTTTAGCTTTTAACTTTAAATCAGTGATGAAATTATCTATGGACTCTTCTGTCTTCTATAAACATGATCTAAATACGTAGTGTTCATAAATTTCATTCATTCTGGGGGTGCAACGTTCATCAAATCTTCAAATTACTTCGTTAAAATTTTTACGATCTTCATTGTTTGCAAATTTAAGCGTATTAAACACAGCAATTGTTTCGGGCCCCGTTGCTGTTAGCAGCATTGCTACCTTATGCAAATCTGATTGATTTTCTAAATTTACTGCAGTAAGAAACAGATTAATTTGTAGTTTAAATACAAGCCAGTTGCTGTCCATATCACCATGAAATCTGAGACACATTGGTGGCTTCAACAACTCCACGTAGTTCATTCTTGCAGTCTGCAAAATCTTCAAATCTCTGTGGACCTCCTGGTCGGCTTCACTCGATGATGTAATAGGTTTTTCTAAGTATTTAATAACATCCAGACCTGGCACCATGTAATGTTATTGTGGGATGGCCTGATTTATATTACAAGAACACTTGTAGCTAAAACTATAAACAATTTATTAACATTAATTGTAGGTCAAATATATACAAAACAACAGATGAATAATAGTATGAACATGCATAAGCAACCTCTCTCCCAGCTCCCTAGTCAGTCTGAGATCAGCTGACTCTAACATTCACTTATATGCCAATGAGACTCCTAGTGGTCAGTAGGTGAATTACAACACAACCATGATATCACTACACCCAGAGTGGGTATGATCCATCAATAATCAATAAACAAGTGGGAATAGCTAGTGTCTACACCACCACTGTGCCTGACAAATTAAAATAGACCAAACTAGCAAAACGTGAAGCAACAGTAAAAACTCTCCCAACACCCGGTTTTGTACTTGCCAGAGAAATGATCTTGTTAGGGTGGCAGATTAAGGAAGCCTCAAACATTTTGTACCCGGCCAGTTCTCAATGCATGGGTATGACAGCAGAAGGAACCTTGAGGGGTGGTGCCCCTTTCAAAAGCTAGGAGAGTTAGTGTTTGGAGTTAACTTTTAAAAATTAATTCATGGGAAGTGGACGTCGCTGGCTAGGCCAGCATTTGTTGCCCATCCCTAATTGCCCTTGAGAAGATGGTGATGAGCTGCCCTTCTTGAACCACTGTAGTCCATGTGGTGTACTTAAACCCACAGTGCTGTCAGGGAGGGGGTTTTACTGGCTTTTGACCCAGCGAAAGTGAAGGAAAGGTGACATATTTCCAAGTCAAGATTGTGAATGGCTTGGAGGGGAACCTCCAGGTGATGGGGTCCCCAGGTATCTGCTGCTCTTGTCCTTCTAGATGGTAGCGGTTGTGGGTTTGGAAGGTGCCGTCTACGGGACTTTGGTAAGTTCCTGCAGTGCATCAGTGAATGTGACTGCATAGAGCCACAAAACTACACTGAAATACATGAGATTTTACTTTTGATCCATTAATTGGAGAGGAGGGAAACTTAATGTAGAAACCAAAAGTTGCGCTGTTAAAAGAACAAGGGTATCAGGATGAACTGGGCAAAAAAATGTAAACATTAAGCTGAGTTACTGCAGGAAACAAAAAACATCAAAATAGTTCCTTGAGAAACAAGAGGATGCTGTACACTTGTATAGAAACCTCTGGACACAATATGTGAAGCAATAATTGTCCCAGAGAATCCCAATCCTAATAAAAATCCTCGTCCCCTTTAAAAATATTTTTTCGCAAGCAGTAAGTGGGGAAGGATTAATGCGACAATACAAATTACATCAGCTAACTGTGCTTTATATTCAGCTTGTTTTCTGCTGCATACATGATGAACAGCATGCCCCAGCTTAATAAAATAAACACTACTGTGATGAATTAAACATACAATGAGTTTCTGACAAACTCCATTATTAATTCTGTCAGTGTGACCTTTTAAAGGGGTGATTTGGGCATAAACAGTGCAACTAATAAAGCTTTCACTGGTTTGCCCATTCATTTTACTAAGTGTTAGTCTAACTGAAAATCAGGCAGAGTTCCACAAGGCAGTTACTTCATTGCCCTCGTCCACTAGGCCCTGACATCATCTGTTAGCCTGAGGAAAGATTAGTTCTCAAAATAAAACTTTAAATGTTTTGAAGAAACAGCGGCGAAGAATGACTCACCGTGCTTTGAACTTCTAAACTTTTACTTGTTTTTTTCCCCCATTAGTTTCCATCTGTGCTGCCCGTGCCAAATAAAAATTACTATAGAGTACAGAAAAGGCCTTTTGGCCCATTCTTCCAATGCCAATGCCAATTCTAGCTCTCAATAGAATCATAGAACTTACAGTGTAGAAGGAGGACATTTGGCCCATCGAGTCTGCACCAGCCCTTGGAAAGAGAACCCCACTTTACTCCACTACATCCCTGTAACCCAGTAACCCCAGCTAACCCTTTTAAACATTAAGGACAATTTACCATGGCCAATCTACCTAACCTGCATATCTTTGGACTGTGGGAGGAAACCGGAGCATCTGGAGGTAACCCATGTAGACATGTGGAGAACATGCAGACTTTGCACATGTAGTGAACCAAGCCGGAAATCAAACCT
Source organism: Scyliorhinus canicula (assembly GCF_902713615.1). Classification (NCBI taxonomy): domain Eukaryota; kingdom Metazoa; phylum Chordata; class Chondrichthyes; order Carcharhiniformes; family Scyliorhinidae; genus Scyliorhinus; species Scyliorhinus canicula. The sequence continues at coordinate 259,650,114 of NC_052147.1, read as the reverse complement.
GGGACTCTGGAGCTGTGAAGCAACTGTGCTACCGTGCTACCATATCTGTCAACTACAGATATATACTTCAATTTTATTCCTCTGCCCTTTGCCCATATACTCCTATATTATTCCTTTCCATATACGTAGCTAAGTCACTGTTAACATGGGTTGGAATTCTAGCTTCCAATTGGGAGTGGTGGGGCAGTTAAAAACAGAGGCAGCATGGTGGTTGGTGCAGAATATTTTGACCGGAGGCCCCAAGCACACCCTAGCTGCTTAACTACTCGAAGCCGGATCTGGCTACCTTCTGGAAATATGCTGTGGTGGAGCTGACTACTCCAACTTCTGGAGATATCCCAGTGGCTGCTGAAGGTTTCAAGGGCCTGTTGCATCATGTAAGGCTGGACATCACAGACAAATAACCGTAAGGTGCCCTGAGGAACACACTTGTGGCCACAGAAATTGTGATGTGGTTGTACATCGACAAGGTCATTGGCCCAAGTAGCCGTCTGAATCTTACCCCGTGTTGGACCAGCATTCCATTGTAAATGAATAATATTTCAAATTAAATAAAGTCATTATTCGGACATAGGAATTTTTTTAAAAAATAAACAGCACATGAGGGAGCGACCCACCAATATGCACACTTAACTACAACAGGTGCGGCTGCAAGTGAGAAATCTCCATGGGACAGGTAGTTTACTTTATTAAATATGTCAACAGGTCATTCACAGCTTTCTTAAACAGGTGGTTCCAATATTAACTGTGGGTTCATGGGTTTCTTCAATTTCAAAATGAGAGCAAGGTGGGGTACAGCAGCAACTGAGGGGACTGTAGGCAAAGAACTCCCTTCAGTACTGAAACCTCACAGCTGCTTCCTTGCCTAATTGTGTGAAAGGCTTTGATTCATGGGTCGGAGAATCCCCGGGGGGGTGGCGCGAATCCCGTCTCGCCGCCCGATGCTGACCCGTATTCTCCGGCACTGTTTTTCGGGCGGGGGCGGGATTCCAACCACGCCGGTCGGGGGCCGTTTGCAGCGGCACTCCCCCCCCCCCCCCCCCCCCCCCCCCACCCCGGCGATTCTCCGGGCAGTGTTGGGCCTAGCGGGACCTGGCAGGTACGTCAGCGGGGGCGGTCCTTGGGGGGGCGCGGGGGGGTGATCTGACCCCGTGGGGGCCCCACGGTGGCCTGTCCCGCGATCGGGGCCCACCGATCTGTGGGTGGGCTTGTTCCGTGGGGGCACTCCTTCTGTGCTGGCCCCTGTAGGGCTCCGCCATGGCCGGCACGGAGAAGAGAATCCTCCGCGCATGCGCCAAAATACGCTGGCCAGTCTGCGCATGCGCGGAATCATGCCGGTGGTTCCGCGCATGCGCAATATCACGCTGGCCCATCGGTGCATGCGCTAACTCGTGCAGTCTCTTCGCCGCCGGCTGGAGTGGCGCCAACCCCCTCCGGTGTTCACCTAGCCCCTGAAAGTGCGGAGAATTCCGCTCTTTCGGGGGTTGTTGACCCGGAGTGGTTGGCTCCGGTTCTCCCGCTGGCGAGGGGATTTAGTCCCCAGAACGGAGAATCCCCGCCTACAGTGTTTATTGTCAGAGCTTGATTTCACTGCTTTGGGGATTTATCAATCTTACCTCCATTTTGTACCTGTGATATGTCAAATCATCTTTGGAACTTCTTATGCTCTTTTAACTTGGAAATCAGATGAGGTTAAGATGACCAATAGCTTCAACATCATTGGCAGCAGGAACCCCGCCAGCAACTGGAGCCTCCTCCTCACAGCACACCACAGGAGAGGAGATGAGCAGAGTGGTGTTGCTCACGGAGGACCGTATACCTAGTAGTGTGTACAGGCAGAGGATTGGCTCCCTGGACATGTCTGAATGCCAGTGCCTTAAGAGCTCATGTGCGGAGCTGAAAGCAACTTTGCTGTCAAGTGTATCTGGTGACTGCCCTTTACCAGTGCCAGTCAAAGTGATCGCCACCTTCAACCTCTGTGCCTCTGGCTCCTTAAACGAATCTCCTGGAGATACATGCATTCAGCCCACCCATAAATGGGTCGCTCAGGTGATCCATGTCAGGTTTTCCAGAGCAGGCGTTTATCTACACTTTGCTATCTGAGATGGGGAGTCAGAATCAACAGATGCTCAGATTTGTGGCTTCAGCTGATTTTCCATCGAGCATCACTAACAGCATACTTGACAGGCAAGACACCCCAGATCACCCAGGACTGTCTGTGGCTCATACCGTCAAAACCCAGCTGGTCAGCAACCATAAAAAGGTGGCATGCAGTTGATTCTCAGGTAGTTTCAATAATGTTTTTCTCCTTGTACTAGTCCACCCTCCCTGAGCGCTTTATGCCCCTGAGCAGACATACATGCTTGCTGCTTAGAGACATGGACATTCAATGACACCTGTGAGGAGTCCAAGCAATGAGAGCCAGGAGCAATATTCCTTCAATTTTTTTGTTGGAAGTGTATGGA